>NW_028227264.1:94802500-95527500 GCF_978045245.1 Mus caroli
ATGTATTCACACGCACACAATCCAACTTCTCTTCCTTGTTCGGCATCTTGTAAGAAACCCCGGATTCCAGCATCAGTGGCAGCAAGGAAATTGTGACCTTCTGGAAATGAGTGAGGAGAGCGGCCAGTGCTTCTCCACCAGAGAAATGAATTTCCTGTGGGGGTGACAGGCCTTCGGGTGCCCCGTTCCGGATCGAGGAGTCTGGGGGTGCAGCAGAGGCAGGCTGCTCACTGCACCTCACTCTGCCCCTTCCTTGAAGCGGATTGTAAGAGCCTCCTGTGAGATGCCCCTGCCTATGGCAGAAGAAAAAGTGGCTCCTCCTGTCTCTGAAGAGGTGGTCACAGAGGAGACCTGTGCAGACCCTGTCAGTTCCCACTACTACCACTGGATTACACTATCTCTCAACAACTGTCTTCATTTCCTCAGACCTAAATAAACAGGCAGGAGTCCAACTGCTTCCCGGGGTCTGAATTTTCTTAGAAAGACATCCATGTCATAAACCTTATGCTACGTTTGGGTGCTGGAGAGGTGGTTCGGGAGTTGAAATCACCGGCTGCTCTTCCAGGGGACCGAGGTTCAATTCCCAGGGCCCCGTGGCAGCTCACAAGTGTCTGAAACTCCAGCTCCATGGAATCTGACACCCCCTGTTGGTCTCTGTGGGAGCCAGGCACACACATGGTACACAGACACAAATGCGAGCAAAACACTCACAGGCATAAAAAAAAATAAATTCCATTTGAAAGAATAATAAATGAGATGGAGAATGTTAGCTTCCACGTATCTATATATCTTTCTCTATATGTGTGTGCACGGGTACTGCACAGTACACACCACAACCCACACACCAAAAATAAATAACTTATTTTAAGTTGTATACTTTCTTCATTTGTCTTTTAATGTGAGACTGAGCCATAAACCGAGGATGTCTGAGAAGAAAGATTACACTTTCCCTACATATAGGCAAAAATTTTGAGATTATTTAAAAATAGCTCAAATTTTTCATCTTATACTTTATAACTAGTTTATTACAAACCATACTGATCTCTTAAAATGTACTACACTAACAAATCAAGATTATATATAATTACTATGCTATAACAAGATACCACAGCCTGGGTAACTTATAAATGAATGGAAACTTATTTCTCAGTTCTGGATACTGGAAACTCTAGGCCAAGGGCTGTTACTCCGTGTCTGGTGAGGGAGGGACGACTGGCCACATCGTCGCAAGGCACTGGGAAGAGCCTTGATGGAGAAAGAATGCCACTGAGGGTGAGCCGTGAGATTGTTCTCTTGTTCTCTCTGCTTCCAGACTGCTGATGTAAAGGGACCAGCACCCACTTGTTCTGGCAGCTCCACCTTCCCCATCACGATGGACTGTGTCCCTCTAGGACTATGACCCAAATTAAATCGTGCACAGCGACAGAGAGGATCACCAGGCTCTCCTACTGCACGGGTTTGCTCCTGACTCTCACTAGTTACAATCTGAACTCTAAGAAAGTATGACTCAGGTCTTACAGTAATTCTTCTGCTCGTCCTATGAACTCACGATGGCTCATATGCACCTTGTGCTACGCTATAGCTTCTAAGCTTGAATTTTTAAAAATTGTTGATGATGTCTGCCTTAAAGAACACTGCAGTCTAGTTACACAGACACAAAAATAAAATAACGATCGTAATTTCAGAGGATAACCAGCAATGGTAAATGTTCAAAAGCTGTTTTCTTGGAACCCTGTGAATTACCTATAGCACTTCTCAGCTCTCTGCCTTCTCTGCTCTGCATCCTGAACTGAATCCTGGTGACATCACTATTCTGCATGCAAAGCTAGTTCCGCCTTACAGGCCAGGGAGGAAGAGGAAAAGACACTGGCATGGTGGGGAGGGGCTTTTCCTGAGTTTGGGATGTTTTGACCCACTGAGATATCCTGTTACCTTCCAAGCAGCCTCTTTGGTCCTCTATCTTGGACAGCTTTCGGGTCCATCCACATACCCTGTCAGGAAGCCACTTCGTCTCCAGAGAGGCCTGACTCTAGGCCTTGAAAGGAATGGGGTGGGGGAGGGGAGAGAGAGCTTCTTACAAACTCTTAAGAGATTGTGGATTGTGTCTTGTACTTTCCTTCCACTCCAGAAAAAGAAAAAGAAAGAAAGAAAGAAAGAGAGAGAGAGAGAGAAAGGTTCTTCTAATGTGATTCTTGTGTCCCCTGGAAGTCACCGTCAGTCCTTTAGAATCAGAGGTAACTTTCTACTAGCTAAAGATTCTTCACTGTTCTGAGTGGTGGCCACTGGCAGGCTGCCCAGCCATGCCCCTCTGAAAAGACTCAACACTTTTTAAACTTTTGGTTTTTAATTTTTTTTTTAAAGATTTATTTATTTATTATATGTAAGTACACTGTAGCTGTCTTCAGACACTCCGGAAGAGGGCACCAGATCTTGTTACGGATGGTTGTGAGCCACCATGTGGTTGCTGGGATTTGAACTCTGGACCTTTGGAAGAACAGTCGGGTGCTCTTACCCACTGAGCCATCTCGCCAGCCCCTTGGTTTTTAATTTAAAAGAGGACATGAATTTGTAGGGAAGAGGACGAGTTTGAAGGAGGGACTGAGGGACGGGTATGTATGATTAAGATATACATGAAGAGAGAGATATAGATAGATATACACATAAACACATATATGTGTGTTTGTATACACCGTATATATGTGTAGGCATGAAACTTTGAAGCATGGACTGGCTGGTTTTGTGTCAACTTGACACAGGCTGGAGTTATCACAGAGAAAGGAGCTTCAGTTGGCGAAGTGCCTTCATGAGATCCAGCTGTGGAGCATTTTCTTGATCGAGGGGGCAGGGCCCACTGTGGGCAGTGCCATCCCTGGCCTGGTAGTCTTGGGTTCCATAAGAAAGCAGGCTGAGCAAGCCAGGGGAAGCAAGCCAGTAAGGAACATCCCTCCATGGCCACTGCATCAGCTCCTGCTTCCTGACCTGCTTGAGTTCCAGTCCTGACTTCCTTTGGTGATGAACAGCAGGGTGGAAGTGTAAGCTGAATAAACTCTTTCCTCCCCAACTTGCTTCTTGGTCATGATGTTTGTGCAGGAATAGAAACCCTGACTAAGACAAAACAATAAATTTTCTTAAAAAGAATTCTTCACAATAAATTTCCCAAGTCCCCTGGTCGCCTTGTGACAACTGTGCAAAGGATGAGCCTACTCCGGCTCCCGGAGGGCTTTGTTGTCGTAGCCTCTATGAACTCTGTAACCCTAGAACAGTTTCCAGCATGGGTAGAAAGTCAGCGCTCCCCCAGGGGTCTAGCAGAGAGGCGGCTGTGATTTATTTATCTAAGACAATGCTACCATTGGCATAAAACCCAAGAGACTGGACTGGTGCTAAGGAGCAAGACTGTGATTGGTCCAAATACAAGCCTTGGTGACCATGACAGGTGTTGAGGGACAAGAGAGTGATCGGTCCAAACGCCCCTTCTGGCTGTCTGAGCAGGCTCCGTGAGTGGACTAAGAGACACTCTCTTCTGCTGCCTCCCTTGGTGCTGTGGTAATAAGCCTAATAAAAGGCTTCTCGCACAAATGGCCTTTTCTCTGCTGAGCTGTTAACACAAAAGAGACAACAAAACTGAAGTGGCAGACACAGCCGAGCAGTCAAGTCAAGCTGTGAAGGCAGCGAGGCAGAGGATGTGGAGACAGCCAGCGAGGCAGTGGGCTGCTTGCCCGCTCTGGCGGCTACGGAGGGCGGCCAGAGCTGAGAGAGGAAAGGCAGTGGAAAGGCCACCAGGTAGAAAGGGGGAGCCAAGCCAGGCAGCGGTGGCACACGCCTTTAATCCTAGCAATTGGGAGACAGAAGGAAGCGGATTTCTGAGTTCCAGGCCAGCCTGGTCTACAAAGTGAGTTCCAGGACAACCAGGGCAACACAGTAGAAACCCTGTCTCAAGGAAAAAAGGGGGTTGCCAAGACCACAGAGGGATAAAGGGCTGTGGGGAAGCAGGGAAGAGGAACTGGAGGCTCCAGAAGACTTCCTGAAAGCCATCAAGTTTTCAGATGACCTTCACCACTCCGGGTGATTCCCACACCTAACAGCCACACTTAGGACCCAGGCTTGGCCTACAATGTGTATCCCGAAGTAGGCCCAATGGAGGACCGCCGGGATACACCATCCCGTACCTTAGACTCACTCACTGCCTTATCTGGCCCCCTGTTAAATAGTCCTTCCATGTTAGCCAGTTTTTTCAAAGGTGTGAATCTATGCAATATGCTACTTTTGTTTATCTTAGTACAAAGTTCTACTGCATGAACCAAAGAACCCATCGGATGCATTTTATAGGTTTGGGAACAGTCCCTTTGTTGTGGTCTGGATGAGAAATGTCCACCGTGGGCTCGGGTGTCTGAATTCGTGATGCCTCAGCTACTGGCACTGGATAGAAAGAGAACTTTAAATGGCCCTGGTGAGAGTCACTGGGGGCTGGCTTTGAAGCTGCATAACCTGTCCCCAGTTCCTGCTCTCTGTCTTTTCTGGACTGCTGGTACAATGGGGCAGGCCAGCCTCTTGGTCCTATCACCGTGCATTTCCTGCCAGGATGGACAGTGTCCCCTTTGGAACTCAAAGCCCAAAACAGCCTTTTCTCCCTTCAGTTGCTTTGGTCAAGGTATTTGTCATTGCAACAAGAAACCAAATTAACATATCTTCCCTTGCCGGTCTCTAAAATGGAGGCCTCTAAGATCCTCTACAGCTATGGCAGCAGGACAAGTCCTGGCAGGCATGCCCCATCCACCCATGATAGGACTGTGACCTGTTCTTAAGGACTTACACGCAGGCTTCATGACCTTATTTGCCTTATTTGCCACTAAGATATCACAAAATAAGTAATGTCTGGTTCTTGTCCTGTTGCCTGACATACACTTTCCACATCCTGGTGGTCTTCAAAGAAGTCATGTCTTTTTACTTGCTACTAAGCTGATCGGTGTTACGGCAAATCTCCAACCCAGATATGCTCCAGCAATGAAAACACAACTCAGTTAATATGAAGGCATGCTGTGTACCTAGATTGGGCAGATCTACCGCTACACTACCATCTTCCACATCTATGAGACCCCTTAGAACTTGCGGTTTCTCCAGGCCATGTGCTACTGCTCTGCTCTTCTTCTTCTTCTTCTTCTTCTTCTTCTTCTTCTTCTTCTTCTTCTTCTTCTTCTTCTTCTTCTTCTTCTCCTCCTCCTCCTCCTCTTCCTCCTCTTCTTCTTTTTCTCCTTCTTCTTCCTCCTCCTCCCCCTCTGCGTTCCCTCTTCACCTTCGATTCACCTTCCCTTATCTGCCCAATCATCGGCTTGCCTTTATTTTACAAATTAAGGTGGGAAGCAGGTTTACAAGAAATCATCTGAGTGCTGACTCATTCCTAGTCCTAAACCCCTCACAGAATTAACATCAAATATAATTAGCACCAGGGCTATCCACAACAGACCAGTGACCAACAGTCTCTTGATAATTTTTGGGATAGGCACAGTCTTTCAGAATCCAAGACAGGGTGGGGAGTTGAGACTCAACTTCTGATCCTCCTGCCTCTGTCTCCCAAGTGCTGGGACAGGGAGTGTTCACATCCTGTCCCTCTGGAGAGAAGAGAGCACCTGAAGTTTAAGTTGTCTGGTGATTTCATCAGGTGTGCCAATGTGATGAAGCTATTAAAATCTCCAAGGGCAGGGCTTAGAGGGCTTCCAGACAGCTAAAGGTTACAGTTGGAGGTTCCGGGATGTGGTCTACGTGGGAAAGACTCTCCTTCTATCCCTCGCCCTGTGCATCTCTTATCAGTATCCTTCATAAACATGCTTTATAATAAACTGGTAAATGTGCTTCTCTTGGTTCATTAAGTAGCTTTTAAAAATTAATTGAACAAGAGGAAAAACGCCATAGGGAATCTACCTTGACACTAGTCACTGGCCTTGGAACTGGGAGGTGGTATGGGAAACTGGGGCCTCAGCTGTGGGGTCACATGCTAGCTTCAGGATGACACTGTCAGACCTGAGGAGAACCAACAGACCCCAGGTGGTGTCCGTTACAGCAATGCTGTTGCTTCCTGGGTGGAGAAAAGATCCCACACATCTATCTAGTCACAGCTGCTGTCCTTGTTGAGGGCTGACTGAGAGGCCCTGGGTTTGTTTACCCCTGTGTCCTCTCAACCACTTCAGACATCTCCACGGTGTTATTTTGGTAACCGTGTCGCCACCGTCTCTGCCATGGTGCCGAATATAAATAGAACTTGAACATTTCCAGGAACTCTCAGCCTGGCGCTTCCTACAAAGGGGCAAATCTTTCATATCATTAGCAAAAATAAAGCCTAGGTCTAAAACCTGACCCGAAACATCCAGAAGTCATACTTCCTTTTAAATTCAGGTTGACTATTTGGAAAAAAAAAATCATATTTTAAAAGGGGGAGCAGGGTGGGGATATCCATCCAAGAATCATATACGTCTATGCTCCTTACTGGCCAAACTGAAGGACACGTGTAAACACAGCTGCCTGTTACATTTAGGTAGAGCAAACATTCCTGCAGCTGGCTGCAACCACAGCTTTCGTGTCTGAGCCTCCCTCCCTCCCTCCCAAGCCAGAGTGCTACCTTGCTAGGCAGTCGCTGCAGCCTGGAGCTACACCAGCAGGAGAACTTGTTCCTGGTACCCACCAGTTGTAGAGAGCATGATTTATGAGCTGCAAAGTGGGACCTGACTGCAGCATCAGCAGAGCTACCACGATGTCCCCAAACACGGCCAAGCTTTAGTCTTTTTTTTTTTTTTTTTTTTGGTTTTTCGAGACAGGGTTTCTCTTTATAGCTCTGGCTGTCCTGGAGCTCACTTTGTAGACCAGGCTGGCCTCGAACTCAGAAATCCGCCTGCCTCTGCCTCCCGAGTGCTGGGATTAAAGGCGTGCGCCACCACGCCCGGCGCTTTAGTCTTTTTTTTTTTTCCCGAGACAGGGTTTCTCTGTATAGCCTCCGCTGTCCTGGAACTCACTCTGTAGACCAAAGCTTTAGTCTTTAGGACTCTCAAGATAGCAGAGGACCTGAGAGGAGAGAAAAGCAGGGCCCTGCTTCAGACCCCACCTCCTCTGCAAAGGATCAAAGGGAACCAGGAAAGGGGAGACACGGGGAGTGAGTGACTCCCGAGACAACAGGAAAGAAAAGGACTTTCCAAGAGCCCCTGGGCTTGTGTCTGACAGGAGCAATGGAGAATGAGTGGGGACTCAAGCATTGGAACACACTTGAGCTATTCGAATTAGGTGAAGGGAAAAGTCTATTTTGATAAGGTGCTTTCATGGGGTAGATGTTAGCAGGCTGTAAAGTCAAAGCACTGAGGTTAATAATTTGGCTCTGCGCACCTGAGTGACCTTAAGGGAGTTATTAAACAGCCCTGTGTTTACCGTGCCTCATCTATATAATAAAGGGTTCTATAGGGCTCAGGCCTACACCTCCCTAGGCTGCTGAAGATGACCTTTAACTTGGGATCTTTGTGTCTCTCCAGTGCTAGCACCACACACACACACACACATATGCACGCACACGCATGCGCCAGGTCCCCCAGAAGCTGGAGTTACTAGGGGTTGTGAGCCACCATACTTGGGTGCTAGGAACAAACCCAGGCCTTCTGGAAGAGCAGCAAAGACCCTTGAGCCCTGTGCCATCTCTCCAGGCCCCAAACTCATTTTTTAAGGACAAAAAAAAAAAAAAAAAAAAAAATCAGAGGCACCCAGCCTGCTACCTGAGAGGTGAACAGGATGAGCCAGGGCTACCTGTCTAGGTCCTCTCTCTTCCACCCAGAAGCCATGTTCAGGGCATATATATATGTATATATATATGTATATATATGTATATATATGTATATATATATATGCCCTGAATTCAACTCCTTCTGCTCCACCCCTGCCGACACACACACACACACACACACACACACACCCCTGTTTAGCCCTGTATAGCTATGTTTCTCTGTGTAGCCCTGGAACTTACTCCTTAGGCCAGGCTGGCCTCAAACTCAAGAGATCCACGTGCCTCTGTCTCTGGAGTGCTGGAATTAAAGGCATGCGCTACCACCACCAGGGCCTAAATTCAACTTCTCCAGCTAATGCAAACTCTCTCCAACTTCGTCTTGGCGTGCATTTCGCCTGTATGTGCCCAACATTCTAAAGTCCATACCGGAGTCGCACTTGCTCTGGGGTCTGATACTCTGGAAAACCCTTCAGAAAGTGTTCATGAAATTCAAGGATTAACAACACCCGTGAAGTAATGTCCTTCTGTGTGTCCGTGTTCTACCACCTTGCCAAGTCTCCCCCCACTGAAAACATGAGCAGTTCATCCGGCCGTGTGTAGTTTTGGGTCGCCCACATTTGTGGAGCGATGGAGTCACCGAACCACCTGCCCAATCGCAAGGTTCTCTCCCGGCTACGATTTAGAATACCCCGGTAAGCCATGCCTGCCTGGGCTTGTTTGTACCCAAGTCAGTGGGCGTGTGTCTAATGTCACTGCCTAGAGGACACTCCCAGAAACTATATGATGGATTGGCCTGGTCAGGAACAGCACCAGGACATCAGCAGTCTCTCAGTCGTCCCCCGACCCCCACCCCACCCCCCCCCCATCCCCCAGTAATCCCAGCACATGGCCACAGTTAAGGACCTGAAGGCGATCAGGTGACTGATGCAGCCCAATGTCCAAGTGGCCATGGAGAGAGGAAAAAAGACACGGTCAGACTTTCTCAAAAAAAAGTATTAAATGCATTTGAGAGTGAAATGGAGCCATCCCTGCTGGGGCAGGGCCTGTCACATGGCTTGCCGTTCCTAGAAAGAGTGGCAATTAGCTGCCAGCGGATGCATTATTTCATCAGGCCCATAAATACTCATAAAAGTCTTCTGCCTCGCCTTACATCAGCCTTGCAGAAGCTGGGGGAAGCCTCTGATAAGATGCAGCCCTGAACTATCACGACTCCCCGGTAGATGATTAAAATTAGCGTTAATAAAAATAAAATACTTTAAGACAATCTCAAACCACTATACTTAAAAATCTTGAAGTTTTTACTCTTAAACATAAAAAAAAAAACTATATTAGTACAAATGTTTAAAAGCCTCTTTTGGCTATTAACACCACAGAATAATACAATTCCATTTCAGACCCAGTGGGGAGCCAAAAACACTGTGAGGCAGGAAAGATCCTAAATCAAAAGCTGGTAGGCTAGGATTCCAGTCTCAGCAATAAATTACATCAACAAGCTATGTGATGATGAGCAAGCTGACTTAATCTCTCAGGCCTCCGTTTTCACAGAGAAAAAGAATATGATGTGTGGGTCCCACCCAGCTCCCAAACACCAGGATCTGGCGGCATCTTGCTGAGGGTCCCGATAACTGCAAACGTGGGTGTTTAGATAAAAAGTTACAAACTCCATAATGCTATCAATAAACTTAACCAGTTCCTGTCCTTCCACAAATGCCTGGAGACAACACCAGCTTGGAAAGCAACACTCGCTCCAACAGAGCAGGCTCAGCTGGGTGGTAGAACCGCAGGAGCCTGTGAGAAGAATCCCAAGCCTGTGACAATGTTCAAGGTAAAACTACACAGCCCTGGTAGTGAATCCTCCCTTGTTTCTGCCACCTTCTGTAGGTAGGAAAGCACACGGGGGAGGGGGCAACAACCCAGCTAAACACTGCTGGGATCCCACTGCCTGCAAGGGTTGAAGCCTGGTGCCTCTATCCTTATCTGGACTACTTCGGAAGTGAAGGGGAGGTGCCTTCTCGTCGTGGGCGTCACTACTCTTTCATTCGTGGGCGTCACTACTTTTTCATTCCGTGTCCCAGATGATCTACATTCATCTGAAGGACCACACAAGGTCTCAGATGCACGATGGGAAGCACACGGGTCGGGTTGTAACCAAGTCACTGAGTACACACGGGTACAGCGGGTAACTTAGCCCTTCGAGGGAAGTCTCTTTCCTAACTCCGGGTACTCTGTCCCAGGAGTGAGGCCAACACATCAGAGAGGCATTCTAAGGCTTACCTGCCCACTCTCACCACCACACACATGCAATGGTAATTAATTCATCAGCTCTCTGCCGGTCTCACCCTTGATCCTCCTCCTCCAGGAGAACACAGTGAACACCATGGCCATGGTTCTGTTTACTGTTATAGCCCCAGTACCGGACCGGACCGGACCGCTAACACACGGTCAACACCCACTACACATCTGAAAGAAGGAAGGAAGGAATCCCTTCTGTTATCTGAGGCCCTTCAGGTTTGACTTAATCCCCGGGAAGTATATGATAATCAAGCTGGGGATATCAGAGGGAACAATCTCCCTGGATCTAGAACCCAGGCTGGCTAAGCTAAGATCAGTGCAACGGTTATCTCATGGGGCAGGCTTTGGTGAGTGGCCTGATTAGAGGACACTTTAAGAATCCTAAATCAGAAAACCGATGGCGATATGTAATGCAGCTGTCACGAGAGCTCAGTAACTTCAAATACACCCAAGCGTATACCTCAGAGCCAAAATGTACCTCTGAGGAGCGAGACCAGCTGATGTGGCTCAGCGGGGTCACTCAAGGCTAGCTCAGAAGGGATAGGCCTGGAGCCTCTGAGCAGAGAAGGAAGGGCAAGCCAGCCCTGTGTGTATTGCACCCGTGAGGACAGCAAGGCAATCAAGGACATCCTGTCCGTCGGGATGACCCACTGAAAGTCAGGCAAGGCTGAAACAAGGGCTAGCCTCAGGGCGGCCACTGCGCCAGGCCTAGCTAGGGCGGGAGGCTTGTGGCTGAGCATAGACACAACTCCTGTTGGTAAAAGAGAGACAAACAAAGCCCCAGCCAAAGGGAAGGCAAAGCAAAAGGCAAGGCTACCAGGAGACTGTTAAGAAAGGATCGTGGCAGAGCTGCAGCCCGGCAGCCAGGCCAGAGCAAACAGGCTGGAACAGAGAGTCCTGTGGCCCGTGAGCCACTCCACTGCGCCTGACTCAGAGTCCCATCAGATACTAAGGCCAGGGCTTCAGCCAGATGAACTTGGGCACCACAGAGAACCCCGGCTCAGACAGACCCACCAGGCTGGGAAGCCTGGGAAGCCACCGGTCACAGGCTGCCTTCCCCACACCCAGTGCTGTCCTGTCTCCTAAAGTGACCCAGCAGGAACCCAGAGAGGACTTCCAGCCGATCTAATGTCTGGTGTGTGACCTTGGTCGCAGCGGAGCGCTGCCAAGTGTCCCTTCCGCTGTGCCAAGGTGGATTAAGTCATTTTATCAGCAGAATTCTTCCTTTAAAAGGTAAGCGTCCTTGTGGGGTGAGGAAGACGCAAACCAAATATCCGTTCAACGTCCCGGGCTTTTATACTTGGATTTTTAAAACAGACATTAGAAGACCTAAGAAAATTCTGCGGCATAATCAGAAAATTCAGGAAGTTTTGTCCTTTTCTGTCTGAGGATTGATTGAGACTTGAAGTTAGAAGAATAGAGACTGAGACACAACTCAGTTTTACTCTATATCACTTACATTCAGCGTATATACAAAAAGCAAATAACTAATATAGCACAGAAATATGCTCGGCAGCTCCAAGGATAGAAATGAAACACCGAAGTTAATACACAAAGAAGGGGAAAACCAAAAGCCTGCCAGAGGAGCCAAGCAGAAAACTGTAGTAAAAATAAAGTTAGTTTGTTCTTGAGAAAGGATGGGCCGCACGGCTAAGCGAAGGGCACTCCTCGCTTCTTCTCAAGGCTTCCCAACCGCAGGGCACCAAACCAGTCCAGGGAAACCACAACCAACATAAGCAGAAATCGAGAAAAGGTTACTGTGTGCGCGCCTCGCAAACGCCCAGTTTTCCCTGAGTCTGGGTCTCAAAGTCCGAGAAGCCTTTTCAGAAGCACAAGTGTGCTACCCAGTTCTGACACCGTGCTAGAGGGACACGGAGGTCCCTGGAAAGAGGACTCTGGGTTTGTTTGCTTTTTTTCCAGAGACGTCCATGGTTCTAAGCCTCCCCTCACCCCCCTACTCCCTAAAAAAGAACCCAACACTCACACAAGCTTCCAATTCACTAAACCTCAACCTAATTTCAAAATCATATTTTCATGAAATTAGACACTTAAAAATATTTAAGGCCTTAAGTGACAGAAAGCAGTTAAGCATCTACTTCTTTAAAATATATAACATCTACCCTAGCCCCCAAAACACTATATATATATAATTATTATATATAATATAATAACATATATTACATGGTGTTAATATATGGTATAGGATGTAATAAAATATATACAATGTATAGATATACACATTTACCACTAGACCCTAAGGCATAATAGATTTTCAATAATCAATAAGGACTTTTAAAGGGACTCCTGTGAGCTAGAAAACTACCAATGAAGAAGAGAGAAGAGAATGACTGACAAACCTCGAATCCAGGGCTTATTAGTAAGACTTAGAAATAATGTCGCCTTTTTTTTTTCCTTATAAAGAATTAGTTTATTGAGGGCTGGCTTACAGTTCTAGAAGGTTAGAATCCATGACCATCACGGCGAGGAACCTGGCAGCAGACAAGCAGGCATGGCACTGCCGCAGTAGCCGAGAACACCCATATCTGTAAGCACCAGCCAAAGGGAGCACTACCCCTGTGTGGAGCACTACCCCTGTGTGGAGCACTGCTCTCTTAAAGTGAGCATGAGAAAGGTGTTGACTCTATCACTAATCCCCACCTTACTTGTATTTTCAGTATTAGTTTAAATAGTCAAGATTAAACTACAGTCATACTTGAAAATGGGTTGATGTCACCAAGAAATCAATAAATCTAAGCCCCAGGTCAGAATTTTTTCACTAGTAGAGTTAATTATCAAACAAACAAGCAAACAAACAAACAATTCACAACACTCACTTGTGTCGTGAAGCAAGCCAGCTTTCCATTTAACCCTTCAACAGAGTTAACAAGTCTTAGGGAAAACCTGGTTTCCTAAGCATATATACAGATATGTTCAATCTTTTTTGTTTTTTGCTTCCATTTTAAAGCTGCTCTTTGGGGCTGGAGAGTGGGCTCGGCATTAGGAGCACTGGCTGGGCTTGCAGACTACTGGCTTCTTTGCCTTTCACATGGCATCTCACGACAGCTCTGCTGCCAAGGCTCCTGCCCTCTCTTCCCACCTCCATGCGCACCAGGCACACGCAGTGCCCATACTTACACACAGGATACAGCACTCATACATAGAAGATAAAGAACTAGATGTAAAAGCGCCTTTCCCCTCCGCTTCTCCTTAACTTTTTTAATGTCTTCAGGATATCTTAGTTCTCTCTTGCTCTCTGAATGAACCTGAAGAAGTGAGAATGAGGGTCGCATGTCTATGACAATCCATGACAATGTTTATATAACCCAAAATAATCACCTGGTTAAACTCAACATTTTGGGAGTGGAAAGCATCCGGGTCTTTTGTCATTTCCAACTGCGTGCAGCCAGGAGAGCCTTCGATGTGAATACCAGAAAGGCACAACTCATTGATGTTCCCTCCCCAACTCCATGTTATATATTCTGCTTGTAATAATGTGGTAGAAATGTCAGGGAAACTTGGTCCTGGTTTTGTTCAGACACATGGAATATGTAATTTTCTAAGGACAACCCAAGCTGAAAATTCTAGAGGTCCTCAAAGGCCGGCATTCTCATGGTTTCAAAAAGTAATTTGGACAAGCTCCTAGGAATAAAGATATTTTTAGATTTTCCACTGAGTGTTCACCAGGTCTTTCTAAATTAACTGGCTATCCCATTCTGGTCAAATATTCAGATATATGTCATTATTTTTAAAAAAATAATTAATTATCATATGTGTTCTCAGAACCATTCAAAATATAAAACCCATAGTCTTACATTTAAATTATAAAAGTAATTTACTGGTAGTATTTGATTTTTTTTAAAACCAATTACAGTTATTTGAAAATTGGGAGTTGAGAAAGGGATTCAATATGTAGCTCTAGCTATCCCAGAACTTGCTATGTAGACCAGGCTGGCCTCACAGAGAACCACCTGCCTCTGCCTCCATAAAGGCAGGACAACAATGCTGCTGCTGACACACAGACACACACACACACACCAGCTCTGTTACAGTCATTTTTCAAAACCATTAACAATAAATTCTGGAGACCACTGACTTGGTCCATATCTATACTGAAAACCAGAAAACGTTGAATTCTTAACTCTGGAAATCTACTGATTTGGTTTGGCTTGGTTAACTTTCCATTTTTTTTTTTTTTTTTTAATTAATCTTTCTAGGTCAGTCCCTCATCTTTGTGAAAGAGCAGTATATATGGGAGGAGTTGAAGACAACAGTGATTTATACCGCAGCTCCTTCCTCTCACAAGCACCAAGCTGTTTCTTTTCAGATCACAGCTTTCAGTGATTTTTTTCCTGGATAAAAATCAAAATAAGATCCGCCCCACCCCACCCCCGCACCCCCAAATTACTGCCCTTGCAAAATAAAATTCCCCAGGTGTCTGCACAGAGCTGAATTTTAAAGGGCCACTTTACACCAACAGCCTTTAAAAACAAACTAAAGGCAGACTTCAAAATAATCCCCTTGGCCTGGGAGGCTGGCTGGGGGGACAGGTGCAGGACATGCCTTCCTAGAGACTGTCTCCCATGATCTGACCTCCTCCAGCTGGCAGCTTGGCACCCCACAAATCAGTTATCAGTAGGCCAAAGCCTGCATTCCCATCCGCGCTTTCCAAACGATTCCCGTTGCCAAAGGGCTCAGATTGACCTGGCTCTCCGATGAGAACATGCCTCCCAAGTGACTTGCCAATTTCCCCTGGAAGCATGTCTAAATTGTACTCTCAGCTCCCTCCTTAACCCCTCAGCCTCAGGGTTCATGTTCCCTTCCTCCCTCGAGTTTCCTAACACCACCTCCTCGTCTTGACCCTCCGACGCCATGCCCTCTCCATCCAAACTGTTGCCCATGCTCGTGGCCCTGGTCCCTCCTAAAAGACCAAATTCCAATCCACTGGGCATGGTTGCAACACTTCCAGAGCTGTTTTGAGGGGATCTCTTTGAGGCCTACCTGTAGGCAGCTCGGCTGTGACTTCCTCTCTCGCCTTCTCCAGCTTCTCTCTTACCCAGGGAAATTCCTGGAGGGAATCGAGGAAGGTGTCAAAAGCTTTGGGGCCCCTGGAAGGCAAGATGTCCAGCAACAGCATTGTCTTCCGGAGGCCTGTGGTTTGCGCTTTGATTTCTTGAATGTGGTTTTCTGTCAAAATTCCTTCCTGGTAAAGGTACTGAAGAACCAGTCCTTCCACCAGTACCTCGGCACCCAGCTCCAGACGCAGGGAGCGGAGGACCTGCTTGTCTCTGGCATCCATTTCTCCCTGGAAAGAGCCAAAATGAGCGCCTAGGTTTCGGGAATGCTGATGGACCGCCCCCCCCCCTCCCCAAAGTCAGTGTATTGCTGCAAACTCATTAGTGAGCACCTCAAAAATCAGTCAGGTCTTTATATCTTTATATCTTAAGAGCCACAGTGTTTCCTAAGCGGCTGTTTAAGCCAAACCACGGATATTTCAAACACTTCCCGGCATAATGAACGACACTAATTATGGATGTTTCTACCTCTGCTTCTCATAATGGGGCCCTATTTCAATTCCTTGTGCAGTAAGAGATCCAACAGAAAACAGATCTGATCCCTTACTTAAAAGGCAATCCCTAAGGATTACAGATTTATTAATCTACTTATTTATATTATTATATAAAATTAAATGCTAGAACATAGTGGATTTCAATATTGCTTTGTCAAGAGTTAGTCCAGCACCCACGCTTTAGAAACTGCTAAAAAGCACCAGGGACATTTATTTATGGACCCTGACCAGCAGACAGTCATTTATTTATGGACCCTGACCAGAAGACAGTCCGGAGGAAAGAAGTTTATAGAGCATTCAGAGAAAGGACAAGCACCCTCAAGAAAATAAGTGTTTGTGTGCCTTTACCGATAAGCCTCACAAGAATTCGGAATGTGGGTCGCAGTAGGGCCGTGAGCACGCATGCATGGGACACTGAAAGAGCTCAGATCGCTAGTGTGCTGCGGGGTAGCTTGCGGTGGCAATGAAGGCAAGGGGAGCAAGGGGAGCAAGGGTGGCGGGCGGGGCTTCTGCCACCCTCAGCCCACACAAGCGGGACGCCGGATCCCAGCCTTGCTCGCGATCTTCCGCCAAATCGGGAGGTGGCAGGTGAGGAGGGCGTGGGAGACCGTTTTTTTGGGCAGCGTGTTTCCATTTGGAACTTGTAAAAAGTTCCCTGTCTCGGCAGCTAAAAGTCGTGGCTGTGGCACAGTTAGAGCTACCGGCGATTTTCACGGTAAATGAAGCCGCAGACTGTCCTCTCGGAGGAAACCGACCCCCGGCACCGCCACCCGAACCCCGGCCCAGCCCCCGGGAGAGCCGCGCAGGGGCGATGTCGCCACGGCGCGGGGACGGCGAGAGAAGATGGAGTCATCTTACTTACGTCTGCGACCACGTACCGTTAAAAAAAAAAAAAAAAAGAATAACTAAAACTACAACTGGAATCCAGACTGCTAGGGAACCTGTACCATAAAGACCATCTTTGTTGAGGGCAAAAGTCCTAGACAGGAAGTATTGCGACCATCTTTGTTAAAGGCAAGAGCAGGAAGTGCTGTAGCCATCTTTGTTGAGGGCGCAAGACGTCAGGTTGAAGTTTGTTCCGCCATGTTTGCTGTGGGAAAAGAGGCACACTCTCCTACATTAAAAAAGAGAGAGTGGCTTAAAAAATCTAAGGCAGTAGTTCTCAATCTTCCTAATGCTTTGACCTTGTAATATGGTGTCCCACAACCATAAAATTATTTTTGTTGCTACTTCATAACTAATTTTGCTATGTTATAAATCCTAGTGTAAATATCTGTGTTTTCTGATAATCTTACACTACCCCCTGTGAAAGGGTTGTTACAGAGCCACAGGTTGAGAACCGGTGATCTACGTTATCTAAGTGAAAGAGTAAATGAATTGTTGAATCTTAACCGAAAAACTCCATGAGAGCCTGACATATAATAAGCTAGCCAAAAGTTAATCTAGCAGTTCAGCCATGAGTTCAGCTCCCAGTAATATACACCTACATGCACAAATTACTTCATAAAATAAAACAATTAATAAACTCATTAATTAGTTAGGTGACACATAACTAAAAGGATGTGTGTGCTAAAAAAATTTTTGACAATAGAAAAAGAATATTTTTACCAGTACCTCTAGTTGAAAATAAAATATCTATAAACATATCAGTAGACACTTATAAATCTCCTTCCTCAACACCTTTCAACTGTACGTGCAACTTACAGTGCTAATATACTCCAAGGTTTCTATGCAGGCACTAGCTGTCTTACTGACAGTGTTTTTATGTAAGTGGTAGGAATTCTTTTTAGCATTTCAAATCATTGCAGTCTATAGAAGCAGGAAAGTCAATTGTATCATCCAAAAATCCCACAGCCAGTACAGAGTAAAACCTAAATTCTAACCAAATCCCTCTGATCTCATGCTCTTTCCAGTACACCACACAACCATGTATGATCGACTCTATTCTTCTAATGGCAGGCAAAATATTACTAGTGAATCACCCAACTGTCACCTCCTTGCACATGCTTGAGCTACACAGAGGGTCCTTCATTATCTTTAGCTCTAGAATCATTGTTCTTTAAAAAAAGAAAAAGAATAAAAGGTGAATAACTGTCAACAACAGCTTCTGTGATCATCCAAATGAGTATAGAGATAAATCTCTTGTGCACTGTATAAAAACATTCACCTGTCAATAAAAAGCTGATTGGCCAATGAGCTTAGGCATGAAGTTAAAAGGTGGGACATCCAGCAGAGAGAGAGAGAGAGAGAGACAGAGAGAGAAAGAGAGAGAGAGAATGTTGGGACAGAGCATAGACAGGTGAGAGAATGACCCCACAATGCTGATGGAGACCAAAGCAAAAACCTGAGGACCAGGTAACCAGTCATATTGCAGGATTTAGAATAGAATAATGGGGTAGTTAATTTATGAGCTAATGTTCCTTGTGAGTCAAGGAACAGGCAAAGTTAATGAACTAGGTATTTGTAAATAGGTTTGAATCTCAGAATCTTTATTTCAGTAGCAGGGGCCAGGAGAAAAAACAAAAACATACTGAAAATACACAACTATAGGAAGAGGAGAATTAAACCTTTAGCTCAGAGGAGGGAATCTTCCTACTTTGCCAGATATTTGATCACACTGTGAACCCCAAGATTTTCTTATTTACTGAAAAAAAAAATCTGTTCCTAGTTGGGGTATGGCTCAGCCCTTAGCACACAGCTTCAGTCCCTCTGGCTGGAATACAAACAGGTCCTTAATCCCAAACAGTGAAGGTATAGTTACTTTGTAAAAATGAAGCACCCATGTTTGAAAGTGATATCTAGTTGAGTGGCAAAGTGACGAATCAGAGAAAGACTGGACAGAATTGGATATGCCCAACCCTCACAAGAGGAGAGAGGAAAGGAAGCCATGAATGAAGAAGGAAAGAGGACAATTTTACCGGGACAGTTTGCAGAGAGAGGACAAGCTAGACACAGGTAAATACAGAATGAGCCAGAGAATGAGAAGGAGACAGAAGATTAAAACAGATTTGTTGTGGATAGCCCCGAGGCTAATTATATTTGATGTTAATTCTGTTTGGTGAGTGGTTGTGAACATGGACCAAGTAAGGTGATTTCCTGTAAACCTGCTTCCACCTTAATTTGTAAAATAAAGGAGAGCTGATGATTGGGCAGATAAAAGGGAAGGTGGAGTAAAAGGAGAGGAAAAAGAAAAAAAAATGGAAGAGGGAGAGGACACAGAGGAGGAGGATAAGGAAGAAAAACGGAGCAGAAGCACATGGCCTGGAGAAACCACAAGTTCTAAGGGGTCTCATAGATGTGGAAGATGGTAGTGTAGCAGTAGCCCAGTCTAGGTTCACAGCATGTATTCATATTAATTGGGTTGTGTTTTCATTGCCAGGGCATATTGGGTTGGAGATTTACTGCAACACAGATTGCCAGAGTTAGTTTGAGGCCAAGCACAGCAACAAGTCAGACTGAGAGAGAAGCCAATTTGAATCATCTTGGAGAGGAGTTTGAGCCAGAACAGCAGAGTCGAACCAGCCAATCAGAGTTCAGAAAGAGCTAGAAAGGATGAGCCTATTCTATGTCTCAGGCTAAAACATTCTAGGCCTAGAGAAGATTTTATGGAGCCTAGAAGCTTCCAGGGCAAGGCCTGGGTTAGCACACTGAAGCAGTAGACCTCCAAGATGACAATTACATCAGCCGAATAAAAGATACTTTTACACTTTGCTGTATTCAGTACTAGGAATTGAACCTATATCCTCACAAATACCAGGAAAGCACCCTACCACTGAGCTATAGTCCCAGGCCTCCTTTTTTAAATTCCATTTTCCTGTTTGTTTGTATGTTTGTTTGTTTTAGAAAGGAGTTCACCAAGTTGTTTATATTGACCTAGAACTTGTGATTATCCTGCTTTAGCCTCCCTGGTAGCGAACTTGCAGGTGAGCGCTACCATTCTTGGCCTTTTTAAGTTCTTGAATAATAAAAGAAAAAAAAATCACACACATTTAACAGAAAAGAAGACATGTAAAAATGTAAGAAAAGGGGTGCAGAGCAAACTCAACAAGATGGCAAGTTACATCCCTAAACAAGTAATCACGGTTAAAGATCACCAGTGAAAGTCTGGAAGAGGCACACTGTAGTCTCTAAAGCCTGCTATGAGCTTGGCACCCTGAGAAATAACGACAGGAGAATCATGAATTCCAGGGGCTATCCTGGGCTACACAGAAAGACTTTGTCTCAAAATAACAACAAAAAGTTCTATAATTATCACCTGCTTTGTTGTGATAAGAATGGCGTCTCCCCTCCAAAATACTGCTGCCAAAATTTGTAACCTCAATCATTACAGCAGAAAACATCACGCAAATTCAAATTGAGGAAAAAAAAAATCATCTGCTGAGCACCTGACAAATTTTTGTTAAGACTGTCAAGGTCAAGAGGCAGCAAGAAGAACTAGATAGAAACTGTCACAGACTGAAGACTAAAAATGTAACCGTGTGCCCGTCTCCCCAGTCTTAGGTGGGCTGAATCAGACTTTGTTTCTGCCACAGGAGGCTATCCTACCTAGGGTGGGGTCTTCTGACCAAGGTTACATCTTTTGTCTGCCAGACAGTTTCCTACAAGAAGCTACCCGCTGAGACGCTGAGCTTGCTTTCCTGATGAGATCCTGACCAAGCTACGTCAAGATCCTGGCATAGTGGGGGATGGGTTCTTTCCCCCACCCCCTTTAAAAATCAGACCCTACAATTAAAGATTGAGCCTTGATCAGAGAACTTTTGTCTTGGCTCTTTATCTCTCGGTGTCCTCCCCACCCATCCCCGGCTTTCCTTTCAGGAACCCAGTGACCCGTGTCCACTGGAGGCTACATAACAGTTTAGGAAGAGAAGAAGAAAGAAGCGGGGGAGATTGGAAACTGGAGAAGTGTATAGTGTGTGAAGGACCAGCGTGTAAAGGGATCGTCAACAGTCACTAAAGACGGAAAACTTCTGTGCCTGAGTCACAACACTTGAGGTTTTGTCTTTTACTATCTGCTATAATGCTAAGCGCTGGCCCCCAAGACCTGGGGTCTGCCGATAGCCCCTGGGACCTTGCCCCGGCCCTGCCCCACCCCACGTTAATTCTGATTGGTGAATAAAGATGCCAACACCGAATAACTGGACAGAAGAGACATAGGTGGGGCGGGCTTGGTAGAAAGAGGACCGCGAGGTGGGAAAGGAGAGGAAGGGAAGCCGCCATGGAAGAAGAAAAAGAACGTGCAGGAGGGAGAAGGTGAGCTGTCACGGGCTAAGGGCCAGGACAAAGTGGCCCAGAGGGCTGGCTACCCAACTGAGTTAAGAGCAACCCAGATGGAATGTAGTAAATACTGAGTGATAACTTGGGGTTATCAATAGGGAGGCAGATTCTAACAGCATGGTGGATAGGCAGCTGCCCAGCTACTGTGCTGCCTAAGGCCATTTAACAATCTAAGGCTGTCTTTCATCTGAGAATATAAATGGCCTAAGGCAAGGAAGAAAATATTTCCTACTATATAATCCACCACCACCCCTTATTTTCTTGACATATAGCATAGAATCCCATACAGTCTTTGTTCCTCATATCACCCATCCCAAAAATGATAAAGACAGAATCTGGCAGAGAAAAATGCTCATCTCTCTTCCTATTGCTGCAAGCACTACCACCTCCCACCACCACAACTTCCTGGCAGTGCTATCAAATCATCAGTGTGTTAACGACCCAGCAGACTCAGGCTCCATTGCTAGCATCCACATACAGCTCATCACTCTCTGTGAGCCCAGTTTCAGGGGATCTGACACCCTCTCCTGGCCTCTGTGTACACCAAGCATGAATCTGGTACATAGACACACACACAGGCAAAACACTCATACATATAAAAATAATTAATTAATTTTGTAAAAGAAAAATAGCATTTGTGGTTTAGTGATAGATCTCATCTCTCAAACGATATAGAGATATGTGGTGTACTGGCTAGTTTTGAGTCAACTTGACACAGCTGGAGTTATCACAGAGAAAGGAGCTTCAGTTGAGGAAGTGCCTCCATGAGATCCAACTGTAAGGCATTTTCTAAATTAGTGAACAAGGGGGAAAGGCCCCTTGTGGGTGGGACCATCTCTGGGCTGGTAGTCTTGGTTCTATAAGAGAGCAGGCTGAGCAAGCCAGGGGAAACAAACTAGTAAAGAACATCCCTCCATGGCCTCTGCATCAGCTCCTGCCTCCTGCCCTGTTTAAGTTCCAGTCCTGACTTCCTTGGTGATGAACAGCAGTATGGAAGTGTAAGCCGAATAAACCCTTTCCTCCCCAACTTGCTTCTTGGTCATGGTGTTTGTGCAGGAATAGAAACCCTGACTAAGACATGTGGGTCTATATTGTGTTGGCTAATTTTATGTCAACTTGACAGAGGTTAGAGTCATCTGAAAGGAGGGAACCCCAACTGAGAAAATGCCTTCATAAGTTTGGGCTGTGGGCAAAGCCTGTATTTTGTAGAACATTTTCCTAATTAGTTAATTGATGTGTGAGGGCCCAGCCCATTGTGGGTGGTGCCACCCCTGGACTGATGGTCCTGGGCTCTCTATGAAAGCAGGCTGAGCAACCCATGAGGAGCAACCCAGTAAGCAGCTCCCCTCCATAAACTGCATCCACTCCTGCCTCCAAGTTTCTTCCCTCTTTGAGTTCTTATCCTGGCTGAGTTCCTGTCCCGACTTCCTTCAATGATGGACTGCAATTTGGAAGTGGAAGCCAAATAAACCCTTTTCTCTTCAACTTGCTTTTGCTCATGGTATTTGTGGTAGTTTGAATATACTTGGCCCAGGGAATGGCACTTTTTGGAGGAGTGGCCTTGTTGGAAGAAGTGTGTCACTGTGCGGGTGGGCAGTGAGGCCCTCCACCTAACCATGTGGGAGCCAGTCTTCTGCTAGCAGCCTTCAGATGAAGATTTGGAACTCTCAGTTCCTCCTGTACCACACCTGCCTGGATGCTGCCATACTTCCACCTTGATGATAATGGACAGAAACTCTGAATCTGTAGCCAGCTCCAATTCAATGTTGGTCTTATAGGAGTTGCCTTGGTCATGGTGTAAAACTCTATCTAAGAGAGTGTTTCATCACAGCAATAAAAATCCTAAGATAATATGTACCCACATAAAATTTTCTGGAATTCATTCAAGCAGGAATTTGTCAAGTGAGCCTTGATATCAAATATCAGATAAATTAATAGGGTTTTCCCATGATGCTTTGCATATGATTCTGAAGTATCATGTGCCATTTCTGGTATTAACATATATTGCAGTCCCAGTTACTGGTTTCCAAGTGACACAATTGAATGCAGGACAGAAGCTGAACAATTTGATGTCCCTGAGACCCTCACGAGCACTAATTAGCACCTAACCTTAAGTTTCCTGAGTGGCACATTTTAATAGCTAAATGTCTACTGGATGTGCACTGACATCATGTATCATTGGTTAGACAGAAATCCTAGGCTTCCATGTGCTAGTTAGTTTTTTGTCAACTTGACACAAACCAGTCACAGAGGAGGAGGGAACCTTGTCTGAGGAATAGATGATCGGCCTATGGGCATGACTGTGGGGCATGATCTTAATTGATGACTGATGTGGGAGGGCCCAGCCCACTGTGGGCAGTGGTTCTGGGTTGTATAAGAAAATACCACTCCTGACCTAGTGTTTCTGGGTTGTATAAGAAAATAAACTGAGTATTCCATGAGGAGCAACCCAGTAAGTAGCACTCCTTCGTGGTTATCTGCTTCAGTTCCTGCCTTTGGGTTTCGGCCTTGGCTTCCTCCAGTCATCGCCTATCACTTTGAAATGTAAGATGAAATAAACTCCTTCCTTTCTCAGTAACTTTTGGTCAGTTTTATCACAGCAACAGAGAAGCTAACTTTCAGAATCAGATACCAGCCATAAAGGAGACTGAGTTATTTTATGAAAAAAATAATGTAGCAGCCAAACCTTAGATTCTTATTCAAGAGAAGCGAAATAGAAGCAGCCTGTGCTAGAACAGGGTAAAGAGCCAAATGTTCTGATGTTTTCCAACACTCACTGCGGTGGTTTGAATAAAGTGGCCCACATAGGTCCATAGGGAGAGCCACTATTAGGAGGAATGACCTTGTTGGAGTAGGTGAGGCCTTGTTGGAGGGAATATGTCACTGTCTTTTCCTGTTCCTTCTCTGCCTGCATGTCAACATGCTTCCTGCCACGAAGATAATGGACTAAACCTCAGAAGCTGTAAAGCCAGCCCCAATGAAATGTTTTCCTCTATAAGGGTTGCAGTGGTCATGGTGTCTTTTCACAGCAATAAAAAAATAAACTAAGATACACAGTCAACTCAGTGGTTGCAGAGCATTATTGTTTTGTATTAGTAGCTACCAGGGCTTAAACCCTGGACCTTACCTATGCTGGTGAAACACTCTTATCACTGAGCTACAACTCCCAATGGAAAGATGTTTTTCAATGAACAATAAATAACGTATAAATCTGTTTGGAATATGGCTATATATTTGAAAAGCATAGAATTTGGTATCATATAAATATATGGAGAGAAATTTTACATGCCCACAAGAGTCCCTGAACATTCCTTCTATCCATTGCTCATACTGACCACAAAAGAACTTCACTATGAATTCTGTTGAGAATTTCTCTCCAAGCACAATTGCGTCATCGGGCTTCTGCCAGGATGAGTTACCAGCAAATGCACCAAGTAGTTGAATAGACTAAGTTTTTATCTTGGTTTATTTAATAAAGTCCTTTTAAAACCTAGACAATGACTGCTAAATACAATGATTTTTGTCTTCGCATAATTGATGCTAAGCTGTTCTTTCTGATAACAATCTGCCAAAAGGCTGGGCTACATCTTAATTAAAAAAGTAAATACAGCCATTAGCCCAGAAAAGGAGGGTTCCCTTCCTGTCATTTATGCTGATGACTGGGCATGCGTCCAACCAGCATGACAGCTAAACAGGAAGTATACAGTTCTGAACAGAGAGAGGATACGAAAGTGAAGACAAAAATTGTGTTTGATTTAATAAGGATAAGATGCAAGCCATTAAAAGTGCTAAATGTTTCTGCGTTTCTCCTTTCTTCTACATAATGGTAATATAGATGCTTGGAAGCTTGGTATATGGATTGATATTGTCTCTGCCCAAACAAGCCCCCACCTTACCCACCCACACAACTAGAAGCAGAAATGATTCCGCTTGTTTGAAAGAAGAAAAGGCAGGAAGGTGTTGTGGTGTATGACCCTGGTGGATTGTTCTTAATGACCTCAAGAGGCAGAATGCACAAACAGAAAAAGGAAGGTTCTATCCATGCAACTCTTAGGAGGCGTGCTCTCCCTTTCTAGTTTAGCCATCAGTTGAGCCAGGGAATTAATTATGCAATTGTTGTTAGGGCTATTTGGTAGCATTCATCCAGTGGTTTTGTGCCTACCCTTGCTTCTTAACAGGATCAGCTAACAGGCTATATTCAGCGGGACTTTCCTCGTCTCCAGCATTCCACCTGCTCCCTACAACAGGTTACTAAAATGTCTGCCAGAGAATTTCAAAGCTTCAAGAGCCTCAGGTGCAAACTACCTGTTTCCTCCCAAGGCTTCCTGTAGCGTGAAATATTAAAGAAAACCAATCCACGCTATCACCGGCAAGGCAAGGCACTGGCCTGTTTTTATCTTGTGGAGACTCTCTGACCTGAAGCTCCAAAATCTCTCCACCCAGCTCGCTAAGTTCCCACAGGGAGAGCTTGGAGGACAGAATGTAGCTAACAAGAGGCCCCCAGGTTAGATGGCAGATCTGCCAGGATTTACTGCGCCCAGCAACTAATTGAGTTACCTGTTGATTCGGAACTTTGTGTGGAGTTTTCCTTCACGAGCCGCCTCAACTGGGTTCTAGGTATAAAGGTACGGTGGCAAAGTGTAGGTTTCCAAGAAGTGCACCCCAAAAGGCCATGGAAATTTGGAAGCATGGGGCTAGCATGGTAATGGCCCACCAGTGGGAACTTAGTGAGCTGAGTGGAGAGATTTCAGAGCTCCTGGTCAGAGTCTCCACGAGATGAAAGCAGGCCAGTGCCTTGCCGGCGATAGTGTGGATTGATTTTTTTTTTTATATATTTCATGCTACAGCCTCCCAATCCCTTCAGCCACAGTCTCTTGGTTAAAGTTGTCACAGCCCAGATTCAAGGAGGAGAGAAGCAGGTCCTACTTCTCAGTGAGAAGAATGTCAAAGGATGCATAGCCATCATTATCTACCAAAGCCACAGATGCATCCTCAGACATACAGCCAACTTCACCTAGTCATGTTCCTAATATAGATAGATAGATAGATAGATAGATAGATAGATAGATAGATGTAGATGTAGATGTAGATGTAGATGTAGATATAGATATATATCCCGCCAACTCTCCTGCCCTGCCAGGCCACATTCCTGCTCTAGTACTGGCTCTGGTAGGCCACAACACTTTGTCTCGATGAGGTACCACTCCATGTGTTCTCGCAACCGAGCTACTCTCTCCAGCTAGCCCCTGCAACATCTTGGTTCATTTGTCCTGGGAGCCACTAGTTCCCTCTCCGCTATAATACCCTGTAATCAGGCATCCCACATTCTAGTAACCAAATTCAACCACCAACCTTGTGGTTAGAAATCACAATACCCATTCACCTGGTAAAATCAAATCTCTTAAGCTTATAGTTAACCAATCAGATTGATATATCAATAAAATCACAATTTATAAGATGCCAATACAATAATTTCAGAGCCAATTGATGATAAATCTTTATCCCAATTAGTCTAACCTTATGGTTTAACAACCTGTGGCTGGTCATAGCCACACAGATTAATGTCTACCGCCATCTTCCTTTCTCCCTCCTCCTCTCAGATCCCTCTCTCTGCAACTCTTAGCGCTGCCTCCCTTTTCCCTGTCCAATCACGGGCCTCCCACTGCCCTAATGTGATTGGACCGGGAAAATCCTGCGACAGACTTATATGACAACCAACTTCAAGGAATCTCTCAGGCAGACAAGGTACTTGTAGTTCAATATTAGGAGGCTGAAGCAGGAGGATCATGGCTTCTAAGGGTAGCCTGGGCTACATAATGAGTTCCAGAGCAGTGTGGGTTATACAGAGAGGAGGAAAGGGAAGGCAGTAGAGAAGGAGGAGAAAAGGAATGAAGACAGAAGGAAGGAAAAAAGAACAAAAAGTGGGAAGGGAGGGAAGGAAAGTAATGGAGGGAGGGAAGGAGAAAGGGAGGGAAAGGAAAAGGAAAAGGAAGGAGGGAGAATCCTCTCCATTTGCTCCGTGTTTCCGACTCACAACCACAGATTGGTTTACCAGATCAAAATGGCAGCTGAAGAACAGTTCACATGGGCAGCTAGTGTCCAGCTAGACTTAACCCTGTCCTGTCTGTTGGTATGAGTCTCACACGGTGGGTGTGTCTGTGTCTGTCTTTCCTTCATGTCACAAATGGTCCATCGGTTGTGTCAAACCCAGGGCTTCCTTCTTTTTAAGGTGGAATAATAATCCATGGTGTGTGCGCACACTTTCTTGATCCATTTGTCCATGGATGGACTCATGGGTGGTTTCCTCACCTTGGCTGCTCCGAGTAGCACAATGGACAATGGAGGGCAGGCTTCCTTATGAAGTAGTGATTTCCCCTCCCTTACACATAGACACAGGTTTCTCAACCCCTTTATCTCCTTCCTGCTTCCACTTAAGGAACAAAACACACAATCACGGCATCGCTTTTATGTGTGTCTGAGTTAGTAAACACTTATCTCTGAGAAACAGACGAGTAAGATGCCCTCTGTGTGCCCTTTCTGTGCCCTCTGTGTGCCCTCTGTGTGCTCTTTAGGACAACTACTAATAACTAGGTCTATGAATATGGGTGATGGTTAGAATAAAGAGGAAATGAGGAAGAAAAACTCTCAATTTGTCCCCACAGGTTACCCAGTGTCTTAGTCAGGGTTTCATTGCTGTAAAGAACAACATGACCAAGGCAATTCTTATAAAGAAAAGCATGTAATTGAGGCTGACTTATTTAGTCCATTATCATCATAGCAGGAAGCATGGCAGAGTGCAGACAGACAAGGTGCTAGAGGATCTGAGAGTTCTACATCTTGATCTGCAAGCAGTAGAAGGGGGGGTGCTGTCTTCCTCAGGCAGCCAGGAGGAGGCTCTCATCCACAGTGGGCAGAGCCTGAGCGTAGGAGATCTCAAAGCCCACTTACACAGTGATGTGCTTCATCCAATAAAGCTATATACCGCCTCCCTAGTGTCGTTCCCTATGGTCAAGCATCAAACACATGAATCTATGGGGGCCAAACCCATTTAAACCACCACATCTAGAAAGTCTCACAAACTTTATATAAGATGGACTTTCTGTCCTTTTTCGGGCAATATGAGAAACAGATCTGAACTCATGACTAGCCTCCTACAGAGCAGCACATGAACCTATTCTTACTGCATAGCTCCTGTTATCTCATTGCTGTACACACACACACACACACACACACACACACACACACACCCTTTCAGCTGCGAAGTTTCAAGTGAACTGAGGGCTTTGGGATACTGACATGGCTAACGTCTATTGACGGCTTCATATTTCACAGCCACAATACTCTCAGTCTTCACAACGACTATTAGAAATATTCTGCTGACCACTCATTTTACAGCTAAGGCAGATTAGACAGGTTTTAGGTGGTAAAGACAAAAGAGCAGGCGATGTCACTCCTAGAGCATCCTGAAGGCTTACAAACCAGCAGCTTTGATATCTGTGGGCAGAAAACATGGATGTTCCAGCTAGGAAGAGTAAATTTCCCCTCCCTTCATCTTTATCTTGTGGTCCTACTCTCTGAGGGCTGAATGATGCTCGCCCTATGACTGACAACTATCTTATGTATTTAATCTACTGATTTTTAATGCTAATCTCTGCCAGAATTGCCCTCGAAGACACACCTTGAAATAACACTTTTCCAGCTAACTAAGGATCCCTGAGCTACAGTCAAGCTGACATCATCACTGTTCAGGCAACCACCTCAGTGCTTACTGACAATTTTTCTTAAACAGAACAGATGTAGCAGCCAGAAGGTAGCCCTTAAATTATTCATGGGGCCCAATGCAAAGGGAAATCCAGGTCCTTGTTAGGTCTCAAACCTGGGACGGATGGCTAACTAAGACACCTGTTTAATACATCAAGGAGGTCACCAGGTTCTCCCAGCATCCCTCAGTCCCTATCTGTTACAGAGAATGGTTGCCATACCCTACCCGCTACCCTAAACTTCTCCAGCCCTGGAGCTGGGCGGACCTTCCCTTCAGCTGCCTCTTTCTGGTATAATCCAGCCATTTTGGTTACATTTCATCTTTTGCCTACCCTTTATTCTCCTCACTCTCCCCCCCCCCCCACTTCCCCACCTCCCCCACATGGCCTGGACGTACGGAGCATCTTCACTCTGGAGTCTCCCAGATGTCTCTGCCTC
Organism: Mus caroli; assembly: GCF_978045245.1. Taxonomy (NCBI): domain Eukaryota; kingdom Metazoa; phylum Chordata; class Mammalia; order Rodentia; family Muridae; genus Mus; species Mus caroli. Next base: position 94,831,585 of record NW_028227264.1, read on the forward strand.
TGACTATGTTCTCCTGTTAATCTAACCTCCTTCTCTCCCATACCTAGGAGTGGCCATGTCCTTTTATTTTTATTCCTTTTTTTAATTCAGTACTTCCGAATAAGTATTTAAAAAGCAAGAAAACAGCACAAATGAGCATGTTAAAATAGAAAGTCCTTTCCTTTAAATTATGCTAGGGGTATAGTCCAGTAGTAGAATTTAGCATACATAAGGCATGAGGTTTAATCCCAAACCCTTTAAAAATATTAGCATAAATGTTTCCATTCTTGCTTATATTTTATAGTACCTTTTTTTTAAATAATACCAATATAAAAACATTTAACTGATATATGGAATCACAGAAATTTTAGTTAGTAATTTGTGACTTGTGTTTGTATATACCACAGGTTCTTGTAACATTTGAACTGCTGCACTAAACTAAACAGGGGTTAGGGACAGGGCTCAGTGGGTAAAGCACTTGCCATACAAGTTCAAATCCCAAGAACCAAAGGGAAAGCTAGACTTGTAGGGTCAGCTGTAATCCCAACACTCCCATGGAGGGATGGCAGGCAGAGACTGGAGAACCCCTGGTCTGCTCATGAGCCAATTTGGCCTAATAAAACAGGAAATCAAGAGACCTTGTCTCAAACAAAATGGAAGTGTTGAATATGTGGTATGACCCCCACATGGTACACACACACACACACACACAACTACACCTTGGAAAGAGTGTGACATTGTAATGGTGGCATTCTATGCCTCTGTCTCCAGGATCTGGGAAGAAAACCAACTCTGTTTACTTGAGCGCCCTTTCGGTCTCCTGTTGTGGTTGTCCCAGACTGACCACCTTGTGAAAGAACACAGGACACTCCCTAACCTTGTTAGATTTGGTGAAGGGCCCTTCCCCTCTCAAGTCTTATCTCTTTTCTCTGAACATAAAAAATATTTATGTTTTCCCAAGTGCGACTAGACCTTGGGGCATTGTGTCAGGGTGTATGGATGATATTGCAAACTGTTACCCTGGAAAGTCTTTATGACGACAGGATAGGTGATAAAATTCAAGGAAACATTTCATCAGAAGAGCCCCAGGGTGTTCCAAATGCAATCAAGGAGAAAGATAGCTGGGGAAGAAATGTAAACAGGCGCAACACGGGAGGGTGGAGGTGATTCCGCTGCTGTAAAAGCAGGGCTGGGTTTCATGGGTCAGTCTATTTCTGTACAAACCATGCATTACCCCACAGGACTCATTGTTCAAAGACAATATGAAAAGAAATCCTGCTTCCTTTACCTGTGTCCCAGGGGACTTCCTGTTGGCTGAAAGGACAGGTATTCACAAAGGTTCCTAAGCCTGAATTGAAAGTTAGCTGTGTTCCCTAAGGACCATGCTTTCTGGAATCCAGCCCTGAGTTTATAAATAATGCAAAGAGAGGCTGGGAGAAGGGGCAGCTCCCGGTGGGAGGATTTCTCCCTCGTTACACTCTACAATGCTCTCATTCATTTTGCTCAGACCTGGATTTGTTACGAGCAAGCTAGTTAACCTTTCTACTTTCTGTCCTCTCCTGAAACCAAAGAGAATGACAGTGGTGACTTCAAGGTCCTGTTATGGCTATTGGAAGAGAGTGTGCATTTTCAGTGCCTGCTGCACAGGGGTGGGGAGAGGAGGGCAGGCAGGCAGGGGGTGGGGGAGGTAGGCAGGGGGCGTGGCACATGATAAGCATAGTATCTTTTCCTTAACCCTCTCAGAAATTCTTAAAAGGTTCTTCCTTGAATCTTCATCATTTAACAGCTAATTGCAATACTGTCAGGTAACCTGTAACATTCGTTTCTTTTTCTCCCATGTATTATAGAGTTCGCAGGGGACACACTGTATCTTAAAGCTGTGGCTTTGCGGGGCAGTGGTGGTACATGCCTTTAATCCCAGCACTTGGGAAGCAGAGGCAGGTGGATTTCTGAGTTCGAGGCCAGCCTGGTCTACAGAGTGAGTTCCAGGACAGCCAAGGTTACACAGAGAAACCCTGTCTTGAAACCAAAAAAAAAAAAAAAAAAAAAAAAAGCTGTGGCTTTACAGCATACAAAGCACGTCTGCAAACCCTCTGTTAATGTCTTTTGCATCTTCCACTTGCCCAGCCCACAACTGGATGTGGAAGTAGTACTCAGCGGCTTGTATGAGGTGATGGGTGTTTTTATGTTTTGTTTTTTATGTTTTGTTTGTTTGTTTGTTTGTTTTATCACTAGGTGAATCCCTTACCTGGATGAGTAAGGACACAAGTTTTCATTTTGAAGAAAGAGGACAGTATATTTGCAATAATCTACAACGAACACTTGTCATCTTGAAGATTTCTACCCTGTTAGGTTGAGTACAGAGTGATTATCAGTCCTTCCTTCTGGGAGTATTGGGGTGAAGTTTGTGGTATGGTGGTCCTTTGGAAAGCTAAAGACAAAACCTGAGATGGGATGGGATGGTGGAGCCCACTGCTAAGCAACTGAATCGGGTCTAGACTGCACAGGAACAAAAGTTCTTTGTTCAGTACGCTAAAGAGTCACTCAATGGAAGCTGCTGAGTAGAATCTTACCTGCAACATGAATCGTGTTATCCAAAGTGCCGATCAGTGATTGTTAACTAATCTTTATGGCAGTCTGACAGTAGCTCATAGCTCTGTTTTCTTAGCCTTTTGTTATTTCTCTCTTTTTCGTTTTTAGTGTGTGTGTGTGTGTGTGTGTGTGTGTGTGTGTGTGTGTGTGGTCTATGTGCAGGCAGGCACAGAAAGGTAGAAGGTACAAATACCTACCACCCTCTATCCCTCTATAGCTACCATCCTCTATCCCTCTATAGCTACCATCCTCTATCCCTCTATAGCTACCATCCTCTATCCCTCTATAGCTACCATCCTCTATCTCTCTATAGCTACCATCCTCTATCCCTCTATAGCTACCATCCTCTATCCCTCTATCTATAGCTACCATCCTCTATCTCTCTATAGCTATCATCCTCTATTCCTCTATAGCTACCATCCTCTATCCCTCTATAACTACCATCCTCTATCCCTCTATAGCTACCATCCTCTATCCCTCTATAGCTACCATCCTCTATCTCTCTATAGCTACCATCCTCTATCTCTCTATAGCTACCATCCTCTATCTCTCTATAGCTACCATCCTCAATGTCTCTATAGCTACCATCCTCTATCTCTCTATAGCTACCATCCTCTATCTCTCTATAGCTACCATCCTCTATCTCTCTTTAGCTACCATCCTCTATCTCTCGTTAGCTACCATCCTCTATCTCTCTTTAGCTACCATCCTCTATCTCTTGTTAGCTACCATCCTCTATCTCTCTTTAGCTACCATCCTCTATCTCTCGTTAGCTACCATCCTCTATCTCTCTATAGCTACCATCCTCTATCCCTCTATACCTACCATCCTCTATCTATCCCTCTATAGCTACGATCCTCTATCCCTCTATAGCTACCATCCTCTATCTCTCTATAGCTACCATCCTCTATCCCTCTATAGCTACCATCCTCTATCCCTCTCCATTCTTTGATGAAATACAATGATTCTCTGAAAAGCTTCCCAGACTATAAAATGTCATGCACATAAATCTGCCTTATTTTTTTCTCATTTTTACCTTTTATTTTCATTTCTGGTAGGTTGAGAGACCGTCATTGAGTCTAGAACTTCTTATTGAGGTTTTGAGGGATCAGTGACCTCACCAGATTAGCCAGGCTTGTGTGAATATTTTGGCTGGAAAATGACTCTATGTAAGTTTGAACCTTATTATTGGGTTTGGCTTGCCTGATACCACCATTTCAGGTTATGCATTTTTTTCAGGTTTATTTAATTTTTATTTATGTGTCTGTGTGTGTGAATGCCACACACACGTAGATACCCAAGGAGTCTAGAAGTTTCATGCTGTGGTCTCATCCCTGAAGCTTATCCAGGTCAGATTTCTGGAACTGAAGTTACAGGCAGTTGTGGGCCCCTTAACATGAGTGTCAGAACAGACCTCAGGGCTTCTGGAAGAGCAGCAAGTGCTCCGAACTGTTGAGCCATCTCTCAAGTCCCCAGTCTTGCATTCTTAGTTATTCTACTTATCTATCAAATGGAGATCACAATCTTTCCTTTTACTTGTCACTCTTTCTTTGTTTCTCAGACTCCCTCACCATAACATGGATACTTTTAATGTATGTGCTGCTGACGTCACTATGGAGCTCTTACTAGCTCCCAAAAGAAAGATACTTAGCTGGAGAGAGGGTGGTCTTTGATGTTGTGGTCTTCATCATCTACCAGACTGGATTTAAAATCACCATGGAAACACATGTGTAGGTCTGTTTATGAGGGTGTTTCTAGAAAAGTGTGACCTAGAAGGGAAATGCACATGTCCTGATGGTGGTTGGTCACACTGCATGGACTGGCGTCTCAAACTGGATAAAAAGGAGAAAGTTAACTGAGTGTAAGTATTTATCTCTCTCTTCTCTTTGACTATGGATGTATCATGGCGGGCGGCATCAGTCTCTTGCCACCATGCTTTCTCGGTCATGATGGACCATACTCATGCAACCCTTTGGTTGGCGTACCTGTGTAAAGTTGTCCTTCCTCACCTACCTAAGGCATTCTCTAATTGGCTTTCATAAAAAAAAAAAAAAAAAAAAAAAACTTATGGCCAATGAGCAGGGCAGGAAGTGGAAGGTGGGACTTCCTGGGAGGGAGAAAGGAACTCTGGGAAGAAGAAAGAGGAAGGCCTTTTCTCCAGAAGACTTGAGGGTAGAAGGAATTGACTATGGGCCTGGGAGGTATAGCTAGCCACGTGACTGGGTGGGGCTAGGTGGTCAGGTTAATAACTAGGATGAGCTATTTGAGATTCTCAGCTAAGGCCTAAGCTTTGAAATACTAAAAGCTCTCTGTGTGGTTATTTGGGAAACTAGCTGGTTAAGGCATATTTGCTGCCATGTTAATGTCCAGCATTAATTAATATGCACAGAATATTAGTAGTAATCATTTTACACCCTTTCTACTTTAAGTTGCTTTTGTCAGGTAATTTATTACAGAAATGAGAATGTAACTAACGCAGTGTGTTTGGATATGTTGGATATTCTGTGTCTTTCCCTTTTCTATGCAAATACAGCTTGCATGACTGCAGTGCCTGGAAGGCTTAGACTTTTCTGTAAACCTACTTTATTTAGGGTTTTTAATCACTTCAGCCTCCCTTTTAGCCCACTGACCAGAGGTAAGGGAAAAACAAGGTTGATAGGAAAAGGGGTTTGTGGACCTGTTTAGAAATAGTTCTTTGGGGTGATTTCACTCTTTGTTGTCAGGATACCAGCAGTCCTGTTCAAGAGCAAACACCAAACATAAACCAGTAGTGGTGGCAAGATCCAACAGAGACCTCAAAGCTCGGCCAAATAAGCATGAGTCAGCAGAAGTGGCCAGAGTCAGCCTGAGTACCATGAGAAGTTCTTCAGTGTGTTTCTCTCTATGAGGTAAAGACCAACGAAGACCAGCAAAGTGTTGCACAGCCAGCGAAGGCCAGTGAGATGCTGCACAGCTGGTGATGCAAGAGCATCCTTTCACTGTCCATGGGGTTCCATTTATACTCTTTCCAGACATCAGGGTCTCTCTCAAGAGTCCACTCCAGCAAAACAACATGAGTCTATTTCAGCAAAACATCCTCTTACAGACAGCTTCCAGAAAAACATCACGGGACACAACTGAGTTTCCAAAGAAACCAAAAATTTCCACTTTATAGCCCTGCAAACAACAACAACAACAAAAATCTGTGATCCCAGAAATTATCAAAGAATAGGCATTGACAAGGAAGTATTACTTGGCATAGGCTCAAAATAGCTGAGGATCTTTGGGTTCATATCTGTGGATGAATTTCATCCGCTAGAAGCTAGACCTTTGGAAGACTATGGGAGAAAGTACACTCTGGTCAAAAGGCAAATAATGAACCATTGAATGCTTGGGTCTATGTTACTGGTTAAATAACACTGTAGTAAGTTGAACTTGCAGTAAGTGGAAGCTCAACTTCCTTCCAGAAAACTGTCAGTAACAATAAGAAATTTATGTGTTTATGTAGGATGCTAATTTCATATTTCCACTACAGTTACTTAGAACGCAATAGCTCTGAGAGCAGAAAATTTAGTAAAAAGGAAAGACATTTAAAACAAACAAAAAAACAAACAAATTTTTGTTGGCATGCTAGCACACGTCTTAAGTCCCAGCAGTTGGGAGATGGAAGTTGGGAGATGGAAGTTGGAGGATCATGATTCTGGTGCTAACCTAGGCTACAGGGACCTCACATTTGTCATAATTATTACGTAATTATGGTGAGTTTGGGCTACAAGAGGCTTCATGTTTGTCATAATGATGATATAATTATGGACAAGTCATTTCCATTCTCTGTTCTTCAGGTATTTTTTTCCTTTTCACACTAATTCATAAGTTTATTAAATATATAGTCATAAGAAAGATTTACACTGGCATCTCAGTCATCGTAAATATATGTGAAGACACTTCTGTTTATATGATTTATAAAATACCATTTGAAAAATAAATATTTTATTTAACATTCATACATGCATATAATATAGGTGGTTAGCCAGGCATAGTGGCACATGCTTTTAATCCCAACATGCAGGAGGCAGAAGCAGGCAGATCTCTGTGAGTTTTAGGCCAGCCAGGGCTACATAGGGAGACCCTATCAGTAGGAGTAAGAATGAGAATGTTATGATGGTTTAAATGAGAATTATCCCATAGTCTCATATATTTGAGTACTTAGTTTAAAGTTGATGGAACAGTTTGAGAGAGATTAGGAGGAGTGGCCTTGTCAGAGGAGGTGTGTCACTGGGGGTACGCTTGGAGGCTTCAAATGCTCTTGTAATGAGAGCTACCTCCAACTTGCAGATCAGGATGAAAGCTCTTAGCTGTTCCAGTACCATTCCAGCCTGTTTGCTGCCATGCTTCATGCCATGGTGTCCACTGACTTAACCTCTGACCTGTAAGCCCTTGATTGATTGATTGATTTTATAAGTTGTGTTGGTCACGACGGCTCTTCATGGCAATAGAAAATTAACTAGGACAGTGTGTTTGGATACAATCCACCAGACTTCCCTCCTATCTAATTCTTCCCTTTCTACTCCCGACTTCTCTCTCTCTCTCTCTCTCTCTCTCTCTCTCTCTCTCTCTCTCTCTCTCTCTGAGTGTGTGTGTGTGTGTGTGCCTGTCTCTGTCTCTCTCTCTGTCTTTCTGTCTCTCTCTGTTTCTATCTCTGTGTATGTGTGTATCTGCCTGTCTCTGTCTCTCTGTCTCTCTCCCTTTTTCTCTTTCTCATTTAATACGGAGTCCCACAAGTGCCGCCTATATGTGCCTGGGTGTAGGATCATCAACTGAGGGTCGGTAGCCTCTCAGGATCAGCACCTCAATTCCCCCCTCTCAGTAGCCATCAGATCCTCAGAGGTGGGATTTCACGAGCCCCTCTCCCATCCGTGCCCAGGATTTTGCTGACTTGACTTCTGCGTGAAGCACCTGTTGTTGTGAGCTCATGTGTGCAGCTGTGCTGTCATGTCTGGCTTTTCACTACAGACACCTACTCCTTTTGCCTCCTAACATCTCTCCACTCCTATTCTATGGTTTTCTACACCTATAAAAATCAACAAAGAATTTGAAATATTGTTATTTCTCAGCCTTGGTTCTCTACATCTGTGTATGGTAAACATCCCTGAGAATTTTTTTTAAATAAATCTTTACTTTTTAAGGTTTACTAGAGTTATTTGTTTCCTTTCATGTGTGTTTTGCCTGCATATATGCCTGTGTAGCATGTGCATTCTTGGTGTCAACAGAAGTCATAAGAGGGTATCAGATGCCTGGGCGCTGGAATTTCCATGTGGTTGCTGGGAACCAAACCCAGGTTTCTGTGAGAACAGCTAGTACTCTTAACCATTGAGCCGTCTCTCCACCTTTGTCCCTAAAATTCTCCTGACCACATAGACATCTAGCTAAAGATGCATTTTCCAGCTTCCTTTGCAGTTAGTTGTGGTCATTTAACTTTGACCAATAAGATGGAAGCATAAATGTCACTCATTGGTCTCTTCCTGTCCAGTCCAGTGAAATTAGAGAGCATGGTATATGAAATGTGCATTTTACAAATATTAAATTAGTGAATTCACATAAGCCACTTCAGTGCCAGGCACATAGGAAATCACCAGTAATGAGTGTGTTGTTTTATTACTGTTAACAAGGTTTTTATTGAATTATGTTCAGGTGGTGAAACAATTCCCCAGATAGCAACAACACTGCTTGAGATGATTAAAATGTAACCCAAAAACTTGGTTAATAGAGTGTTTAAAAACTCCATCTCCAGCTGTGTGTGGTGGTGCACACCTTTAACCCCAGCACTGGGGTGAAGCAGCAGGCCAGTCTCTAAGACTTTTTGGCCAGTCTGCTCTACACAAAGAGACCTTCCAAAACAAATGAACGCCCTCCATCTCTAGGCATGGAAACTGGAGAATATTCTTTCATGCTCACAAGATACATTGTGGTGATTTAAGTAAAAATGGCCCAGCATTCGAAAAATGTTCGAATGCTTGGATCCCGGTTGGTGGAACTGTTTGGGAAGGATTAGGGGCATGTGTTTATGGGAGGAGTTGAGTCACAGAACATGGGTTTCAAAAGCCCACACCATTTGCAGTTAGCTCTCTTTCTGCCTCTTACTGGTGGATCAGTAACCATGGTGGTCATGGACTCTAAAACTGGAAGTTTCCAATACACCCTTTCTTCTGTAAGTCGCCTTGGTCACAGTGTATCATCACAGCAATAGAAAGGTAACTAAGGGATGTGTGTGTGTGTGTGTGTGTGTGTATACATCCCTTAGTAACCTTTATATACCTTTATACCATATAGATATAGATATATAGATATATACCCATATGCATGAATGTGCACCGACTCATTGCCCCTCCAAAAATGGAGAAATAGCTTATTTACATGTAAATGATATCTGGTTATAGTAACATTAAATAGTATGTTTTAGAAGAATAGCCTTATGCATATTTTTAAAATATATTTAATAACACTATACATATATACTTACCAATATGTAAGCTTTCTAAAACAGACAGCTGTGTTCAGCAGTTCCAGAACAGACACTATCTCTGAGGAAGAAAAGTAAAGCAAGGGAAGATGAGATCAAAGCTATAACTATTGTATTTTATTCTAAACCTTAGAAACAATGAAGCGGGTGGATCTCCAAGTTCAAATCCAGACTGGTCTACAGAGTGAGTTCCAGGACAGCCAGGGCTACACAGAGAAACCTTGTCTCAAAAACACAAAAACAAAAGACAAATGAACAACTCAAAACCAGTGAGGAGAGACATCTAACTCTCGTTTAATTTAGGTGGTAGATACACAGAAGGCAGTTATAGCATTTTGTGTGTGTGTGTGTGTTTAATTTTGTGACCCATAGCATTAGGCTGTTAACATTCATTTACATGTGTATCTTAATTGCTTAAAATTCAGATGACTTCTAACCTAGATGCCTTGCTGGAATCTTCTGGAACTATCAGACTTTGGGTTCCAATTGCAGCTTGTACAGTTAGGCCCCTTTTTGTGGCCCTCATTCTTACAATTTGGGAATAAACTGCTAGATTCTCCATTACAGTGACTGGTGCTAAAGTTGCTGTTAGGATGTGTGGAATAAAACCCTATAAATAGTGGCGCTAACTCTTGTACTTCCCATTAAATGCTGATGATCTGTGATAGTGGTTGCCGAATTTTTAAAAAGAGGAAAGATTATGAAGAAAGGTTCAGTCATGAGAGACTATCCCTGAAATATCCTACTTCTAAGTCTGCAGGGCTGCCATAGAAGATGCTTACTGCGGACTGGATAACTTGATTGACAGACAGCCTGTTGCAGTTTGGAGGCCGTTGAGTCTAAGCTTAAGGTATTCGTCAGTAAAGTTCTTGGGAAGCACTTTCTGGATTGCTGAGGGCTGGCTTCTCACTGCAGCTCTGCATGGCTCAGAGGGAGGAGGTATGATGTTCTCTCTCTCTCTCTCTCTCTCTCTCTACCTCTCTCTCTCTCTCTCTCTCTCTCTCTCTCTCTCTCTCTCTCTCTCTCTCTCCACTAAGTTCATTTCTGTGAACAGACACCATGACCACAGCAACTTTTACAAAGGACATCATTTAATTGGGACTGGCTTACAGGTTCAGAGCTTCATTCCATTATCATTATGGGAGGAGCATGGCAGCATCCAGGCAGGTACAACACTGGAAAAGTTGACAATTCTACCTCTCGTTCCAAAGGCAGCTAGGAGAAGACTGACTTTCCAGCTAGGAAAAAAACCACCTCCACAGTGACACACTTCCTCCAACAAGGCCACACCTACTCCAACAAGGCCACACCTTCTAGTAACACCACTCCCTGAGCCGAGCATATTCAAACCACCACACTAATCCATTGGAAAGACCTGATCCATGACTTAGTCTAGCAGAAATTACTTCCCAAAGGTCCTGCCTCCAAATACTATTGCAGTGGGAACTAGGACTTCAACACACGAATTTGGGATCCAAAGGACATAAACATACAGTCTATAACATCAGTTGAAGCTTAATGCTTAACTTTCAAGATTTTTATTAAATGAGCAGGCAAGATTGTAGCAACGGAGATTACTACTTGCAGTCAGAAACATCATAGGATGTAGGAGACTGGGGGTACAAAAATCAATAGTTCCTTTAATTGACATATTTCTATAATCTCTTCATATATGTGCATGGCAGAAGAAATGAATGATTTTTAACCCTAGGTACATTGTAACTCTCATCAGCTTGCCATTGGTGGTTCTCCTGTTAAGATGGCTCAGGGTTAACTAACAACTGCAGTTGCTTAGTTAAGGTAGTGATCTATCCACAGTCCTGTAATAATTCACATATCTTTATGCAGCAGCCATGCCAAGGTCTTAATTATTGGGGGTTGGAGGGTCCTATGATGCATCTACTTCCTAAGATTAAAAGAGAGGGGTGGGACTTGTTTGAGCTACCTATTCACAAGCATGACCTGTGAGGAATGTGACTCGGATAAATTATTGTGAATGTCAATTTAATCACACCATCAGTTCTTCCAAATCTATATAATTGTGCGCACAAAGGTTGGTTATCTTAACACAGTCAAGTAATTAGTTATTGACAGAGCAAAGAGTGCATAACCAGTTATTAGCTGAACGTGATCTAGATGTCTGTCTGTGCTGATGAAGATCATCAATCAGATAAAAAGGGAGAGCAGATTCACTTATTCCAGGCTTCATGGAAGACTGTGGTTGGTTTCCATCCCTAAACCAACCAACCAAACAAACAAACATAGAACAGTTTTAAACATTGTTATCGTGAGATAAAAATGTGTCTACTTTCCCCATTCAGAACTTGAAGCTCTTGGGTTTGGAAGATGAATTCCTGAGCCTCTCAAAGAAAACTTGAGAAGCTTTTCTGGCTCACTGAGAGCCAATCAAATGCTAGATTCCAGCCAGTGACTCACCATATTAGTTCTCTAACAACAAACTGACATTTCTTGCCTGTGTTCTCTAGCGTTCTATAATTTTATTCTTAGGAGACCACGGCAATTTCTCCTAACTGAGACCTCACACTTGGTAAAAACTGGGCGATGATTATACAAGGGCTCATTAACAAAAGCCCAAATAGACAACTCTCTAATTAATGTCTGGGTTCTGGTTTTATGCAGTGATGGGTTTCATTCTTCCTCTTCAGTTTCAAAAAAGATGGGATTGCAAAGGTTATAACAAAGGCTGTTTCAAAACTGGCCAATAGAAAATGCTCTGAAGCACAGAGAGGAAGGCTGGGTTTGGGCAACGCATGGTGAACCCTTAAAAAGTTTTAATTTCTGTTTCTGGGCTACCCTGTCAGTTCTCCAGAACCTTTTAGTCCCTAGAGGCTGACTCTGTTTGGAACTGCTATTCCATTTATTCTTATTACTAGAAAACACACTCTGAGTTATGTGTGGTCACATGAAAACACAAACATCCACTCCTGTAAAGAGTCTTTCCTTTGGGCTGCCTGGATGATGCAGTTTGAAGTTTCATAGGCTTAAAACAATAAATACTTTTGAAAGTCATGAGGCATCATATTTGAGTCATAACTCAACAAACCATAGAAGAAATGCAACGGCCCGTGGAGATTTGGGGAGGAAATGTTTATGCCCATCAGTAATCCCAGAATGTAAACAAGAGTGGCTGAGGAAGTATTTGTCTCCCATCAAGTTAAAAATTTCAATTACATTTTTTTAAGGGGAAGGGCATGCGTGTATCACAGCACATATATGGAAGTTGAGGGACAACTTTGAGGAGTCAGTTCTGTCTTTCCACCACGTGGCTGTGTTGGGAACAAGCAAAAGAAACTTACTCTAAGTACTACCATTAAGTTTTCAGACTCCATTAAATCATAGGGAGAAATTAAATTCAAGGTCCCTGGCCCTAGGAGAGATGGGCATTTCCCAATAGCTGAACAACTTCTGTTGTAAACTGTTATCTGAGTCCAGACATCTCAGGGACAACTTGTAAGGAGACAGTTGTCTGAGTCCAGACATCTCAAGGACACCTTGTCCATCTTGCTGGCAGGGTTAAACAAGTTCATGTTGCCAGGCCTAGGAATGAACACCTATCCCACCTCTTAGTTGTCTGTTAACCGGTAGAGAGTATAGAAATTGCTGTTATCTACACCAAGGTGCATAAGTTATAAAAATACATAACCTATTGCCTGTTATGTGATAGTTAACTACATGCAGCTGACCTGCTCCATTATCCCCTTATCACTTTGAGCCGCAGACATTGTCTAGGAGAATGAATTAAGGACCTTGACGGTGCCCTGGGTACAGCTCAGTCTCTAAGGGGCACCCCCATAAAGTCAAAACACTGTTGGATAACACTGCAGCCTGCCACTTTGTGTTCCCAGCCTTTAAAAATGTACAATCTCCCTATGGGGACACAGTTCAGAACCCAAGCTAACTGCTTTCCTGAGAGTTCAGAATATAAAGTTTTCTCATTTTTAAGCTTCTGTCTCTGAAATGAGTTTTCTCAGCGTCCAGCCCAACAGGTACAGGGATCAGCGTCCAGTACCCAACAGGTACAGGGATCAAACTTCATCATTAAGCTTGGTGGCAAGTACCTTTACCCACTGAGTCTTCTCAGGAATTGACTCGCCTAAATTAGAGAAGTTTTTCATAAAAGAAACTGGAGGAGGGAAAACATTTATCAATGTATATTGTATTAAAAAAAAACATGTTTTTCAGTTAAAAAAAGAAAGAAAGGTGTCTCAGCTATGAATTGCAAGTTGAGTGTGTGTAGTCTCTCTACTTTAGCCACATCCTGGATTCTATAATGTACATGATGTAATTCTGTCCAGGAGGCATTAGTTGGGTGTGACCAGGCAGTTCCTTCCTGGAGAGGTTTGCTACTCCATCCTGCTTCCTCTCCTCGGACCATTTGCATATCCCTGACTCTGGAATTTTCCTTGTAAGGATTTCTCTTAAAGAAATAAAAGAGCTGGGGAGCTGGTTCAGAAGCTGAGTGATGCTCTTGCTGAGAACCTGAGTTTGGTACCCAGCTCTCCCGATCTCGAGCTCACAGCTACCTGGAACTCCAGCGCCAGGAGGATCTGACACCTCTGGCCTCCAAGGGAACCACACGCATGCACAAACTCACAGTCAGACACACGTGTGTGTGCGCATGGTCAAAAACAAAACAATAAAATCTTCCAAATGTAAATAATCAGAGATGTGGGCAAAGATTTGCATTCACCGATGTTCATCTCAGAATCACACCACAAGGAAGGTTTCATTATGGTTTTACTATAATCATAGTAATAATCATAATAGGCTCACACAGACCTTCCCCCAAGGTCACTCCCTAGGTAAAATTTGACACAGAGATGTACTCCTCATCCTTAAGGGCTTTGTTTTCTCAAGCCCACATGACAGAAATGACGTGGAACAGACCAGAGGGGGGAAATTGGCAATCTCTCGCTAACTTATTTTCTTAGTGGGGAAGCGGGACACAAAGACAAAAAAGCTGGGTTTCAAACCCAGTGTCTTTTGCAGGCTAGCCTTCCTTCACTGAGGCACTGGGAGCAGGGCCTTAGCATCAGAACCACCCCCTGCAAGCTACATCCCCGTTACCTATTGGATCATTGATCGAGTCTTACCTGTGGCTTGGGATAAGACAGAAAAACAAATTCCATGCAAGCCTTTAAGAATGAAATCTTATTGGCTTCGGACAACCAAATCTAGTCTCGCGGTTCAGAGGTTACAGAGGTACCCAGACTTGTTCCGGGGGACAGGGCGAATCTTGCTCAGGACTTCTGGATAAGACCCCAGCAAGTATTCCGGGGATTGGCATCTGGAAGGGAACTTTTAGAAATGAACAGCCACTCAGGCACTCTGGAAAGCACTTAAATGTCTGGTTTTCAGGAATCTTTATCCTGGGGCCTCGTTCTTGGCCGCTGATAAAAATCTTTTCTGGACCATACGAGAGAGACATGTTGATCGTATTAGGAGGGTCAAGAGAACCCCACCAGAGGTAGTCAATTCAATCTTAGACCAATAGTTCAAAGGCCAAAAAAAGTTAGGTTTCTTGGGCCAGATCCCTTTTCCTCCTTTTCTCCGATTAAATACGAAAGCAGACAAAGAGGAAGAAAAGGAAAGGATGACTTGCTGGTCTGGTTCTCCTGCTTTTTGTGAAGGCTTTCCCCCAGTGTGGGCAGACGCACATCTCTAGGTAGCTGGTCTCCGTGGTGCGTGGTGCGCCTGGTAGAAGGCATCAAAGTCGAACAGAGTGCCAGGGTCTCAAGGAGAAGTCGGAGAGCCATCCTGAGCCTGAGGCATATAAGGAGGAGGGCAGGGGCGGATTGGGATAGACCACAGGCATCTTAGAGAGCCTGACACTGAGTCCGCGCAGACCTCGGTCATACTTGCTACGGACGGACGGACGGAGGATGGTTCTGCCCAGGATTGATAAGCGTTGGGTATGAGAGTGGAGGGGACACCCCAGCAGCTCCTAGAGGGCGGTGTGGGAGTAAGTTCTCACTCGCCAGGACAAGCCCGCGGCTGAACTTTGAGGTAACCTCCAACCTGCCACAATTTCCTTAGCGGTGACAGCGGTCACCATGTTGTGCGAGGCCAAATTACTTAAGGAGAAAAAAAACAAAAACAAAGGTTTATTTAGATCACAGTTCTGGAATTTCGAGGGTATAACACTAGAATCACCTCAGCCCTCAGGCGGCCCTCACAGTGATGGCACAAAGTGAAGAAAAAAAAATCACAGGGCAAGACAGAAAGCCAGAAGGGGCTCCTGCTTAGGGGGATCTTCCCTCGTTACCGCTCTGGGGAGCAAGCTCCCAGCCTACATCCTCTTGGGGAACACACTGCAACCATATCCAAACCTTAGGAGTCATTTTGAACATCTATGATCTTTGCAGGTGAAAAAATGTTGCTTTTCAAAGGAAGCATATTTAGGTGTTAGAGTACGGCACAAAGATTTAACCCTGAGTATGAGCGGCCGTTCTCTGATGGTGTACAGGAGCTGAGTCCTGAAATCAGCCAGGAATACTTCACCGCTGAGGGGAAGGTGCCACTTCCGGCAGGCAGAAAGGGATACATACACAAAACAAGCACACGTGGGGGGGGGGGCAGGCTTCTGTTTTGTTTGTCATACATTGCTCCATTCCCGGGGGGGGGGTGTCACTGAGGGTACTTTCCTGCACCACCACCAAACAACGAAAGGGTATTGTAAATCGCCCCACCATGGCTCAACTTCGCGGCGGGATAAAAGGGACACATTCAATGGGAAGTGTGCTACCTTTTTCCAAATTTGTTCTTTTCCTTGGCCAGCAATGTGGGGTATAAAAGCATCCTGGGGGTCTCTTGGTGACAGGAAAGCTATCACAGAGTCAGCAGCCAGTACTCCAGAATTCTGTGTCACCAAACTATGATGTTCCCTAGGTTTGGGGGTATTAATTTAACCAGACCCATTAAGAGATATATACTACCTGCTTCCATGATCCATTTGCCTTACTTCAGTCACATAGCATCTTCATCAATGCAAAAAAAAAAAAAAAAAAAAACGACTAGAAGGGGCTGGTGAGGTGGCTCAGCGGTTAAGAGTATGGACTGGTCTTGCAGAAGACCTGAGTTCAATTCCCAGCACCCGCACCAGATGGGTCACAACCATCTAGGTCTCCAGCTCTAGGGAGATACTCTACCTCTGGCCTCAGAAGGCACCTGCACTCACGAGCACGTGGAGACAAACTTAATATAAAAATAAAATCTCTTTTTTTAAAAAATGACTAGAAGATCATTTTAAAAGTACTTCTCTTAGCTTTCGAGATCACAAGATAATTACATCATATACCAACAGTCCTCCTTCCCAAATACCTGCATTTGCATGATGCTTTCAGGGCTGACCATTTGGTCCTGGGTAAGCAATCTGCGGGCACACTCTTTCCTGGAGAAGGCTCTTTCTCTGGCTCTCCCTCGCTCGGCTTTCCTCACTTGTCTGTAGCTCTTTGTGTAGCATGGAGGCTTTCCCTGTCCACATTAGCATGTCTACTGCTGTCCTAGTTCAGTTCTGGTTAAAAATCCCGTAGGTGAGACTCGGTGGGTATAGTGTCTACCTAAGGCCAGAAAGCCTTAGCTTCCCTGTGTGCACAAGAGTAAGAACCAAATACTGAACGCCAGAAAGAACTGTTGTTAGAAGGGAGAAGAAAGTCATGAGACTTGGTTAGTGGGATCCGGTGGCTTTGCTATCTCGTGGACATTTCTAGTCTTTAGAACCCCTAAAAGAGACTAGGAAGCAATTTTTTTTTAAAAAAAGGTTTCATAGCATTTTTATAATCTCATTTAATTCTTACATTACTCCCACGAGGCTTCTTTTATTGCTTTTTTTTTTTTTTTTTTTTTTTTTGGGTTTTTCGAGACAGGGTTTCTCTGTATAGCACTGGCTGTCCTGGAACTCACTCTGTAGACCAGGCTGGCCTTGAACTCAGATTTGTTCAAGTCCCCTGGGCAGCAAGAGGAGTCACGGCTGGAATGATACCTTCCAGATTCCAAAATGGCTTCTCTTTCCACACCATTGTATTCAGTAACTTCTGTGAGGGAGATTAAAGTCCTGAGCCCTGGTGCAGTGGTGCGTGTGGTTTGATTTGATTGCTTGCTCTTCTGGAAGAAGAGAGAAGAACAGTGTGAAACCAGCCGTTCTTAGAAAGAACTCCAGAGGAGGGGGAGGGGAGAGGAGGGGAGGGCTGAGAGTGAGGAGAAGGGAGGGGATGGGGAGGGGAATGAGGGAAGGGAGGGGAGAGAAAGGAAAGGAAGGAAGGGGAAGACAGGAGAGAAGGGAAGGGGACAGAGGGAAGGGAAGGGAGGGGAAGAGAAAGGGGAGGGATGAAAGGGAGGGAAGGGTGGGAAATAGGAGGGAGGGGAGGGAAGGAAGGGAGAAGAAGGGATGAAAGAGGGGAGGGGAGGAAAGGGGAGGGGAGGGGAGGGGAGGGGAGGGGAGGGGAGGGGCGAAGGAACATCCATGTACACCAGACATTTCCTCTTCCTCTGGCTTTTGCTGACCTTGTATTTGGGATTAAGAAAATCTGGGCCCGGCATGGTCACTCAGCTCCTGTAATCCCAGGGTTTGGGAAGAGAAAGTAGGACTAGCATCTCAAGGACAACCTGGGCTACATAGGGAGTCTGAGACTAACTTGAGCTATATGAGATCCTGCCTCAAAACAGCAACAAAAAGCTGGGGTGGTGGTACACACCTGTAATCCTGGGGTTTGGGGAGTGGAGGTAGGTTAATCAAGAATTTGAGGGCAACCTTGACTACTTAGAGTTGCAGGTATTCAGAGAGAGAGAGAAAGAGAGAGAGAGAGAGAGAGAGAGAGAGAGAGAGAGCGCAAGCCGAGGAAAGCCACAGTGGGGACCCCTCTGTGTGGACCTGCATTTTGTGTGTGACATTGAGCTACATCTGATACAAAGACCTGACAAAGCATCCCCGGAGAGAATAAGACAAATGGCACAGAGATGAAAGGTGCTGGGTCCTCTCCACTTGCGTCAGGAGCAGGACAGGGATGAGGCAGGGAGGGTATCAAGGCTCCCCTTTGCCTGATAAATGATGAGCCAGCCCGGGAATGACAGTGAGCAGCTGGCTGTTCCCTCAGAGCTCCCAGCTGCTGCTGCGGCTGCCCTTGCCACCACCAGCTCCTGTGACACGCAGGCTAACAGAATTGATGGCCCAGGCTCTCTCAAGTGGCACTGTTGCCTTTGCCAGGAGAAAGGTCTGTAAACATAGCTGAAACGACAGGGGAGAGTACTGGATAGAGACAACCTTGACCCAGTAAAGACAGCATCAGAAAGGACAGCTTGCAGTAAGGTGGGAGGAGGCTGTAGAGCAAGCTCTTCACTCAGAGGGAGGCTTGATAGAGCTTTTCACTTAGTCTTGGATACAGCCAGGAAGAAGCACCAAGCAGCTAGTTCCTATTCTAAATGCTTTCTGCTTGAAGCAGGCTCCTTTCTTCTAGGAATATCTCCTTCTCAGTTTTGATGTGAACTGCTCTCCTATGACACTGTACCAATCAAAGATGATACCCGGCCCTCATCTTTTACTCAGAGCAAAATGGAATGTTACTAAGAGTATGTCACTTCTCCAACTTTTTTGCTGCTGATGTCATTTTGAGGGTTTTTTTGTCAGTGATATTTTTTCAAAAGTTTGAAACTCCTTAAGAATTATTCACACAGAAATATAAACAGAAGATAACTTAGAAAACAATTGCACCCTGTTCATCTAGCTAGGCTAGCCTCAAACTCCCTACTCTGGTACAGAATAAACCCCGTGGATTTCAAGACACATCAAGGCCCAGAGATGGCGTAGACCAGACTCTTTTTGGGACGAGTCTTCACACCAAGCAGAAGGGAACTAAGTGGTTTCTGTCTTAGGAGTTTGAACTCTCTGTCCCTTTTTAAAGGCACGATAAAAAAAAAGGGAGGGGCTGACTCACAGAGCCTTGAGCATGCCCCAGGACTGTCTCTAATGCAAACAGCACAGCCGATGTGAAAAGCCAGAGACTGTAAAACTTTTCAGTTTGGGGAAAGGAAAAAAAAAAAAAAGCCAGGAGCCAGCTGGGAAGACTTTGGCCATTCCCAGTGTTCACAAGAATAATCCTGGGAGCAGCCAACAATAGCAGCTGTTTGTGGGGGCGGCAGGGAGCTGCGTGGGGAGGTAGAACAAAGGAAAGGTAAAGGAGTGAGCGGGTACAAGCCGATAATGAAAACCAGCAACTGGACCAGGCTGGAAGCTAGGGATGCTTTGAACGTCCCTACAGAGAGGGTGAACGCTATGGGTGCTACTACAGAGAGGGTGCTTCCTTCACCTTCTGCCTGAACTCTAGGACACAGGCAGGAGATGAAGTGAGATCATTTAGCAAAACAGAAAGCTTGGACATGCACGTAGAGGAACTGGGTGAAAGAGATGCTGAATCTCAGCTATGCATGAATTTCAGACTTCGAATAACGAGCAGAAAACTAACACATGAAGTGTAAAGTTTATTCGAGTTCCTGGGAAATCGATAGTATTCATTCCTCTCTCCCATATGAATGATTTCCTGGGGAAATAAAAATGATTGAGAAATAGTTAGGGGAATTAACTATAGTTTATTAAACGGCAACTATGGAGGCCGGGTGTGGAGGTGCACACCTTTAATCCCAGAGTTCAGGAGGCAGAGGCAGGCAGATTTCTGTGAGTTTGAACCAAATCTGGTCTACATAGAGACTTCCAGGACTTCCAGAGTTAACTGGTGAGACCCTGCCTAAGGGGGAAAAAAATCCAACTGTGGGCCAGATAGCATGCTTGACACTGTCTATATACTATCTCCCGGTGTTTCAAACAACTTTGATCTGAGGCTTGGTCCCATTTTCCAGATGATAGGACTGACGCCCAGTGACAGTAAGACCTGTTGCAGTTCCGGTCTTGAATGCTCTCCAGATGCTCATAGATTAGATCTTTACCCTTCTGGCCAACACTAGGAATATGGTGGAGACTTTCAAAGATAGGGCACAACGTGAAGTCTTTAGATCATTGGGGGTGTGCCCTCAAAGGGGACTGCAGGCCCCAGGCCCCTCCTCTCCCTGTTTTTAGCTTCCCAGCACACTGCTGACTGCACTACTGCCTCACCACAGGCTCCAAAGCAAGGAGCCAAACAACCATGGACCGGCAGCTCCAAAACTGCAAGCCAAAATAATTTAGCTTTGATAAATTAACTGGGTATTTTGTTAGGCAGGTATCTAATTAGTGCAAGATATTTTCCCCTAGATATTCCAGATATTGTAACTATTGTCAAGAAATAAGTATGGGAGCTGGGGAGTTGGCTCAACGGACGAAGCACTTTCCTCACAAGTGTGAGGACTGGTGTTTCAATTTGCAGTACCTGTGTAAAGCCTCAACTGCGATCCCGGTACGAAGGATGAAGGAAGCAGAGACAGAAGATTCCCTGGCTCATTGGAGTATCTAAAATCTGTGAGTTCTGCCTTGATAATTATAGCAGAGAGTGCTTAAAGCAGGCACCCAGCATCAGTGTTGGACTTTCATATACATGCACACAGGTACATAGGTACACAGAAACATGCGAACATACATACACACATGAACACCACACACACATATACACACAGGTGCCCCCACACGCGTACAAGAATTAAGTGTACATTTAACCACTATTTTCACCAACTGGTTACCCTCGGCCCAGAGGCACAAGGAATGGCTGTAAACCTGGGGTGAGAATAACCAGTTCTCTCAAAACTCCTCCCAGTGGTGCCTGTTCCGTCCCTGGAGTCGGTGATGCCAAACTCCCCGAGCTGTCCTTCCTTGTTCTCTCAAGCAATCCTACAAAGTTGTTTCTGTGTTAAGTTACCTGGGGATTTATCTGATCAAAAAAAAAAAAAAAAAAGTACATGGCTAGGTGGATCTCTATTGAGTCTGAGGCCAGCCTGGTCTACAGAATGAGTTCCAGGATAACCCTCCACAGTGAAACCCTATCTTGGAAAAAAAAAATGAGAGAGAGAGAGAGAGAGAGTGTGTGTGTTTGGGTGTTTTTATTAACATGACACTTTGTTATATGATTTATTAAGATTTATTTTATGTATATGAGTACACAATTGTTCTCTTCAGACACACCAGCCAAGGGCATCAGATCCCATTACAGATGGCTGTGAGGTTGCTGGGATTTGAACTCAGGACCTCTAGAAGAACATTTGGTGCTCTTAACCACTGAACCATCTCTCCAGCCCGATGTGAAACTTTTTTTTTAAAGTCTATCAAAATTAAATGCCCAGGGGCTCGAGAGACGGATCAGCAGTTAAGAGAACTGCCTGCTAGGTTTGATTCTCAGAACCCACATGGCAGCTTACAACTGTCTGCAGCTCCAGTCTTAGGAGCTCTGACACTCTTTCTGGTGTCCGCAGACAGAAAAATTAAAAATTAAATGCATGAAGGAAATGTGAAAGAATATTTCCTATGAAAGGAAAATAGACATGACATATTATTCATGCAAATAAGTATGGCAACACAAAAGAAGAACTTATTGGAGAGCCAGCAAAAGGCCAACCATTTCATAATCCAGAAAGAAAGCACAATTGTCTAGTAAATGTGGCATTAGTCAGGGTTCTGTACAAGGACAGAAGAAAAACTGCAGAGTCTCAGAGTAATACAAAAATGCAAATTAGAACTAACACGCTCCACATACTGTGTTATTAAGCATTCTTATGCATGCCTCCTGGGAAAGTAGACTGGCCCCACTTCTTAGAAAGCAGTTTCATGTCAAGAGCCTTTTAACTCCGTAACTCCTCTTATAAGCTTGGGGTGGCAGTCTACACGTTCATCAAAATAGGATGGTAAAATTTGTCCAAATTTGAGGAAGAGGCGGGAATGTGCAGGGAGAGCCCTTTGGAGTGGGATTGTGGGATTGTATGAATTGCCTCAGATAGGAATATATTTTAAAGTTACTCGTGCGCTAGAAAGAGAAGAGGGTTGCCAAGATGGCTCAGCAGACAAAGGTACTTGCCGTCAAGCCTGTGGACCTGAGTTTCATATTGGGAACCCACATGATGGAAGGAGATAGCTGAGGTCATCTGAACTGTGAGTGTGTGACGTGCCATGCATGTACATACACACACATCATAATAAAATCATTTTAAAGAAGAGGAGGGGAGGAGGAGGAGGGGAAGACAGTGTTGACTGCTCCAAGTAACACATATGCATCCCTCAGAGACTACACTAAAGCCTCTTGCCCCTGTTTCCCCCTTGACCCCTTTATTCCCTGCTTGCCTTGATATTTCCCCTTGTGGCCTTTGATGTTTCCCCACCGTTTGGTCCTCTTGGGAACCATAAGTAACAAACTGTCCTCTCGCTGGACTTATTTCTTAATGTGTTGACCTTAAAATAGTTGAATGACAATAATCTCTATCTACAACCAGTAATTTTAGAATTATCTACAGATTAAAAAAAAATAGTTTTACTGGAGAATTGCACAGATGTTTAAAATAGTAATAATTAATATTAGTTCCTCAGAAACTCACAAAAGGTATAAAAGCAGGGACTACTTCTCGACTTGTTCTAGGAGGATAGTTGCTGAGATCCAAAGAAGACGTAGAGAGCCCATAAAAGAAAACTTCCTTATGGAATTGCAAAATCCTCAACAAGTATAAACAACACTAAACTGACATATAAATGGAATTACTAGCTAGATACAGTGTCACCCACCTGTGTAAGGCAGGAGGAACACAAAGGGCTAGATGTTGAATAATTCCATTTTTATGAAATGTCCAGAGTAGGCAGGTCTAGACAGGCAGAACATAGGTGATGGGCTAGGAGTAGAGTTTACCCCTAGAGAACTTGTCAAAGGGTATGAGGGATAAATGTTTACAAATTAACTGTGTGGATAAACAACTCTATAGTAGAAATCACCAAATTTATTATATAAATTAAATGGTTGGTTGTATGATATGTAAGCTGTTTACCATGTACATACATACAGCTGATATTTTAAACTATAGAAGAATATCAATGGAGAGTTAAAAGCAACAACAACTGTTTATTATGTTACTCAGAGCAGACTTGGGCACTTGACAGACACTTCTGATTCAGCTAGGAGCACAGGTGTGTGGCAAAATCACCTCAGCTCAGAAACGAAACGGCAACAGTGACAGGCTGCTGCGATTACACATAGTCCCGGAGTTGGTTTCTTCATAGGCATCCTACGTTTTCTATTACCACATCACGCCATATCGTGAAAAATATATAAATATTGCGAAGTAAATTCTTACAAATGGAGAACACTCAACTGACCTGAGGTCAAAAGAGTTGTGTAACCGAATTGTACATTAGGTACAGGGCGGGTCAGAAGATGGGAGGCTGTTTGGATTCAGGGGGAAAAATATGCTTGAGTCGGGCCATGAAGGGTAAGTAGGAGTTCTCCGGGGAGAGGAGGTAGAAGAACAGGCTGGGAGAGAACAGCGTGTTCAGAATCTCTGACGTGAGAGCATCCTGGCTTGCTCGGCAACTGTGATTATGATGTGTTCCTGGACGGTACAGTCTATTAGGAGGGTGCAGTGGGGTGGGGGAAAAGCCAGCAAGATAGGGCTGGGTAAGCTGGCAGCCTGGGGTTCTCACACCAACCAACAGCAGAGACCAAAATATGGCCTTAAGAACTTCCCCAAGTTAGCCCCTGCTCACCCAAATGGCTGCCACAGGATACAAAAAGGCGACAGGCTCCGGGCGAAGAGCTCAAGTTGGCAAGAAACGAGCCTTTAGCAAATGCTGCAAGTCAGGTACTTACTGTTTTCAGTGCTCCACCCAGCATTATCACTGGAACACTAGTTTTGGAGCTCTCTAAGTCATAAGTCAGGGTTGTGCCTCTGTTCCTGCTACTCTCATCATTGCAGAATCTCAGATGCCGGAGCCACCAATGGAAGCAAAGCCAGTGGCCCGGCATACCAAGCAGCTGGCCTTTTTCTTTCTATAAAATTCTCATACTGATCCTTTCTCATCAGGAAAAACTCAAGTTCTGGGGGAGTGGGTGGGGTGGATTAATGAAGAAATAATTAGACCCTCATTTCTATTGCATGAAATGAAACTAAAATTCAAATAAGGGCATGCACAGGGAAAAATTTGGTAGTCTAGAACTTTCTCAGTGGTGTGTGTGTGTGTGTGTGTGTAAGTGTAAAACATCAACAACAAAATAAACAGAAGAATTAGTGAGGCTACATGAGTCACTGAGCATGTTTGAAACTATTTGTCTCCCCCAGGAGATGGTCAGATAATCAGAGAATGATTCAGGCTGGGAAATGACCCGCAGGAGCAAAGACATCAATAATGAAGAGATCTGAAGATCTCAGCGGTGGGGGAGGGGGAAACAGGGCCTTCCCTTGCAGCTGGGAGGTTTTTTTTTTTTTTTTTTTTTTTTTTTTTTTTTTTTTTAAAGAGATGACCTCAGGGGAGAGTGAAGGGCTGGGCTCCAACCTGCTTGTCCCGAAAGCAACCCAGAAAGAGGTTGGTCAGGACAACAGGCAAACCAGCAAACTCCTCTTGAGTCTTGATTTGCTGGAAGTCAGGTACTTAACTATTTTCAGTGGTCCACCCAGCATTATCACTGGAACACTACTTTTGGAGCTCTCTAAGTCGTAAGTCAGGGTTGTGCCTCTGTTTCTGCTACTCTCATCATTGCAGAATCTCAGATGCCGGAGCCACCAACGGAAGCAAAGCAAAGCGAGTGGCCCAGCATACCAAGCAGCTGGCCTTTTTCTTTCTATAAAATTCTCATACTGATCCTTTCTCATCAGGAAAAACTGTACCCTTCACGATGCCTGTCAGCATTGGGGAGAAGGCTGAGAAGGAAAGGCTGGCTGTACGTCTTGGGATGGGGGTCCAAACCCCTTTCAGCCACTGTCTGCAGTGTCCGCAGCCTCCACCCCTGGTCTGCTTCCTCCGAACCACTCCAGGGTGGTTTGGCAAGAATATCATCTGAGAATACTGACCTGGTGTATTTGTGCTGTTATAACAAAATACCTGCGACTGAATAATCTATAATAAAAAGTTATTTTTCAAAGTTCTGGAGGTTGGGAAGTCAAGACGAAGGCCCGCTCTTTATCTCCCTGCTGAATCGTTACTCATCACATGGCGGACCTGCCAGGGGTACAAGAAGAGAATCAGTTCCCTGCATCCCTCATCGGAGAGCCCCACTCTCTTGGCTGACTTGATACCTGCCGGTGAGCCCGTCTCTGGATAAGGTCAGACTAGCAATTAAGTTCCAGCATATGAATTTGGGGAAACATGTTCTGACCACAGTGAGGACCTAAAGGGTCTTCGTACACCCTCCAAACAGCGTCTTCCCTGAGCTCCTGCAGCCGCTGTAAAAGCTACCAGGGCAGGTGTAATGGCTCAGCAGATAAAAGCGCTTGCTGTAGCTCAAGCCTAGTGACTGGACTTCTATCCCTGGGACCCACATGGTGGAAGGCGAGAACAATCGCTAAAAAGTTGCCTTTTGACCTTCGTGTGGGCCCTGTGGTACACACGCGTTCCTGCCCACAAACAAGAATGGCAGATTCAAATTAATTTCAAACTCTATAAATTGTGAGGTCCCATGGCACTCCAAGCCTCTCTAAAGAGCACAACGTGATTTTGGAAAAGAAATTATGCCTTAAATTGCCCATAAAACAGAGAATTCGGAGCTGACATTTGTCAAAGGATTACTATGTGGCAAACTGGCCTTTGTTGGTTTGAATAAATTATGCATTTTCTATGGCTTTTTAGTCTAGTTTAAAAATAGAGAGAACAACTTCTTTCTTATAAGCTGAATGAGTCCCAAATAGCTAAGTAGCAGGAGCCAGTGTGTTCCCAACAGCTGAAAAGTGCCTGTCAGCCTGGAAGCCTATCCACTTGCCTCTCTCCTTCTTGTTCATGGCTGGAGCTTGTTGCTATCACATGAGGGGTTTTTGTCTTTTTTTTGTTCGTTTTTTCAAGAAAAAGCAGAAATCTAAGTCTTTTATACACAACTTTAAGATTCCATGCATTGGTTCTAATTGAAGGAATATCTGCAGGCTGAGTTGAATGTATCCACTGGCCATTTTTCAATGCCTGATCTGCTTCCTCGACTCGTTGCAGGGAAAGGGTAAAAGCTTTGAAGCTAAGGAGAGTGCTGGGTTGTGTTTTGTGTCAACTTGACACAAGCTAGAGTCCTTTAGTGAAAGTGATTCTCAACTGAGGAAAAAGAAAAAAGGCTTCCAGAAGATTGGCCTGTAGGCAACTCTGTGAGGCCTTTTCTTGATTAATGGCTGATGGGGGGAGCCTATAGTGACTGCTGTCATCCCTGAGCTTATGACCCTGGGGTTCTATAAGAAGTAAGGATGAGCAGGCCATGGGGAGTGTCAAAGTATCTTTTATTTGCCTGTCATCTTGGAGGCTGACTGCCTCTGTCTGCTAACCTAGACCTACTCCTGGAAGCTTCTAGCCTCTGTACAATCTGATCTAGCACTAGACTGTTTCCAGCCTCTGAGACTTGCTGCTGAATAAACTCACCTTTTCTAATTCTTTCTGAACTCTTACAGGTTGGTTCAACTCAGCTGTTCTGGCTCAAGTGCCTCTCCAAGCTGACAGATTCGATCTAGTTTCTCTTTTGGCCTCTGACTTGTTTGTTCTGCTTGGCCTTAAACTACCCTTGGCAATATGTTCTAATCGTCTGTCTCAGTACAACTATCTCAATAAAAAAACCCTCCTCTCTCTGCCTGCACTGCACCTCAAGTGGCTTCCCTTTCCTCTCTCCTCCTGTGAGAGTTGGGTATCTAATTCTGTCAAATCTTTCTCTGATTCATCACTTTGCCTGCCACTCAATTAGACATCACTTTCAAACATAGGTGCTTCTTTCTACAAATTAACTTTACCTTCATTGTTTGGGATTAAAGGTGTGCACTAAAGGCCTGTCTGTATTGCAGTCAGAGGGATTTTAGATGTGTGCTAAGGCTGAGCCACACCACAACTAGAAACAGGTTTTTCCAGTAAATGACACAATCTCAGGGTTCCGAAGTATGATCAACTATCTTGCAAGAGCAAGCCAGTAAGCAGCACCCATACATACATGCCCTCTGCATTAGCTTCTGCCTCCAGGTTCCTGCCCTGTCCTGATGTTCTTCAATGGTGGACTCTTATGTGGAAGTGTGAGCCAAATGAACCCTTCCCTCCTCAAACAGCTTTTGACCATAGGTTTTACCACAGCACTAGAAACCCTAAGACGTACTGCAGATGTTCACTCTGTTTAACACACCCTTGAACTGAGTCTTCGTGTACAAATGTAATTAGGCCTCTGAGGCTATAAAGGAGATGGAACTTTTACCTTATTTGATAATGAAAGTAAGGAAGAGAAACTGAGAGTTTTGCTATGCCACGAAGTAAGAAGAAGTGGAGTGGACTCTGAAGCAGAGCAGGGCCACCAGCTACAGACTTCACCACTCTCAGCCAGAGCATTGTGCTTGCAAAACTAATGGTTCGGTTTCCAGCCAGATGTGCACGGATGCTCAGCCAATACAGTATCCTTCTCACATCCCTTTCTATGCTTTAAGGCATTTTCAGGGGATTTTTCTGACACTAATAGGGGCTGTTTGGTAGTTTCAATACAATGGAAGTTGACATTTCAATTTGATACCTCAAAAAATTCTACAATGTTCAACATAATGATGGAATTTATGTGGTCTTGACTGGGACTTTGAGCAGTCATAATGGCATCTGGACTTAGTTCTTGGTCACCAATAGACAAAGCTATACTAAAGATGGTGAAATGGTTCACCTTTGGAAAAGACCACAGCCCTAGAGAATGCCACTCTTTTTTTTTTTTCTTGGTTTTTTTGAGACAGGGTTTCTCTGTATAGTTCTGGCTGTCCTGGAACTCACTCTGTAGACCAGGCTGGCCTCGAACTCAGAAATCCGCCTGCCTCTACCTCCCAAGTGCTGGGATTAAAGGTGTTGCACCACCACTGCCCAGCGAAATGCCACTCTTAAAAGATACATTGTCACATGTGTGACACACATTTGTACCATTCCCCTGCCTCCATTTAATATTAGCTCATGAGTAGTTATATTATCCAAGTTGTATAAGCATTATTTTCAAAATTATTAGTGTATATCAATTGTACATGGTAATAAGAACATGTCTCTAATGTACTTGGATCATTTTTTTCACCCACTATTAATCTCTCTTCTATTCCCTTTCCCCTCACCCTAGTGTCCTAGGGTGATTGTGGGTGGGTGGGCAGGTGGATGGTTGTGGGGGTGGGGATAGATGGATGGATGGGTTTTATAAAGGTATTCTTCCACCAGTGTATACCAGAAGACACTTTCAACTCTTCCACAACAAGATGGATTAGCTTACAAAACAAATTAGATTCACAAGCTGAGTCTATTGGATGTAATTACAGCTGTGGAGTGTAACCATCCTTTCTAGGTATTCCCTGAAGACAGCAGCTCTCGTCAAAGCAATTCCACCGAAAGAAATCCGCCTCCAAAATGTTGCTCCTGACAACCTTGATACTGAGTAGATATTGGATGGAATGAGGATGCCGCATAGCCAAATGTCCAGCAACAGAAAAATCCCTTGAAGTAACTTACACCCCTAGAGCTAATATTAGAGAGCCAATGGCAGGTGCCATGGCAGTGTTCACAGCAGCCAGGTTAAGCAATCTGCCTGGGCGCCCATTAATGGGTGATACAGAAAGTGTGCTGCCAATACCTGATTATTTAGTCATAAAGAAAAAAATACCATTCGCAGGATAATGGATGAAACTGGGGCTCATCAGATTAAGTGAAGTAGATCAGGCTCAGAACCACAACCATCACACACGTTCCCTCGCATATGGAGTCTAGTTTTCTTTCTTGAGGCATAAAAGTAGAAGAAATGTTATTTGGGAAGAATAAGCACACCTAGGGTGGGGGAAAGGGAGAGATAAAAAAGAAAGTGCTGATGTAGACATGGACTCATGACTACACACAATTGATATATGCTAATCGTTTTGAAAGTGCTATTTATATAGCTTGGATAATAAAACTACTCATTGTCCAATATTCAATGGGAGAAAAAAGGGTACAAATTTGTGGCGCATGTGTAACAATGTATCGTCTAAGTGAGTTTTTCTTAAACATTAAGAGACACCAAATAACTGACTGTACTGACTGGTGCCTGCTCAAGTGCTTCAGACAAAATGACAGGAGACAAACAAAACCCAGATTCTCCAAAGCCTTAAAGAGCTGGGGTGCTCTTAAATAATTACATTATAAAGAAACAGATGGCTACAAATTAAAATACACTGCGTTCTGTCTCCAGCCAGTCAGAATGGCAGGCATCAAGAAAACAAACAGAAAACACTGGCCACATTTGGACAAAGGGAGGTCTTCTACACCCCTGGTCCAGTCGCTGAGGCAATCAGTATCGAGGTTTCTCAAACAACTAACTAGCGTATGACCCACTTCTAGGTGTTTCCCTGAGGGACTTGGGAAACCATCACAGAGGTACCTGCACATCTGTGGTTATTGGCAGCTCTAGTCTACAGTAGCTGATTATGAAGCCCATCTAGGCAGCCAGCACAGAGGCATGAATAAAGGGAGTGTGGTCTATATACACAACGGGAACATGAAGTTATGCTGCTCGTGTGGAAGTAGATTATGACTGGAGACGATCCAATTAAACGAATTCAGTCAGCTTCAGAAAAAAATAAAATAGAACATTTTTTCTCTCATTTGTGGTTCCTGGATTTTTTATATATATATATATATATATATATATAGATACATGAAATCATGTATGAATAGCTGACCTACAGGCAGAAGTGAAACTGTCTTGGGGAAGAAATGAAACTAACAGGAGGCAGGAGAGGAGGGGGTGGGGGCTTTAGGGGAATATGCTCAACATATAATATATATTATATCTAATTTTATTTTAAAAATTAAAAAAAAATTAAGGGTTAGAGAAATTTCTCCATGGTTAAAACTGTGTCCTGCTCGAGGACATGAGGTGGGTTCCCTGTACACTCGTTGAGCGGCTTATGTTGGTTATAGCTCCAGTTCCCGGGGAATCCAATACCTCTGATCACTGTAGGCATTTGCATTCACATACACATACCCACACGGGAGATGCATGACTACAAACAATAGAAATAAATCTAGACACCCTACACACAATGGCGATGAAGGAGAGCAACAGTTGGTGATTGGAGTATGAATGGCGTTAGATTGTCACTATAATATCCAGCCGGCGGAAGCTGCCTTCCTCTGTGGACCCTATGTAGGCTAAGAGCCACCAAGGCCGAAACAGACTCTGCTTAGGGATTCAAGCAGACAGACATTTCTGGGAATGACCAGAGCGGGGGAGGGGAGCTATGGGGTGTGTGTGTCTGTGTGTGTCTCTGTGTGTGTGTGTGTCTATGTTTACCTTGTCCATATAAACATGTTTGGCTTGACCCAATGAAAAAAATCTGGGGCCTCATTTGTAGTCTTGGCTCCACGATTCCTCGTTACTGGGGTCCGTTAATCTCAAAGGTCTCAGGATCTTTAACCAAACACACACAGGGTCGATGTTATATCTTGTAAAATTTCTGTGAGGTTTAAAGATTATTGCTTTCCCCTTTTTGTTTTTGAGATAGAGCCTTACATCTGTAGCCCAGGCAGGTCTAAAATGCACTGTAGACCAGGCTAGTTTCACATTCATGGCACTCCTCCTGTCTTATCCTGAGCACTGAAGTTAGGTTGTGAGCCACACATCTGACTGCAGGTTTGTAGAGGGTACTTGCGTTCACATTACTGAGGCTTGTGAAACTTTTTTTGTTTGTTTGTTGTTGTTGTTTTTGAGAAAGGGTTTCTCTGTGTAGCCCTAACTGTCCTGGAACTCTGTAGATCAGGCTGGTCTCAAACTCAGAGAGCTGCCTGCCTCTAGATCCTGAGTGCCCAGACTAAAGTCGTGTGCCACCACCTCGGGGCTTGTGAAACACCTATTGGTATATCTGCTTTTGCTTCGGCTTTCTTTGTCTTCTCACTTAGTTATCACCTTCTCTTTGGCATATGCTGAAGCAGGAACTGGCTGGTTCTGCTGGCTTGCCTCCATCCAGTCCACTGGTTGTTCTTTCCTGCCCTGCTGTGCCCCAGGACGCTGGAGAAGATTGGCATTTATGAGCCACACTCCCCTTGCACCCTTATCCGCTGGCTTCCAGTGGCATTCAGTCAGGAAAACACTGACAGGAGGGTGAATCATGGGCAAGTTAGCCATTCTGCACTTGCTCCCTGCCACAGCCCCTCTCCCCCAGTTCTAGAGTTCCTCATCTCTAGACATTGTCTTGCTATGACTTAATATGATTTGGGTCACACACACACACACACACATACACACACACACACAGTGTGTGTGGGGGGTTCATGAGCTGAAATTTGATCCCTATTGTGATAGTGTGAGATATTAAGAAAACTTAGTCCCACAAGTGTGCTTATGCCTGGGATCTTTTCTTATGATCCCAGAGACCCTGGACTCTCTCAGGAGGCAATCAACAGCCTCTCAGCCTTGGACTTCTTTTCTTTATAATCTCACCCAGCATCAGGTATTTTATTATAGTAATGGAATGCAGACTAATATGGCTGCTTTATTCCTCACCATGCCTTACCGGTTCCCTTAAGCCTGCCTATGTGCCTGTATGCAGTTCTTTTGTTAATTTCCTTTTTCAGTTAAGGTATTTTAAGAATGCTGTCTGCTGCTTGTTGGGGTTCTGATACACACCACATACAAGGTAGCCAAGAACCATGTTTCCTGGTGCTCTCCATATTAAGTGTTCTCTCTCTCTCTCTCTCTCTCACACACACACACACACACACACACACACACACACCATACAATGAAAAATAAGGTAAGGGTATGGAACCAAATACTAAATGTTCTCTCTCTCTCTCTCTCTCTCTCTCTCTCTCTCTCTCTCTCTCACACACACACACACACACACCATACAATGAAAAATAAGGTAAGGGTATGGAACCAAATACTAAATGTTCTCTCTCTCTCTCTCTCTCTCTCTCTCTCTCTCTCTCTCTCTCTCTCTCTCACACACACACACACACACACACACACACACCATACAATGAAAAATAAGGTAAGGGTATGGAACCAAATACTAAATGTTCTCTCTCTCTCTCTCTCTCTCTCTCTCTCTCTCTCTCTCTCTCTCTCTCTCTTTCTCTCTCTCTCTCTCTCTCATACACACACACACACACACACACACACACACACACCCCATACATTGAAAAATAAAGTAAGAGTATGGAACCAATAATGGCTGGGAGAAGATACTTAAGGAACTAACATTTGAGCTGGGTATCAAAAGGATAAATCGCAGCCGACAGTACAGAGATCTGGAAGACCCATTGTTCATGTGCGTAAACGCATGGGGAAAAGGAAGAGACTGGGTGTGGGCCATGCAGGTTGGAAAGCAGTGAGACCAAGAGAGTGTGATGGGAACTGGTCAGAGAGGCAGCAGGGGTTGAAAAATGGTGGCCTTCACGGGGCTGTGGAACAGGTCTTGGAATTTAACTTGGAGTGCTAGGATAAAAACTGAAGAGCTTCAGGTTGGGGAGTAATTGGAACCAGGTTTTTGTTTGCTCGGTCTTGTTTGGGTTTTGGTTTTTCAAGAGAGGGTTTCTCTGTGTAGCCCTGACTGTCCTCAAACTGTCTATCCTCTAACTCAGAGACCAGCCTGCCTCTGCCTCTGCCTCCCAAGCGTTGGGATCAAAGGTGTGCACCACCACCCCCAGCCTCTGTGTTTTAAATATATAATTTTTGCTGAGTTGGCAATGGATTATACATAGCACAGAGTGGAGGGTGTTGGTACAGTTCAAACCGGGATTACTGGCATTTAAACTACACAAGTACCCGTGAAATGGGGGAGATGTGAGTTGACAAAATTTCCTTATATTGAGTATTAAGTTTCTGATGCTGTAATAGGATATCCTGACGAAAAGTGACTTAGAGTCTGAGGAAAAGCTTATAGTTCTAGAGGGGGCGCAACTTATTGGAGCAGGAGGCATGGTGACAGGAGCATGAGGCTGGCCAATCACATTTCATCTATATTCAGTAAGCAAAATACCCAGAACCGGAAGTAGGACCACACCATAAAACCCAAACCCCGCCTACCCATGACGCTCTTCCTTCAAGCAAGGCTCCACCTCCTAAAGTTTCCATAACCTTCCTGAAGAGCATCAGCAACTGGGGGACCAAGTGTTCGAATGTGTGAACCAATGGCAAACATTAAGATTCAAATCACCACCATGGGCTGGCACAGGACTTCAGAAGGGCAGGGGCGGGATGTCTTCCCCTCCCCTGCCCCTCTTGCTTGCACACGTCTGTGCACCATGTGTATGCCTAGTGAGGTGCTTGGAACTGGACTCATAGAATGGTTGTGAGCCACCACGTGAGTACTGGCACTTGAACCCAGGTCCTCTGAAAGAGCAGGAAGTGCTCCAGACCTCTGAGCTGTCTCTTCAGCCCCTACTTCCCACTTTAGGTTTGTTTATTTTTTTTTAACCAGTGTTTGAAAATCCTGGAGAGTTGTGAACACACTACTATATGTTTAAACTTTTATATATTCATTTCGATCATTATTTTCTTAAATATAACTTGGCTTCATTTTGTTTCTATGACCACCACAGGAACAAATGGTTGCCTACAATAACAGCATTTAACATAATGTGATGTTTTTATTGAAACATGCCTAGAGAAAGTAAGCCACTCACAGATATGCAACTCAACCGGTCCTCTCAAACTAAGCACTTCTATGTAACCTGCACAGCATTGGGGAATTCAGCAAGAATTACCAAGAATTTGTGAGCCCTCTCTTACCCTCCCAAGTCCCTATTACACCCACAAAGTTAGCCAGTCTCCTGACTTCCACCACCATAGTTTGGTCTTGCTTGATTCTGAGCTTTCCAGGCATACGGAGGAGCGAGGACCCCAGGCTCCAGCAGGACTATAAAATCCCTGTCCTCCCGAGTCCTCAGAATGGGACTGCCAGCAGGGACAGCCCCTCAGTTTCATTTCGTGCTTTCTGAGTATCGCAATGGAGAACTAAAGTTGTAAGGCAGTCATACTCAAAGCATGAGCAAGCCATGCTGATGGCACTGCCTGCCCAGATCCCCAGAACTGGCCCTGGTGCCATTCATCAGGAGCACTGAGTGTGCAGAATGTCTGTTTACTGTGCTGCGGTTGACTAGCATGTCTTAGGTGAGTCATAAGGTGTCAAGAAGGCAACGGTAGCTCTGCTTTTGGCTTGTTTTGTTCTAATCTGCCTTACAACATTTTCCCCCATGCAGGCCAAAACGTGTTGTTAATCTAGAAAAAACAAAACCAAAGATCTCCAGCTTCTAGTTGCATACACATACCTCCAAACACACATACACACATTCACACACATACACACACATACACACATACGCACACATATACATATACAACCACACACACATACATACGCACACTCACACACATATACATACACACACACATATACGCACACACATACATACACACACAACCACATTCACATACATATACTCACACATACATACACAGAATCATACTCACATACACACATACACACATATGTACACACATAGTCACATATATACATATACATACTTACATATACACACATACATTACACACTCACACACATACACACTACACACACTCACACATATGCATATACATAACTCTCTTGCACACACATATAGTCACACATATACACACATAAACACACATACACACTATCACTCACTCATACACATATACATACACACAAACACACTCATATATACATATATATTCACACACACACATATATACACACATACTCACATACACCTATAGGCAGGCACACACACAAACACACTCGCATACGCACATATATGCGCATATACTCATACATACATACAAACACTCACATACACACAGTCACAAACACACACACACACACATATATACACACACATACCTGCATATACATACACATACATGCTCACACACTCTCTTACAGATATATATATATATATATATATATATATATATATATATATATACACACACACACATACATGCACATACACTCTCTCAAAGACACACACATACACACACATACAGACCCTACTACACCAATACTCATTAGGTAGCTAGGGTCACACAGGAAGCAGGAAACTTTTGCTCTGGATAATGTCATCTTCTTCACATCAACTCTAACCCTTCACCCTACTCCTCTCCTTGAGACCTCAAAGCTGGTCCCCAGAACATACACACATCCTTACCCATCGCTCCAGTTCTATGTTCTGTTAGGGGACAAAGTATGGCATTGGGTTAATCAGAGGACTCTCCAGAAGGCTTCGGTGGGCAACTGTGAGGAAAGAGGCTGGCTCTCAAGCTAACTCTTACAGTCAGTCAGTTGAAGGTGGCAGACACTTAGTTTGGGAATGCATCCAGAAAATGCAATGTGATGGTTAAGCTTGATTGGCACCTTAATTGGATATGGAGTCAACTAAGAGACATGTCTCTAGGCCCATCTGACAGGATATTTTCTAGGTTTAACTGTTAGGGACAGACCCTCCCACTTTTGAGTGGCAGTGCCATAAAGAAATCCCAGGGGGAAGTGGGGCTGCTTTTGAGGACCTGCCTTCACTTCTAACTGGTGACTGCATCTGCTATGTCACTTCAGCTATCTGCCACTTCAGCTGCCATTCGCTGACATCAGACTCCAGGTTCTTCAGACTTCTAACACAGAATGAAGGCCAGCAGCCCTCCAGGAATCTTCCAGCCTTCAGGACCAGATTGCAACTACAGAGGCATCCAGTCTCATAGACAGAGCATCTGTGAGGTTCTTAGCCATTCCAGAGTACAGAGAACCATTGTTAGACAACGGATACCATACCATGTAGCTCACCCTAATAAATTCCCTTTGTAACATATATTCATTCTATTGGTCTTGTTCTAGAATGCCCTGACTAATCCACCTAGTGATGAATGAGTTCTTGTAGGAATCAGGGGTCAGCCATGACTGTATGATGTCACTGAGAGTGACTGCTTACCCTTCTTTAGTATAGCTTTGCTTGTCATCACTTGGGGTGACAAGGTGGTGGTGAGGCCTGAGTTTGCATCCTGCCTCTCAACAACCCTCATGGTAGTTATGAGCTTGTCTTTCCCAGTGCTCTGGAATCAAACTATGCCTGATCATGCAAGTCAAATTCATATGTTTATTCTAGGAGTGAAATTGACACAACCCAAAATACCTGGGCTGACTCAGTTCATGGCCAAACAAGGAGGCTGCTGTCCTATGTTCATTTCTGTTGCTGTGGTTAAAATATATATGTATGCATATATACACGTATACACATATGCATATATACACATACATGTATACATTTATACATATATACATGCAAACACACATAAATATCCTGATGAAGATCAACTTAGGGGAGAGAGGTTGATTTTACTTTACAATGCTGGTGACAGCAGCAGGATCTTGAAGCAGCTCGTTACAACACATGAGAAATGAACATGGTAAGATTGGCGCTCAGTCAGCTTTCTCTTATAGAGTCTGGGACCCCAATCCAAGGAATGTGCTACCTATTTTCAGGCTCCTATGTTGTCGGCTCTCTGCCAGCAGGTCCAGGGGAGAGGAGAGAACCCGGTCCAGCCCAGTCTCTCTGGGGTTGAGTGGGATGCTGCGTGTCAAAGGCCCGTGTCGAAGCGGGAACTCACTTTATTAAACTAGGCACTCGCTTATATAGAGAAGACAAGGAGGTGGGGGTAGGGGTGTGGGGTGAGATGACGTAAGGGGTGGTGTGAGATGACGAGGGGTGTGGGGTGATCTCACGGGCCTGTAAGAAATTGATACATCAGCGGTAACTAGGCAGAGGCAGGCTCAGTCAGGTCGGTAGGTCATGCTGAGTCATTCTCAAGCGAATGACAGGTCTTGAAAATCGAGCCAGGCTCGGGTTTGTCCTCAAGTCCCAAACCAAGGCCAAATAGGGCCCAACACTGCATCAGTTAAGAAATCAAGATGACCCCCTACAGACAGACCCATGGACCAAACTGGTCTAAACTACCCCTCATGGAGACTCTCCCAAGAGATGTGTCAAGCTGACTATTTAAACAACCACGTCAGCTTCGTTTTATGCAGGATCCATGGAAGAGTTTTGAGCGGGATAATAACATCATTTCACATTTTAAAAAGCATCAATTGGAAGAACAGAGGGTCAGAAAAAAACTAAGACTAGAATTAGGGGAGATGGCCTCAGTAGATAAAGTGCTATCCTGTAACCTTGAAGACTGAGTTCTGATCCCTAGCACCCATATAAAACCCAAGTGGGCATTTTAGCCCAAGTGTAATCCAAGCTTCTGGGGGGAGACAGGGATCCACTATGCAGGAAGGTTAGATAGACTAACCAGAATCAGTGCGCTCAAGGTTCAGTGAGAGAGACCTTGCTCCAAGTAAATAAAGTGGAGGGCAGTCAAAGGAGACATCCAGTGTCAACATGCAGGTATGTCACAGACACACAGAGACACACAGAGAGATGCACACACAAAGTATCAAGCTTATGGTCTTACCATCTTCATGGTAGAAGCATCATGTCAGACATCATGTCAGACACAGTATCTGTCTCCTTGTTTTTGTGATGTTGGTTGTGTGTGTGTGTGCACGCGCACATGTGTTAGCACATGTCACAGCTCACTGTTTCACACAGGATATAAAGCTTATCCTGAGAGAAAATGGCTATACCTGAGCCTAAAAGCTTTTGAAAAGCCCATTCCTGTTCCAAAACTCTTTACCACAATCCATGCATCTCTGATGAGAGGTTGGCTGCATTCTTGAGTGCTCACATCTGATCATAAAGCAATTCTAAGACTTGGGCATACCCTAACTATTATAAGGATTTTATAATCTATTCTCATTA
Source organism: Mus caroli (assembly GCF_978045245.1). Classification (NCBI taxonomy): domain Eukaryota; kingdom Metazoa; phylum Chordata; class Mammalia; order Rodentia; family Muridae; genus Mus; species Mus caroli. The sequence goes on from NW_028227264.1 coordinate 94,869,612, forward strand.
AAAAGGCAGCCATTTGGAGCCTCTTTTTGGCCCCTCATCCATTTGCCTTCTACAGAAAAGAGAAAGGCCGATTTGCTGTGGAAAACTGCCCTTTGCTGAGGACATGTTGCTTTCTCTATGTTCAGATGAGTGAATGAAAGACTTTCCCCAATAGTGTCCATTCTCAGAGCATCACTTGTTTGGAGAAAATAGGGATGCATGTGAGCCATGGATGCCTTAAGAGTAACAGGAGAAGAACCAGCTGCCACAACATCCCAAGGCTGTGGTTCACAGAGCAGGCGTCTCCCCAGGTCTGCCCTGTATCAGTGAATGAATGAAAAGGATGGGCTGTTTTACACAGAAGCCATGACAAGGACTTTTTATTCTTAGTTGTGTAGCTACCAGGGACCACTGGGGCTCATGCTAAGGTCCTGCTCCCCAATTGGTTCTTGATCAATCAATAAAGATAGCAGCGACCAATGACTGAGCACTGGGTGGGACTCTTAGAGTTGCACAGTGGGGTGCAGAGAGAATCAGTTAAACTGGGGAAGAAAAGGAGATAATGCCAGTGGGCCATGTGAGTTTTTGGTTGGAGTGGCCAATGGCCACTCTATCCGATTATGCCTGAGGTAGCAGGGAAGGTTTAGGAGTGCCCAGTCATTGGATTAGCAAAGGCATTTTAAGATTAACTGGCGTGTGTGTGTGTGTGTGTGTGTGTGTGTGTGTGTGTGTGTGTGTTGTTGTTGTTGTTGTTGTTGTTTTTGTTGTTGTTGTTTTTATCTGTGGATCCAAAGGAATCTAGGTGGGGTCTGATAGCGCTTTCTAGAGAAAAAAACAACATGCTACAGACCATGGCCAAACATCCAAAGTGAAAAATAATACTTTCTAAAACTTTATATTGGCCTTGAAGTCTATTTCCTTCTTTCTTTTTATTTGTTTTATATCAACCTTATCTTTCAAGCTCTGTTTAACTGAGGATCGAGTGACAATTTCTTTTCAGCGTTCTTTGAAGTATTCAAAGTGTGCTCACATGCATGGAGTGCATATAGACCGCATGGGATGATTAGCGGTGCCTGCCAGACTGATGAGTCTGGAGATACTACACAGCCTCCCAGACACTCGGGTCCAGGTCTCAAATTCTGGAATTCCGAATTGAGCCTGGTGCTTTCTCTGAAACAGGCAGAAGGAGCTCTTTGAAAAAGACCCTCAACACTAGGCTTGCAGCAGGATGGCAGTTCTGAGGATGAGAATTTAACAACAAAGAGGCCATTTTTCACAAGGATTTAAAATGAGGGCTCTCTCTTCCTTCTGTTTATACAGGAGAGTTGTTGCTTTAAAGGGTTCTTTCTTCTCATTCGGAATGAGAAAATACCCTCTGAGGCCGCCATGCAATTAAGCAAGCAGCACCTTGGGATATTGATTTCCTCAGAGCAGCATGGCTTTTCAAAAGGTCCACACCAGCTTCAAAGAAAAGATGCTGGGGTTAAGGACACCTCAGCTCACTGAGCTGTTCCCAACTCAGCCAGTTTTATCAGACTTTCTCCTCAGGAGCTGCCAGGGTCAGAGCCACAAAAAGGGAGGCAGGGGAAGAGCAGAAGGAGCAGGAGGAGGAGGAAGATGGGAGGGAAGGGGGATAAGGACAGAGGGAAGGGGACTGAGAAAGTTAATATGGACCGGAGTGAAGAGGAGAAAATAGATTCCGGTGTGGGGGTTTGAATATGCTTGTCCCATGGGAAGTGGCACTTTTAGGATGTGTGGCCTTTTTAGAGGAGGTGTGGCCTTGTTAGAGGAGGTGTGGCCTTGTTAGAGGACCTGTGGTCTTGTTAGAGGAGGTGTGGCCTTGTTAGAGGAGTTGTGGCCTTGTTAGAGGACCTGTGGTCTTGTTAGAGGAGGTGTGGCCTTGTTAGAGGAGGTGTGGCCTTCTTTGGGGAAGCTTATCACTGTGGGGGTGGGCTTTAAAGCTCCGTCCAGTGTGGAAGAGACCCTCCAACTGGCTACCTGCAGAAGAGCCTCTCCTGGCTGCAGTCCTATCAAGATGCAGAACTCACAGCTCCTTAAGGTGCCATGCCTCCCCAGATGCTGCCATGTTTCCTGCCGCGATGACAATGGACTGACCCTGTAAGCCAGCCCCAATTAAATGTTGTCCTTCATAAGAGTTGCCTTGGTCATGGCGTCTCTTCACAGCAGTAGAACCCTAAGACTCCAGGATAGAAGCTCAGAGAGTTCCTGTGCAGAAGGAGGTGGGTCAGGACAGAAGCAAAAATTCCCCAAGGTTCAGCTGCTCTTGATTCATCAGCTCAATTCGCACCCACTGCCAGCAACTCTGAGAGACCCTTGGCAACACGCACAATGGCCAAACACAGTCACGTCCAAGGGCATGGTGGCACATGCTGGCTCCCAGGAAGCCAGTGCAAACACTTCATCAGGGAATACGCCTAAGGAATTCTCTTAGGGAATACTCCTAGGGTTACCTCCATAGAAGAAAGAGAAGGAAGCAGGATTGAGCACAGGGCAGTGCAGAATACGAAATAATCATAAAGAACACTTAGGCTGGGTGTGGTGGTGCACTTGGGAGTCAGAGGCAGGTGGTTGTCTGTGAATTCATGACCAGCCTTGTTTGCATAGCATGTTCCAGGACAGTCAAGGTTATGACGTGAGACTCTGTCCAAAAACAAACAAGCATACGTATATGTGTGCATGTATATGTGTCTATAGACATATATGACTGATTCAAACTGGCTTCTCTCGGCTTCTTACTGAATTGATCTACTGGAAAGACGGCTCCTTCCCTTCGCAAAGTGAACTCACTCTGTCATGCCTTAAGTAGTCTCTCATGAGACTTGTGCTGTTCTCATGAGAGTTGGGCATATCTATCTCTGACTCATTCTGTCAACTCTTCCTCTGAGGGTCACATTGTCTGACCCTCGGTTAGATGTCACTTTCACATGGCTTTCTTCTACAAACTAACTTTGCCTTTATTGTTTGTGATTAAAGGTGTGTTCTAAGGGTGTATCTTATTCCAGCCAGAGGGATTAAAGGTGTGTCATTCCAGCCGGGTCACACAGACCTAGAAGGTCTCTGGATGTGATCCCTTGCCAGAGCAGTTATGTTGCTGGATTAAAATTCCTCTACAAAGAAATATTTTTAATAGACAATTAGGTGGCTTGGGTTTGTATATTTGATAATACCAAAAAAAAAAATGCTGGAATAACACACTCTGCAAAGCAAAAAATAACATCTTGACATTTTCTTGGTTTTTAATTTCTAAAGTTACTTGTAAGAAGATCTGCCAAGAAATCCTACCCCACTCTAACCCTCACACAGGGACCCTGCTGTATCCACTGTAGATCTGCTTAGAGACTGGCCTGAAGCCTGTCTCCCTGGGGAACTCGTTCACCTCCAAACTGGGAAGAGATTCATCCAAAAACTACCTCCTTTGCGAGTTAACAATGGGGAGTAGGGAGGGGAGTGAGGAACTGTGTGGCGTCAGACCTGGGTTAGAAACTCTTCTTAGAAACACTTCAAGGAAATTACTAATCCATCCTGAGTCTTAGCTTTGTTGTTTGTAAAATGGGGACTATAATGCCAGTTTCACAATGTGATGAGAAACTCTGGAGCTGACGGCTGAATATCCCTTAACCTTCAGAAATGGAACCTGTCTTACTTAGGGTTGCTCTTGCTGTTAGGAAACACCATGATCAAAGCAAGTAGGGGGAGAAAAGAGTTTATTTGGCTTACACTTCCATATCACTGTTGGTCTTAAGGTTTTGCTTTGAAGAGACACCCGACCACGGAAACTCTTATAAAGGAAAACATTTCATTGTGGTTTGCTTACAGCTCAGAGGTTTAGTCTGTTGTTGTCATGTTGGGAAGCATGGCAGATGCAAGCAGACATGGTGCTGGGGCAACAGCAAATTATACATCTTGATCTATAGGCATCAGGAAGAGACTATTAGCCACTGGCCTGGCTTGAGTATCTGAGACCTCAAAACCCACCCACAATGATACACTTCCTTCGACAAAGCCAAACCTACTCCAGAAAGGCCATACCTCCTAATAGTGCCACTTCCTGTGAGCCTAGGGGACCATTTTCTTTCAAACCACCACACTGTTCAGCAAAGAAGGAAGTCAGGACAGGAACTCAAAAAGGACAGAAACTTGGAGGCAGAAGCTAATACAGAGGCCATGGAGGGATGTTGTTACTAGCTTGCTCAGCATTCTTTCTTATAGAACCCAAAACTACCAGCCTAGTGTTTGCCCTACCCACTATGAGCTGGGCTCTCCTTCCTCAATCACTAATCAAGAAAAGGCTTGTTTAGTCTGCTGTTTTGTATTATAATTCTGAGTTCTGTACCTGAAGGTCTAGTTGCCTAAGAGTGAATTCTCACTTTCACTGGCTTTTGCTGTACAAATATTTATTTACAATTTTAAATTAGATATTTTCTTCATTTACATTTCAAATGCTATCCCAAAAATCCCCTATACCCTCCCCACTCCCCCTTCTTGGCCCTGGCGTTCCCCTGTACTGGGACATATAAAGTTTGCAAGACCAAGGGGTCTTTTTTCCCAATGATGGCCGACTAGGCCATCTTCTGCTACATATGCAGCTAGAGACACAAGCTTTGGGGGTACTGGTTAGTTCATATTGTTGTTCCACCTATAGGGCTGCAGACCCCTTCAGCTCCTTGGGTATTTTCTCTAGCTCCTCCATTGGGAGCCCTGTGTTCCATCCAATAGATGGCTGTGGCTGTACAAATCTTGTTCCTTAATTTAAAATGACTGATTAAATAAAAACAACTACAGCCAATTACTGGATGGATTAGAGGTACACAGGGTTTGGAGTTACCTAGTAAGGGATTGCAGAGAGAGGAGGGGAGCTGCCATGAGTGGAGATGGACCATGAGCACAGGGCCAGGAGAACCAGCAAGTACCTGGGGTACACTGCTGGGGAGGTAGCCAGCACAGCAGTTAGAAAAGTAGATTGTAGATTAGGGGTTACTCCCCAGTAATGGTCAAAGCCAAATAAAATAACCACAGTCTGAGTCTCATTCATTTGTAAGCTAGACAGGGATAAATTTAAATTAATTAATTAGTTCAGCTACAATGCTCTATTACAGAATCGCCTACAACCCATCTTATGGAGGCATTTTCTCAACTGAGGCTCCTTCCTCTCTTTACCCTTATGTCAGGTTGATATAAAGTTAGCTAGCACACACCTCAAGTATGGACATCCATAGGACATCACCAGTCTGTTCCACCTGGATGCCTCGTGTCATCCTGCTGCTGATACCAAACTCCTCAGCCCGGGTAATTATAAACAACAAAATGTTCAAGGGGGGCGGGGGAGGGACTCACAAGGCTTTGTCCCTCCCTGAACTGCAGGTTCAGGTTGCTCTGGAGAGGGAAGGGTTGGGCATTTTAGTTCTGTGGCTGCTGGGAAGGTGCCTGTGGGCACCCCTGGTTAAACTCAGCAAGTCTCATACACTTAGCAGAAGACAGGAAAGTAGAAGAGGGAGCTGGCTGGGAAGTTCAACAAGAATGGAAGGGAGACAGAGGCATAGTAAGACACAACCCTGGTATCAGAGAGCAGGGGTACTCAGAGAGTAAGACGCAGCCCTGGTATTCGAACGGATGAGTCACAGATCAGCTAGAATGAACCATGGGTTTTCTGGAGATTTGCTTTTTGTTCTACTTGACTTTTCTGGTGCAGATGATCAAACTCAGGTCTTTGCACATGCTTAGATAAGTGTTCTAACTGGGAGCTATGTCCCCACCACGAGGGTCTTGAACGCCATTGTGGAGCCATGTTGAAGCCCGAAGCAATGGGAAAAATATGTGCTATCTATACACTCCTCCAAACAGCTTCCTTTATTTTGAAGTCAGTGAGAAAAATTAAGGCTCTATCAAAGAGGTGGATAAGTACAAAGACCCCACACCAACCAGCTGTAATTGTATGTAGGTAATATATGTAATCCACACAGCTGTAACTGCTATAACCCATCCAGCTGAGAGAAGTGAAATCTGGGGACCAGGAGCTTGGGAGCCTCGTGAGAAATTAATGTTTCCATCACACAAAAAGATGGCAGCAAAGCAAAAACAAACAGCTCTTACTTTATTTCAAATCTTGGCATTTCAAACGGGACAGAACCTGCTATTGTTAGTTTGTTATGGTCGTGTTGTCAAACTGCTTCCTAAATATTTCACTTTTACCCATAGACCTGAGCTGTTCTCAACTGTGGTCAGAGAAGATTCATTTTGCAGTAGGCATCAGTTGGTGTGCAAATGTATAGCTGGTCCAAGTGTCGGTAATAGGGGGCTGGGTGCTCAGTTCTAAATGGGACGTCAATCTCGGCACATTCATCCCAACCACCACCATCCCGAAGGCTCGGGGAGCATTGTGGAAGATAAGCAGAAAGAACGTAAGAGCCAGAGAAGGGGAGGAATGCTGTGAAGGGCAAGCTTCTGGTTTTTACATGACAGCAGAGCTCATGAACGCAGGGTGACTTTAATCACCAACACAAGACCTGAGTAAGATCAAGCCAGCCAAACTTCCAGCATAGACAAGGGAAAGGGCTCTCCCTAGGAGAGTCCTCAAGTCGAACTCCCTTAGTGACTGCACCTCACACAGACCTCATGCTGACTTTGTTCTTCTTCCTCTTCCTCCTCCTCCTCCTTCCTTTGCTTCTTCTTCCTCTTTTTCTACCTGCCTCCCGTACCTCCTCACCTCGGGGCTCCTCCTGGCTCTTTTCTGAGACCCCTGGCTGGGACCGGAAGTCCAACCTTTCAATCTCCTCTGCCTAGTCATTGGCTGTTCAACCTCTTAACCAGTCAGAGGTAATTGGGAAACAGTCTTTACACTACATTGATACAGGAGATTCTTCAATATTCATGACAACGACCTCATCCTGAATGTAACCAGATCCCGAGGGACAGAAGTCAGCGTCACCACAGGGCACGAGACCCTCCTCCAATAAGTGGGTTATTCAAAAAGAAAAAAAAAAAAGACATGAAATTGGGTGCTGGCTGTGCTGGGCGATTTGAGGAAATTCGAAGGAAAATTAGCAGGGGATATGATCATATTTCACTTTATACACTTTTGAAATTTTTAAGAATAATAATTTAAATATGACATTTGCTCATCGCGATTATTCTTAACATTATTTTTAATGCAGCATTAAATTAGCATCTTTGGTTATAAATATTTTTGACATCTTGGTGGGCTTTGCTGCCAAAGGTGAGTGGCTCAACTGACCCTGGGCCTGAATCATGCAAATGGCTTCCTCTTTGGGTATGTCCTCTGGATCTGGAACACTAACTTGGAAAACCTCAGATTTGAACTTTGACAAGCCAGGTTTCCCTGTTTTAAGTTTTGTTTCCAGTGCATAGCATCTGTTGGAAATTGTGCTCTGGGGGTTGGGGAACCCAGAACCAAAACCTCCTGCCAAATTTTGCTCCATGGAAGATGCCAGTGGTTAGATGACGTAGAAGAACAACATCTGTTTTCAATGGTGTTTTTTTTTTTCCCTCCTTAAAATAAAATTCTTTCTAGAAAATCTGCCACCTTAGGAGATTGTCTTTGTGTCAGCATTGGCCTCTGGAAAAAAATTATAGAAATAATGAATAAAGGTTGTCTTCTCTTCTTTTGTTGAAATGTGTATGTGTGTGTGTGGAGGGGCAGGTCTCATGTAGCCAAAGCTAGCTTCAAAGTCCCTACATAGCCCTCTGAGTTCTTGATTATCCTGCATCTAGCTCCCAAGGAAGATTTTCCTTCTTAATTAAAAAGATTTTGAGGGCAGGTGGCACACATCTGAATAGCAATATTTGGGAGATGAAGAACAAGGGATCAGAATCCAGGCCACTTTTGGCTATTTGGTGAGTTCAAGGTCACCCTGAGATATCTGGGACTTTGTATCAAAAAGCAAGAAAACAGAAAAACAAACAAACAAACAAAAAGAGGAGGGGGTAAGACATAAGAAGGAAGAAAGAAGGAAGGAAGGAAAGGAGAGTTTTAGGGAATGGGTTTTCTAACCTAACTACATGTCAGGTATAATCTGAATCAAACCTAAGAATGTCGATTGGCCTTGTTCCCAGTTTTGATTAAGCAACACTCAAATGTACCCATTGCTCAATAAGTGTCACAGAATTCCTTGAACAAAATTAAATGTGTACTTGCTTTGAACTCTAAAGGCAAGGCATGGGACACCTTCCTGGACACCTGTTCTTAAATGGTGTGGTGAAATAAGGTACCAGTCTGCTGTGGCAACCCCAAGAAAGCAGAGATATCTCCACCCTGATTCCAGTGCTAGAACACAGGAAACTAGACACACAACATACAAAGGGAACAGAAATAAAGGCACACCCCAAAGGTTCACAAAGAACTAGCTGTGTTTCCTCAGCAAGTAACTTGATCTCTCTTTTTCTTGAATGATGAATGGGTTCACTTGTACCTGACTCCTAGTGTGGGAAAATAAATAGAAGCCACAGATGTCTAAGTGGCTCCAAGTGACAACAGAGGAGTCTCCTTCTATTAGAATTAAAGTTTAAAGGTGTGTGTGTGTGTGTGTGCACAAGTATGTGTGCAATGCACTTGTTCCTGTGGATGTGTGCACACATATAGAAAGCCAGAGGTTAGCACTGTGTGCCTTCCACAATGGCTTCCTACCTTAAAATATAGATGAGGTCTTTCACTGAACCTGTGCCTGACCAATTCTGCTCAGCTAGCTGACCAGGGAGCTTCAGAGGTCTCCCCATCTCCTCCCTGGTAGTGCTGGGGATACAGCCACAACCAACTTTTGCATGTTTGCTGGGCATCCAAACTCGCACCTTCACATTGGCTCAACAGGCACGTAACTGAGCCATCTCTCCAGCTCTAGAAACCTAGTTGTATAGTTGGTCAAACATGGCTGTGCAGAACAAAGACTACATTTCCCAACTTCCCTTGCAGTCAGATGGACTCAGGCGATCCCATTTTGGCCAAAGCAATGTGAGTAACATTTAAAGGTTATAAATGGAAAATGGTCAATGTTTATCAAACCCATTAATTTGGCGAGTTTTAGAATCAACACCTGTGGGTGTGTTTATGAGGGTGTTCCCAGAAAGGCTCAACTGAGTGGGGAAGACCCACCCCACCCCCCAAATTGTGGATGCCATCAACCCCTGGACTATGGCCCTAGACTGAACAAAGAGGAGAAGATGAGTGGAACCCCAGCGTTCACCTCCCTCTGCTTCCTACATGAAGCTGCTGCGAGATTCCTCCACTCCCACCCCACCCCATCCCCACCCCACTCCACAAACTGTTCTCTCTAATCATGAGACAAACCCTCCCTTCCTTAAGTTGCTTTTGCTGGGCATTTGAGCATAGCTCAGAGAAAGGAAGCAATGTAAGAATCAAGAGCCATCTTGGGCCAGGAGTGCAAGGGCAATGTCCTGTGAGTAAGGAGACAGGACAAGAGGGAACAGCTTTTACCTTGACCCAGATGAATGCAAGCACCTTTGTCTTTGTACCTGTCATTACTTTAAAAATGTGTCTGATCTTTTTCTTCCCTATCTCGGATTGAGCCTTGGATTTCACACGGGCTAGGTAAGAACACAAGGCTCCATGCCAGCCCTTTTCACACTTTTTATTTTGAGACATGGTCTCACTAAGCTGTCCAGCCTGGATTTGAACTCACTCTGCAGCCCGGGCAAGCCTTGTGACCCTTGCCAACTTGTAACACTCCTGACTCCTCTTCCCAAGTAACTGGCATCATAGCCCCATGCCAGCACACCCAGCTGATGGCATCACAGCCCCGTGCCAGCACACCCAGCTGAGACTGCTTTTAATTATAGTCACTATAGCTAATTTTGATATGTGATCATTTGAGAACTTTCAAGCATATAAATATTAGATTGGACAAATCCTTTTGCTGTTGTTCTAGAGGATAAAAATGCAGATCACTGGCATATTGAATTTTTAAAGGGGCAATGCCTTCTTTCATGTACACCTACACCCTATCCATGCAAGGACAGTATTATCACATTTCCATCTGTCTTGGAACAACAGTGACCGAAATCCAATTTTAGATTTTTTTTTAGAATCTTCCAGTTCAGAAGAACAGAAAGAAAAGGAAGTGTTTGGAAATTGAGCCTTGAACAGGTAAGGTCTCCTGAGCTGTTTGAGCCAAGCCTGGGTGCAGGTGTTCAGTGAGGCATTCTTCTCCCACCATGCCACAAAGTAACTGAAGCTTTTGCAGCCAACGGAACCTCATCAGGAAACAGTACCACACTCCAGTGGAGAGATGCCAAACTGAAACTATGTGTATTACATTCACAAGGGTGCTGGGTGCTCTCTGTGCTTTTGCTTGGCAAACCAAACCAACATTTGTTCTCCATATTTCATTGATGTGAGATCAGTAGATCCTGGTGAGAAATTTCCCAGATGTAGTTTCTCCTATGACACCCGTCAATCATCTCAGCAAGCATGGGATCCCGAGCTTGGTTTTAACTTAGGTTAAAGCAATCATCAAGGGGCAGGCAGCCTCTCTTCTGGTCTTGCCTGTGGAGCTTGCCCAGAGTCTGATGGGTTTGATTGCATGTCCTAAGACTGTTCCATGCAGTTCCTGGGAGCCCTTTAAATTGTCAAGCAATTGCCACAGACGATGCTGTGTTGGAAAAAATATCTTGAGTCTCTCTGTAAAAAAGAACGCAATGAAATGAGCTTAATGAACAGAAATTTGATGCCTCCTCCTCCTCTTCTCCTATTCTTTTCTTTTCCTTCTTCTTTCCTCTCCACTTTCTCTTTCTTTACAAATGGGTTTCTTTTAAATATATATATATAACTGGTTTTTATTTTATGTGCACTGGTGTTTTGCCTATGTGAGGGTGTATGTCTATGTGAGGCTGTCAGATCCCCTGGAACTGGATTTACAGACAGGTGTGGGCTGTCACGTGAGCGTTGGGAATTAAGCCTGGTCCTCTGAAAGAGCAGCCAGTGCTCTTGACTGCTGAACCGTCTTTCCAGCCCCTCCAATGGCTCTTTTTTAATAAAGCAAATAAGACGCTCAGAAGGATAAGTAGTTTCCTGATTATGTAACTCGAATCTAATGTAGCAACTAAATTCCTTTCAGGAAACTGGACGAAGTCCCATGTAATAACAACATCCCGTTACCAGTGTCAAGATGGAATGTGGCGAGGTGGGAAGGAAATATGTTCGAAATCGAGAGCTGTGATGTCCGGCCGGTGACTCACAGAGCAGCCTGGGCTCTGCTTGTGAAAGGCTGACTTGGGGCGGGTCACCTAACATTTCTGAGCCTTGGTTTTCCTAAATGGAAACAGAAACAACAACAGTGAGTATGCTGGAAGATCAAACAACGACCCCCGACCCCCGAGAAAATGTCAGCATCGCCCGGCATGGCTGCCACAGGATAGCGTCTTAAGCTGCAGTCTGCTGACATTCAAATGTCTGCGTTTCGAGCTATTTTTGTTAGCAATGACGTCCTAAAAATAGGACACACTGTTTATTTGCATAGCTTGGGAGAAGAGCTATGACTCGGGTCTTCGACCGAGTAGATTCAGTGGTGGAGAACCAAAGAGCCTGGCGAGTGCCTCTTGGTTCAGACCACATCCTGGACCTCACTCCAGCGAAGTTTGAACACCCATGGAAAACAAGCCCCTCCAATGCGACCAGCCAGGCCCTTGAGAGACTCCCTTCAGGAGAAGCTAGTCTTAGACGTTTCCTGTTTCAATGAGAGGACTGGCTGACACCCTGGCTATGAGTAGTATGGGCCTCCAGATTTCATGGGCTCCTCTTCTCACTGCCACCGCTGCTCACACCTTATTAGGGAAGCCTGTTCCTAGTTCCCAGATTAAAGATTTGGTGGGGACCTATGCTGTCCTGGGGACTGAGCATCTATCAGAGATGCCCATTTCCTGAAATAATCCCTCCACAATCTCTTACAGGCCTATCAGCTATCCTGAGACTCTAGTTAGGAATAGATTCATGGGCATGACTAGTAGACAATCAGAAACGCCCATAGTTACTCAAGATATAGAGTAACTTCCCAAATTTGATTTTTCATTTTCATGTTTTCTTCATGTCAATAACTTATATATCTCACATGATTTTACATATTAACAAATGGTGTGTGTGTGTGCATGTGCTTGCACGCACACACATGCATAGATGTGCTAGCAGTATTCTTATCATTCTTTCTTATTGCATCCCTAGATTTATAAGTTGTCCTGTAAGTGTCTCAGTCCACAGTCACACACTCATGTGACTAGAAAGCCACATGCTAATTAGGTCATCAGCAATGTGAGGTTTCTAATTTTTCAAAGATTTAAATTTTTATTACATATTTTAAATTTTTGTTGTCAACTTTTAAATTTTCCATGACAATTAACAGAAGAAGGAATGAGAGTTAGTAATAGTAATAATAATAACAATAATAATAATAATAAAGTTAATACGGGGGGCCCAGAGCAAGCAGGGCCGGAGCAAAAGGGAGAAGGGAAGGGAAAAAATGTTAATGAATAAAGATACTTTATAATGTACCAAGAATGGGTATCCATGTTCATTTTTTTTAACCCTGCATGTATACAAAACAGTAAATGGAAGCTCAGATTCAAAAGTTTGCGGGGAACTTACAATAAAACTGTTCACCCTGTTTCTTTAAATCCAGACTCCTCGAGTGAACTCTTAGAACCATTTAAGAGTTCAGCAAGGTACCTAGATAAAAATTAATATCACCAAATTAACAGTGATCTCATGTACATACAGATAACTAAGGGTATAACTTTTTAAAAGTGTCCATTAATAATAGCAGTAAAACTGTGGGGAATTCGCAGACAGGCATAACAAAGGGTGACTGAGACGGAGTCAAGTTAGATCGACCCACAACACAGAGAGGTAAAGGAAAAGACACAACGTGGGCAATACTTTCAAGTAAATATAACCGCATTGCAACTACAGCTAAGATCTACAGTTTTCCCTGTGGTATCTGGCAAGTTAGTTCTTACATTCATACTAAAGAATCAAGAACCAGAAATCACTAAGATAACAGAAAGGCACCTGGCCACCCTAGACCAGAAGGCTTATCCTAAAGCTATGGCATTGGCTAACCCAGCACAGGGAACCGTGAAGGGCATGACAAGCACATGCCCGTGGAAAAAGCCAGCAGGGAAAACACAAGGCTGTTCAGTGAATCATACTAGGTCAGGCGCTTCTCCATGTGGAAAGAAAAGAGAAAAAGAAATCCATATTCTACATATTCACAGAATGATTGTCGGACCTCACGGTAAGCAAAGAATGATATTGCTAAATCAGGCCAGAGTGGGAATTGACATGGAAGCCACCACTGTAAAGCATGAAGACAGTGTAAATTAAGAAAATTTCTAATAAAAATTTTTTTTTTAAAAAAGCATGAAGACAGTGCTGTGGTGAAGTTTAGGGGCACAGTGCTGAAAATGGGCAGTGCCAGCACGTGCAACTTCTACTAACCCATAAAAGCGTTATTATCCTGAATATATAAAGTCTCCTGAATCAATAAAAAAAAAAAGCCAAGAGAATGAGCACAAGCTAAGAGCAATGAATTCTCAGAAAATACAATCTAGCCACGCCTTTAATCCCAGCACTTGGGAGGAAGAGGCAGGCGGATCCAGACTAGCCTGGTCTACAGAGTGGTTTCCAGGACAACCAGGACTACACAGAGAAACCCTGGGGGGAGAGAGAGAGAGAGAGAGAGAGAGAGAGAGAGAGAGAGAGAGAGAGAGAGAGGGAGGGAGGGAGGGAGGGAGGGAGGGAGGGAGGGAGGAAGGAAGGAAGGAAGGAAGGAAGGAAGGAAGGAAGGAAGGAAGGAAGGAAGGAAGGAAGGAAGGAAGGAAGGAAGGGAGATCTAGAGGACAAAAGATACATAGTAGTCAGGATATGCAAATTTTAGATGTGTTGGTTTTTGTTTTTGTTTTAAATTTTCATTTCATTTCTTTGACAGAGTCTTACTACATAGCCCAGGCTGGCCTGAAACTTACTGTGTAGACCAGACAGGCCTCCGATTCACAATAATCCTTCTGTCGCAGCCTTCTGGGTCATGGTGTCGCAGAACCTTAAACACAGTTTTAGACCAGTGTCAAGGTTCTGTGCCCTTGTGTGACCATGGGGGAACTTGCCAAAGGGAACACAGGCCAGGCCCTCTCTGTCATATCTTTTTATACTTTCCTGGGAGATTCGTAACTATTTAAAGTTTTTTTTTAAATAATACATCTATAGTTTATCTAAAATAATGTCTCTAGTCCACATAAGCAAGAAAAAAAATATAATTTGTAGTGGGTGGGTTTTTTGAGAAACACCATCCTCCAAGATGGACATAGCAGTTACCCTCTTGAACTCTCAGCAGCTGTAATTACCCACAGGAGACCGGGACAAGACTGAGCCCATTAACTTTCTCTCATGCAGTGGGGAGGGGTAGGATTCTCCCTGAGGGTTTATAGCCAGTGGTTGTGAGAGCAACCAGAGAGGCTTTCTCTTTAGTGATGCTGCCTCCTGTAAGCTGCCGGTGCCCCTGCAGGGGGTCAACCACGGGCTCACCTTAGGCCACTGGAAGCAAACCTCACTAAACCCACAGGCTCACCGGTGGGTAGAGCCACGTAGGTCTTTATTGATGTCCTCTCACTATTGAAGAGACGCTTGTTGACCCTCTCCAGAAAAGGGTCATAAAATAGTGATACAGGGCACAGCAGAGAGGCCTACGAGGTCTACGGTTGCTTGGAATGAGTCAGATCAGTGATGCACATGTGGGTCAATGTCCTTTCATAGCCTTCTCTGTGGAACCTTCTAGTCAGTTGCTCTGACTGCACGACCTTGCTTGAGAGATTAAATCTGATATTAAAATCAGATTAAATCTGATATTAAAATCAGAAAGCCTGGTTCCAAATCCCAGACCTGACACAGTAAGGAGAGGCCTTTCGATGCCTTTCTACTTCACCTTCCCTTGGGCACCGAGTTTCTTTATCTTCAAAGTGGTCACAGTGTAATTACATGCCAGAAATGATGTTGTAAGGATTGGATCCAATGGTATGCGGAAAGTACTTGCCATAAAAGTCGGCAGATAGGACGAGTTCCCCACACTCCTGACCAAAAAAAAAAAAAAAAAGTCAGGTTGGAGAGATGGCTCAGTGGTTAAAAGCACACTGGCTGCTATTCCAGATGACCTGGTTTCAATTCCCAGCATCCACATAGCAAGGGGATCCAGTCTTCTATTCTGGCTTCCACAGGCACCAGATACAAGGCACAGATGTGGTGCACAGACAAAAACCCATTCACATAAAAGTTTATTTTGAAGAAACAGCCTCAAATCAGGCATAAATAAATCCAAATATGCTTATCATTTGTCCCAAGCCCCTTCCTATGGATTTTCCTGGCCAACTGTGTAAGTGGGGTTTTGTGCTGGGTTTGAGAAGTACTGAATTGTAAGGAGTACGGCAAGGGTGAGCGTGGGTGGGTGGGGAACAAACCCAGGAAAATCCCTGGGAGTGCTGTGTCCCCTGCTGCTGGACAGTAGTGGTGAAAGAACCATGCTTCTACACACACACACACGCACACAAACATACACACACATAAACACATACATACACACAAACACACAAATATACACACACATAAACACACACATATACATGCACACATAAACACACACAAATACATACATACACACAAACATACACAAACACAAACACACAAACATACACACACATAAACACATACATACACACAAACACACACACATAAACACACACATAAACACACACAAACATACACACAAACATTACACACAAACACATACACACACACAAGAGAAAGAAAATGGAAAAAGGCTTGTCTGCTTGTGTATCTCTGAAGACTGCAAAGACTTATAACCCCAGAGGAAAGACCAACAAAGTAGACCAGGGGATGGAGAAAAGGCGTGATAGTTAAAAGCATCTGCTGTGGGTGTGGTGGCACAAGCCTTCAATGCCAGCACTCAGGACACAGAGGAAGGCAGATCGCCGAGTCCCAGGTCAGCCTGGCCTATACAGCGAGTTCTAGGCAGCCAGGAGGATTACACAGAGAACCCTGTCTCTAAAAACAAAACAAAACAAAACAAAACAAAACAAAACAAAACATAACAAAACAAAACAACCAACAACAACAAAAAAGGGAACATTTGCTGCTCTGCCAGAATCAACCCAAGTTGGATTCCCAGAACCCAGGTCAGGAGCTCACAGCCACCTCTAGGGGATCTGATGTCTTCTGAATGCTACCGTTGTACGCACACATAAATAAATAAATAAATAAATAAATAAATAAATAAATAAATGAAAACAAAGATAACTATTTGAAAAAGGACGTCCACACCAGGTCTGGGGATCCAGCTCAGTGGGTAAAGTGCTTGCCGTGCCGTCATGAGGCCCTGAGCTCAAGCAATGCCCCCCCCCCCCCGGAATGCAGGTGAAAGCCAGACATAAGGATTCACTCCTTGGGTTCCCTGACCAGCCAGCCAGGCAAATCAGAGAGCCCCTGACCCTAGAGGTAACCTGTCTCAAATACCAAGGGACAGTACCTGAGGAGCAGTGGTTGACTTGCTGGCCCCTGCATGCATGCACGCTTACATATACTCTCTTACGGAGAAAACCCCAGAGCTCAAGAAATAAGTTACTGGATAGGAGGAAAAGGAAGAGGGGGGAGGGAGAAGAAAAGGTGTGGGGGGGAGAGGAAAAGGAAGGAGAAAGCAGATGCTATTAGATTAAGTCCAAAATAGCAGAAAGAAAGACTATAGGCTGTGGTTTGGTTTGGTTTTGGAGCTTTGGTTTCTCTCTCTCTCTCTCTCTCTCTCTCTCTCTCTCTCTCTCTCTCTCTCTGTCTCTCTCTTCTCTCTGTCTCTGTCTCTCTGCCTCTCTCTCTTCTCTGTCTCTCTCTGTATCTGTCTGTCTTTCTCTGTCTCTCTGTCTCTCTGCCTCTCTCTCTTCCCTGTCTCTCTCTGTCTCTGTCTCTCTGTCTCTCTGCCTCTCTCTCTTCTCTGTCTCTCTGCCTCTCTCTCTTCCCTGTCTCTCTCTGTCTCTGTCTCTCTGTCTCTCTGCCTCTCTCTCTTCTCTGTCTCTCTGCCTCTCTCTCTTTTCTGCCTCTCTCTCTTCCCTGTCTCTCTCTGTCTCTGTCTCTCTGTCTCTCTGCCTCTCTCTCTTCTCTGTCTCTCTCTGTCTCTCTGCCTCTCTCTCTTCTCTGTCTCTCTCTGTCTCTGTCTCTCTGCCTCTCTCTCTTCTCTGTCTCTCTCTGTCTCTGTCTCTCTGTCTCTCTCTCTTCTCTGTCTCTCTCTGTCTCTGTCTCTCTGCTTCTCTCTCTTTCTTTCTTTTAGGCATTTCTGGTGAGGAAGCAAACTAATTTCAAAGGAGTGAAAGCAGACTTAATCTAGGAGAAGAAGAGGAGGAGGATCAGGCTCTACTTTCAGTTGGCAGAAAAGAGACATTCCAAGCGGAGAGGCGCACACAGGCAGGAAACGTGAGCTTCGCTCAGCTCCTGCCTTTCAAGGTGCATTGGAGTCGACAAGGAGCCCACTTCAGAGCTGGACTCTGGACCACAAAGAATGGTGGAAAGAATCGAGCTTCCCTCTCAAGATTTAGGGACGTGTCTTCAGAAACACACCATCAGGTTTCTAAATGGGATGAGGGGCAGGAAATGCAAGCCGTGTTTTAAAAAGCAGCTCATACAGTTTGTTGAACGATGTGAAGTATCGCCGAAGTTGACCATTGCCTCAGAATCGGTAAAATAAATGACTACTGGAAAAAAGGAAAGGGCTGAACGTAGTTTGTTTTTAAGAGTGAGATTCTCAAGGCAAAGTTTCCCCTCACCACCGTGCTTACGGGCGATTCATACCACAGAGAGGGCTTGTTTCATTTTTGACAAGACCTTAAGAACCCCAGTAAATCCGGGGTAATACCATCACATATTTTTCAAACGTAATAAAGCCCAGGCAATGAAAGAAGTCGCAATAAATCCTAACTTTCAGAATACTGCTGACAAGGCTTGGGACCCTGGGCTTCTGACTGGATTATTCAATTTGATATTTGAAGAAAGTGTAGTCAAACTTGCCTCAAGGACCGGTTACATAACCACAGGATTTTTTTTTTTAACTCTTATTTAAAACTCAAAGATCAATGGTATGCAAGTTCAAGCCTTCCCCTTAACTACCAGCGCTCCCAGTGCTTGAAACCGACTGGTGACATCTTTTTCTAGCAACCCAGTGACTGTGGATTCACATTCTAAAGTGCTGAAACAACCGAGTTCTCAAGCAAACCAACTGCCTTCAGGATAGAGTGCCGAAGGAAAACGATTGTATCTAAAGAAACAAGAGTTGGAATACTTCTTAGGGAGAGGAAAAATCCTAGTAAGAACCCTTGTCATAGGGTGGGGGAACACGGGGGTGTCCCCACTCACTCAGAGGAGAAGGGGAAAGGATTGTGGGAGGGGGTGGCAAGAAGGGGGGGCAGTGAGTGGGAGTAAAGTGAATAAGTAAAAAAAGAAAAAGAAAAAGGAACCCTGGTCACTTGTAGTAAAGGAGACTTTGGAAAAGAATAGCTTCGAAAGCTGGTGTTTCTCAACCTGTGGTGGTGACCCCTTGCAGGGTGGGACGAAAATGACCCTTTCATAGGGTCCCATACCACATAGCCTGCATATTAGTTATTTATATTGTGATTCATAACAGTAGCAAAATTGCAGCTACGAAGTAGCAACAAAAATAATTTTATGGTTGGGGGGTGGGGAGGGGAGTCACCACAATATGAGGAACTGTATTAAAGGGTCTCAGCCTTAGGAAGGGTGAGAACCACTGGACTAAAGTCTTTATGGATGTTAAGAAGGAAAAAAGAAAAAAATTAGAAGAGGTGGTAGATGCTGTAACAATTAAAACATCTTTATTTCACTTTTCGACTTTTAAACAGAATCTTGAAAAGAGCTGTAAAAATGAAAGTCCTGCAGGCTGAGTGTGCAGGCTGAGTGTGCAGGCTGAGTGTGCAGGACAGGGAGTTTCAGAGTTAAAGCCAAGTGTCTGGTCTAAGTGTCCTTCCTAGCTTGACATCATCTGCCCCACCCTTGCAACCCAAGTTACATTTGGTATTATTAACTTGAATGCATTATCACTGTAATTCACATTGATGGAAAAGGCAGATAAAGGCACGAAAATATTAAAGGCGTTGGCGCTTAGAAGCCTCATGTCCCACTAATTGCAGAAACCATTTCTGTCTGAATTTCTAAGCAACTAAGTCCCCAGGTGCTTCCTGACCATTGAGAGGACCATTCTATTTCAGGACATCGTGGGACAATTCATTTCTCCTCCCTCCCACTTCCAATGCGCCCCTCCTGTATGACTGGACACTGGTTTGCCATCAGAGGCTTTTATTAAGAGGTTCCTCAGGCCTGTTGATTGTCTCCTCTATCTGAAAGCACAGATTTGGACCTAGAATGGGAAGTTTCTTTTTGTTTTATCTGGTTTGGTTTGAGTTTTGTTGTTTGTTTGTTTGTTTGTCTTTGTTTTCCTCTTGGATGCCACCCAGACCCCTCTATCCCAATGTGATTGTCTTTGTTAAAGATGAGTTTTGAGAGTGAGGGAGTTTGCTTTTAAAATAGCCATTTTTTTTTCATTCGAGTGGTTATTTGAGGAAATATGACAACTGTCAACACTCTACACAACCCCCACCCTCAAGGTTGACTATGATCTAAAAGGCTATGGGGGAGGGGGGCAGTGCTACTAGGATCGCTGATAATGCAATTTAATAGCAGCTTGAATCCCAAGTTCTAAAACTTGACTCATCCGTTGGAATCTGGTTTCATCTGTAATGTTTCTACCTAGAAAACTCAAGTGAGGAGTTAAATGGACCGTTTGGTGCAGGTGGAACGCTTTGAACCACTAAACTCATAAGCAAGCCACATATCCCTTTGGGGACAAGATCTAGATATAGTGTATGACCACCCGGGTGACATCCTCAGGCAAAGCTAATCCCCTTGCTAGATCACCTTTCAGTGACAGGAAATTAATTTTGTGGTTCCTAGAACCGGGCTCGCATCTGGTGTCGGGAGGCTGGTACAGAGAAAGGCAGGGGGGAGGAGAAACTTTTGCTATGGTTGTATTTAGTCAGTGTTTCTGAAGTGAATTAATTGGAGACAACACTCTTACACATGAAACAAACCCTTTCCCAATCCCACCCTAGAGTTTCTCAAAGCAGCTAGTTTTCCACGGAGCCACATGCCACAGCCGTTGATGTCCCTGGAGACTGGGATGAGTTTGTCACAGCTGGCTTCTTGCTAGTTTCTAAAGGCCCTGGCAGAGAATTGCACACTCCAGAGACCTCTGTTTGGGACTTGAAATTTAACTTTAAAGACACTTAATTAGCAACTAAACACAAGCTGATTTGCTCTCGGTAACAAATGTGTCATTTAAATATTAACAGTGTTTCCAAGAAAGCCTGGTAAAGGCTGGAGATGTGAAAGATAATAACTTGTTTATGTCTGAAATATTGGTAGGACTACCCACCTTTGAAAATCTTCTAACACCTTTGAAAATCTTCTAACACGTCCCCTTCACCAAAAAAGTTCCAGGGGCAGGGATTTACTCCGTGTATTTGTGCCCATAAACACAGAACATTCCTAAGCCCAGAGGCTTTGCTACACTGTTGTTTGTGAGGGCAGAGACAACCTAACGGTCCACTGATGGGGACCAAGCCTGTCAACAACAGTGTGTTCATGGGCTGGAATATGTAAAGAGCTGGGAGCTGAGTAAGGACATGAAAAGCTATGCAGACAGACACCAAATAGCAAACCTGAGAAGCAAATTAGAGAGCAGAATGTATGTGTATCCATGATACTGTTTGTGTGTGCTTTTAAAAAAAAGTGATTAAAAATAGATGCTTCTATGACATTAGAACATTCTGAAATATTTTTTACAAATAGATAACAGGTCCTAGGGGATGGAGTGGGGAAGGAGGTAGGCAGCCCTGTCCCTCCACTATAGTGACTTGCTGAACTAGCTAGATTTTTTTTTTAACCCCGAGTAGGTTGCTGTCAGAATAACTGAGAAACCAGCTTTAAAAAAGATTATATTTACTCTGGATTAACAGAAACAAGAGAGGTGCTTTGTTAGCAGACAGTGGCAGCCAGGTTCCCGAGCTCTGTTTGTAGGAGGTAAACGGTGGGGGCGGTGGGGGCGGAGGGATGGGTGTAGAAGAAGGTGTTAACCCATTCACTTGTAGAGGAAACCATCAAAAGCGGCGCTGTGCGCTCAGCAACGCGCATTTGATGACATCTCCTCTGTAGCTGTGGCCTGACATAAGGACCCCACCCCACCCCCAGAGACCGGCAGGGCGCCGGGGCGCCAGGAGGAGCTGCCACTCCCCGATGGCTGCAGAAAAAGAACGTCTTCTGCGTCAGCCGGTGGCACCTCAGCCCTTCCCTCTGCTCAGCCAGGGTGAGCCCCAGACAGCGTGGACCCCCGCAGAAAGAATGGAGACCAGACCGGAGAGGAGATTCCCCCGAGATCACACACACACACACACACACACACACACACACACACACACACACACACACACACAGAGCTTTCTCCCTGATTGATCCCTCTCCCTATCCAGTTCCTCGAAATAGCCAAAGTCGGCCTAGTCCTCACCGAGTTTGTAAATCAAGGTTGAATTGCTTCCAGGCTCTAGCTGAGTTTTTGTGAGTGCTTTAACCAGACCAAGTTTTCTGTCCTAAGGCCTCATTAACCTACTAATTAAATGGCAAGTCTTTCAGAAGATCTGTAGCTTTTTTTTTTTTTTTTTAAGTTCTTCCAAATCTAAAATATTTACTCCGGGGCTCCCTAGCTGAAGTGTATCTCTCGAAGCTGCTTTTTTGTTTTCAATAGTCATTTTGTTCCAAGAGGCTTCAGTGTTCTGCCAACAAGTAAAGACTTGCTATCCACCCGCTGGCCTTAGAGAGAAGCCAGGGAGTTTAAAGAAAAAGTAACGCGTGTATCACCAGGTTCTCTCTGTCTATCTCTCAGTCTCTGTCTGTCTGTCTGTCTGTCTGTCTGTCTGTCTGTCTGTGTGTCTGTCTGTCTGTCTGTCTGTCTCTCTCTCTCTCTCTCTGATTCATTCCTTTATAACAGCGTCTTAACTCGCATCCAAGATACTTAGGACATAAATGAAGAAAACGACTGTGATTTGCACGCCTGAACTGGGAGGTTAACTTTCAACAACAGTCTGTTTCTCCCAACCCAGCTCTTCTTGCAAAAACAAACAAACAAACAAACAAACAAAAACAAAACAAAACAAAACAGAATAGAACAGCAAACAGCAATCAAACCTTCAAGACTAACCTGAGTTCTCTCAGCCAGACTAAGAAATGTTATTAGAAAATTGAGGAAAAGGTACCCCGTTTTTCCTAAGTTGTGGGAGTAATCTGGTGTCAGTAGCTAAAGCTGTTATTTTCCTTATTGGAAGAAGTCCAGATACTCAGTTATTTTTGAAGAAAGGCCGTCTAAACAATCCAGGCCGTTGTCCGCCTCTCGGCTTTGGCACTCCCAGGGCATGCTGGGAACAGTCCTCAAGACTGAAGTTCTTTTATGTTTTCAGCCACTTGAGAAAAAGTTCTGCCACAAAGTTCTAATGACATGAAGTCCTACAAATCAGCTTGGAAACGTCTAAATGTGTTTTTCCTAGAAAAAAGTGCCAGACATCGATTTTATCTGGCAACCATCAAAATATATCAGACCGCAAAACTATACATTCCTGGACCTCACATGAAGCACGGCGAGGGACCTCATTGAGCCAAACCCGGAGCTCAGCTACAGTGGCATCTGCAGTTCCCAGCCCAGGCAGCCGAGCTGACACTAAGCTCTGCTGAGACCCAGGGCTCACGACAGCAAAAGAAAACCAAACCAAAGTTTAAAAAAATAAAATAAAACAAAAATTTTTAAAAAGCATAAAAAGCAATGAGCGGGACATTTCTAAACCATCTTTTCTACTTCCAGCTTGAGGTAACATTAAATGCATTCTTTAACTCGTTACACAGAAAACAACACAGAAGCTCAAGTGAATACATTATTTATTTGCAACTGCAGCTTCTAAAACTGGTATTGAGAATTGATAAATAATACAGTGACCTCAAAACAGGAACTATCTTTGGAAAGAATAAGTCTTCACACAGTCATTTATTTATTCAGCATCGACTATGAAAAAGTAGAGTTGGGCTATAAACTACAGGGCACCGTCTGCATACCGTTTACACTCCAGCACAGGAGCAATAGGACGGAGCTTCAAGAGGTGTAGGCCTAAGTTAGACCAGGCTTGTATAGGAAACATGAAGGAAATGGAAGGAAGAGTTCAAGGCCAGCCTTGGTGATGTAGGAAGATCAAAGCCAGCTTGGGCTACATGAGAGTGTCTCAGAAATCATAAAACAAAAGTCAGGACTGACAGACAAGAGGAGAGCCAAGGAGACTGTTTTTCAGTACGGCTTTCCATACTCGACCATTGATGAAAACACACTACATGTATTACTTGGGTGAAATTTTTAGAAAAGGTGGCAACAGGGAGGAAGGAAAGGGTGTGATGAGCATAAAAAGATGGTCACCCCCAGGAGGCCTCCACCCTCCACGAAGAACACAGGCAACCAAGCTGAGACCCGGATAGTCTTCCCGTGGGAGGAGCGCACCTATTGCTTAGCCAATACCCAATGGTCAGCCCTGAAACCACGTGTACAATTTGCACTGTACAGACAAAGAAAGTTGTATTTATGCCTTTAGAAATATTACATGTGTGTGTGTTTGTGTGTATAGATATACATGTATGTGTGTATAGAGATATACATGTATGTATGTAACAAGTTAGTGATAAAAAAAAAAAGCCCATGCCTTTGAATGTAAGCAAGGAAGGGAAAGTGATGTCATTATAATCTTTAAAAATAAAAGATGGAGCAATAGATAGCCATCTTAACTTCAGGGTTTGGGTTGGTTTGTTGGTTGGTTGGTTGGTTGGTTTTTCAAAATAGGGTTTCCTTGTGTAGCCCTGGCTGTCCTGGAACTCAGAAATTCACCTCCCTCTGCCTCCCAAGTGCTGGGATCAAAGGCATGCGCCACCATGCCCGGCTAGGGTTTTTTAAGTATAGAACATATTTTGTACTATACGCAGTAAGTGTAATCTCATATCGAACACCAGGTTTGCATGGGTGATAATCTCCCGTCCTTTGCTCCTTCTGCCTCCTCTGTTGATAGACTCACATCTCAAGGACAGCTCCTTCTTGTTGAGAAGATGCTGACAATGACCACGTCAACTCTTTTCCTCCCCAAGCCCATGGCCCGGGACATTTTAGGTCTGGGTCCCTTTGCAAGTCTAGGTCTGTGATTGAAAGGCTCTGGATCGCATGCCTGAGGCTATCACTCTATACTCAAAAGCCTTTAAGGGTTTTCAGGTAAACATTTAACAATTCTGAAAGGCAAAACAAACAAACAAACAAACAAACAAACAAACAACCCTTAGTGCTGATCTGTCCTCCAGGCCAAGTCATCTTCTATGCATCAGGTTAGAAATCACCTCTTCCCTGCTTTCTCCCTAGATTTCCTCAGACAAATCTAGGTGTTCCCTCTCAGGGTGCACTGGTTTTGTGTATCAAAGTGGGGTTGGCTCCAGGAACTTGGACAAGGCATCCCAAACCTCAGATTTACCTTATGTATTAACCTTGCATAATTAGCTGATGCAGAGCATTTGTATGTAACTCAAGGGCCGACTTTAAATCATCTCTAGATTGCTTTTGATGCAATATCGCACGTATATGTTATGGATTTGGTTTATTGCTTACATTATTTAATTGGGTTACCAAATTACACAGGAATTTGCACGACTACCGGGTCCCTGCCCCCAGTTGGCTCTAATTGGAAAATAAAGTTGCAGGTGGCTAATGGCTAGGCAGGGAGATGGAGGTGGGACTTTAGATTTCATGGGCAAGGGAACCCAGCGAAGAGGAAGGATTTAGAATCACTTTCTAAAGGGAAACAGAAAAATCAGGCCTGAGAGCTGGAGAAGCAGGAGCATACAGCCACGAAAGAACCGGGAAGAGCGGACCCAAGGGTCCCTCATTTGGGTCTAAGGTAGCAAAGATGGAATTTAGATTTTAGTAAGTAATAATTCAAGAGTATGGGGGAGGGCGTTAGCAATGTGGAAATTTGAGAGTGCCCCAGACATTGCACTGTTTAAGGCATATTAAAATACAAGGCTGAGTGTGTGCTTGCCCATGCACATACACATGTGCACGTGCGCGCGTGTGCGTGTGTGAGGGTGATTTGAGTATCGATAAGTAACTAATACGACGTTTATACCAAACACCTGTTACACTGCCTGGGAGGCAATGAGGGAGACAACCTTGTGTGTGGTCAGAACAATCACAGCCTTCTAAAAATATCCTTTATTTGTGTTGCCTGACTGCATGGGTTAACACCTGCAGATTTAGAGGCATTATTCAGCACTCCCATTGGCCCAGGCTTCGTATCCCGTCTGAAAATGTCAGGTAGTGAACTCCAATACTGAAGATAGCAATAATGAATTCTGTGTTATTCTTTGCCATTGTTAACACTATATTGTGTCTACTGATAAGTGAAACCTTCCTATAGAGGTGTGTGTGTGTGTGTGTGTGTGTATGAGATACAGTATATACCATCCTTGACTTCAAGCATCCCTTAGAGCAGAGGTTCTCAAACTGTGGGGATTGACCCCACGGTGGGGGTGGGGGTCAAACAATCCTTCCACAGGAATCACCTAAGACCATCAAAAAAGGAGATATTTACATTACAATTTGTAACAATAGCAAAATTACAGTAGTAGTAACTAAATAATTTTATGATTGGGAGTTGCCACAACATGAGGAACTGTATTAAAGTATCACAAGAAAAGTTGAGAACCATTGCCCTGGAGTCTCCCAACTCATCCCTCAAAGATGTCAACAGGACCTATCCTGTAATTTTGGAATTGTGATTTGCTTAAGGACAGATAGTGTTCTTTCAACTTTCTCTATGACCCTGTCTTATGCATGATCTAAGTAGATGTTTAATAAATATTTGTGGGCTGACTGTGTGAATAAGCAGATGGATAAAATATCTAACTAAATAAGCAAGTGAGAGAGATAAATACGAAGAGGGAGAATATCAACAATGTGGAAATTTTCAATCCAGGTTAGTATAGAAAACCTGAGATGTAGCACTAAAGAAAACCTGAATTTTGCTTTAAAGTAAGTACATTTTCATGTCCTAGTTTTGTCAGACCTAGCAACTTAAAAAGTCAGTAGAGGCTCACTGCTGAGACACAGCTTGTTATTCTAGATACACAGCTGCCTTCTGTAGAAAAAGACAGTGTAGAACTCGGTTGTTGAAAATTAGAATACAGTCCTCACAAAAGCAATTTAAAAATCAGTGATTAGCTATCAATTTATCACTTTAAACAAAAAAAAAAAAGTCCATTGCAGCTGAAATGTACCTTAAAAGGCTCATGGTTGGTTGAACATTGATAAAAAAAAAAAAAAAAAAAAAGTTGGGCATGGTAAAGGATGCCTATAATCTCAGTGCTTAGGAATTAAAGACAGGAAGATCATGAGTTCAAGACCAGCCTCAGCTACATAGTTCAAGGCTAGCCTGTGCCACATGAAACCCATATCTAAAAAAAGAAAGAAAGAAAACTTGGAAGGAAGAAAGAAAGAGAGAGAGAGAGAGAGAGAGAGAGAGGAAAAGATGATACTATTCAGCATTATTAGGTAATGCTGAATAGGTGGCTTAGGTAAAGGAGGAAACACTGAACGTGAGTGAGTGTGTAATTTATCTGTGTTGAATTATTCACACTGTAGAAAGACAGGATTAATTTCCTTTGGGAACTGGAGAGTTGGTCTGTTTTGGAATCGCTGCTGCCTTACTCCCACTCTTTCAACATGATGAATTCTCCAACCTGCCCAACACAACTTCAACCAGGAGCTTTAAACTATTGCCAGGCTAAGTGATCTGATGCCTGCATTCCTCTATTCTCTCCCTGATTTGCTGTATCGGGTCTATTTTCTGCTGGCTTAACAGGCGGCCTTAGAGTGGGTGAGTTAGGAAGAAAGGAGATAAGGTGAGCTGGCAGAGAAAGCCGAGCTTACAACTCATGGTGACTAACTTCCATTTGCATCCAGTTGCAAAGCAAGAACTTACTCTGTGAAAGAACAGCACCGAAGGCTCTACCAGCTGCCATCTCTATCAGATTAGCAAGTAAGTTTCAACCTGATTCTCTCTTGCTGGCAACAAAGGGCACCAAAACCATGGTGGGTGTCAAGAGCAGAAGTGGGCACCCCTGCTTTAAGACAGATCCAGGAGGAACGGTACAGGAGGGTGTATACCTAGAGTCCCAGCTGGGCAGGAAGCCAGAAACAAAGTATCAGTGGTACAGGAGGGTGTATACCTAGAGTCCCAGCTGGGCAGGAGGCCAGGAACAAAGTATCAGTTGATCAAGCCAGGGAATAGACCACCAAGTACAAAAGATGGTTAGGGGCTGGAGAGATGGCTCGGTGACTAGGAGCACTTGCTGCTTGCTCTTTTGCAGAGGACCGGGGCCACAGTTCGGTTCCAAGCATTTATATGAAGTGAGGTTCATAACCACCTATATATAGCTCCAGTTCCAGGTCATCTGAAGCCTTCTTCTCTTCTGGCCTCACAGGCACACATATGCATGTGCCCATACCGTCAAACAAGCATTGACACACAAATAATAAAAGAAAACTTAAAGAAGGGGGGGGACCAGGGGGAGGGCCGCACACTCAAAGCTGTTTCAGTGTGGAAGATGGGGGCATGGGTGTATGGTCAAACACTTGCTTAGCATAAGCAAAGCCCAGGGACTTCTGATAAGGAAAAGGAACAATTCTTTCAGTTTTTTTTGTTTTGTTTTGTTTTGTTTTTTAACAAAGAATCTAAGAATCTCCTTACATCCAGTGGTGGTGGTGTTTTGTAACAAATTATAGCTTTTGTAGTAAATTGCTGGACAAGGGAATGCAAAACTCAAAGACCACCAGTCAAAAATGAGAATAATCTATAACCGGAGAGATTATCCTTTGCCCACATTTTCCCAAGAGGCCAGCGAGCAGCAAGGACAGTCATCTCAGCCCGTTGATGATGGAAACCCATTCTGAGGGTTATTAGGCTAAGGACCGGTATACATCCGAGCCTCCTCCATCACAGCCAGGATCTAAAAGCCCAAGTCTATACTCTGAATACAGGCCAGGGCTCAAAGATCCATGGCTCAGAAAACAACATAAAATTCCTCTTACCATACTAAAAACAATCTACTGACTCTGACTGTGAAAAGGGAAAAAACAATTTAGGGTAGAGAGAATCTCTTTCCCCAAATAAGCCAGAGCCTATGATAGCATAGAGGCAAAAATCTATGCTAAAACTTAAGTCAACCTGAGACCCCCAATAAAATATAGAGTTTGCCCCTCCTGTCTCCTCCCATCCTGATGTGCTCACAGGTGAGGGTAACTTCCTGAAAGAGACTGACTGTAGACATCAGTACTGCAAGCTCTACGTTCTACAAATGTACTATCTGAGCCTCTAAGAAGCTCGGCGTTTGGTCCAAGACAAAGCAACTAGAAATAGTCTCTTCCCATTCCCAGTTCAGAATGGCACCCACTATGCCACCATTCCCTGCTTTCCTGAAAAGGCAGAGTTGGCTCAGCTCGCCCAGAGTAGAAGCTGGTATCAAACGGAAAGCTTCCAGATCCAGAGCTCCAAATTAATCTGGGACAAATCTGAGCCCGGTGACAAACTTGAACATCTTGTCTGCCTCTCCACTCCTCCCAGGCACCTACTTCCTGCCTGCCCACCACACATCTCTCACTCTCCACCTCTAAGTCCCACCACCCAGGGAGTCCAGAAGGACAGTACACAGCACAAGCCTAAGCCAGTTCTCTCATGTAAGGAATGCTTTATCAGACTAAGAGGAGAGGAGAGCATGGTGTCGCTTATAGCTATAACCCTGCATTGTGTTCCATAGTCTCCATACAGGTACAGACTCCTAGTCGTAGGGCAGTATTGCTGGGCGCTACAGTTTCCATCTTCAAGCTTCTGTTTTATTTTCAGTAAAAGGAGTCTGTAATGCTCCTGGCTGTTGTAGAGATTAACCAATGGTGCCAGGGGGCATGAGACAGACCAGACTATTGAATAAATATGAATCCTGTCTTCTCTCTCTCTCTTCCCATAAGGTAAGAGGGCCTCTGTAATGTGAGAGTGTGACTCTTCCCTGGGTTCCTAATGAAGAATATAACAGGTACCAAATAAATGTGGCTGGGGGGAGGGCAGGAAGAGGGGAGGGGTGGCTATGCAATAAATGAATATAAATAGAAGGTTAACACCTTGATTTATTAGGCCTTGGTCCCAAGACTTTGTGGATGGGGACAGGAGAGATGGCTCTGACACCACAATCCAGAGGACCAGAATTCAATTTCCAACACCCACATAGCAGCTCAGAACCATAATCTGACATCCTCTTCTGGTCTTTTCTGGGTATCTACACGCACGTGTGTGTGTGTGTGTGTGTGTGTGTGTGTGTGTGTATACATACATACACATTACATGCACACATACATAAAATATATCATTAAAAAAAATAAAGACGTGAAGGATATCCATTCTCTGCAACTCTAAACTCTACAGATAACACTGTAATGGATGAGAGAAAGATGCTGAATCAGAAAGCGCCTGGTCCACCAGGAAAAGGTAACACCCCCCAATATAAAAGTGGAACACAATTTTGAAGACAATGATTGCCAGTTTCTGGGAAAGTATCTCACTTGGTCAAGAACTTGCCTGGAGCACAGGAAGCCCTGGCTTCACTGAATTAACAGGCTTGATACAGGCACATACCTGAAATCCCAGCAGCTGAAAGACGGAGGCAGGAGGGTCAGGAGTTCAGGATAACCCTTAGCTATACAGCAAGTTCGAGTTCAAGTCTAGGATACACAAGACCCTGTCTTAGAAGAATTTTTTTTTTTTTTTTTTGCTAAAGCTGTTCAATCCTACCCCAGCTCAAGAGCGAGGACTGGTACACAGGGTGATAGAAATAAACTGGTCATAGTCTTGAGAGCCCTGGGTACCTAATGAGAGACTCGGGAGAGCCCCTCACCACACCAGTGAGGCTTCACCCCTTTTTCTTTGCCCAGCCCTATTACTGCCTTCAATATTCTTAAATAATAATGACAAGAAGCCATTTTTCTGACAGTGGTTCCAGTGAGAATGAACGGAGAGGAAGCAGCGGGTTTGTCTGAAGGCAGGCACTCTGTCCGCCCTTTATCACCACATAATGGAGAACAGGTAGGTAAATAAAATACACAAAACAAGAACGCACTTTCTGACCAAACCCACGATTCCGCCTGCTACCTAAGGGAACGCAGTTCATCAGTTCATCTGGGTGACGAAAGTCAAAGTGGGGAAATCAACTTCCCTGGGCAGAAAACAACATGGCGAGGTTTTTCCTGAAAGACTAAGAAAGATCACAGCAACACAAGATCAAAATCTGAACAGGAAAAGGGCTGCCCAAAGAACAGAAGGGAAAAACCGTTTGGCAAAAAGGCTATCTTTTTATCTTAACATGACTGGAAACTGGGACAGTCTAGGAAAAATCTATGAAGTCCTGTGATGATTTAACTAGCAAATGTGTCTTATTTCGCCGCAGCGATGGGGCTCTCTGGGAGGAACTTAGGCTGAAACAGAAGAGGAAGGCAGCTGGTGTTATTTTCTTAGCTCGCACCAAGGCTCTGGCTTGAGTCTCCCTTCCCTCTGTTCCTCACTGAGATGAGGCCACAGACGGGCTGTATAACTGCTCCTGCTCGAGGGGCAGCACCGTCTTCTCTAAGTGAAGAATGGAGTTCAAAGTGAGAGTTGTCTATAAAAGCAGTTTTATTTTTATGGCTCAGTAAATGTTTATGGAAGTGAGTCCCCCGTCAGACTTGGCAGCTCAGACCTCCCTTGTGGACAGAGCTGAGGACAGGGGGGTAGGAAGACCACAATGACTGCTTCAGCTGACCCGCTAGCCAGGCATTTGGGACAAACGGGGCTTTTAGAGGCTGAGTCCAACAACAGCTGTCCCTTAAGCTGAGTGCGAGGTAAGGTGACTTACTCTGAAACCACACAGAGGGAAAACTGGAGAAAATCTTCAAGGGTAGCAGAAGAGAATGAGAAGACCAAACTGAAGGTGCAAAGATTGCTCTCAGCAACAAACAAGCTGAAGAAGGGCTGTCTTTCTTCCTTCCCAATAGAGCATAAACTAGCAAGTAAGGAGCCTACGGTTGTTTAAATAAACAAGTTTTTTTTTTTAAAGTGTTGAAATGTGGTGTTAGGAACTGGCTTTGGTTTTTAAATCCTGAAGAGAACTAAAGAGAAACAGACACAGACTTAATCCTAAGGACCCTAAATCTGTCAGTTTACCTAATTTAAGTAGACTTGAATTCCCATCCTTCGCTGGCCCATCATACAGCCACCCAGGACTTCTCTAATCGACCATCTAAAAAGACAGCATTGTGGGAAGAGGAGGAGAGAGTAAGGCAGGAGCTACCTGCATGTAAGAGGGGGCAAAAGCCAAAATAGACTCTACTGGAAAGCAAGCACAGGAGAGTAGAGTCAGCTGGGCACCCTGGCCATGTGTAGGTGACATCTGGCAGACGTGTCATGAGATCACCACACAGCAAGGACCGGAGGACTTCGGCTTTCAAACAGCAAACAGATTAGAGAGACATTGACATAGACTGGTGATGTGGCTCAACGGTAGGATGCTTGCCAAGCATGGGAAAAGACCTACGTTCAATCTCCAAAATGATTTTAAAAAAAGAACCAAAGAATTCAAATTAATACAGATCTCTACACTCTACAGTGGATCAAAAGAGGTAATCCTGGAGAGTGGGGCAGGAGCTAAGAATTGAAAGTATCCTGCTGTGGTGACATCCCAAAGCCTGATTTTGCATGTCAGAGGAAGCAAGTTGTGAGTTACATTAACTGCAGCAAAGAAGGGCACAGGCGGTTTGAAGGGAGGGCAGAAGGGTGGAGCTTCCACCGGACCTAAGCTCTGGGTTTGCATGTTGCCCGTTTGCTGATTAGATCTCTAGTCCCTGAATCTGAAATGTTCTGGTTCCTATAAAGGACCTGGGCTGAGTGACCCAAACAGTGTGTTCCGGACTCCAGGATTCTAGGGAGTTAACAACTGGATGAGGAGAACGCAGAGCCTCTGAGGGAATGACAGGCCCAGAGCCACATTCTGGGTAGAGGTCTAGGAGATGGACAGGACTCCTGGGAGCCAGTGAGGCTTCGGCCTAGCTGTTAGAGTCACAGCCCCCTCCTGTCCTGTGCCCAAACCCACAACCAGAAGGGCACAGTCTGCTCTCGGGACATTCCATCCCTTGGATTACTTGATGACGTGTCTGTCTCCTACCCTCCGCCAAGCAGGGTACAATTTTCTAAAAGCAGGGAAAAGAAAGTCTTCCCAAGAAAATAAACCGTGTGGAACAAGCAACAGTCCCTTTCTGTCACCTATTTGGATTATGTAATTAAGATGAAGTCCAAACCTTCATACTGACAACACTAAGCAAGGCTTCCAAACGCACACAAACCAGGGGTCCCTGTTTCTAAAAATAGCAGATGTCACTACATCTGTTATCTGTGTGGATAACTTTAGATGGGATGACATACGCTCCTTCATCTCTGCGTCCTCTGAACAGAAACTCATAGCAGTCACTGAAGTCGGGGGTAGATACACAAATCCTGCGACAGGGCACAGGACATGCCACAAGAACAGCAACAATTAGAATCTCAATAATAAGTGTCCTTACTAATGCTTCACACCACCCCACACAGAAAAACAACAGTGAAAGAGAAATTTCCCAGCCTCTGTTGAGGACACCTTGGGTGAATCCGGTTTTGTTTCTGTTGTTAGATGGGACCGTCAGTGATACCTGGCATCATTTAGTAGTCACCCAGGAAGGGGACAAACTCCCTCCCCACCCCCACTTTACCACTTATTTCAGGGATCTTCAAAAAAAAAAAAAAGCCATTGACCAGACTGACTGGAAGGCTGACAAGATGTCTCAGTGGGTAAGGGTGCTTGTCGGTAAAGACTGAGGTCCAATCCCTGGAGCCCACGCAGCAAGAGGCAAGAACGGAGAAGCTGTGCTACACCTCCCACATATATGACATGGCGCATTCATACACATACACACATGCACCAAGAAACAACTTCTTGAAAATGTTTTTAAAGCGAGAGAGGACGCAACACTAATTACAGTATCTGCACTAGTCTGGTTGAGGCCGCAGCAAAAAGGCTGCTATTACAGCCTGCTCTAACTTGTTAACTGGATCAGTGTGGAAATATTCACTTCCCATAAATCCTGGACTTTGCTCTTTTGGTTCTTCCAAGGATGAAATGAGATAATATGAAGTATTGAGTCAGAGGCTGGCACGCAAGGAACTCAATAAATAAATATTAGAAACTATAAAGCAAGAAAAAAACCAAAACTGTCCCCTGACGCCTATCAACTTCCTTGCCATCAGGACTAGAGTTAGATAAGGTGATCCATTTCACAGCCCCAAGCAGTGAATCTGGGCTCCCAATACACACACACCTGCAGGCGCTGAATGCAATACTGGGGAGCTTGTCATAATTCCACAGGCACAGTGTCTCCTGACTACCTCCTCACTCCCAATACCTGAGGAACAGCAGGGAGACCTGTAAAAGGATTCCACAAAGCCCCTTGCTAGGGATCCTGTCAGAGTTTTCCCAGGCGTCAAGCGTTCTACCAGAGAACCATCGTCGTCAGTGTGCAAAAGGGAGATCCAGAAAAAGTGAATCTAAGTATCCTAAGGGGAAGGCTATTGCCCCGCCACCCAGCAGAGCAAAGCAGGCTCTTCCTGAGCCACACCCAGCAATCCATCCAGGTTGGATAAACTTAATGTTTCCTTCCTGGTGTAAAACTGGGGACTTCAAACCCTGCAAGGTAAGTCAGTTCTATTATTCTGCACTTTTATAATTTCCTATTCACTTAGAGCATGCACACGACACCCCAGGTTCTCCTTTCACCCGGGACACACAGGAACCTGTGGCCGGCCAGGAAACATGTACAGGGCGGCAAGAGGCATAGTGTCTAGACTCCAGAGAAAATGGCACACTACAGCAGTCGTGAGACTGGTGGCCAAGAAAAAGCGGCTGCAGAACTTGTTCGAGTTTAGACCCTGACATAACTTTTATCGCTTCTAAACCATTGCTTTTGAAATGCACAAGGATTGTGCCCATCCGGCCTGCACATGATCAGGCTGTCTTGCCGATTCCTAGCCTGTGAACCATGCTTTCTAAAACACATAGAGCAGGTGCAGACCTTATTTGGAGGCAAGCGAGTTAATGTTCTACCCTGAGCTGATTGCTTAGTTTATTTCACTTGATAATGAGTTTTTATGGCAACCTTTTATTAGCATAGAAATGTACACCTACAACTCAAAGTAATGAGTGCAACTTGTAAAAGTCAAGTTTGTTTTTATTTGATACATTCTAATCAAATAGTAACAGCAGTAAATAATAAACACTTTGAAAAACAGGCAGGTACCCCTCTATATCTGGAAGAAAAGTTAAGTCATAGGATTCTACATGGTAGAAGGGAGGCAGCTGTTGATGTCCGTGGTCAGACAATTCAAGGATAACTTGGAAAGTTCTAAAGCCATTTCCAAAAATAAAAATAAAAATAAAAAAACAATGGCACTAGGTTGGGACTCACAGCTAGGTCAAGGGGTAAAATGCCTCTGTCTGCATTGGTTTCTGTTTTCAAGGATTGAGTTGCACCTGGATAGCGTGACATTCTTGTCTTTAGCCTCAGAGGAAAAGAGAGAAGTCTTTTCTGTTTGCACCAGTTTGAAATGTGTCTGAAGTAAGGCTGCCTTGAGACAGAGTACTACAGTACTCACTCACGGGGGAGTTCATACGTGGAGTAAAAAAGACAAATACAGGGTCTCATGGTGACGGTTCTTTTTTCGTTTCTTTTTCTTTTTTTTTTTTTCCTTTTTTTTGGTTGATTTGATTAGTTGCATAAGACGAGGGATAAATACAAGCATGGTCAGCTTAACGGAACTCCTACTAGATATATCAGGATGCAAACTATAACAGGTTCTAACACAGACTGAACCCCAGGCGTCTAGAAGTGAAGCTGAAGCCCGGGTCAGCCAGGGTCTTTTCCTCCTCCAGCTGTCCTCCTGGAGATGGAAGCCTTTCTTTCTCTCCTATGGTGCTTGGACTTTTGACCCAGTGCATAGGAACCCGGAAAACAAAGGCAAGTCACTCTGACAGGAATATTCTCTTGCCTTTCCTTGGGACATTTTGTTTTTGTTTTGTTTTGTTTCATTTAAAAGGGCCATTTGGTCTTGAGCAGCCATAGGAAAGAAAGCATCATTCAGCTAAGACTACCTAAGGGGAACTTTAAAATACCTAGCTACATCTTCACACCTTTAAGTTAGACTGAGCCCAACTGTCCTTAAGAGAGAATTCTGCGCAGTTATCCAGAGGAGGGCCTCTGGGTTCTCTTTCACATAGCTGCATTCGGAGATAGTCTATATGAGGCATGTGTTTTTGTTTGTTTTTTTTTTAAAAAGAGAGAGAGAAATACTTATACCTGGAATTTATATTCTTCCAAGTAATCTTTTAGTCTTGTTGGTAAAGGCAGTCCCCAGATCGTACCGGTACATTTGTTAATGGCGAGTCGACAGAAATGCTGCAGAGTCGGTGCTGATGTATACAGAGGTTTGGTCAGGTACAGGTGAACAGTCCCATTCCGTGGGGCTTCTGGGCCTGTCCGTTTATCCTTGCACATCTGGACATAGTAGTCAATCAGATGAACCACACTGTCAAACTGTTTAAGCTTGGACTTGACGCATATGATAGAATCCAATCTGAATTTCCCATCTTGATACTCAATCCGCAGGTTAGTCGGTCCAGCTGACGTCTTCACGGATATAGTTAGCAGGTAGTCTGAATGCGAACTATCTCTAATCAAGAAAGTTCCTTCTGGAGCCTCTTTTAATTTCTCTTTGGCTTCATTAACAGTCATACTTCCCCAGTACCATCCTGGGGTTTTTCATTCAAAAAAGAAAAAGAAGAGAAAGTGAAATAGTTATTATTAAGAATTTTTAGAGTATGGTCTGTACTTGGCAGTCGTTTTTCTAGTCGTTTTGCTTTGTTTGAGTCAGGGCTGCCTGTAGCCCAGGCTGGCCTCAATTTTACTTTGTAGCCAAGGATAACCTTGAACCTTCTTGTTCTTCTTCACTCACCTCCCAAGTCCTGGGATTTATAAATCTGTACCACGGTTCACGGTTAATTTCTCTTGTTACACTTTTTTTTTTTTTTTTTAAGCCTGTGAGTTAAAGTTTACCAAGGCCTACCACAAATCTCTGGGTAAGTATTTAATAAAAACTTTAGTCCATTCTAGGCACAACTATAAACCAATTTTTTTTCTGTTCAAATGATTTTCTGAAGCTTTTCTTTAAATTATGTTAAGGTTTTCTCCTAATGAGCCAAAAGAACTTTTGCAATATGACAGACATATTGGCTGACAAAGGAAAAAAAAAAAAAAAAAAAAAAACCTTTCAGTACAGTTTAACGGAAACAAAAACCTAAGTAAATCAGAACTAAATTAGACGTTAGGGGACAAAGTGGAAAACGTATCTCCGATAATTCCATTAAAAACAGAAGCAAGTTTTTTGACTGGCTGGTAGCCCTCTAACCTGCCCCCAAAGAACTTGTAACATTTAGCCTCTGTTAGAAGCCCTAGGAGGCACTACTGTTGACTGCTTTGATTACAACTAGCTCAGTTGCCGAGGAAGAGCAGAAACAGTTTACAGTCTTCACTATATTCTTTTGGACTTTGCCCTGGATCAAAATGTATTATAACCTCTGCTCTCTGAAATCTCCATTTGATTCATCTTGACCAGATTCTAAACCTCACTTACAAAAGTAACTCAAGATACTTCGTTTAATAACTTTGAACAATGTGCCCCCCTCCGTTTCAGCCGACAGCTCCCCTCGCCACCCCCCCCCCACACACCCCTCCGCAACAAAAAATATTACTGGGAAATTTTCCCAAGGAAAGCCCAGAGCCGAAAGGAAAGACTGGAACTTTTTCTCCTCTCCCAAGATCTACTGCTACAAAAGTTGTCTTGCCTCAAAGGTAAGTTTTCAGAAGCCAGATTTTTTAAGACTCGAATTGTTTTCGAGCTATTGGGAGAAAATATAAATTTCTCTTCTTTGCTTTCAGATGTAGGGTGCTTTCCGCATTGCGGGGAGCAGGCTGCACTCGGCCCAGGCTACCCCCCACCCCGGCAGCTGCGATTCAATACAGTCTGAACTTGGCTGCCACCATCCCGGGCTGCGGCAGAGGCGGCTGCTCCCGGAGCGCTCACAGCCCAGACAGGAGGCAGCACAGCCCACTGGCCGCCCGCGCACCCGGCATTAAGAGAGGCGCTGGCCACTTTTCTCCCACGCCGGAGCGAGCGGGAGCTCCGGCTGAAAGCAGCCTAGGCTCCACGGTGCTGGGAGAACATTTCCAAAATGAACCCAGCTCGCTCCCGGCCCTCGCCCAAGCCTCAGCGTCCCTCCACTTTGCTTTTGTGGTCACCTAAGATCCGGGCATCCCTCTCTGCGGTTCCCGGAGCAGAGACCGGACGGGAGGAGAAGTAGTTCATCACTTTCAGTGCCCCCAACCTGGGCCCGCGTCCCAGCCGCGCTCTCCGCCACCGCCTTGGGTAGGGTGGGGATGGGGACGCCCCGTTTCGCGCCAGCCGCCAGCTCCCTACCTGTTTGACTGAGCTCACGCAGGGCTTTCGCCAGACGCGCCGCCTCGGGGGACTGTTCCTCCGGCAACCCCGCGGTCCCCCACTGGCTCCGCGTCCTGTCCGCTCCATTCCCGGAGGGCTCCAGGCACCGCAGGGTCATGGGAGATGAGTCAACACGTCCGAGACAGGTGGTCGCCCGAGCTGGGGCCAGTGGACCTCGTGTGCTGCCTGGAAGTCACAGGGTACCCCAAAACGAGAGTGTGCAGGGTGTCCGAAATGGTGGCGGAGGGGGAGGGGACTGGAAGCGGCTGGTTCTTTTTCTCCAAATTCCGGCAGAATGGTGTGGCAAAGTCTCTCGCAGACACAGTCACCCACAGATTGCCTGTGAAGAAACAATGGGACAGAGATTGGGTCAGTCTGGGCTGAACCCCTACGGCCGAGGTGGGGGTGGGTAAACAGACACGTGGAAAATCCCAGGGACTCCTCCGCCTGCGTGTTCTGTACCATTTAACCCCGAGCATCCAGCTAACGCCCTGCCCAACTCTGGGGAAAGACGGGTAAAAAGGGCAGAGATCCAAAACACTAAAGTTGGCCGGAGTAGAGGGGCGAGGAGGGAGACAGGATGAGAGTAAACAAGGTGTTTTCCCGCCGAAGAACTGTGTGCTGGAATTACACACAGGCAGCCCAGGAAACAGTCACCTGCGGGTCCGGATGGATAGGCCTTTGTCATGGGCAAGTGGGGGGGGGGGGACATTACACAAAGAACAGGGCAGTTCTCTGCACTTGGCATTTCCATCCTACATTTCGAGCAGCCCCAGGGCCCTTGGGAGGATGCATCCGGCAAAACCTGGTTCCACGCCCTACATCGCCGCAGGGCTCCTGGGTCGCCAGCCGAGGGTGCTGCGGTGCGCTAGCGGCGCGTCAGCCGCTGCATCCCCGCCTCTGAGGCGGCCTCGCCCCCACTCCAGCCGCTTCCTGGAGCACGCTCCAGACGAGGATGGGGGGCGCAGCGGCGGTCGCTCCAAAACGCGGACCGCGGCTCCTGCGG
This sequence comes from Mus caroli, assembly GCF_978045245.1. Lineage (NCBI taxonomy): Eukaryota > Metazoa > Chordata > Mammalia > Rodentia > Muridae > Mus > Mus caroli. The sequence continues at coordinate 94,908,469 of NW_028227264.1, forward strand.
CTGCCGCCGCGGGCGCTGTCGAGGAATCGGCCGGAGCGTGCAGCCCCCGCCGGAGCTCCAAATGAAGCCGGGGCTGAGCAAGCAACAGCGAGCGCTGCGGGCCATGCCATCAACTGGGACTGAGGTCTTACCTCCGCCACCGCGACCGCCGCCTCCGCACCATGCAGCCTCCCCAGCGGACAAGGGGCGGGGGAGCCAGGGGGCAAGGAGGGGTGTCCGTCTGAGTTCCCCGGGTGACGTTTATTTGTGGAACGAGATGCCTGGGGATGCAATCGGCTCTGCGCTCAGTAAAAGCAGCCGAGTTTTTCTGCGCCAAAGGCAGACAAAAATCCCAGGGATCGTCGCCTAGCTTTCCCCCTCTCCGCCCCAGGCTGACAGCCCTGCTCGCCAGTGCCGGGTTTCCCTCCAGTTGAAGCGGAGGAGATGGGAGAAAGAGAAGGGGTGGGGTGGGGGAGCAAGGGCGGAGGCTGGCGGGGAGGAGCGGGAGATCAGGTTATTAGGATTATAAATTTGGGTAGCAGTTGTTGGGGGTTGGGGTGCTCGGAAGATTTCCCGAGACTGAGAAGGAACCCGGGAGAGGGGAGGCAGTTGAGTCCGGATGGGGCAGAGCCCCGACTTGAACTCTCCCGGGGCGCCCTAAACTGCGGAAGCCCAGGCGGTCCGCCGCCGCTCCCGTGCTCGCACCCCGCCGCCCTCCCCGGCCACTGTCCCCCGGGCGGAACCTTCGGGCTTCGCGAGCGGTACCTGCCGCAAGCTTCCGGGCTCCGGGCACAAGGGATCTTGAGGGCGCGCGCCTGGAGTCCCGGCGCGCACTGTCCCAGACCCGCGCAGCGTTGGCGGCTGCGGGAGGAAAGGCTCATGCTTCAGGGGGGGAAGCCCAAGGCCCGCGAGCCGCAGAGGCGGCGAGACTTGGCAAGAGTTAACCGTCTGTCCCCGGAGCCGAGTGTGCGCGCGACTTCCCAGCCCGACGCGCCTCCCTCGCTCCCCGCCTCCCGCCCCTCGCGCCCCGCCCGGCCGCGGCGGAGGCCGCTTTCCAGGAACTTTCCAGGAATCCGCCTCACGTGACCGCAGCCCCCGCCAGCGCTTTAAAGAGGCCCCGGCCGCTAATGCGCAGGCTTCAAGGGAGCCCGGTGGAGAGAGCCGGTGCGGGTGCTGGTGCTGGTGCTGGTGGCTGCGGGGTGGAAGCCTGCGACTCCGCCCTCCTCTGACCCTGCACCTCGGGGTGCTCGGGAACAAGGAGAAGTACCCAGCCAATGCCTATTAAGCCGCCAGTACCTGCCCCTGTGTCCGCATCAGCTGAGCACCTCGGTCCCGCGAATAGCAGCCCCTCTCCTCCCCAGCCCTCCACAGAGGAGGGAACCTTTAGGCCAGCCATCCACCCCGCTGTGCGCCTGCCAGACGCGACCCTCCTCTCCTCCACGCGGGATGCAGGACCGGCGTGCGGGGAGGGGGCGGGGCTCAGATGTCAGTCCCTCCCTCTCTAAGACACACACAGAGCTAGAGCTAGCACGCCACTGCCCAGGTCGACCTCCACTCTCCGGCACCTCAGGAAGCGACCCAGAGACTGTCCCCTCCGCCGGCATCCTAGAAGGCCAAGAAAGAGCCGAGCTGAGCGCCTCCTTAAAGCTGCGCAGACTGCCCGCAATCCCTCCCCTCCCCCCCCCCCCCCGGAGCTGCAACTGGTAGTCCCCTGCATCAGCCTTGCCCAGCTTCTCCTTTCCTCCTCAGCTCAACTCCTGCTTGCCCTTCGGGAGACCCACCCTGACCACCCTACAGAGGAGGTGCCCTTACCTGTGCCCGGGTAGGGTGCGGGGTCACAGGCCTGGTGCGTTTGTCTCTGTGAATCCCTGCAAAGCCAGGGACCCGGAGTTCGTATTGATCCCAGTACTTCTTTCCTATTGGGACCCTCACCTCCCACTCTGTAAGAGGCTACCTAGCCTCCGAGCCTGCATCCAGGCACACCGGCTCCTGAAACGTGACCCACTTTGAATGTGACCTACTTTTTTTTTACAGAAAAAAAAAAAAAAGCACTCATGGGAAAACCGGATTCGAAATTTCGATAACCATTTTTCTTTGAAATACTGTTCTGTTGCACCACTGCTCAAAAGTTTGAAAGGTCAATGGCCACTTTTAGTTGAAGCTGTGTCTATGGGGAAGTTGGGCAAGGGAGGCCAGGAGAGGTTGAGAGGCGCGGCTTCCAAGCCTTGCCTGGTGCCCCGCCTGCCGGCCCTGGAAGGAAACACAACACGACCGGCCAATTCCAAGGCTCCGAACCAATTTTTATCCACAGTAATTTTTTCCTCTTAAATAATTCTATGCATTTACAGAATGGTGAAGGCGAGGGGAGGACATAAACCAGCTTACAGGGGCTTTGTCAACGATAGATTCGTGTGTGTGGCCGGGGGGGAGGGGCTGTTTTCTTGGAATCTTTGATGGGAAGGATGCCTCTTACTGAAGTTTTAGAAAGCCTGTGTAAAGCTGGGGAGTAACTTAGCAGGGTGCTTACCTTCTTTAGGTCCCTAACGTTTTCTGTGAACTTAAAAACAAGATGTCTGTGAAAGGTTAGCATGAACAGACAGGCAGATCCCACTGGAGTTCCCGTGTAGTGAGTTGGAGGCCCAAATTAAACTCTTTAAGCCTCTACAATGTGCAGGGTTCACTAAGACCAACATTTTATGAATGGTTGATCCTTTCTTGGTAGAAAACCTCAGAGGAAGTGGAAGTGTGTGCCTGTGCTTCTGCACTCCTAAAGGGTTTTGGGGTTTGTTTTGTTTTGTTTTGTTTTTTTGAGATCATACAGATTAATTTTTCTTTGTCAGGTATAGTAAATCTTCCAGCCTCCTTACTCTACTGAGTACTATGACCAAACCACCTGGCAGAGGTGATGGACGGGAGGAAAGATTGATCTTGGCTCATGGTTCACAGGACACATTCCAACATGGCAGGAAGGCTTGGGGCCTGGAAAGCACCCTCCACAGAGGCAGGAATTAGTGGTGCAGTCAGCTGAAGAAGGGCGACAGGAAACCGGTTTACTTCTAGCACTCCAGCGCCTTACACCAGCAACTCACTTCCTTCAGCTGAGCCCCACAGTGGTCCTCAACCTCCCTAAGGCAACATGCAACGACCATTTAATACAGTTCCTCATATCATGGTGACCCCCTCAACCATAAAATTATTATCATTGTTATTTTGTTTTGATTTGATTTGATTTTTCAGAGCTGAGGACCGAACCTAGGGTCTTGCACTTGCTAGGCAAGCGCTCTAGCACTGAGCTAAATCCCCAAGCCCCTCATTGCTACTTTGTAACTGTAATGTTGCTTCTGTTAAGTAATGTAGTATAATGTAACTTTAAAGATCAAGGTTTGCCAAAGGGGTAGGACCCACAGGTTGAAGGCTTTACAGCCATCAAAAGTGAGTGCTACCAGCTAAGAAGTGACTCAAATACATAAGCCTTCATGGGATATTTTTCCATTCAAACCATAGCATGTGCTTTTTTTTTTTTTTTTTTTTTGCCTCCTGGGCCTTTGCACAGACCCCCTTTTTCTAGAATCTCTCCCTGACTGAGTGCAGAGTGGCTTGCCCTCATTCATCTCAAAGTTCGGTCTCCTAAACAAGGAGTCGCTGGCCTCAAAGATTACCGTAGGTCACCAAGCTATTTAGGATTTTTCAACTTTTCTTTCTAGCATATTCCATGCCCTACATTTTGTCAGCCTTTCAAATCCTCTTTGAGCACTGTAGGGGTCACTTAGGAAATGTCTATGAGTTCCTGGCAAGCAAATAGGGTAGAACGGCATTGTGTAATTATGTGTACCAGTGGGCAAAACCAGGAGGGAATATAGAGAAAGTAAATCAAGTATTTGAGGGTAGTAGAATAGAGGTGGATTTTTAAATCTGACATTCTTGAATCTAGTTTTTTTTGTGTGGGTTTTTTTTGGGGGGTTGGTTTGTGTGTGTGTGTGTGTGTGTGTGTGTGTGTGTGTGTGTGTTTGATAATTATCATTTTGCCAAAGTCATGTGTGAATCAATGTCTTCAGTTACCCTGAAGAAGAGCGTATCTTGTTGACCTTGGACTTCGGCATTGAAGGACCCCTCTCCTGAGCTCTCAGCATCACCTTTGGAGATGCCTAATAGGCATTTCTAATTAAACATCCCCGAACTGAGCCCTGATAACCCCTCCCACTTAGAACAAAAGCATGCTGTTCCTCTGCACCTGCCCTGCCTCTCCTGCCAGGGATCCCAGTGTTCAGTCGCTAGGGCTAAAAGACTCGGGGCATCACACGACCAATTGCTCCCATACACACCCGTCGACCAATCCTTCCACTCAAGGTTTCACAACAATCTTAGACTTGAAGTGCTTGCCACACATCTAGTGCACACCGGGACAAACTAGCCTAACCTCTGCCCCAGTCACTGCAGTGTCTCTTCCATGGCTTCCTCGCCCCTTTGCAGCCTCTCCTCGACAGAGAAGCAAGAGTTCACATGTGGAAACTGGGTTGTTTTCCTCTGGCCCAACCCAAATGACTACATTGCAGCCAAATAAAAGACGAAGCCCTGCCACTTGCAGGGTCTTTCAGGATCCATTCCCACTTACCTTTCGGATCTTGTTTCCTACACCCTTGAGTCCCAGGCCTATTTATACTCATAGCCCACTCTTACCCCAGTCAGCCTCAGCCTCAGGCATTCTGGACTCCTTGCCTTTCCTAAAATGCTCTTCTGCTGCTGCTTCAGGTCCAATTGTCTGCTCCACATCTTGTGTTCATACAGACATCTGTATGGTTTACTCCTGAGTACATTCCTTACATCTTTTTTTTCAAAATTTATTTATTTATTTTATGTATGTGAGTACACTATACCTGTTCAGATGGTTGTGAGCCTTCATGTGGTTGTTGGGAATTGAATTTTAGGACCTCTGCTCACTCCGGTCAACCCTGCTCACTCAGTCCCTGCTTGCTCCAGCCCAAAGATTTATTTATTATTATTATATAAGTACACTGTAGCTGACTTCAGATGCACCAGAAGAGAGTGTCAGATCTCGTGAGCCACCATATGGTTGCTGGGATTTGAACTGAGGATCTTCAGAAAAGCAGTCAGTGCTCTTACCTGCTGAGCCATCTCGCCAGTCCCACTTAGATTTTTATTTAATGTTCCCTTCTTAGCAAGACTCACCACCCAATTTAGAATCTTACACACACACACACAACACACAAACACACAGACACACACACACACACACACACCTCTTCTAGGCTCTAATGCTATTCACTGTTTTGATGTTTTATTTGGGGAGGACAGAGGACCTTTTGGATCAAGGTTTCACTCAGTAGCCCAAGCTGGCCACATACTCAAGGGAATCCTCCTGCCTTGGCTTCCCAAACACAGGCATGAAAGGTGTGAACTGCCGCACCAACTTAAATAAAATTTCGTGTACCCGTGGAACTCACACTCTTTCTTCTCTTCTAGAATGTGAGCATCGTGTACTCTTCCTTCCATTGCTTACAGATGTGGCTGCTGCTTGCACACCGAGAACCATCCTTAACATGTAGGAGGCACTGGCCACCACTGGTTAAGGAGTGTAAGTAGGAATGAATGAATGAATGAATGAATGAATGAATGAATCATCAACAAGGCTTTATGGTTGCACTTCCCAGGTGTAAACCGTCAATTTGTTACATATGTGACCTTTGGCAAGTTAGGCTTTCAGAGAAACAGTGATAGAACCTATCTTACAGGGATGTTGTGCCCGGTGCCCACTGAACAGATATGTTGCCCCACAAGATATCTGGCAATTAAAATAATCCATGAAAAGAGCTTTGGCACTTAGTGCATTCTTTCTAAGGACTGGCTGGTATTTCGAGTGCCCTTCTACTCTCAGAGAGTTTGGTTGTGTTCAGTATGGAGAAGCTGTCTTACTTTCACCTACATGGAATGAAATGATCACACACACACACACACACACACACACACACACACACACACACACACACACACACCATTCTCACCACAAACTTCCATCAGTGGCTGCCCAAGAACTCCAGGGAGTTCTGGTTCAACTTTAAAATTTATAGGGTGTTACAGCTAGAGACATAGGTCAGTGTTTAAGAGCACTGGCTGCTCTTCCAGAGGACCTGGCTTCAATTCTCAGCACCCACATGGTGGCTTACAACCATTTGTAACCCCAGTTTCAGGGGACCCAGTGCCACCTTCTGGCTTCTGAGGGCAGTAGGCATGAACACAATGCAGAGACATACATCCAGGCAAAACACCTCACCCCTAAAGAATACATTTTTTAAACAAATAAATAAAACTTATAGAGGGTCAAAAAGGGATATATAATTCTGTTACTGGATGCCTAAGAACATGTCTGTTCAGTTGGACGACATACTGACTATGGCAAATCTCTACTATGGTTCTACCCTGCGAGGGCACAGGAGTGTTGCCCACAGAACTAGAGAGCTCCTTTCATTGCCTGCATTGAGGAGTGGCCTGGGCTTGAACACCCAATCAAAGTGTACCAAACTGGATATGTTTGTTCTGCAATGACAGCACGCTAGTACTGGAGTTGGCAAGCTTCTACCAGCTTACAGAAGTTGGGTGAACAATGGATGATCTTTGGCAACTAAATCTGATATGAGTCTAGCGTACATGTAGGCAGAAAGCACGTATTTAAGTATCCTCTGCCCCTCTTCTTCAAAGGTTCCACGTCTCACATCTGTACAGCCAGCATGCAGTGTACCTTCATCTCTCTCTGATGCTGGGACTGTTCTCTTTTCTAGAGCATATGTAAGCCTGGCTTATTCACAGGAGTGACTCATGCCCTGGGACACAAGGCCTTGTCTAGTGTCACAACCCCTTTAGGCAACTAGATCCTTGTCTTTGAGTATAAATGCTTCAGGAGAAACAGCAATGATAACCAAGTAGGTCAACTTGTTTTTAGCCACATCAAAGAAGGAAGGCAACAGGGGCTGGGGGGACAAAGGACCCCGTGCGTTGGGATTCCAACCTGTATGACGCTGCACATCCTGGGTGTGGGAACTGATGAATTTACTTTTCCTTGGCCTGGTTTGACTTGGGTTTCTGTAACGGCAAGTGAGGCATTCCTATGCTGGGGTTGGCCTAAGTGTGAGAGATTTAGAGGAAGAAGTGTAGAGTCCTGAGAAGATGCAGACAGGAGTCATCTTCTATGCTAAGGCATCTCACACTTTCTACCATGCGCTTCTTAATAGCATGCTCCATTCATAATATCCTACTTGTGTCATCCCCACAACAGAGGGCTTGTTAGAGAGGGAGGGAGGAGGATGCCACTAAAATCAGTGCCCTAGATCAGGGTTGGGGATTCAGAAGTAGGTCAGGGGAACCCATCCTCCAGACTTCTGAGACCTAAGAACATAGTGGATTTTCCCACAAAAGTGGATGTTGATGGATGGAGGTTGTTAATGCTATTGAAATCAGGTCTCTCAGAGATTCTTGTAACTGTAGAGACCACAAACCACTTGCCTATGGGTTGGCTTCCTCAGGTTGGTGTGCCGGCATTCAAAAGCAGAAAGAGATTAAAACTATAGATTTCATGCCCCCGGTATATCCAGATTAATCCCCTCTTTTGCCCACATATATGATCTGTGAGGTCCCACTCCCACAAGACAGGATCAGCAGACATAGAGTAGTGGCTACCTTCTTTGGCCAGCACATGGCCCTCCCATTGGCCACAGTCCTCACCCATCCTGGGACCTCTCCAGCATGGACAGGAGTTGCCTTTTGTAACCCTTGTGGTTTTATCTTACGGTGGAGAAATAACTCACTATCGATAGTGGGGAAATAGGAGACAGCCCCAAAGGTTTAAATATCAAGCCAGTGAGACAGCTCAGTGGCTGCAGGTACTTACCATGGAACCTGACAACTGAGTTCTATCCTTGAGTCCCACACAGTGGAGAGAGAGCACAAACTCCCAAACGGATGTTCTCTGACATCCTTTGGCAGGTTTGTGCCACTGCACACACGTACACCCACTAGATAAACAAATAAATAAATACATGTAATTTCAAAGACATTTTAAAAGACTGGTTGTATCATGAGTAGTGGGAGGGAGCATATTTGTCAGTAGAAGTGAAGTCCTCTGTGTTTAAGAGACTGGATGCTCACAGCTGGCTTACTTTATTCTTCTCTGTACCTTTGATCCCAGCCCTCAGAAAACAGAGGCAAGACAATCCACCAGAGTGTGAAGCCAGCCTGCTCTACATAGTGAGCTCCAGGTGAACTAGGGCTACCTTAGGAGACCCTGTTTTTAAAGTCTCCTCAAGGCTCACTCTGACTCCCCAGGCCAGTTAGCCTCTGGTGAGAGCACGGATTACAAGGGCTGAGTGGAATGACTCTAAAAGTACTTCTGAGAAACAGAGGTTGCCTTCAGTTGGGAACTGACACGCTTGAGCTGCACTGTCACAGGTGCATCAGCCACAATCAGTTCTGGGAAGGTGACGATTGTTGCCAGTGCCAGGTTTTATCTCCTTTGTTCTTCCCCAAGGTGTTCTAACCTTGTGTCACCTTTTTCCTCAATACAGCCATCTTGCCTTGAGGCCATTGTCCTTTCTTCACCTGTACCCATAAGGCATTCACTGAGCTCAGACCTTTGGTCAGAAAAGCTTTCTCACTTGGGTACTATTGGCGATTGCTTCTTTCTTTCTGGCTTCACTTTTTACCCATGCCTTTGCTGATACTTGGCATGACAATAGCTGTTCATTTCTTGTGTTTGTCTTTTTCCCCACGGGAATATGAGTAGACACTTGGTCTGTGTCCCCCATTGCTATATCCCTAGTACTTTAAACAGCCTCCCTTCCCCCGCCCCCCGCCGACATAGTAGGCACCCACCAAAACTCTTCAGATGAGAAAAAAGAACAACCAAAATGGATGGAGTGCATCCTTAAGTCAGGAAATGGAAAGCTTTTTTTTAATCTTCCTTCTGGCTTCCATCCCTTTAACTCTTCATCTTACACTTTGATGTGCCTCTTGGCTTACTCTTGGGATTCACTCAACTCTTGGGCCTGTGACTCAAAGGAGCCTGGCTCTCATGAAGTTTTTCCTTGATCCCTTGTGAGTCTGACCCCCACTACATATAGAATCAGGTAAAGAGCAAAAGATCACCTGATCCTCAAACCCACGTTCTTTCAACGTTCTGGGGTTTGGGGTTCACCCCTTAAATAGGTCACAGTGTAAGTGAGAGGGACTCAGTCTAAGGATAATTCCAAAAGGGGTGAGACCTCGTGGGAGAACACAAAGAGAAGCTTTGTAGACACTTGGGAAGTACCATTCCAACCACTTTGGAAGATCTCAGCTAACGTCAGAGAAGAGGGGAGCCTGATCAAGACCCTTGGTAGATATTAGTATGCTGCTGCTGCTGCTGCTGCTGCTGCTGCTGTTGCTGTTGCTGCTGCTGCTGCTGCTATTGCTGTTGTTGTTGTTGTTTAGAACACCAGTGCACGTGCCATGGTGCATGTGTGGAGTTCAGAGGAGTCAGCTCTCTCCTTCCACATTTATGTGAGTTCCAGAGACCAAACCGGCTCATCATCTTGTCCAGCAAGGGTTTTATGTACTGAGCCATCTCTGTAGACTTCCTCTACACTTTCGCTTTCTCGTTAGTGTTATGAAAAAGGGGGTCGTGTTGAGTGTGCTATTAAGCTTTCTTCTCAGGCTGGAGGGACGGCTCATTCAGTAAAACGTTTGCCTTGTAAGCACAAGAGCCTGAGTTTCACACACACACACACACACACACACACACACACACACAAAGACTCCTTCACATGTTTGTCCCAGCAAAACACCATCCAACACAACTGACTCTCCAAAGAACCCTTAAGTTTCCACTTCACAGGGGAGTTCTTGGGGCTCACTGGCAACCCAGACAAACCTACTTGATGAGTTCTGTGCCAATGAGAGATCAACCCTGTCTCAAAAATAACCAGATTGACAGTGTGCAAGGAATCAAACCAGAGGTTGGCCTCTACTCATGTGTACTAGCACACATGGAAGTTTGTATGCACATGCACACGCGCACGCACACGCGCGCACACACACACACACGTTTTCTTTTCATTTGAGTTACCTCCAACTTCTGCTCCATAACCTCCAGTTGATGGTGTCATTAGCCCTAGGCCTCTAGATATATTTGACTTTCCAGACAGGTTCACAAAGACCAAAGTCTGCCGCGATGGTGTGGTAATCGAGACAGGCAAAAGAAATGCGTATCAATAAACAGCAAATGCTATTCCTGGCTTAGTCATGGGATTCTGAGAAGCAACCGAACCGGATCAGCCAATCATGGGTGAGACTAACTTTAGCTGTCAACATGTGGCAGAGCCAAAAAAGCAGGCCCCATGAGCTGCAGCTAGCTCCACACACACCACAAGGAAAGCGGTGTGTGCCTTCTCCAAGGGAAAACCGGATGATGGCATATGAACACAGTCTTCTCTGATATCTTAGTTATAACATTCCTGTCTCACCATAAAGAAAGGTGGTCCAAGAACATCCATCTACCTTTATATGATGGTTGCAATCTCTCTCCACCACTACACTGTCATCTAGATACCTGTTTTTGAAACCACCCTTTGATGACTGTTGAAAAACCAACCTACTTCACCGGTAAGCAAAACTAAGCTAAAGTCCATTAATCAGGCAGTTCTGTAGCTGCAAGCAGATTTGTTTTAGAACAGTGATGCAGTGTGTACAAAGGTAGCATTTTACATGGAAGAGAAGTTGGGAGAGAAAGTTACTTTTTAATAGAGGTCATTTCAATAATTATAAGTACAAGTTCAAAGGGCTGTAAAGACATTTATTTTACATGTATGAGTGTTTGTCTGCATGCATATATATGAATAATAAGAGTCCCTAGTGCCTAGAGGGATCAGATCCTCTGGAACTGGAGTAACAGATGGATGTGAGCCACCAGGTAGGTGCTCAGAACTGAACCCAGGTCTTCTGCAAGAGCAGCAAGTGCTCTTAACCCAGGAGCCATCTCTTTAGCCTCTCCAAAAGATGTTTGTTTGTTTTTCTGTTTGTTTTTCTCTTTGTTTTCTGAGACAGGGTCTCACACTGTAGGTCTGGTTGCTGCAATGGTATGGTAATCGAGGCAGGCAAAAGAAATGAGTATCAATAAACAACAAACGCAATTCCTGGCTTAGTCGTGGAATTCTGAAAAGCAAACAAACTAAATCAACCTCTGCCAACGTCCGGAATGTTGAGAATACAGGCCTAAGCCACAACACCTGGCTTCCTCGGAAATTACTAGGAATATTCTTAGGAAAAGTCAAATCTTTTCTGTTTTGTTTTAATATACTCCCAAACAAGAAGTATGTGAGTATCCATATGCCAAAAATTCTAAAACAAACATGAAAGTATGTTTCTTATGAAACATACACTCAACACAAACTTTAGAGTTTGGCTCCCAGGACCTGTATAAGATGGCTCACAATTACCTGGGGATTCAACACTCTCTTTTTGGCTTCGTTGGGGCTCTGCACACACACACACACACACACACAATTCAAAATAAATCTTTACAAATAGCTCTCTAGACATCGTGGTCACAAATTCTGCCTTTTCCTTTGGCTTTTCCAAACTTGCTGGGAAGATCTTTAATTGCTATTTCCTTTGAGCAAGCTTTTCTCTCTTTCCCACTCCCATTCAAAAGCACATGCTTAAAAGAGGCAAATTTGTCTGTCAAATTCATCGGGCAATTACTCGTCAGCCTCAATGTAATGCTTTAAGCCCACAGCCTACAGTGCCTTTGACCATGCCAGAGCTCCCAAGCTTTGCCCTGCCACATCCTTATTGTCAACTGGATTAATTGTATTGTGCTCTGTTGATTTCCAGCTGCAGACTTGACAAGAATAATGATGCTGTATGGATAGGGGAAGTGGCTCAGTTGGACGGTTCTTGCCGTGCAAGCAGGAGAAGCTGAATTTGGATCCCAACACCCACAGAAAAGCTAGGCACCACAGTGTACATGTATAACCCCTGCACTGGGGCAAGGGGTGAAGCACAGAGAAAGAAGGGTCCCTGGAATGTGTTGGCCATGCAGGCAGGCCAAACTGGTAAGCTTCAAGAGCAGTGAGCATATTACTTCTCTGTTGCTGTGAACAAAACACCATAACTTAAAGAAGGAAGAGTTTATGTAGGGGCTACAGTCCCAGAGGAGGAGAAATGGTATCAGAAGACCAAAACAGGAAGCTAAGAAATCACATTTTCAACTGTAAACACAAAGTAGAAAGCAAAAATGTACGGATGAAGCTATGAACCCTCAAAACTGTCCCCAATGACATATTTCTTCCAACAAGGCTGTTTTACCCCACTAAACATCACTACAACCAGGTATTCAAGTACCTGAGTCTATGGGGACCATTCTTATTCAAACCATGATAGTGAGAGACCATGTCTCACAAAGTAAGATGGAGAGCAACTGAGCAGGAAACTTGACTTCAACCTCTACTCCTTATGCATGTGCACACACACACACACACACACACACACACACACACACAGGCATATAAACATTTGCACACATATACAAAATGTGTGCATGCACACAACACACACACACACTACAAAATAGCATAAAAGGTTAATTTAAAAAGATGATCACTGTAGCAGCTGGGAAACTGGAAGATGATTCTAAGACAACAAACCTGCAAAAGACCACCACAAAATAGTAAAATGCACAGTTCCCAGAGCTTACTCAAGAAGAAATGGACAGTTTGTATAGCCCTGTTTGTACTGAAGCAAGTTCAAAAGATTCCATGGGTGATTTCTGCCAACACCTAGTGAAGCAATCATGCGTACCCTACGTAAACTGTCTAACAACAAAACACCTGACGGTTTCTTATCACAATAAACATACACTTATTCTTTGGCCTAGTGATACACATACTCCATTTTCCAGAAATCTGTCTTACACAAAATGTTGTCTAGGTGTAATAATATAGTATACAGTCTTTTATATGTCATATACAGCTTCTATTTTAGCATTCTGATTTTTAGAATTGCTTATGGCTTAACGTAGCATTCCTGAATGGTTGGGATGCCATATAGTTTGTTTAAGGATGCTACTGGTTAACATATATTTGTTTTTAGTACTTAGCCATTACCAAAGAAGTTATGAGCATTCATAAACTATTCTTTTTGTGGACTTACTTGCCCATGAACCTGGAAGTGGCATCACTGGGTCAGAGACCAATCCATAGTCGGTTTCACGGCCTGCATGACCTCAGCTCTGTGTCTCTCTCTGTCTCCTGTTCACATTTCTGCTTCTCTACTTCAAAGGCAGCACCTTCTAGTTGTTACACCACACAACACTAGGGGCAAACACACCCCTTTGGTCTGCTTTACAAGGCCCTTAATGTCATCTTCAGGGTTCTGCCTTCGCACCAAGTCCCTCCACCGGGGAGTAGTAAACAGCAAGTGAGCACAAATGTTCACACGGTAGTCAACAACAATCTTAAAAACAACATTGGCTGATATTTATTATGTACTTAATGCAGGCCAGGCATCCTTCTACGCCAGTGGTTCTCCACCTTCCCAATGCTGTAAGCCTCTAACACAGTTCATCATGTTGTGCTGTTCCCCCAACCATAAAAGTCTTTCCATTGCTACTTCATAACTGTAATTGTGTTACTGTTATAAATCATAATGTAAACATATCATATGCAGGGTTTATGATATGGGACCCCTATGAAAGGGTTGTTTGACCTCCAGAGGGGTTGTGGTCTAAGGGCTGAGAGTCACTGTTCTAAGGGTTTTGATTCATGGGCACTGAAGTCTGTCCACACAGACCACATTTTGTAGACCAAGCACCTGAACTTTGGAGAAGCGATAACTTGTTCAGTCTTAACATTCCAAGAACACTGTTGATAAACAAAACAATTATCACATACCTCCAGGTTCCTAGTACGGTGCTTGTCAGAGAATAGATTTCCGATAATATTTGCAGAATTGATCTGAGGTTGTACCTGGAATAGCAGCTCGGCCTGGCAGAGAACAGAGGGCGGGGAAGGCAAATGTTCATGAACTTGGGCCTACATGGGCCTTAAGACTGGGAATACAGTGCTGAAGAAAAAAAAAACCTCAGTGTTCCTGTTTGAAATGCTGTGATCAAGAGGGTACCAGCCCCATTCAGAGGCTAATTTCCACCCTGGGAACAGCACCGGAGCACAATCCCAGAATCCTCTCATGAGTCTGGTTCCTCTCAGGCTGACCTGGAGATCCTCCCAGAGGGAAGAACGTGATTCTACAAGCCAACCTCACCTTGTTCTAGTGATTGGCCCTCGTCACCACCCTGGGAATTCTAAAGACTTGGCTAGCTAGGGATCAGCCATCAAGTAATGGAAACGCCCCTAATAGTACCCTCCCTATACATCTGCAATCTAGCCACGTGGACAGGACAGGACAGGATGACGTTAGAAACTGAGTCCCCACCACCTTTTCTCTGCTAATACCTGCAGCTTCCTATTCCCTAGGTTCTCAGCCTTCCTAGTGCCGCGACCCTTTAATACAGTTCCCCATGTTGTGGTGACCCCCAATTATACAATTATTTTTATTGCTACTTCATAACTGTAATTTTACTATTGTTATGAATCTTAATGTAAATATCTGTTTTTCAGTGGTCTTAGTTGATCTTCCAAAGGGGTCTCAACCCATAGATTGAGAACCACTACTACAGAGACAATTGTATGCCTTTTACAGTCTGGAGCCTCAACTTGCAGGCAAGTATGGGATTAATGGTCCTCTGTATTCAGTTCATTCACTAACATCCTCGTTCCAGTCCCCATTTGGGGGGTCTGGCTTTTAGATGTGTTAAGGCCCGTGTAGGCATCCTTCCGTAGCTCCTGCTGCTTTGCCTTTTGTCTGTCCCTCCCACCAGCACCCTTCCGAGTTTCTTCTCCAACTGGAGGGGTAGAGAGCTTAGGAGAAGTAGTGGACATAATATCCTGAACAAAGGTAGCTATGAGAAATTCATCATTATTAATGCTGACCGTTTCCCAGCATTTAGTATGTGCTTTGTCCACCCCCCCCACACACACACAGACACCTACCTCTCCCTCTCCCTCCCTCTCCTCCTCTCCCTCTCCCTCTCTCTATAAAAACTATAAATACTTCCTCCCAAAGGTATCCATGAACCTGTATCATTCAGGGTCCTTCACCTTCTGTGACCTGACCATAAAGGAATTCTCTGGCCTACTCTGTGTGGTGGTAGATCATAAGTTCCTTCTAGAAAGATCCCTTTCCATACACAAAAGGAAAGAAGATCATAAAGAGATGCCAAGAAGAATCTGGATTCTCTCTCTCTCTCTCTCTCTCTCTCTCTCTCTCTCTCTCTCTCTCTCTCGGTTTGGTTAGTTGGTTGATTGGTTGTTGTTGGTTTTTTTCCCCCAAAATATGGTCTCACTATGTAGCTCTGACTATCAAGGAACTCATTATATAGACCAGGCTGGCCTTGAACTCACAGAGATCCACCTGCCTCCTCCTCCCAAGTGCTGGGATTAAAAGTATGTGCCACTACACCCAACTGAATGAGGCACTTTCACTTAAAAAAATTAAAAAAAAAACATATTCCTTGAGAATTTCATACATGTACACAATACATTTTGATTATATCTATCCCCTATTCTCCCTCCTCCAACCACACTTAGAACTCAAATGACAAACAAAACAAAACAAAACAAAACTGTCTCCAAATGGTCCACAGAATGACCTATGATGATTATATTTCTGGTTTTGAATGAATAAATTTATTAAGTTTATGTAAACAAATGAATAGCAAGTAATAGGTAAGTGATAAATGATAGATAGATAGATAGATAGATAGATAGATAGATAGATAGATAGATAGATGATAATGATAGATATGATAGATAGAAGACAGACAGACAGACAGACAGACAGACAGACAGACAGATAGCAAAATTTCTGTCTGAACACCCACAGCATCCAGCAGAAATGGACCAAGGAGCACAGGCCCACTGCTGAGCCTGCTTCTCCATGTACCTTACAATGTAATGTACAAGGCCCCCTCCCTCCTTCTCCTCTCTCTCCACCTTCTTTCCCTTCAATGATGCACTGTCCTTGTTTCCTTGCTGCTGCGTTGATAAAACACTGACCAAAAGTGACTTAAGGGATAAAAGGAGTTATTGGGTTACCCTTCCAGCTCACAGTCCACCACTGACAGAAGTCAGGGCAGGGTCTTGAAGGCAGGCCTACTTGCTACTCCACACATCATCACCTCATTCACAGCCAAGGAGTACAGCAGAAACCATGGTGGCATGCAACCTGAGGGCCCCCTCCCAGCTTCACACTTAGCTAGCTTTCCCATAACCTCACAACCCATGACCACCCGCTCAGGGAATGGTACTGCCCACAGTTGGCTGGAGCCTTCTACATCAATTAACAAGGAAGACAATCCTCCAATATCCACAACAGGCTGATCGGACCTGAACGATTCCTTAACTGAGACTCCTTTCTCAGTCAGGCGGTGATGGCATATACCTTTAATCCCCGTCCTCAGGAGGCAGAGGCAGGTGGATCTCTGTGAGTTGGAGGCCAGCCTGGTCTACAAAGTGAGTCCTAGGACAGCAAGTCTAAGACACCCACAGAGTCCAACTACTGTTGCCTATACGTGCATGGGGTGGGGCCCTCCACTGAACACGGGCATTCTAGTCACCACATTCCCAAAGCAAACTGACTCACTCTATTCCAGCAGTCAGCAGCAGCCAATAGCATTGAAGTCCCTTCCCTGTCCAAGCTGGGATCTCGCCTTGCAGGTAACCACTGTGTGAGCTCATGAGTTCAGCGGCCAATGGCCATGACATGTCCAGAAGACAGCACACCTTTCAGTCCTCCAGCCTTCACGTTCTCTCCACCCTCTCCTCTGCGATGCTCTCTTAACCTTTGTGAGAGGCATCGATAAGGATCCCTCCTCTGAGGATGAACACACACAGACATTATTCTCAGTACTTTGACCAATCACAATCCTCTCTTGACCAATGAGAACAAGGAGCCTTCCTGACTGAAGTTGAGAGAAATATAAATCTATGAGTATAAATAGAAATATTAAGCCGGGCGTGGTGGCGCACGCCTTTAATCCCAGCACTTGGGAGGCAGAGGCAGGCGGATTTCTGAGTTCGAGGCCAGCCTGGTCTACAAAGTGAGTGCCAGGACAGCCAGGGCTACACAGAGAAACCCTGTCTCGAAAAACCAAAAAAAAAAAAAAAAGAAAAGAAATATTTAGAAGGCAGCTTGACAACACCACCATTCAGCAAAATGACAAAAGTAGGTTGGACCTGTAACATTGACAGGAATACCTTGACCGTCTAGTCTTTCTACCTCTTTCTCTCCACACTGGGATCACAGGTGCACATGGCTAGTTTTATGATGTGCTAAAAATCAAATCCAGTGTTCTGTGTATTCCAGACAAACACTGACTGAGTGAAACCCCCAGGAGGTTAATATTTTTTTATTCTAGAGGTAGACAACACTTCATTCCAATGTATTTTAGTAGGCTCAGTAGAGGGGCTTGGTGCTATAGCAATGGTTCTCAACTTTCCTAATGCTGTGACCCTTTAACATAGTTCCTCATGTTGTGGTGACCGCCCCCAACCCTAAAATTATTTTCATTGCTACTTCCTAACTGTACTTTTGATACAGTAATGAACTGTAATGTAAATAAGTTTGTTTTCTGATGGTCTTAGGAGACCCCTGTAAAAGGAACATTTGACCCCCAAAGGGGATGCAACCCCCAGATTGAGAACCACTGTTCTATAGGTTAAGGGATCTAAAGTAAGCAAAAAATAAAGAACAGAAGGTGACTTTGTTGTGTCGGGCTGCTCTCCTGGTAAAGGCATCGAGCTGGAAGATGCAAGAATAGAAAAATATATGTTTAATGTTGGGTCATTCTAGGTTACCTAGTTTGGACAAAGGATTAAGGCAGAAAGGGCACCGTTATCCTGCCAACTGAAGCTGCCTCTGGGGAAATCCAGCTGTTATCTTTCGCCTGATTTCTTGGAAAGTCGGACACCAATTTCGTTTTGGCTAGTGAACTTAGGGAACTTCAGTGCGTCTCGGGAGCCTGGCCCACAGTGATGGGCAATTTTGACTTAACACTGTGCGGTTCGTTATACAGTATACAAATGCACAGCCAGTTGAAGGCATCCAAGGAAGGGGGTCCCCTTACAGGAAGCCCCTGTGTCAGCAATTCTCAATCTATGGGTCAAGACTCCTTTGGAGGTTGAAAGGCATTTCCACAGGGGTGACCAAGACTATCAGAAAACACAGATGTTTACATTACAATTCATCACCGTAGTAGAATTACAGTTACAAAGTAGCAATTAAAATAATTTTATGGTCAGGGTCACCACAACATGAGGAACTGTAGTAAAGTACTGTGGTGTTAGGAAGGTTGAGAAACACTTGTTGAGGGTTGGGCTGTTGTAATGCTAAATACTGGCCCTGGATGAGAAGATTCTCACATAAACCCTAGTGATACTATTGTAACCTCCCCCCACCCCAAGTTATCTCTGATTGGTGAATAAAGATGCCTACAGCCTATAGCTGGGCAGAAGAAAGATGGGCAATTTCGGTTCCCAGGTTTGGGATCGGAGAAGAACCACGAGGAGGGAGAGAGAGAGAAGGTAGAGAAAGGAAAAGACACCATGGGGTGGGCGAATCATGAAGACTTGGCCCTGAGGGCTGGCCATTTGGAGTTCAGAGCAGCCCAGATGAAAAATGGAAACTTACAACTTGGAATTATTGATGGGGAAATAAATTTGAATAGCTTAGGGGGTAGATATCTGTCCATCTCTAATACTTTAAAGGCTTATTATAAGTATAAAAGTTTTGTGTCTTTTATCTGGGAACCGAGTGGTCAAAGGTGGGGTAGAAACCCCCTGATTGAGATGAAATATTAACTACAACACCCACTGCTCTATGGGTTTGTGATATGTGAGTCTTCTGAAGGGTAAATGTACTTCACTCCAGAGGTTCTGCCAACCCTGTCGCCGAGGTACTAGTGTCAGTTTTATTAAAAGACATGATTGATCACCGGTCATTGTGTTAGCTTTCTGTTCTTGTAACAAAATAGTAGCAATAATGAACTTGATAATCACAGTTTCAGAGCCCTCAATCTGTGAGTCATGGTGACTGTGTGACAGAGGAAAACTCCTCACCTGGTGACAAGCAGAGAGTAAAGAAAGGAGAGGTGATGGGTTGTTGATATCACCTTTGAAGGCACATCCACTAATGAATTAACTTCCTCCCAGTAGGCCCAACCTCTAAAAGTTTCTACAATCTGATAATGCTTCAGTCTTGGGACCAAGTCAACATATGGTCTTGGGACATTGCTGAAGATTCCCAAACTAGAACAGTCATTGAACATAGCCTACAGCCCCTTTCTTCCCTAGGGACCGGGAAACAGAACTTTTTCATATTTCTCTCTCTCTTTCTCTGTCTGTCTCTCTTTGTGTATGTTTGTATGTGTGTGTCTGTATGTCTGTGTGTCTCTGTGTCTGTGTATGTGTATATGTCTGTCTGTCCATCTAGGAACTACAGTTAGATGTGTGGATGTCACAAAAACAAGCTTGAGTTGTCAGTTTTTTCCATCTACCTCCTCCTCAGGTGGACGGTGATGGAACTCATATCATGAGACTCAGACACCATTTCACCAGCTACATGGACGATTCTCTTTGCAGTCATCAGCCGTGCCCTCGAGACTCATAAGTCAAAGTAATGAGGTGACCATTGACTGTGCAACCGTGAGTGGGACATCTATACCACCCCTTCCAAGACTCAGGGACTATCACAGAAGAAGGGACAGGAAGAATGTCAGAACCTGAGGAAATGGGAAGCCACTGACCTCTGGGTACAACTTGGCTGTTACACTGTTGAACTCACAGGGGCTATGGTCATCAGCACAAGATGTTACAAGATTGAACCTGCCGGCATCCATCGTAGTTCGCAGTCTATCATAGGTCATAGGTGAGAGTCAATGAGGGAGGAGAAGCATTTTCTTCAGTGATGGAGTCACCTGTGAGATGCACACAGCCCTGTAAATGACTCCCACCCCCACTCCTACAAACAACCCTAACAGGAACTCAATGGGTCACATAAAAAAGAAAAAGACATTGAAAGCATGGGAGGGAGACAAGAGGACGACCATGATTAAAAGACATTGCGTCTTTATGCATGAAAAGATCATAATGGCACCATTGCTGTATATGATTAATACATATGTTAGGGTCCAGGAACCGCCTCACAAACCACGTGACTACGATCTCAGTCAGACAGGGATAGTTAATTGAGCATACACCCCAGGACTGGTCAACCGGGGCCATGGTCCAGATCCTACAGGGTTTGTAAAGCCCAAATTCCACAAACATCTGTGCCAAGTTATTCCACCAATCAGCATTTAGGGATAGGGGTTTCCTTAGGGACATGTCTTTGTGGTACACTAATCCCGCTCCCACTGGCTGGGATATTCAACTGTGGCAGGGGACTTGCCTTGTCTAATATTCATGTTCTAACTTGTCTGTCAGGATGGAACTTGTCTAACATTCATGTCTGAACTTGCCAACCAGGATGTCAGTTACCCATGTACACATCTCTTTCTGCCAAGTAGGATGTCCGTTCCCAGGGAGGTCTTGGGAACTTAAACTTGGGAACTTAGACCACTACTCAAAATGCAAGTCTTATTCCAAAAAGTTTCTTCTTCTGGTGCAGGTGTCTCTCTTATGTTGGGGTCCTTCCCGGGGACAGCTTATACACAGGTGCAGGAAGGGCTATTGGGTGGTTGGTCGGGTCCAAGCTTATTGTAGGTAACTATACAAAACAGTTCTACTGACTTCTGTCGTGATTGGTTTTCAAGAGCACAGAACATAACAGAGTATGAAGACAGTCTTGGCATTAGAAAGTTTCCTAGTAACAGCAGAAACATGTGGGAAAGTTTCCTTATAATGTCAGGTTATTCAGGTATCAGTCACCTAGGCCTTAACACTTACCCAGGCCTTAATATTTCATTCAGGCCTTAATAGTTTACCTAGGTCTATATACTTGTAAAAAATAAAAAAATATATTTTTTTACATACTTGTAAAAAATTAAAAAAGAATAAAATAAAACAAAAATAAAAACAAAAAAAAACAATTATTTTTAAAAGTGTGTGATGTGTTCTGTGCAGGGGCCGTTTGGTTCTGAGTACTTTTAAGCTTCGGTTGGTTGAATCAGCCGATGTGAGCTGAAGGGCTGTCTATATTTTTAATCCTTCCCAACTCAGAAAAGACCAGCTGCAGCTACACCACCTCTTCATTGAGCTTTTCCTCTGCTCTCACCTTAAATAGTTTTTTTAAAAAATTACATTGACTTTCTTTCTGTAGGGGACATGGGCTGTACACTCAAGTGCCCTGGTACCCATGTGGGGGCCAGAAGACAACATGAGGAAGTTAGCGCTCTCCTTCCACCGCATGGATTCTGGGATCCAACTCCGTCATCAGTCTTAGCAGAAGCACTTTGACCTACGGAGCCATCTTGCCAACGCTCACTCACAGACTTTAAACCCCACCCCCACCCCGGAGCCTGTCCTCAATATAAGACCTCTTCAAAAACTTCCTGAGAGCCCAGCTACAGACCTACCGGAGTTTCTATGTGCCCTGTGAGTATTTGTGCATCTAGTGTGGGTCTTAATGACACTGGGAATTTCCTAAGATTTAACCCGTGTTTTCCTATGATACATAGCACTTCACAGACAATGCCTTGCACAGACACATCTCTCAATAGACTTTGTAGGATAAGCATCATATTTTAAAATCATTTGCAAGGCTAGGCAGGGACCGATTCTACCCTCCTGTCCCCAAAGCCTGGTGCAGAAAGAGGCCAAATCTCTGACTCGGAGGGTGAGGGCAAAGGACTTGAGAAACACAACACAAACAGGCTGAGAGGGAGATGTTGCCAGGTTATCAGAGACATAGAAGGCCTGGGGTATTTTCGCTCTTTCCAACTGCTCTGTCCAATCAAGTTAAACAGTCCCAACGAGTAAATAAATGTGGCAAAGTTAAACAAATATTTTTTTGCAGCTGGATTGGTGAGCTCTCTGTGCGGGTTCACATGGGGGAGAAGCAGAATGTTTTGATTAAATCAGCTATTGCCATCAAATCAAACCCTTGTTTACAAATGGCCTGTCATAGTTCCTGTTGTTATCTCTCAAGCGAGAGTTCTTGGTATTGCTGAAAGGATTACTCTCAACAGGAAAACCCCAAGGCTCCTTAACCTAATGTTCTCTCACCTTGTTATCAACTGTGAGAACAGCAACAGGTCAGCCCTACACTCCTACAGACTACTCGGGAGAGGAAAGCAAGACGTTGCAGTCTGTAGGGATCCCTGTCCCACAGAGTGATGTGTGCTTTGGACACTGAACTTCCTACTGCCCTCGTTTCTCGTGTGCTAAGTACGCAGCTTGCCAGAGGACTGCCATGTCTTGCTTCCTGATTGGAAGAAAGATAATATCGCTCCCCTACGGTGTGGCAACCATGGTCCCTCCCACATGAGAAGGCCTTGGTGATCCTGTGAGATGCCACCCTCCTGGGATGCTTGCTTACGTATCAACCATCCAGAGGGAGGGAGACCCTGGACAAAGGTGGACAGCTGATGGTGGGGATGGCATGGATCATATACATCAAACAGTAGCTGCTGAGTTAAAACATGCTGACCCCACTCCTCCTCACCCGCTCGCTCGATGAGGTAATGCCCGTAGCATTTGCATTTCGCATAAGAATGAAACTGGCCTAAGAGATCATTAATCACTTGCTCGCACAGACATTCCAAGTGGCAAAGGTAACTTTCATACCGAAGCAGTCTGGCATCAAGGCAGAATTATACTATATTATATTATACTATATTACCCAATGTCCCAAGATTTACTTAGTAGCTTAAGTGTGCCCTAGGTGCCAGCAGTGCGGCCAAGTTTTTTTTTTTAATGTATTCATCTTTAATCTTCATAAAACCCATCTGATGAGTATCATCATCTTCCTGAAGCCTACGAAGATTGAGTAACTTGGTGGAGGTGAGCAGCAGTGAGGGAAGGAAGCAGGTGTCCGGGCTGGGCAGTACATGCAGGCTTTTCTGCTCTTGCTGACGGGCACAGTGAGCCTTGAGGACCCGATACACAGGACTATAGATGAGACTGAGCGCAGATTTCTTCTCCCCACAGCAAACACCTAACAAGATGCCCAGAGTCTAGTTTACAGACTCTGGCATTTCCCCACCCAGTACCTCCTTCCTTCTGGAAAAAGCACCATCATTTTCTTTTAGGGAGTGTTGGAGTTTGTTAGTGGTTACTATCAAAAATTTCCAACCGATCAGTGACTCAAAACAACACAGATTTGGAATCTTACAGTTCTGGAACTCAGAAGTCCAAACAGGGCCTCACTAGGCTAGCATGAAAGGTCAACAGGTCTGTGCTAGTGTGGAATGTCTTCCCTTTACCTCTTTAGCTTTTAGAAGCTTCCCGAATTCCTTGGCTATAGAGCCTCCCTTCAAAGCTGTCTTAAGCTTAAAGTAGCACTTTTTTTTTTTTTTTGGAGACAGGATTTCTCTGTCTAGTTCTGGCTGTCCTCACTCTGTAGCCCAGGCTAGCCTCAAACTCATCTTCTGCCTCCTACGTGCTGGGATTAAAGGCATGTGCCACCACCACCTGGTCCACATTCTCCTCGCTTTCAGGTCAGTTGATTGACAGCTCTAAGCCCCTTTGCCATGTGGCGCTCAGGTTCCAGTGATTGGGAAAAGATGTGTGTGTGGATTCTGGGGCACTACTCTGTTTCCATGGGGAGTCCCCTACCCTACCCTTACATCATATATTCTAGGTCAGAAGACCAACTCAGAGCGCACAGTGGCACAGGTCTGTAATCGCAGAGCTTAGAAAGTAGACGCAGTAAGAATATCAATTCAAGGTTATCCTTGGCTATCTATCTTGTTGAAGACTAGCCTGAGCTATCTGAGAATCTGTCCTTCTTTCTTTTCTGTCTTTTTTGGGGGAGGGTGGGGGAGACTCTCAGAGGATGGCTACGTGACTGCCTAGAGTCCATGGGGAAAGGGTTCTTCATTCCCATGAGCTAGGTTGACAGGGCAGGGACAAGGCATCTTCCTCATCGGCTGGGAATACGTCCATTCCAGTTGTAAATGCTTGGGACTGTCCTTTCTGCCCGTAACTACCATGCCTAACATCACCCAAGTATCAGGTGCGTCTCACTAAAATACAGGTTTGCCTACTGTTTCTCCAAGGAAACCCCTGGAAATTGCTTTTAAAAAAGAAACTATATAGTACATGACATATTATATTTATAACTAAATAAAGTATCCTGGGGTTAGCTACCATTGTGTGTGTGTGTGTGTGTGTGTGTGTGTGTGTGTGTGTGTGTGGTGCATGTGTGTGTGTATGTGTGGTGTGGTATGTGTGTGGTTTTAACATTTGTGTATGTGTGTGTGTGGTATGTGGTTTTAACATTTGTGTGTGTGTGTGTGTGTGTGTGTGTGTGGTGTGTGTGTGTGTGGTGTGTGTGTGTGGTGTGTGTGTATATGTGTGGTGTGTATGTGTGGTGTGGAATGTGTGTGGTTTTAACATTTGTGTGTGTATGTGTGTGTGGTGTGTATGTGTGTGTGTGTGGTGTGTGTGTGTATGTGGGGTGTGTGTGTGTGTGTGGTTTTAACATTTGTGTGTGTGTGTGTGTGTGGTATGTGGTTTTAACATTTGTGTGTGTGTGTGTGTGTGGTTTTAAGATTTGCTCACTTATTTTGAGTGGGATGGGGGCATTGTGGAGATATACTGTATAAAATGGTGTCTCTGTTGTTCCTCACCTATCTTTTTTTTATATTTTTATTAGGTATTTTCCTCATTTACATTTCCAATGCTATCCCAAAAGTCCCCCATTACCCCCCCTCCCCTACCCACCCACTCCCACTTTTTGGCCCTGGCGTTCCCCTGTACTGGGGCATATAAAGTTTACAAGTCCAATGGGCCTCTCTTTCCAGTGATGGCCTAGTCGGCCATCACTTTTGATACATATGCAGCTAGAGTCAAGAGCTCCGGGTTACTGGTTAGTTCATAATGTTGTTCCACCTATAGGGTTGCAGATCCCTTTAGCTCCTTGGGTTCCTCACCTATCTAAGGCATTCTTTGATTGACTTTAATAAAATAAAAAATCTCCTGGCCAATTAGCTGGGCAGGAAGTGGATGGTGTGACTTCCTGGGATAGAGAAGAAAGAGAAAAGCCTCTTCATCAGGAGACATGAGAGGAGATAAAAGTTACTATGGACCTGGAAGGTATAGCTAGGCACTTGACTGGATGGGGCTAGATGGCGGGTTAACGTAGATGAGCGAGTTAAGAGTCTGCCCAGCTAGCCGGGCAGTGGTGGCCCATGCCTTTAGTCTCAGCACTTGGGAGGCAGAGGTAGGCAGATTTCTGAGTTCAAGGCCAGCCTGGTCTACAAAGTGAGTTCCAGGACAGCCAGAGATACACAGAGAAACTCTGTCTTGAAAAACCAAAAAAAAAAAAAAAAAAAAAAAAAAAGAGTCTGCCCAGCTAAGGCCTAAAGCTTTGAAATATTAAAATGTTTCTGTGTGGTTATTTGGGGGAAAACTGGTTAAGGAATAACTGCCACTGTATTAATTTTCAGTGTTAATTAATATATACAGAATTGTAATAATAATGTAATTCACAGGCTTGCATGTACACTTACAAGGATATGGAGGTCAGAGGACAACTTGAAGGAGTTGGTTCTCTCTTTCCACCACATGCATCCCAAAGACCAAACTCACTGAGGTTGTCAGACTCAGCAGCAAGTGCCCCTCCTGCCAAGCCAGCTCCCGGCTCAAATGGATAAAGATCAGAAGTCGCTGTGGTCAAGTTCAGGGGTAAGCTATGCCCCTCCCATTTGCCTGCCTTCCTCTTCCTTCTCATCCTATACTCGTCTTTCTTTCATGTGTGTACATGTTCATATGTGTACAGTTATGTGTGCCTGTGAGGTCAGAGGTCAGTATGAGACATCTGCTTCCTCTGTTACTGTTCAACTTTTTTTTTTTTTAAAGACAGTGCCTCTCACTGGGTCTGGAACTTTGTTTTGTCAAGAGGAGTTAGCTAGAATGCTCCAGGGATCCCCCTGTCTCTGCCTCCCTGGCAATTGGATTTTAGATACAACCCCACACATGGCTTTTTATGAGAGCAGGGGATCCAAACTCAGGTCCTTATGCTTGTAGGGCAAGCATTTTACAAACTGGGCCAAAAGATGTGGTTTTTCAGTGTGAGCCTGGGGTATCATCCTGCCTCTGCTGCTTCTGAGAGTTACTTACCCACTCTGGGTTTCTGTTCCTATGACGAAAAATGGGGATACTGTTAGGAAATGAAAGCACAGGATTATGGAAAGGACTGTTTGAAATAAAACATAAGACAGTGTTTTACCCAGACACTAACATACAGTCATAGCTTAACAAATGCAGGCTCCAAAGTTCTCTGCCCGTTACGGAAAGGACTTTAAAGACACAGCAGACTAGATTCCAGTTTGGATTCTGATTAGGAAGCTTAGTGGTGAACTTATTTAATAACTGTTGGCTGGATTTGAACATGGGGACCGACCATCGATATTTAGCATTAATTTGGCCTTTTTCTAACATCTCTTCTCATTTCTCAGCATCTGCCTAGGAAGGATACCTTCTCCACTGGGTTTCTATTTTGAGCACGCTGTGTGAGAAATGGCTCAGTGGCTCACAACAGTATCACCTTTTCCCCACTGAGATCTGCAGGTTGGCAGGGAGAGCTCTATTCTGGGTTCCCCCTCCGGGTTGAGTTTACTCCAGGCTTATTTCTCCAGTTTTCCTTGAACCTGCAGCGACACAGGACATTCTCACAGTAAGAAACAGAAGCACAAGCAGCTTAGGCAGACATCGTGAGGGGAGGGTTTCTGTCAAGTCCACTGCCATTCTATTGAGTTGTCTGTCTGCCCGTCTGTCTGTCTGTTTTTCTAGACAGGGTTTCTGTGTACAGCCCTAGCTGCCTTGGAACTTGCTTTATAGACCAAGCTGGCCTCGAACTCACAGAGATCTGCCTGCCTCTGCCTCCTGAGTGCTGAGATTAAAGACATGCACCCCCAGTGCTTCTAATGACATTTTCATTTTTATTTTTATTTTTATGAGTACACTGTCACTCTCTTCAGACACACCAGAAGAGGGCATCAGATCCCATTGCAGATGGTTGTGAGCCACCATGTGATTGCTGGGAATTGAACTCAAATCCTCTGGAAGAGCAGCCAGTGCTCTTAACTGCTAAGCCATCTCTCCAGCCCCACTACTGAGTCTTAATAACCCATCCAGCACGCATGGATGGGGAAGTATGTTTCAGTATCTCCAGAAGGAGGTACCACTGAGGACCATTCCCAGGACCAGTTATATTCAAGGGGATAAAAACTGGGGCTAGCCAGGCGTGGTGGCACACGCCTTTAATCCCAGCACTCGAGAGGCAGAGGCAGGCAGATTTCTGAGTTTGAGGCCAGCCTGGTCTACAGAGTGAGTTCCAGGACAGCCAGGGCTATACAGAGAAACCCTGTCTCAGGGAAAAAAAAAAAAAAAACCTGGGGCTAATGGAGGTCATATCAAATATGCCTGCTTCCTTATGCTGTTTTCTCTTTCATAATATTATGGTAAGGAGCTGGTTGGTTCACCAAGGGTCCATGAATTGAAATATTGACTCCCAGTGTGATGGTGCTGGGTGGACCTTGAAGAGGTATTGCTTCATGGGAGATCCACTGGCCTATTGGAAGTATGCCCTGGAAAGGAATACAAGTATTTCTTGCAAGTTAATTCTCTGGGGAGGGTTGTGACAAAGAGCCAGAGTGGGGTCCTAATCTCTCTAACTCTTTGTTTAGCAATGCAGCTCACTATTACTATCTGCAGTCTTGTGACACAGCCAAAAAGACCCTCACCAGAACATATTATAGAGGGCATGCCCTTGGAGCTCCAAAACTGGGTGTTAAGTAAATCTCTTTTTCTTTATAAGGAGTGTGTCTCCGGTATTTCATTATAACTCCAGTATTTCACCGTAGCAATCACATCTGAGCAGTACATGTGGGAAAGAGAATAAGTATATAAAAGGATTATTCTTAGGGTTTCTGAAGAAAAATAAAGCTATTTCTTGAAAGGTATCAGGGTCCGTAAAATTTCATCCCAGCTCCTACACACCGAGCTATCTTCGTGGGTCAGACTCCTTCAGAAGCACGGGGCTCCACACTCAAAAAGACCTCTCACTTGCTTCAATGTTCCCATCTCAAAGGAACTTTCACACAAGAA
Organism: Mus caroli; assembly: GCF_978045245.1. NCBI lineage: Eukaryota > Metazoa > Chordata > Mammalia > Rodentia > Muridae > Mus > Mus caroli. Next base: position 94,936,818 of record NW_028227264.1, read on the forward strand.
GATCTCTATTTTCACTTTGTGTTGCTCCTCCCAATCATAGAGTCAGGGCTGCCTACACTGGCTAATGGAGAGAATTGATGCTCAAAACAAGAATCAAAAGGATGGACCATCTAGAGACTGACATATCCAGGGATCCATCCCATAATCAGCTTCTAAACGCTGACACCATTGCATACACTAGCAAGATTTTGCTGAAAGGACCCAAATATAGCTGTCTCTTGTGAGACGATGCCGGGGCCTAGCAAACACAGGAGTGGATGTTCACAGTCAGCTATTGGATGTATCACAGGGCTCCCAATGGAGAAGCTAGAGAAAGTACCCAAGGAGCTAAAGGGATCTGCAACCCTATTGTTGGAACAACATGATGTACTAACCAGAACCCCGGAGCTCTTGTCTCTAGCTGCATATGTATCGAAAGATGGCCTAGTCGGCCATCAATGGAAAGAGAGGCCCATTGGACTTGCAAACTTTATATGCCCCAATATAGGGGAATGCCAGGGCCAAAAGAATGGGAATGGGTGGGTAGGGAAGTGGGGGGCGCTATGGGGGACTTTTGGGATAGCATTGGAAATGTAATTGAGGAAAATATGTAATAAAAATATTAAAAATCAAAAAAAAAAACAAGAACCAGAGATCTGGGGGGTCCTGGAGAGGCCATGGCTGTTAGGATGCTGTTTTCTTCCTTCCAATGCATTTAGCACTCCATTTCAGGTTTGAGGGACACAACAGTGACTTTAGCAGCTGTGTCTCCGTGTTTTTTAAAATGTGCCACACTTCCGGCAACTGCCAACCCAGTAGCTGACATTCACATGTCAGCTATAAATGGGAAATGAGCCATAGATGTACACACTGGGATGTGCCACAAACGATGTCCCCCCCCCCCGAGATCACACACAAAGCTCAGAAGTCAGTGAGAACTCCGTGCCTCCCAGCCTTTGTCTCTCCAGAAATCAAATCGGAATTTGAGTCAGAGTGCTTCATAAAGATCGTAAATCTTTCCAAGTTCTTGCCCCTTAGGATTTTCCTGGTCTGTGAGTGGCAAAGCGACAGGTCCATTTTAGAAGGTTTTCAACTGTGAAGACACAAGTCAAGAAGCAAACCCAATTTCTGGTTAGCATTTCCCAGGGGATCAGTAAATACTGCAGGATGTGCCATTTTGTGACAGTTTTGGGAGGATGCCCAGTTCGTCTTCTGAGAGAGCCATGTTCTTCTGTGTTGCTCGGAGGAGTGGAAAGATGTCAAACAGCTGACACTCAGGCAAGAGAGGCGGCCATGAAGCAAAGTTCTTTTTTTCCTTGGCTTTCTTTGCAGAAGTATATGTCTTTGGCCCCTCCATGACCACCCCAGGCTCACTGATTGCTTCCTGCAGGTTCATCTGGAGGGAACACGTTAACAACACGTTAATAACACACACACACACACACACACACACATGCGCTTCTGTGGGGGCATGTGGCATCACAGTTCAGCTCTGGACAGCTTGCTCCTCTCTCTAGTGGTTGTCAAATGTCAACCCGAATCTTAATCTGAAGAGCTTTTTAGAACACAGATGACAGGGGCTGGGGAGGTTTCCTTAGTCAGTGGTGTTCGCTACACAACCATGAGGAACTGGGTTTAATGCCTAACACCTACATTTAAAGACCCAGATGTAGTAGCACATACCTAGCAGTATCAGAACTGGGGAGGTAGAGACAGGAGCGTCCCTGGGGCTTGCTGGCCACCAAGTCTATCAGAACTGATAGACTTCAGGTTTGGTGAGAGATCCTGTCTCAAAAAACAAGGTAGTAATTAAGAAAGATACCCAGTGTCAGCCAGGTGGTGATGGCACACACCTTTAATTCCAGTACTCAGGAGGCAGAGGCAGACACATTTCTGTCAGTTTGAAGCCAGCCTGGTCTACACAGTGAGTTCTTTTTTTTTTCTTTTAAGATTTATTTATTTTATGTATACAACTACACTGTCACTGTCTTGAGACACACCAGAAGAGGGAATCAGATCCCATTACAGATGGTTGTGAGTCATGTGGTTGCTGGGAATTGAACTCAGAACCTGTGGAAGAGCAATCAGTGTTCTTAACTGTTGAGCCATCTCTCCAGCCCCTATATGGTGAATTCTAAGACAACCAGAGCTACACAGAGAAACCCTTTCTCAAAACAAGACAGCTGATGTCAACTTCTAGCCTCTTTACATTTGTGCACCTGCATGTACAGGTACACACATACACACACTACCGACTGCAGAGCCCCGCTCTAGTTCTCATTCAGTAGGCCTCCTGTCTTGTTAGAGTTTCTAGTGTAGATAAAACACTATGGCCAAAAGCTAGTTGGGGAGATAAGCATTTATTTGACTTACGCTTCCACATCCTATCCGTAAATGAAGAAAGTCAGGAAAGGACCTCAAATAGAGCAGGAACGTGGAAGCAGGAGTTGATGGAGGGGTGCTGCTTACTGGCTTGTACCCCACAGCTTGCTCAGCCTGCTTTATAGAACCCAGGACCACAAGTCCAGGGGTGGCCCTGCCCACAATGGGCTGGGCCCTCCTCTATCAATCACTAGTTAAGAAAATGCCTTGCTGGCTTGCCTATAGCTCAATGTCATGGGGACATTTTCTCAATTTCAGATGATTCTAGTCTGTGTCAAGGTGACACAAAACCAGCCAACACCCTCACACACACACACCCATGATTAACTCAGGGACCAACACCTACATGAAACCAACCAATCTTTTTCTAGGACTTCATAAGTCTACTTCATCTCTGAGTTCCAAGCCAGCCTAGTCTACACAGTGAGTTCTAAGCTAGCCCAATAGAGATCCTGTCTCAAAATACCAACCCCCACCCCACGATCAAATGAGCCAATTCAAACCAGATTAAAGTATATAAAGGCAGGTTTCTTGGGAAGTTGGTCTTAGGTGGGTTCACTGGTCCCAAGGAATAAGGCCAGGGAAGACACCATGAGGAAGGAGACAGAAGCAGGGAAGGGAAGAGAGAAAGAACTTATACATGCAGGGAGAGAGAAGATGGAGAGAGAGAGAGAGAGAGAGAGAGAGAGAGAGAGAGAGAGAGAGAGAAAAGAGGGACCAAAATGTCTGGATTATATAAGGAAGAGCTTCCAGGGGAGGGGAAGTCCAGCCCCTGGGTTGGAAAGTTAAGGGCAGAAGGCAGGGTATGCCGGCCATGCCTTGTAACAGGTAGGGACTGAGGGATGCTGGGAGAACCTGGAGGCTAGGTACACTTTCATACATAAAATACACACTTCAGCCGTTTGTCCTGGGTCTAAAACCTAACACCCACCCAAAAATAGAATAACAAGCCCTATCATTGAGACATTCATTAGTAAGAGACAGGATGTCTTACTTGGGGTCTTCTCTTCTAATGTGGTAGCTATCCCCAAAGTGCCTGGGGGGGATGGGCCTCTGCCTTGGGGATCTGTGGCAGACAGTGGGTTTGAAGCACTTGCGTTCATTTGAGGGGGTGCCGTGATGAAAGCACCACAGAGTGACTAACACAACAGCAATTTGCATCATTGTGGCCTCGGAGGGTGGAAATCTGGGGTCAGCAAGGATGCCTGAGGCTTCTGTTCGGCTTGTAGATAGCCATCTTTTCCTGTGACCTCATTTCCTCTTCTGATGAAGACACCAGTCCAATTGCATTAGGGAACTACTCCTAGTAACTTCATTTAATCTAGTCACCTCTCTAAAGATGTAAAATATTAAGTCTGTGGGGGGAGGGTGTGGGGGAAGGGTTATAGTTCTCCACACAACAGCAGTCAAAGGATTCAATGTGCTACCAATGGGAATCCACCTCAACTTCCCACTCCGGGGAATATAGAGCTGGACGATCATGAAGCCTTATGGGTTGACTTGCCTGCTTTAGTCCCGGGAACCTGAATGTGACTTAATTTGGGAAAAGAATCTTTGCAGACATCATTTATTAGTTATGGGTGATCTCAAGATGAGAGCATGCTGGCTTAGGTCCGGCCCTAAGTCCAAAGACAGTGTCAAGAGAAAGGGACAGCGGGAGACGAGAAAAGAGGGATGAAGGCACACAGAGAAAACACAGAGAAGATGGAGGCGGAATGATGCACCAAGTGAGACAGAAATTGAGACTTCTGTTGGAGGACAGACATAGATTCTTATGGCCTTAAACCAGATAACCTGTTGCCCACCAAGAGTTTCCCGCCTCTATGACAACAGTGTATGAAACACGATTGCCCCCGGTGCCCTATCTTATCACAAAAGATTCAAGATAAAGTCAGAACGTCTTCTAGGGCCAACTGAACAGGGATCCGTATCTTGTACGGGAAAATCCCCTTAAGCCACGAGGAAACATCTCATGACTAACAAACCCTCAGACCACTCCAGCAACCAAGCAGCTTGCCTGGTCTCTCTCCACAGACAGCTGCCACCTCCCACAATGACTGTGGCCGTCTCCTCGTCTCTGCTTTCCTTCCAGATAAAATGTTGCCTAAGAGCCCATACTGTAGTCTTGGTGTTTATTTCTACAATTTCTAGGAGAAAGCTCTGTAAGTCCTGGATCACACATCTTACAGCAGCCATCAGAAGCTCTGAGGGAGGCAGGAAACCGATTCTCCCTCCGAACCTGAGAAAGGATCTAGTCTTGCTGGTGCCTTCGAGTCTCTTGGTCTTTGGCGGAACTGTGAGAAAACACGTTTCTATGTTTCTAAGTTACCCAGTTTGTGATGCTTGCTTATGACAGATAAAGAAAGCTAACGCTTCCCGTTTCCATTGTAAAGGGATGAGGTGGGCATCTGAGCGTTATAGAAAGTGGGCACCTTCAAAGCTGCATCTGGACAGGTCACGGTGACTTAAAAAGTGCTCAGCTCACCAGACTCTCTAGCACAAAGGTAGTCGTTATTTGAGCAGATGGTCCACAGTGTGTCCACAAGGTAGAACTGCCATTGACATTCCCCAGGTTGTGAGGACTTTGACGTCACCCTCCTTACAACAGCTAGAGGATGGGATTGCATTGGGTAATACATTAAGAACACTGTTCTAGTTTCGCTGAAGAGCCACTTTCCAAGAAAGCTTAAACTCAGTTTGCACAGCAACATCCAGGAAGGAACACTGATAGCAAACTTCCTCGCCTGCTGTTGTGATCCCAGTGTCAGCACGGAGCCCCACTGCATCACAGTCACGCCGAATGGCTTCTGCCATTTCTTGGAGATATAAAAAGTAAGAGGGGGAAAAAAAGGAAGAGAGAAGAAACGCTGCATTCAGTTGTAGACTGATAACAGAGGAGAAGGAGGTCCATTAGGCAAATTCTCGATACTTGGCTGTATGCGTTTAAAATCTGTAACCTGCTCAAGCCCTTTATCAGAGAGACTCCCTAAAGCAAGGAATATGTGCCAGAACTTCTCGGAGGTCTCGTGCTTATGGCAGAGGGACAGAGGGGCAAAAGGGTGTGTGTGTGTGTGTGTGTGTGTGTGTGTGTGTGTAGAGAGAGAGAGAGAAAGATATCAGATAGCCAATTAACATTTCGACTCAGTAAACAATGACATTCCCAGAGACATCAAACTAATAGGATGTATGTATATATATACATACACACACACATCCTACCATACACATATATGTGTACATATACATATATGCATACATACATACACACATTTAGATATAAATATAGATATAGAAATAGATATATTTTCATGAAACTGTTTCAACAGTTGGGAGCGGCAAGCTAATAATATACAAGATGAGTTACACACCATCTGAACAACAAAATTCAAAGTGTGGTGTCTATTGAACAGTAGCACTTGAACTATCATAAAGTCTGGTTGTTTTGTTTTGTTTTTTTCCAGTCAAGCCATTGTAAGTTAGGGACTCTGTATAATAATGGAAAATTGGAAACAGCTTCAATGCACTGCTTGAAACTGTTCCTACCCAACTCACTATTGAGCCTTCACATTAGACACACACATACACACACACACACACACATGCACATTATAGTCTATTCATTATTGTTGGGGTGCTTCCTTTAGGTTGTTATTGTAGAATGTCATTATGGAGTGAGGGAGTGTTGTCACTGGATCTTGACTGTCTGTCTACCCAAGTGCCCATGGCAAACCATGGCCTGCGGTACTGTTGGGACCTGGTGAGAGGTCTTAAAGGTCACCAGGGGCCACTGTCACAAAATCAACAAGGAACAACTTAAGAGAAGAAGGGTTTGTTTTGGCTTAGAAGTTTGAGGACACTGCCCACCCTGGGGGCAAAGTCATTGAAGCAGGAATTTGAACCAGCTAGTTACATTAGGTCCACAGCCAGAAAGCAGAAAGCCACTAACCCTGGTGGCCAGCCAGCTTCCTTCATTTAATGCAAGACACCAGCCTAGGGAATTGTGCTGCCCACATTTAGGTTCTACCTTTTCATTAGTATACACAGAGTCTCTAACTTACAGTGGCTTGAGTTAAAAAAAATTAATTTTATGGTGATTCAAGTGTTCAATAGAAAATGAATTTTGTTGTACATATGTATGTAACCGATCATATATACATATAAATATACATATACACATACATATATATGTAACACATTCAGCTAACCTTATCTACATGATCCCTCACAAACGTGCCTAGAGATTTGTCTCAGAGTTATTCTAGATCCTGTCTAGTTGGCAATATTACAAATCTTAGGGGTGTACCCTTGAAGGCGTCTGTGGGGCCCAAGTTCTCTGGTGCTGCCTGGCCAAGGCCCATACAGTTTTGTTCTGCCATGTGTTCCTGCATGATGCACTGACTCATCATGGGACCAGGGACATGGGGCCATGATTGCAGTTAATGAGACTTCAAAACTGTGAGCTGGGGCTGGAGAGATGGTTCTGCCACTACAGCCTCGTTTGCTGCCAAGGCTGATGTTAGAATCCCAGGGCCCATGTGGTAGAGGGAGAGAACCAACTCCAGAAAGCTGTCCTCTGACATCCATGTGTGTACTATGGCACACGTATGTACATGCATGTATACACATGCACTTGCGTGTACATACACATTGAAGTAAATAAATGCAAAAACCATTTTTTAAGGTCAAAACTATGAACCAAAGTAAAATCACTTCTTTACGAATTGGTCGCCTCAGGTATTTATGTGGGAACACAGACACAGTGAAAAAAGTGTTTCTTTAATCCTTTCTTGGCCCTAACTCTCCTATAGGCACCCCTCATTGTGTATTTAAATGCATTGACTGTTTCTGTGTGTTCTCATAAAGTATGTATTGATTGGCTGAGGACTTTGGAGTGGTCCCAGATATCTGGGAATCCAGCTCAGGGGAAGTTTGCTTGAGAGAATGCAGTTGGGTTTAGTGTATCCTATTAATTAATCACTCCACGTCTTCTTGCTTTCTACATCCAAAAATGGAATCATTTTCTCTTTTTTTCATTTTTATTTGTTTTTCTCTGATATGTTTCATTCCAACTGCAGTTTCTCCTCCCTTCCCTCCTATCAGGCTCTCCCCACAACTTCCCTTTTTCCCTAGGTCCATCACCCTTTACCTTCCCTCAGAAAAGAGCAGGACGTGCAGGGGCATCGACCAAACATGGCATAACAAGCTACAATAAGACCAGGCACATGATCTCACATTAAGGGAGGATGAGGCCATCCGGTAGGAGGAGAAGAGTCCCACAAGTAGGCAAAAGACTCCGAGACGGCCCTGTTCCCTCTGTTAGGAGTCCCACAAGAACACCAGGCTATACAACCATAACATATACGCAGAGGGCCTAGGTCAGACTCATATAAGCTCTCCAATCTCTGTGAGCACACATGAATCCCAGTCAGGTGATTGAATCATTTTCTTGAAGTTTCCAAAAAATGGTAACACTTTCTTCAACATTCACAGTATTGGAGATGCTGCGGGAAATATTTTTTTTTAAAGGGCCGGGCACATTCACACAAGTTTGCTGGCAACTCTTGGCCCCATTGCAGTCCCATGGGCTCTGTCTCTACCTGCCAACTCTCCGGCGGGGACCAGAGCTCCCGAGTTCCTTTTGCTGTCACACCAACCCCACACACAACTGTCCACCCCATGGTCAGCCACCACAACACCCATTTACCAGGTAGAAGCAAAACTCTTGAAGCTTATAATTAACCAATCAGATTTATGTATCAATAAATTCTCAATTTACAAGATGCCAGTATAATAATTTCAGAGCCAAATGATAACGATGAAAGCTTTATCCCAATTATTCTAACCTTATGATACCTGGCAGTTAAAGCTACTCTGGTTCATGTCCACTTCTATCTCGGCCTTCCCTTTCTCCCTGTGATGTTCTCTGTCTCTGCAACTCTTAGCTCCGCCTCTCTTTTCCCTGTCCAATCACAGGCCTCCTGCTGCCCTAATATGATTGGACAGGGAAAATCCTGCGACAGGGAGGACCTACATAGTGTGGCACAGGTTTCCTTGCTTCAGAGGTAGGGATGACTCTAGACTTCCATAACTGTGTTCTGATCTACCTGTTTAAACTCTGTTTATAGCTAAGCCCCCAGTTTCCACTTAACAGGTGTAGCCCTTGATTCAGAATATGGCTTTCAACCCACTGTCCTTTTACACATACACACACATACACACACACACACCACATACACCACATACACACAGCCCACTCACACCACATACAACACACACAACACACATACATACCCCATACAAAACACACACACACGGGGGGGGGGGCTGGAGAGATGGCTCAGTGGTTAAGAGCACCGACTGCTCTTCTGAAGGTCCTGAGTTCAAATCCCAGCAACCACATGGTGGCTCACAACCATCCATAACAAGATCTGATGCCCTCTTGTGGTGCATCTGAAGACAGCTACAGTGTACTTAGATATAATAATAAATAAATCTTTAAGAGAGAGAGAGAGAGAGAGAGAGAGAGAGAGAGAGAGAGAGACATCAGTCTTCTATATCTAGTACAGATTGGCCAGGAGCTACTTCTTAAAAATGAACTAAAATGTACAAGCAGATGCTTTTCAAGAATGCCCAAGATTGCGGTCTTTTTTTTTTTTTTTTTTTTTAAGATTTATTTATTTATTATATGTAAGTACACTGTAGCTGTCTTCAGACACTCCAGAAGAGGGTGCCAGATCTCGTTGCGGATGGTTGTGAGCCACCATGTGGTTGCTGGGATTTGAACTCTGGACCTTCGGAAGAGCAGTCGGGTGCTCTTACCCACTGAGCCATCTCTCCAGCCCCAAATATTAGTGTCAAGCTTTTTTTTTTTTTTTTTGGTTTTTCGAGACAGGGTTTCTCTGTATAGCCCTGGCTGTCCTGGAACTCACTTTGTAGACCAGGCTGGCCTTGAACTCAGAAATCCGCTTGCCTCTGCCTCCCAAGTGCTGGGATTAAAGGCGTGCGCCACCACCGCCCGGCTAAGATTGCGGTCTTAAAAATAGAAAACTGGGCTTAAGTAGCAGGTGTCCTAAAGGAGTCTTTGAATTGAAACTAATGAGGTAGAAATGTTTCTAACTTCACGCTTAACAAAACAGAGAAAGAAGGAAATGCTTATAAAAATTTAAAGACCTTTAAGCCACCCTCTTAGAAAACTAACTCTCTCTCTCTCTCTCTCTCTCTCTCTCTCTCCCCCCAAATGGTCAATAACTATTATTAACAAAAGCTTCTTTGTATAAAACCCTGTCTTGATACTAGAAATGGATCCGGCTACCACTAAGAATGTCCTCAAGGTCACGTTCAGGATTTCATGTTGTCTTTATCCTCTTCCCCTCTGTATAATTGCAGAAGTGTCATCTCTACCTAGGACGCTTTTAAAAAATGCTAATCTTTATTTCTCTGGCCATTTTTTCATTATAAATAGTAATAATAATAATAAGACCCAGAGCCAAGAAGTGGTTCAGATGCCAAGATTTCTAGACACTGGTGGCTTTCTTATGGTGGCAGAGCCAATGCCTCAGGAAAGACAGTACTGAGGGGTAGAGTGAGCAAGGCACAGGTCACAGGGCTGCTTGGGTGGGGGTGAGAACCCACCCCTTTACAGCCTGCTTGCAGGAGTCGGCCCATCCTCGCAGGAAGGAGAGACTTCGTGTTGGGATACTGGGCTATATCTGGGCAGGCTGTAGAGGGGAAAGAAATGCTTCAACCAGCCTGGTCAGGATGTAATCACTTTCTCGGCATTGCCAGAAGATGTGCTGTAGTCCTAGGAAAATGTATACTTGCCAAATTATAATCAACTGGTGATTCCTGCTGGGGAAACACCTCTGTTTTGAGATTTTCATGATTAAGAGAGAAAGCACATTGGGCAATAGGTTTTTCTTTCCGTCCAGGAATTGTTCATGGTCTTCTTGCTGACACCGATGATCCCCAGATGAAAGTTCTGTGCTCCTTTCATACTCCTTACCGTTCCTGCAAGGAGGCTTTCTCAAGGGGTCCATAGGCTGGAAGTTTTTAATCACCAAAGCCACTAAGAGACGAACACCCTGGCCCTTGGACATGTTTGGAAAGAACCAGACCCTAGAGCAGCCGAGGAGGGGTTGAGAGTGGGGCCATGTAATCTCTCCAGATCATTTTAAATAATTATTTCTGATTATAAAGTGATACTCGCTGGGAGTGGTGGCGCCCGCCTTTAATCCCAGCACTTGGGAGGCAGAGGCAGGCGAATTTCTGAGTTTGAGGCCAGTCTGGTCTATAGAGTGAGTTCCAGGACAACCAGGGCTACACAGAGAAACCCTGTCTCGAAAAATCAAAAATAAATAAATAAATAAAAATAAAGTGATATGCGTTCATATATTCACAGGGCAAATATTTATCTATAATTGCAGGCTCTTTTCTAGATATGTTTTTCACTGGAATCTTTTTTATATTATTACACTATCTTCACCAACATTGGATTTAATACAATATTTTATGGTAGACTGTCTCCCTTTTTTTTTTTTAAAGAATCAAGTTCATTTCCAATTTCTCCATCATGTAAATAATATAGCAATGACCTTCCTTGGATATACTGCTGTTGCCCCTTTATCTATGGTTTTAGTTTCTGTGTGTTTGTTCCATGGAATCAGTCATAGTTCGAAAACATTAAATGGAAAATTCTAGAAGTAACCAATTCATAAGTCTGAAATAACTTTTATTACAGGGTAGCACACTCGCTCTGTTACTCGTTCTTTTAGTTAATACCTTATTTTGCCTAGCTTATAAATTAAGCTATCACAGGGATGGATAGTGAAGAACAAGTATAGTAGGTATCAAGCTTGGTACAATCTGCAGCTTCAGATGACACTGGAGGTCTTGGGACTGTGATAAGCAAGGGCTGTCTACTACAGACCCTTGTCTGTGTTTATTACTAACTCTTTTATTTATTTATCTATCTATCTATCTATCTATCTATTTATTTATTTTGGTTTTTCGAGACAGGGTTTCTCTATATAGCCCTGGCTGTCCTGGAACTCACTTTATAGACCAGGCTGACCTCGAACTCAGAAATCTGCCTGCCTCTGCCTCCCAAGTGCTGAGATTAAAAGCATGCGCCACCACGCCCGGCTTACTAACTCTTTAAAATAATTGTGTAAGAATAGAATTACTTCCTGTATTGGTTACCTGTCTGCTGCTGGGCTAAAACACTAGGACTGAGACAACAAGCTATAAAAGAAAGAGCTGACTTGTTTGCAGATCCAGAAGTTAGAGTCCATGATGGCTGAGTGAAGGCTGGGAACTCACATTTCAAACTGCACTGAGGTGGCTTAGAGCCCCTCAGCCCCCACCCCCTGCAGATGGCAGGGGTGGGCATGATGTTTTGTGCTCTGTGTAAAGTTTACTCTTGGGTTATTCAAATGTTGATTTCTCTGCCCTAGTGTCGGGTTTCATTCAGGACATGTCATTGTGATGCTTATACCAAGAATCTCCTGTCCCAAGTTTGTGTAAACAGTTCTCACCATTTATTCTCTGCCTTGTCAATAAGTGCTGATCACCCAATGGCTCAGCAGAATAGAGAAGAGGGTGGGACATTTGCCAACCAGAGGAAAAGAGAGAAGAGAGGGAGATTCAGATGAGCTGGCAGGACAGAGGAATTGGAGCCATGAGGAACAGGACTGAAGATCAATAATATGCAAGTATTCTGGGATGGGGCTGGGAAGTAGCCAGATTAGCACAGAAGTTTAAGGTACATCTTTTACTGCTCAGCTATTGAGGTACAGTTTTAAATAAATCTTGGTTTCTCTGTGCCGTTAGTAGGAACTAGCATAAGGCAAACAAATACAGCTACCAGATTCATTCATCAATTACACTTATATTAATTCTTAGTATAACAGGCAACCTCCAAGTCCGTCCCTCTCCCCTTATGACAGACCTCCGCTAACAAAGCCAGCCTAACCCTTCCCCAAAGTTCCATAACTGGGAATGCAGCATCAAAACACAGGAGCCCATGGACGCCACTCTCATCCCGCCACACTGTCTGTATTAACAGGGCTCAAGACCTTAAAACCTACTTTGGCAGGTTTTCTAATGCATACCATCAGTTTTGCCTCCCTCTTCAAGGGTCGTGTGTCCCTGAGTAAGAGCTAGGCAAGCATCCTAGTCTTATAAGCTGTTTCGGAATTTTAAAAACAACCCCATTTTCTGAGGCGCGTCAAAGTAACTGAGGATTGATAAAGACTAATGTTGGCTCCTTTAACTCTCGTTTCTTATCAGAATCACATTCACAGCTAAAGAAGAGGGGGCCATCTGTGCGTTTACAGCTAAAGAAGGAACATCTATGCCTTTACTTGCTTGTCATAGTCAAGCTAGAAAGCGAACTGACTGGAAAAAAAAGAGGGCTATGTGAAATTAGATTAACCATCTTTTAAATGTCTTATTTTATTTTATGCATATGGGTATTTTGCCTGCTTGAGTGAATATATGCCTGCTGCCCTCAGAGCCCAGAAGATGGCATTGGATCCCCTCAGACTGGAGGTACAGATGTGTGTGTAAGTCACCATGTGGGTTCTGGCATACGGATACTCACCCATGACCTCTGGAATCACAGAGCCATGTCTCCAGCCCCTGGATCAGTCATCATCAAGACTGTGTGCACCTGGACTTTGGAAGGGAGTACACAGCTGAAGTATCCTTGAACAGCCTTGCTTATTAAAACGGAATCCTGAGCACCCACTCCAGTCAATCAAGTGGCGAAAGGCCTTGTGTTGATGCTTTCCAAAATGGAAGGAGATTTTATTGCAGACTGTTGCTCCTGATTTTTTCCCTTTGTATGTGTGCATGTGTGTATGTAAGTTGTGGGGGAGGAGCAGTGGAGGCTAGAGGACATCGGATGTCCTGCTCCATCATGATCTGCCTTGTTCCTCTGAAACAGGCCCTTTTACTCAGAGCTATGCTAGAAACCAGCAAGTGCCAGCAGTGTCTCCCCCAGCTCTGCTCCCAACAGCACTAGGATTTGCAGGCACCTGCACGGCCACGCCCGGTTTTTTATGTGAGTGGTGGGGGTTTGAACTAGAGCCTCATGGTTGCTTAGCAACTGCTCTTACCCACAGAACCATCTACCCCACCCCTGGGGCATAGCATTTTATCTTCTGGTTTCTTTCTTTTTTTTTTTTCTTTTTTTTTTTTCTGGAACAATTCTCAGAAAAATTTCTACTTTCCAAGGAACCCGGTGTGTCAATCTTGACAGCGTTATCAGTCCAGGGTTCTTGAAGGAAACAAACAGTTCCTTGTCCTAATTCAAGGTGGAGTGTTTGCTGACTGCATCGGACGGCTGTCACATTTGGATCAGAAGCCGGTTCAGCAGGAATTCTCTTTACACAATGGTCTGATTCATACAAGAAGTATTAAGCTTGAAACTTGAGTTTTTCTCTTTCCACACAGCCAAATGTAACTGATTGTCTGGTTATGATGACATCCCACCTCTGGAGAAATCAACCCATAATGAGAGCACACGAAGGTTCCTTTCTGGATAAATAAAAGAGATTGACCACAGCAAAGAGTAGAGTCTACAGCAAGATGTCTACTACATATGTGTATTAGTCTGCCTTCCATCTCTCTAACTCATGTCACAACAAATCAACTCTGTGTGTGTGTGTGTGTGTGCTCATGTGTAGTATGCAATGTGTATGTAGGTTTGCTCACCCATGCATGTACATGCCCATGTGTACACATGTAGAGGCCAGAGGCTGGAGTTCACTGGTTCAACTGCACTGACTGGCCAGCAAGCCACTGGGATCTACCTAAGACCAGGAGGCACTGATAGGCTTTAATATGGGCAGCTCAGCTCCTCATGCCTGCACAGCAAACCTTTAACTGCTGAGCCATCTCCTCAGCCCAGGAAAGGGGTTCTTTTGGCTCCTGGTTTTGGAAGACTTGATCTATGGTGAGTTTGCCTCACTGTTTCATGCCTGTGGGAAGGCACCACACCCTCGAAGGCTTGTGGAAGGGGTTCTCAGCAGAGCAAAACCACTTCCCTTGCAGCAGGGAAGTAAAAAGGAAGAAAAGAAGAAGAGAAGACAGAAGGTTCTGTTGCCCTCTTCAGTAATGTTCCCTGTTGGGGCTGGAGAGATCGCTCAACAATTACAAAGATTTCCTGCTCTTCTAGAAGACCAGCGGTTAGCTCCAAGGACCTACATCTGTTGGCTGACAACCACCAGTCACTTCAGCTCCAGGGCATCTGACACCCTCTGCTGGCCTCCACAAACATATGACAAGGCCTCCACGGACTCACTTGTATGACATACATTCACACAGAGAAACACACATCAATAAAAAGAAAAAAAATATTTTAAAATGATCTATTATCAAATGGCCATCCCTGCAAAGATACATATACAAGTAACATATAGAGTAAATTTGTTATATTTGTATATTTAGGAACACACACACACACAAAACAATCATTATTTAAAAAAAAAAAAAGGCTATGAGTTTGAAAGAGAGTAAGGAGGGGTATACAGGACAGTTTGGAAGGAGAAAAGGAAGTGGTGGGGGAAATGATACTATTATAACCTCCAAAAAGAAAAGAAATAATTTTTAAAGAAAAGAATATGCCCCCAGTGACCTCCCAACAGTTCCCATCTCCTGAAATTTACACCACCGTATAGAGCAGTGGTTCTCACCCTGTGCATCTCAACTCCTTTGGGGTTTAAACAACCCTTTCACAGGGGTTGCCTAAAACCATAAGAAAACACATATATTTACATTACAGTTTATAATAGTAGCAAGATTACAATTACAAAGTAGCAACAAAAATAATTTTAGGGGAGGGGCGGTGAGGAATCATCACAACATGAGGAACTGTATTGAAGGGTCGCAGCATTAGGAAGGCTGAGAACAACTGTTCTACAACACAAGCTGAAGAATTCGATGCATGAGCCTGTGGAGGCCTTTCTGTTCTAAACTATAGAAGATCTCAGAAACTCAGATAGGTTCTGTGTGAGGACAAGAGACTCGGAACCATCTCTCGTTGTGTTTGCTGCTGTATGAGAAGCAGATCTGACACAAGCACAGATCTCAGCAGAAACTCCACCAAGGGCAGGGCACCAAGAACGCAGCTGTGGATGTGGATAGCATAGGGTCACTGGTGGGCAGAACTGTTGGATGCCACACGGCAGACAGAAAGAGGGAAGGAAGCTGGAGCTGAAGAGCTTCAGTCCCCCAAGTGTGGAGGTCACAGGCGTTAGCCTCTAGGCCCAGCTACTTCTCATAAGTCCTATAAGGTGGTGGCAAAGCATTCCATTCCCTTTCAGAAAAAAAGTTAGGGTTCACACACGGACTACAGCCATTGTGTCCCCGTGTCTACAACTCACCCCTTCTCTGCAGGTGTTACATGGCAGCTTGCAAGCTCTCTCGGAGCTGGAGAGGTAGCTTGCCATAAAACTTTGCTCTGAGCTAGGGGTTGTGAGAGGAAGGGATAGGAGCCTCCTGGAGGGTTGCTAAATGATCACTTATATTAATATAGATTCATAAAATTAGTGCAGTGGCAGTTATTCCTTAGCCAGCTAATTCCCCCAAATCACCACACAGAGAGAATGAGATTTATTAAACTTGCCTTCAGCCAAATATTGAGCAATTATTACTCCATTCTAAACCTCCAAGCTATTCCGAATTTCCCCCAGACAATATTCCCATCTTACTTGGGATATGTTTTTAGTCATTTCTTTTTCCAGCTCACTTCTCACAATGCTTCCCGGACCTCTCTTCTTGTCTCTTTCTCCACCCCTCCTGGAATCAGAAGTCCCACCTTATTCTCTCTAAAGCTCTGTATTGGCTCACTGGCTTTTACTGACAAGGCAGAGAATGAATGAGGAGCTGCGTTTATACAAACTTGAGACGGGAGCTTCTAAGAATAAACATAACAAAGCCACATCTGGATTGAAACAGGAAAGTAGGGCAGAGAAATCAGCATTTGAATAACACAAGGATAACCCTTGCACAGTGCACAAAACCATTATGCCTACAAAGGGCTGGCCAGAACCCCAAGCACATAACCCTTTGTTCTCTATATTCTTTCTTCCTTGCTTCCCAGGCAGATACACAGGACCCAGTAGAGGAGTCCACAGCTCCAAGAAAAGAGGAAGCCACCTTCTGGATGGAGCCTGTGTCCCTGAATGACTGTGTGTATCACAGATGTGTTCCCCTCGCTGACCAGAGTTACACTGTAACATAACTAAGAAATCTGAAGGCCCCTGTTAAGTAGTTCTCATTTGGACAGTTATCTCAACAGTTACCCTAACTAGCACCTAAAGGATAAGGGGGGTTGAGCAAAAGGGGTGGGGCACCTGTTACATATGCCAGATGTTGTGCCTAGCGTTGGGCACACACCAATGAATTCTGCCCTGGGCATCCACTCATTTACATAGAATGGATGGGGCCAGGGCCCACATGACAGTGAGCTACCTTAAAATGTTCCTTGTTTTCCTCTGCAAAGCCTTCCTAACAAACACTCTGAATAAAAATGTCTCTCATTCCTTGAGGATTGCTTTGGGAAATCTAAGACATGTTTTTCTTCTGGTTCTGCCAATGGAGTTACAGTTAGAAAAGAGGAGTTGGAATTTATTTGTTCTCCCAAAGTGTACTAGATCCCCCAAACCTAAGCGCTGGTAAAACTTCCTTATATAGCAGGACCTTAAGGATTGGTACAAATTGAAAAACCACTGTTGGTTTCCAAGGCTGGGGCCATTAGTGGAGAGGGGAGGATAGGAAAGACTAATGGCTGTGGAGTTGTCGTTGAAGGAAAGAAGGAAACTCTAGAGCTCTATTACACCATAGGGTGTCAGTAGGTAAGCACAATGTATTGTGTATATTCAAGACGTAAGCCGAAAAGGTGTATGTGTAGTGTTAAGAACTGAACCCAGTGCCTCAGACATACCAATCAAGCACTCTACCGTTGAGCCACACGCCTAACTCTCCTTTCAGTCTTTATCTCAATACTTGTGCTCATTGAGTCACCTAGAGAAGTCTAGAACTTTTTATTCTCCCTCAGCAATCTCCCAAGTTTGCACTGCAGGATCTGGCTCAAAAGCGAAGAATTGAGTTTTTCACCACAAAGAGATGGGTGTGCCGGGCGTGGTGGCGCACGCCTTTAATCCCAGCACTCGGGAGGCAGAGGCAGGCGGATTTCTGAGTTCGAGGCCAGCCTGGTCTACAAAGTGAGCTCCAGGACAGCCAGGGCTACACAGAGAAACCCTGTCTCATAAAAACCAAAAAAAAAAAAAAGAGATGGGTGTGAGGGAAGGATACGTGTGGTGATTTGGGTAGGCTTGGCCCACAGGAAGTGGCACTATTAAGATGTGTGGCTTTATTGGCGGAGGTGTACCCTTGTTAGAGGCAGTGTGGCACTGCAGCGGTAGGGATTTTAGGTTATATATGTATAACCTAACATATATATATATGTATATATATATATATATATATATATATATACATATATATATATATATATATGCTCAAGTCTGGCTGGTGTGGAAGAGACTCTCCTCCTGGCTGCCTTCAGATCAAGATGTAGAACTCTCAGCTTGTTTTCTAGCTCCATGTCTGCCTGCATGTCCCCATGCTTCCTGCCATGATGATAATGGACTGAACCTCTGAAACTGTAAACCAGCCCCAATTAAATGTTTGCCTTTATAAGAAAAAGAGAGAGAGAGAAAAGAAAAACCACTGTTTTCATATACCTAATTTAACCCCCCCAAAAATATCCTCAAATCTTTACTTTGATCATACCACAAGTGCATTTCCCTGTGTAGCTAATTAGTGACATTGCAGACCTAAAATTCTATGAGCCTGCATAGAATTTTCAGATGATTCATGCAATGGTTAATTTGATTGGCTTTTGAGATGCCAAAAAAGTGGTAAAGCCCAGCTTCGGATGTATCCCTAGGTGTTTTCAGAGTAGCCTGGAAGATGGCTCTGAACTGAGGAAGGAACCCCTGCCCTGACAATCTAGGAGTCTGGGAGTGAGGAGGAGACAGTCGCAGTGGAGGTAAAAGTGGAGAGAGACACTCTCCCTTGCACAGCGTACCCTGCTTGAGGAGCTATGAAGTGTGTGTGTGTGTGTGTGTGTGTGTGCAGGTGCACATATGTGTCCTACAAGGGTGTCCTCTGCAAACACAAAGGCCACCAGAGTGTTGATCTGCAGAGGCAAGAAAGAAGTCTAGTTCAACACGACTCAGTAGCTCATGTTAGTTCAAACTTTGAGAGTCTGACCTTGGGTAGTTTATTTCAAGGGTATTTAAGCATAGCACACTTCAGTGAAAAAAATTTCTTGGTGACCATTAACTCAGTCGGATGTGAACAATAAAACTTAAGGCATGCCTACTTTGGGAGTCTGTGAATCACATGTGGCATCTTCTATAAAGATGGGTTCTATAGATTGACTACATGTGACATCTTCTATAAAGATGGGTTTTATAGATTGACCAAGAAAACAAGTTCATGATAAGGGTGTGGGGAAGGATCTGGTGTGGCCTCAGCCCCACACAGATAATAAAGGGCATCAGGTTATTAACCACATCCCTCCCAGCCTTCTAGGCAGAAAACAGCTATATATTCTCTCCTTTGAAGAAATAATCCTACGCATTTAACATTCCTGGTTTCGCTAGTGCTTATCTGTGACCACATGGCTTTCATGCCTCCTACACACGTGTGCTTGTATGTCTATGTGTGAGTGTGTGTTCCACCTCAGTAGCTGTCAGCTTTGCTTATTTGTTTGAGACAGGGTCTCTCATGACTACCTAAGGCTTCCAAAATCTATGCTAGAACTGTCTTGTCAGTGAGCACCAGAGATCTGCTCGTCTCTGCCTTCTCAGTGCTGGAATTACAAAAGCCCAGCACCGTACCTGGCCTTTTTGATATGGGTTCAAACTCAAGAGCTTTACTGACTGAACCATCTCCCCAGCTGTGGTTTTGCGTGGCCACTTGGACAGGCGACTCCAGCGTCCTTGGCCTTTGAACACATACTTCGCCAGTAAGGGTCTAGAGCAGCGGTTCTCAACCTTCCTAATGTGGTACCCCTTTAGTACAGCCCCTCATGCTGTAGTGACCCCCAAACTAGTGACCCCCCCAACTATAAAACTACTCTTATGCCTACTTCATAACCGTAATCTTGCTACTGCTGTGAATTGTAATGTAAATGCATCTGATATGCAGGACATCTAGTGCGTGACCCCCCCCAAAGGGGGTCGAGACCCACAGGTTGAGAACCACTCATCTGGAGCCTTTTGGGACTCGTTACAGAGGTGTTTCATTAGTTGTCCCCTTCATTCAAAGGCTTGCAGCTTTTAAGCACCTGTGGGGCTTCCCTCTCTCCCAACAGCAGATGGCCATGGTGGGACCGTTGAGCCTCTTGGTCATGTCAGCACCCTAATGAATCCCGTTACAGTTTGGATATACATGCTATCGGTTCTGCTCCTCTGGAGAGGCCTATTACAGCTTTTCAGAGGATTTTCCTGGTGTCTCAGAGTCACTAATCAGGACAGCTGTCTCATTATAATGGATTGTTGCCATAGAGATCGTAGTAGCCGACTGGGTTAAATCTCTCAGATTGTTGCCATCTCGACAACTTATTGGATTTTTAGGGGGGAGGGGGAAGGCTCCGGCCGTGTTTCTTACACATTACTCTCTTTTATAGATGAACACCTTGGCACGCACATCACTCCTGGTTGGCTAGTCCAAAAGATTTCAAGTTTTTATTTGCCTCTAAGAGCTTGTTCTTTCAAAAAGGAAAGCACAATGTATCAAATTTTCCTCTTATGCAAGTGATTGCCCATGTGTCTTTTTGACATCAGCTAAGGATCTTTTGGTTGTAACACAAAGATACATTTAAATGTATTTCAAAATAATAATGATAATAATAATAATATTCTAGGGCTGGAGTGATGGCTCAGAGGTAAGAACACTGGCTGCTTGCTCTTCTAGAGGTCCTGGGTTCAATTCCCAGCAACCACATGGTAGCTCACAACCATCTGTAATGGGATCTGATGCCCCATAGGAAGACAGCTACAGTGTACTCATATAAATGAAATAAATACATCCTTAAATAATAATAATAATAATATTCTAGTCAAATATTCAGGACTTGGTGTCTCTGTTCTTGTGAAGGTCATTTGTCCCCTTGTGGCCATAAATGGCTGCATAAATGCCAGCCCTAACAAATCCTCAAGTTCACAGCCAGCAGAAATTAGTAAAGTTGCCTGTTGCCGTTGCACTAGTTTAAGTCATGTGGTCCCTGCAGAGACACACGTGTGGAGGTCCTTGAGGCCAGGCATGGCTCCTGCTCCTGATGTAAGAGTTTAGAGTATTGCAGGACCTAGGAAACTTCTGTTTAAGGAAGGAGACTTCCCCAAGAGGAAACAGGAAGTTGGTTCTCTAAGAAGGAGTAGGCTAAGAAAAACTATGCTGTTGTCATAAACAGTGCAGCAGACCAGGGGTTCTCCTCTAAGAACCCAGACCATTAGTCATCTCGGACAGCTGTCCTTGAAAACAGAGTGTATCTGGGTAAACACAAAGATCAGGTTTCCTTTCAGCTGGAAGAGCTTGGTGCGAGGAAAATCAACAGGGACAGGCAGACCTGTGGAGATCAGTCGTGCTTAGACAACGTGTGAACTTGAAGAGGCACTTGGAACTTTATATAGGACAAACAGAGAGAAAAAAAAGGGAAAGGCCGAAACACATCCTTTCTCTTACCAGAGATGCCTTTCTTGTTTACAGAAGAAAGTGTTCAAATGCTGTGAACATGAACAGAGGGGTAGGGAGATAAGGAATCAAACCGTGATTTAAACAAGTGGTTCTCAGCCCTTTGGTTCTGACCCCCTTGTGGGCGGGGCGGGTGTCAAATGAGCGGTTCACAGGGGTCCCACATATCAGATATCCTGCATATCAGATATTTACATTATGATTCATAACAATAACAAAACTGCAATTATGAAGTAGCAACAAAGATAATTTTATGGTTGGGGGTCACTGCAACATGAAGAACTATATTAAGGGGTCACAGCCACTGCTTTAGACTAGAGTTGTCTATATAAAAATAAGTAAATAAATAAAAAATAAAGGATGCTTGGGGCCTGCCTTGGATAGATGTCCCCAGTATTACATACAAAGCATGAGTCATTTTGAACATCTGCTGCTTTTACTAGGCGAAAGGCAAGTCATTTGTGGTCACTTTGTTCTATGCCATTTTGAATGAGATGTTGGGGACACTTACAAAAATTAAGTTAACTTTTAATAATAAAAACAAAATTAGCTTTTGACCGTGTAAATTAAAACCAGACTTAAAAGAAGCCACTGCAAGAGTGAGATTTCTCTCTTGGAAAAAATGTAACAGAAACCCGAGTCAAACCAGCGTAGGCAAAAGGGAGTGCCTGTGGGGAGACTTGGTGACCTACAGACAAAAAAAAGAAAAAAAAAGCCATCTGGAATCTTCTCTCACCCCACCCTTCTCTCTCTCTCTCTCTCTCTCTCTCTCTCTCTCTCTCTCTCTCTCTCTCTCTCGTGTATGTGTTCGCACTCGAGTGCAAGCGTGCATGAGTGCATGTGTGTGTGTGTGTGTGTGAGAGAGAGAGAGAGAGAGAGTACATGCACATGCGCACGTGTGCATGCAGTGTGCAGTATGTGCGGGTCAGAGGACAGCGTTGGGTGTTGGTTCTCACCTTCCACATCTTACACATCTTAGAGACCAGGGTCCTTTGTTGACTTTTTCTGCTGCTGCATAGCAGGCCGGGGACTTCAGGGTTTCTCTGGTCCACACCTTCCATCTGTCTGAAGGAGCGATAGTGCTAGAGATGACTAGATTGCTGAGTCCAGTTTTACATTGGTTCTGGGGACTTGACTTCAGGTCCTCATCCTTGTGTGACAAGCATTTCACCCACTGAGCCCTCTCCCTAGCCCCAAAATCTTCTCTTTTCATCCATTTCCATTGTACCCGTTTTCTTCTGAGGGAGGACTTGTACCATGAGTAAATCTGCTGACCTATCTCCCCGTCTGTCTCAGAGAGAAAAGAAGCCCAGTGGCCCAGCTGTCTTTTCAAAAACCTGAAGAAGGGCTCTCATTGCCCAGGTTACACGCTCAGCATTAGGGCACTAGACCATGGGTCGGTTGGTACCCAGGGGAGTCTCCCCAATTCTCAGAGGATAAGGGGGGGGTTAGTGGAAGAAGCTATGGGGGGGCTAGGAGGAGGGGGCTGTGATTAGGATGTAAAGTGAATAAGTAAACAAATTAATGGGGAAAAAAATGGACTTTGCTCTGGTCAGCTGTATGCCGTGGCTACTTCAGCCTAACCAACTATGCTAGGAGGTAGAGATCCTCTAGACATGGATGCAGGGGAAGTGGGCCTTTCCTAAAAGAATGAAGGTTGAAAAACTGGGTCCTTAGAATTAGAGATGTTCATATCAAACCTCAAGTTTGCTACTCGACATTGATGTATCAATATCAAAGTCAGCACAGATGTTTTCATTAATAAAGTTATTGCATTAGGAGAGCTCAGAGGCTAGGGTAAATCCTTAGCACAGGCAGATGCCCAAATGTTTCCCAAGTGGCTATATTCTTTAAAAGACAATATCTCCCTGCCCTGAGGCCCAGGGGTTCCCTTTGGGCCTCTGAGACTCAGAGAGTAAACTAAAACTGAGCTTCACCTCTCAGTCTGATCTCTGTTTTACCTGGAGGAGGGCGGAGAGGAGGAAGAGGAGGAGGAGGGAGGAGGAGGAGAGAGAGGAGGAGGAGAGGGAGGAGGAGGAGAGGGAGGAGGAGGGGGAGGAGGAAGAAGAAGAAGAGGAAGAAGAGGCGGAAGCGGAAGCGGAAGAAGAAGAAGAAGAAGAAGAAGAAGAAGAAGAAGAAGAAGAAGAAGAAGAAAAGAAGGTGGTTGTGCCTCAGCACTGGGGTTGCACTAAGCAACCAAATATGCCAATGTGATAGAACTGGTGTGCGCAAAAGTGATGACATGCCAGACAGCTGCAGGGGAGCCTCATCTTGCCTGACTTCCACTTGGGTCTCAAACCATCCAGCCCATCCTCCGTCTAGAAGCTCAGTCCTTCAACTTCTGGCCATCACCTTTATTCTGAGTCCTCAGGCACCTCCTGCTAGGACATCTTCCCTGTCTTGTAAACATATGGGCTCTTTCTTGAGGCTCTGATTTCAGCCTTCTTCTATTAGTTCAAGGACAGCTTGCTTCATAGAGCTAGCTCTAGGACAGCCAGCACTACACAGAGAAACCCTATTGTAGTAACAATTTTGGAATTTTGGTTTCTTTTTTTAAAAAAACAGAAATATTATAAGAAAAAAATTTTTTTTAATCCTAGGTATGTGGAAATGGAGATGTGTCAGATTACCCACAACAACTGACTATGAGTTGCCTCGTGTTCTAGCAGGGGCATGATTTTATCAGAGGCAGATAGTTTCTGCAATTGTGTATGTTTGGAATCCTGGGGACTTTTCAGGGGTACATAAATGTTAGAGCCCTGAGAGGCAGGGTGGGTTGTTGGTTGTTGATTTTTTTTGCTGTTGGTTGTGGCTTGTTATGTAGTCATGCACAAATAAGAAAGAAGAAATTAGATATCCCAACAGCGGCAAAGATCAAACTTGTCCCAAGGAAGTCTAACGACATCATTGTCCCATTTCCTCCTGTCCTTTCTTTTCTAGTGTTAGGGGGTTGGGAGTGTGGAGAAGGGTAGAAAAGAGTGGGAGAAAGAAGCCACAAAGTAGCAAAAGACAGCTACATCTTATCTCCAGATTTTAAAAAGAAAAGAAACAAACGAGCTGAAGATACGGAGATATGGGGATGCATCAGATTACCCACAACTATGATTTGCCTCCTGCTCTAGTCCGGGCATTAGTGACTGGGCATCTCCCTATCAGCCTTGGACTGCCCTGACTCCCACCCTGACAAGGTAATTGAAAGTTCCCCTACCCCTTCTCCCACCTTCCATCCCAAGAATAGCAAAGTCTCACAGAAAGATCACACTGCAATGATATCATCCTCCGACCGATAAGGACCCACTCAGGCCACCTTTGCAGAACCAGAACTGAGGCAGGAGTCAGCTAGAGTCCAGTCTGACGAAGACTGGCCCCTGCACTGCTTCTCCATTTAACCCAAAAATTCACCATGGGCTGCGATGCCCACTAGCCATCTCAGCATAGCTAAACGCTAACTAAAATGGTTTCACCAAGACCCCCAGAATGGAACATTTGCCCTGCGTGGTTACTAACATGGTTAGTAATTAACTATGGTAGTTAGTAACTAACTTAGTAAGTAACTAACGTGGTTACTAATGTCTCAGTCACTGCTCGGTTGCTGTGAAGAAACATCATGACTTAGGCATCTTATAAAAGGAGACATTTAATTGGGGGCTTGTATCAACATGCAAAGATTTATAGCAATGAAAACCTTAAACCTGTATCAATATGCAATAATCCATATCAATGTAAACAAAATAACCTTATTTGAGAAAAGCAATAGCTCTACATTGATGATGAGCTACCCTTTTATTCTGTTATTCCTAGATGATAACTCTATACAGCCTTATCCTAGCAGGAAAGAATCCTTATGTCCATATTCTGCACCCACATGTGGAGCTAAGTAAGATGAGTTATCACGCAACACAATGAAAGAGAACAGTCAGCATGGGCAACCTTGAGGTATCTCAG
Source organism: Mus caroli (assembly GCF_978045245.1). Classification (NCBI taxonomy): domain Eukaryota; kingdom Metazoa; phylum Chordata; class Mammalia; order Rodentia; family Muridae; genus Mus; species Mus caroli. Next base: position 94,961,892 of record NW_028227264.1, read on the forward strand.
AAGAATGTGAGGGAATCTGTTACAGCATTTGGGATTAGGCTGGTGCAGTGTACAGCATTTAAGGAAGCAGGCATAGCTCTAGATTGAATAGAGTCAGAGAGCAGGGGTATTTCATGACTGAGAATCCTAAGAAACCTTGGTTCTCCAAGGAGGGCAAACCAAAGCAAGGGTAAAGCTGTAGCCAGTGATCGTTTTTCCTGAGAGAGGGATGTTAGTCATCTTGTGGTTGGCACAATAATTCTATTCTTAACTATGCGAGGTGAATCGTGAAGTGAACATTGGGTGTCTCATTTCATACAGGTCCCAGAGACATTGCCCAGATTCTGTAAGATCATAGACCCAACAGGAAAACACAGGCCTCACTGCCAATGCCGGCTCATCTGGATGTCAAGAGCTCTGGTGTGTGTGTGTGTGTGTGTGTGTGTGTGTGGGTATGGGGGTATGTGAGTATGTATGTGACTGTGAGTTATGTGATTGTGAGTATGAGTGTATAACTGTGCGTGAGTGTATGTGATTGTATGTGTGTGATTGTGTGTGATTGTATAACTTGTGTGAGTATGTATGAGTGTGTAACTGTGTGTGTGAGTGTATGTGATTGTGAATATGTGAGTGTGTAACTTGTGTGAGTGTATGTGATTGTATGGATGTGTGTGAGTATATATGAGTGTGTAAGTGTGTGAGTATATGTGATTGTATGTGTGTGAGTGAGTGTACATGAGTGTCTAAGTGTGTGTGAGTGTGTAACTGTGTGAGTGTATGTGATTGCATGCGAGTGTAACTGAGTGTGAGTGTGTATGAGTGTGTGTATATATATATATGTGAATGTGTAAGTGTGTGTGAGTGTGGGTGTATGTGATTGTGAGTATGTGAGTATATGAGCAAGTGTTATATGAGTGTGTAAGTGTGTAACTGAGTGTGAGTGTGAGTGTATGTGATTGTGAGTATGTGAGTGAGTGTACATGAGTGTGTGTATGTGTGTGTAACTGTGTGTGAGTGTATGCCTCACCCCGTCTCATCCGTCATCACTCATGTTCATTCCTGTACGGATTAGTGGTCAAGTCCTGCTCACATGACTATGTCTGTCTCTCTGAAATCCAGCCTCTTCTCCTATCCTTTCTGCTGTTTTCCTAATCCCGACCATTGTCAGCTGTCATTCTCATCACTATGTCACATAATGGTGTTCCTGGCATTCCATCTTGTTCCTATTGCAATCTGTCCTTCCCTATCCACCCTTTAGCAAGAATGAGGTTTCTAAATGCGTCATCCCCTGCTAAAATTCTTCCTTGGTGGGTATCGACAGCTGTGTGCTAACATTACACGGCAAAAATAAAAATCAGTGCGGTTAGCAATGCAAATAAATGTTCTCCTCTCTTCCCAGCGAGGAATCAAGAAGGGCAGAAAGTATATTTGCATTAAAAATCATCCAAATTTAGAGCCTCTTTTGGTATTCTGATTCTCTCTTAGGGTATTATGACTCAGTGAGAACCTGCTGGACGGCACGGCTACTTAAAAAAAAGAAAAACAAAAAACAAAAAACCTTAATGTGTTACTGGCACCATTAGCACAACGAAAGCATCCTGAGCAAGAAAATTGTGCTCAGTTCTGGATAACACATTCTCAGAGAGATGCTATTAAAAGGATGAATGAATGTATAGTTCAAGGGGGGGACAACCAAGAGAGGGGAGGTTTGGAGAACATGCCATATGGATAATGGGGGGTGGGGGGGGGTGGGGGTGGGGGGATGAATAAGAAACATAGAGAGATCTGACAAATGCTTTTGAGTATATAAAGAGCTGTTGTTTGTGAAATGGAGTCCATTTATTTTGTGATTTTAGGGATGGGATCAAGTGTGAGAATTACAAGCCATAGAAACACTGCTTTCATCCCAAAGAAGGAAACACTTTATAATAGACCGCCTAGTAATGGAGTGAAGAACAGAGACTTGTATTAGAAGTGTTTATATCACTAGAGGGAAAACAGGGTCATGCAGACAGCAGCACAGACAATAGCTCTCTCCGGGGAATAGATTCTCTCCTTCCACCTCTATGTGGGTTCTGGGAAGCACAGTTGGTTTGCCAGGTTTAAGCTGTAAGTGCCTTAGCCCACTGAGCAATTTCACCGGCCCGGCCTTCTCAATGAGACCCCAATAGCAGAGGAAATAAGATGAAGAACTGATAAACGGCACTAAATTAAAATGCCTCCACACAGCAAAAGAAACAATCAATAGAAAAAGCCACATTCTACAAAATAAGAAAAAAGGAATCGTATTCATCTGATAAGGAGCTAATATCTAGAGTATATAAAGAACAGTAAAAGAATGAATAATCCAACCAACTGGTAGGCAGATGAACAACAGAGATACTGACCAAATTATTAAAGGGGGCGGGCAATAAACACGTGAAAAACCATCAAGAAAATGCAAATCAGAAAGTACACTGAAGCATCCTAATGTGTATTCATGCTCCACCTCCCCGGCTCGGTGGGCAAGACGGGCCAGACCAAGGTCCCCCACCTTCATCCCAGCACTTGGGGGTGGAGACCGACACTATGAGAGATCCTGTCTCAAAAACAAATATTCCTACATTGTGATTTCATGTGGCCCAAGTCGGAATGGTTTTCATGAAGAACATAAGCAATAATTGCTGGCAAGCTGGCTATTCTTGGTTGGTTGGTTGTTGTTGAGACACTGTTTCTCTGTTTCCTGGGGCTTGCTCTGTAGACCAGGCTGGCCTTGAACTCAAGAGATCCACCTGCCTCTCCCTCCCAAAGGCTGGAACTAAAGGCCTGTGTCAACACTGCCCAGCCCTTTTCTTAAAAGTCTTTATAATTAGGGTTGGAGAGATTGCTCAGTAAGAGCACCTGCTGCTCTTCCATAGAACCCAAGTTCAACTCCTGCATGGCTTGCTTTCTGCCACTGTAGCTCCAGGAAATCTGGTGCTCACTTCTGACTTCCATGGGAACTATGTACACACACACACACACACACACACATACACACACACACACATACACACACACATACACAAACACACACACACAAACACACATACACACACAAACACATACACAAACACAAACACACACACAAACACACACACAAACACACATACACAAACACACACACAAACACACATACACACACACACCACACATACACACACACACACACACAAACACACACACACACAAATAAAAATATACTTGGGATTAAAGATAAAGATGTCTCCTAGAACATATGGAAGCTGTCTTGTATTTGAATATTTTTTCAGCTTTAATGTTACTAAGTGATTAGCTGCAGGCAGGTAAAGTTGAGGAGAGATATAAAATACTTTAATAAGCAGCTTAAAAACTGCAGTTTCTATGCTCAAGAAAACACACAAATAAACTGTCTCAAAATCCTTCCGTCTCAGGAGTTCTGTGGCTACATTTCTATCCTGAGTCCCACAGGGACTCCTTACTTAAAATCCTTCATGCCAGGGCAGTTTGCTTTTACAAAACTATGTGGGGATGGTAAAGAGACCAGGCAGTGCCAGCACTAGGAACCCTGCAAGTCACATAACTTAGTAAGGTCATCAATCCCAGTTGTGAAGGTTACAGTTTAGTAGGAGAAACAGACACAGCAAATGACCACACTAGAAGATGCCTAACTGCCTTGCATGGTGGCACATACCTTCAAGCTCAGCACTCGGGAAACAGAGGCTAGCCTGGCCTACACGGTAAGTTCCGGGCCTGCTAGAGATATGAGACCTCATCTCAAAAAACAACAATGGTGAAAAGGAGGAGGAAGGGGGAGGGGGAGGAGGAAGAGGAGGAAGAGGAGGAGGCGGCAAGCAGCTCAACAATGGGCATGTCAACTGGTTGATGGGTAAAAGTGCTTGCCATGTAAGCCTGATGACCTGAGTTCAGGCCTTGAAACTAACTCCCCAAGTTTGTCTTCTGTCTCTCACACCACACCAGGGTATGCATGAACACACACACATACACACACAGACCAGGAGTCGGGGAACTACCAAACACTTCAGGAGGTAGAAGAGATGGCCGTCAAGCCGGCCAAGTTCAACATCCAGATCCCATATGGTAGAAAGAGAGAAATGAACACCCTCTTCATACATTGAATAAATGTTTACAACAACAACAACCACAAAAGATGAAAAGCAAGCCTACTGGCAGGAACCAAGTCCTCAACTGACGTCTCCCCATGGTCCAGCTCCACTTTCCCACAGTCCTGTGATCCACCTCCAACAGACTCCCATTGCTGGACTCCACTGTTGATGGATGGGCTTCTTGGCCCTGGAAATCAAGAATCTTAACTAATGGGTTCACTTACCTCTGCTGACTGGGACTAGAGTTGTTAGCTTCTTAGGAAGGCACGGGTTTGTGTGACCAAAAGAAGGAGTCACAAAACCCTTAGCCCTTGTGAGGAGGCAACTCAGAGGCACGGTGCTTGCCTGACATGTATAAAGAAAGCCCTGAGATCAATCCCCAACAAAACACACACACACAGACACACACACACACACACACACACGGAGAGACAGACAGACAGACACACACATGGAGAGATGAGAGACAGACAAACACACACCATTTAAAATTAAAAACAAAAAAGAAAGTACAAGGGCTGGAGAGATGGCTCAGTAGTCAAGAGCACTGGCTGCTCTCCCAGGGGACCTGAGTTCAATTCCCAGCAGCACATGTCAGTTCCCAGCTGTCTGTAACTACAGTCCCAGGAGATACAAGGGCACCAGACACCCACGTGTTACTAAGACACATCTGCAATGAAAGCATCCATACACATTAAAAGAAAAATCTTTAAAAAACCATATTTTCTAACAAAAAGAAATCTGATATATCCTTAAATATACATAAGAGATTTCTTTTTATATATGAAAGTACAAAAACAGTTAACAATGCTATCTTTGAGTAAGTCAAGATTTTCTACCTAAACTTAATTTTAAAAAAATGATAGTGAAAAACATCCACAGTTGGAAATGTCATTAGAAAAATATAAGTAGCACGGCTGATATTTATTTAGCAAGTAGCACTGATCTTAAGGATGTTTGAGTTGGCCAGCTAGAAAGCGGATCTTCTCACAACCAGCTGTTGTATAAATACTTAATGATAGACGAGTAGAACGACTTCCGGCAACGACATTATCAAACCACCCTTTCTCAAGTAGCAATGTTCAAATTTCTCTGCCATTCTGGCGTTTCAAAGTCACAACCACAGGGGAAGCAATTCAGGCTGAATGCTGTGTCACAGCGCCCTCTGGCGGTTTCATCAAGAGTGCGTTCCGCAGGTTAAGGAAACACAGCCTCGCCGGCTCTTAGTAGGGCTGCTTTTAAAGTAGCATCCCACACGTGTAATTGTAAATGGCCACTAAGACCTGTAAGTGGTATTTCATGGAAGGGCAGTGAGGAAGGTAGTAGCTTTGTCTCAGCCGTGGAAGCGATAGGAAGATACGGAGGAAGTGCAACTGTGATGGGTTACTATTTGTTTAGAAAACTCAAAATCAGCAACCCATGAAAGACATAATTCAGGAACTACATTAATCTATATTTTCAATACATTAAAGTCTAATTTGCTACAGTACTCACACAGGACTGCGTTTGGCCTTCTAGAGTTCCACACTGGTCAACTCTGGACTCACAGAAACACTTTTTAATCATTTAATTTTACTTACAAGCCTTGTTCTTTCATGCTCATAACTTATCTTGATCTTTGTAAAACTTTTAATATAAGTCAATATAAAATGTTTTCAATAGAAATAGCTTTGTTCAGTATAAATTTGAAAAAGACTAATAGTATTTTAAAGTTAGGAACAAAGTTGGTATTTCTGACAAGCTTGTATCAGACTTACTTTCTTTGATACAATAAAAAAATAGAGAGAACCTAAATGTTCCCATTGGACAAGAGGTTCACATTACTATCAATTATTACTAACCTTTTTCTCTTCTGTTCACTATTCTGTTTTTGTCAGTCTAAGTTTTATTCCAAAAAGTTATGTGTTAAGATTAAGATGTTTATAAAGATGTCCATCATTACAATAAAGCATCCAACTGGACAGACAAGGATTCGATTCAGTATGCAATGTCCTATTTCCCTGATGGGCAACTTAAAAAAGAAAAAACAAGAAAACCTTTCCAGAGTGGAAGGCCAGGACGGCATCTAACAGAATTGGTGCCGCTCAGGAGTTATAAAATCCACGATTTTGTCTATTTCTCCTTTCCATTCCTTCTCCTTCTCCTGCTGAGATTTCCCTTCTTCCTCCTCTTGGTTTTTGGTCAACTGTTCCACTTCCTCTGCCTGAGGACCAGGCTCACGGCCATTCCATTCTCTCCTTAGGGTGGCCATTTCTACTTCTTCAGCTGACAGTTTACTAACATTCATTGTCCTATTTTTTTTTATCACCTTGACAGCTAGAGCAAGTGCCGACTTCAGAGTCCATTCTCCTGCGTTGTAGTCTGGTTTCAACACTGACACAGCTCGGGCACTGCTGTCTCCAATGCTCATGGCTTCCGATCCACTTGGGTCACTCTAACAGAGCTGAAAGTCATGGTGCTTACCCCAGCCAATACACAGCAAGGAAACAGCAACGGAACACCTCCCTCCAAACTGTGCATATGCCTCTGTGATAGCACTGTGCTGTAAACAACTGTGCACGTGGAATTGGCTCCTGTTACTGGAACAAATACCTCTGAGCAATGAATTAGTCAGGACCTTAGCATCAGGTGTTGTGCCTGCCATGCTGCAAGCCATGTCCTCATTAAGTTTATCAACTTTTCCAGAAGAAAAAACAAGCAAACAAACAACTGACTCCATCAAGAAGCTTGTGGCTGTTACACCTCTCTACTGCAAGCCAAACTCCATCATTAGCTAGAATTCCCAAACAGGTGCCTGCATGTCCAATAGCTTCCACAGCATATTCTACTTGGTATTACTAAGAGACCTTCTGGAAAAAATACTGTGGTCCTGGAGTCATGTCTTCGAGGCACGGCTTCTGAACTTGATGTAATTCCGGAAGAAGGCATTGAGGGTGCAGAGCCAAGCTGCTCTGCTCAGCTGGAAAACCAACCTATTAGCTATTCTTTACATTGCGCTTGGCTACTTGGCTGTCCAGTTGCATCGCCTTCGCTATGTACACTTGGTTAGGCATCCATTTTGAAAAAGAAATTATCTTCACTCAATTTTATAACATTCAGACAAACGTTTTAACATTAGTGTGACTAGAACACTTTACCAACTCTCTGGAAGGGCCTGCTGCCAAGACTGATGACTACTAACAACTACGAGTTGTCCTCTAACCTAGTCGTGGGCGTCTGGAGAGCTGGCTCAGCAGAAGAGCACTGGCTACTCTTCCAGAGGACCCAGGTTCGATTCCCAGCACCCACATGGCAGCTCACAACTGTTGGCAACTCTAGACCCAGAGGATATATGCCTTCTTTTGGCCACCACAGGAACCAGGAACACACATCATACACAGACACACGTGTAGACAAAAGACTTACAAACAAACAATTTCTATGGCATCACATTAAAAAACCCACAAACACACACACATACATACATACATACATACATACATACATAATTTCTTTTAGATTCCTTACCAACTAAACACAAATCCCAAGGCAGCTATGCCATCAAAGAGCACAGTAATTAATCTGAGAACGTTCCCGTAGCGCCAGTTTGCTGAAGAATCCTAATCACAGGTTTGCAGCTGTTTGCAAAGGCTCTAAAGCAATTTTGTGTGGTTATGTTTGTTGTCTCTTGATGTTTTGTTTTGAAGACAGGGCTCAGGAAACATTGCAGAATGGGGGACAAGCCAAAAGACACAGACAAGTGCTGTAAAATGTCTTTTAGACTTTAGTGACCAATTCCACTCATAATTCAGAGCAGGTCTGATCGTCTGCATAAGATCAAGCCCAGTCAAAATTTCCAGCATCAGGGCAGAGGGTTGAGGGGTGGCTCAGTGGGTAAGAGCACTGGCTGCTCTTCCAGAGGATTCAGGTTCAATTCCGAGCATGTAGTGACAATTTTGGCATTTTGGTTTAAAAAAAAAAAAGAGATATTAGAATATTTTAGTGTTTTTGTTTTACTCTCAGGTGTGGCTTATGGGGCTGCTTCCCACTGTGCACAGCAGCTGATTGTGGTTTCCCTCGTGCTCTAGCAGGGCTGTGACTTTGAAACATTTGGAATTATAGAGACTTTTCAGAGGGTATATAAATGCTAGGGCCGAGAGGCAGCGTGGGCTGTTGGTTACAGTTTGTTAGTAGTCACACACAAAGAGGAAACAAGAAGAAATTAAGACTTCCTGACAGAGATCAAACCTGTCCCAAAGAACTGGACACCCCAAGCAGCAAGACCTAGTCTACCCATAACATCATCCCCTTTCCAACTTGACTTTATCCCAGGATCTCTTTCCTTTCCTCTCTATCGTTTTTTTCTCTATCTAGAGTTAGGGAGTTGAGAGGGTGGAAGAAAGAAGAACCCACAAAGTAGCCAAACTACTTTTTTTATAGACAGCTACACCAGCACCCATATGGTGGGCTTGCAACTATATGTAACTCCATATGGCAACCTGACACCATCCTCTGGCCTCCAAGGGTACCAGACATATATGGGGTGCATAAACACGCAAGAGGCAACGCACACAGACACACACATCGCATCCAGCATGGATAAGAAAGGAACTCATATGCTGTCACCCCTAATTGAAAAACTATCGGCAGCTGATGGATGGTGGAGAGGGAGTCGTTATCCATCAGTGAGTGGTGTAGCCACTGGCAAGTTCCCCTGCTCCAGTAAATAACCCCTCCCATGCTCATGTAAGCAACCCTATCAATCTCAGTGGGCCACACAATGTAAGGCCTGAAAGGAGGAAGGGGACTGGGAAGAAGAGGTTCAAAGGGAGTGGGATGAGAGAGGATGAGGGTAGGTGGGGTGAAAATCACCTCTGTGTGTGTGTGTGTGTGTGTGTGTGTGTGTGTGTGTGAAACAAAATTTGAGAAATATGTACATTTTAACTATGCTAACATATTAGCAATGGTTCACTGATGATGTAAAAATAGTTAATCATACTGGATTTAAGACAGTAAGTAACAGGGCTGTGCAGGGTAGATCACTCCTGGATTCCTAGCACTTATGCTAAGGTAGAGATGCACGTGAATACAGAGGCAGCTTATACAGAGACTGCATCAAAAAACATTCTCTCCCTCCTTCTCTTCCTCTTCTGCCTCCTTCTCCCCCCTCCATTATTATTATTATTAAATTATTATTAAGGTTTTTTTTTTTCCGAGACAAGGTTTCTCTGTGTAACTCCGGCTGTCCTGGAACTCACTCATAGATTAGGCTGGCCTCAGATATCTGCCTGCTTCTGCTTTCTCAGTGCTGAGATTAAAAGCATGCGCCACCACACTCACCATGTCAGGCTCACAACGGCATTCATGTGTACACATACTTACACAAAATTTAAAACAACACAACACAATACAACACAATAAAAAGAGGTAGAAGCAGATGGCTCTCAAGGCCGCTCTGGTCTTGGTCTTGTTCCTGGACAGCCAGAGAGACCCTGTTTCAAAAACCAAAATAAATAAAAGAGAGTCCCCAGGGGAAAAGACTTTAATGTTTCAAAAAGGAAAATAAGATCAAGTAGACTTCTTAAATAACAACCTCAAATTCAGAATCAACATAATAAAACACACACTTGAATACACCAAAGGGTATTTTTATTTTTTCCTATATGCCAACCACCTTAATGATGGTACCATGTATATTTTCTCAGCTGGCAAATAAGACACAAAGCAAAATTTCCCAATGTTCAGGGAATCACACGTAGTCATCTGTCTTTGGGAGGATTCAGTTTCTTACGACGATTGTGATACCTTGAGAAGAAGAAAATATTAGAGGTAAGATTATTCCAGTAATTAGTTACTTCAGGTAGACAACTTAAATTTCTGTGATTTTTATCTATTTTTGTTAGAATTATTTGAAAAAGGTCAATAAAACTTTATATACTATCGCATACTTCTCAGATATTTCTTAGTAATAAGCCACAATCCGCCATTGTAAAAATTATTTCCTATCAATTAAACAATTTGGAAAATCTCCTTTCAGATCTTGAGGACAATTTCACAACCTGGATTAAAACCAAATGCTTATCTTGAAAGAAACTTTATATCATAAATATGTTCTATAGAAAATTTATTGATAATGCAATTATTTCCACTATAAAGGCTAAAGTAGGTGTAGAAACACCCTGTAGTTATTTGAAAGCAAAGAGGGGCATCAAAACCCCCCCAAAATAAGAGTATGTCTTGCCTGTTTTGTGATTATTATGTCTAAACATGAACTGTACTTGTATTTTATATATGTATTACAAGCATTTTATTTGAAGTTTGAAGATAATTTTATATAATATTTTTAGTGTGGCTGCGACTTGACTGTGACCCTCAAAACTGAGTTAAGTACAGAATTTTCCACTTGTGGAATCAGGTCAGTGCTGAAAAACCTTTCACAACCAGGAATGGTGCCCACTTTTAATCCTAGCACTTGGGAGGCAGAGGCAGGAGGATTTCTATATTTGAAGCCAACCTGTGTCTACACAGCATGCACTACCATGTCCAGCAGACAAATGTATTTCTAAAAACAACTAACTTCTAGAAATTGAAATTTAAAATCCAATTCTGTTTGCAGTCACAATGAAAGGACTTTTTGAGATGAATGTATACATTGCGACCTGTAAATGAGCTCTGAGCTGAGAGCAGTGGTACCCACCCACTCGGGGTCCCACGTCCTCAGGAGCATGAGGTGGGAAAGGCAAGTCTGAGGCTAATTTGGGGAACATAGCAAGACCTGTCTCAAGAAAACCTGACGCCTCAGCCTTAAACACACACAGGTATAAAGTAACATTATATAGACTGAGCAGATTTTATTTTAATATTTAGGAATATATGTAGCTATTATATAAACCACATAACATGTAACAACGATTAAAGGACAAAGTCATGAATTTGAACGAAAACAAGGATGGGAACAAGAGAGGTTGGGGTAGGAAGGCGACGGAGGGAGAAGGAAAGTGAAAATAGTGTCATTCTATTATGATCTCAAAAATGAGCAAAGTTATTAAAGCAAAAACAAACAAACAACAACAACAAAACCCACAAGCCAAGCCCCACAAAAAACAACCACCATTACAAAAATTCTCTAACCAAGTGATACTGGTGCACGCCTGATCCCAGCACTGGGGAGGCAGAAGCAGGTGGGTCTCTTGAGTGCCCAGCCTGGTCTACAGAGCAAGTTCCAAGAAAACCAGGGCAGCATAGAGAAACCCTGTCTCAAAAGGGAGAACAAACAAACAAACAAACATACAACCTTTTTCTAAAGACCCACGTAAATGGGAAAATGTATCATTTTCAGAGATATAAATATCTAGTTATGTAAGGCACCAACTAGCCTGAAATGGGCCTGGAGACCAAATGTTATCTTGTTTAAAATTCCAGCAGACTTTTAAAGAAAAAAAGCTTTTTGGAGATATGTTGATTTCAAAATTTATACATCTATAAATACAAAAGACAGGAGTGCTAAGACAACTTTGAAGAGAACAAAAGAGTTAGAGGACTTGAGGCATCGCAAGGCGCATTTCTGGTCACGTAGACATATGTCCCTACAGCGCTAGAGTAAGAGCCAACATGCGTGTCAGCAGAGGACTTGTGCAAGTGGCTGGAGGTGGCAACAGCAGGGTGGTATATATGTTAATATATATGGCATATAGTCTGTTCTGATGCAGTCACAAAGCTGTTCTCCCAGGAAAGGGCTGTGCTAGAGTTCAAACAGCACAAGCCTGAATGTTACAGCACAGGGGCAACCCTGTGTTTACCTGCAGGGACTGGGGCCTGAATGGATATGGAGGTCTCCATTATGTATCTTACACGCCTTTAAAAGCAACACTGTAATACCTCTAAAAACATTGAAAAAGAAGATTGTATAGCTCATTTTTAAATCATAGTGAGTCCCATTCTTCTGATTGCTATACCTTAAAAACTGTGAAATACTGACAAATCAGTCTATAAATTGCTTGAGTCTTAAGGAAAAAATGATTCACTAATGTTCAGAAACGAATACTTGAATTAAAATACAGACATGTAGACAAGACAGATCAGTGAGTAGAGGCACCTGCCACAGAAGGCTGGCAACCTAACTTCGACCCTTGGAACCTACACACACCATGCACAAATGCTAGCAACAAATAAGATTCTGTATATATTTACACGTGTACATACATACAGATACTAAGCAAATATGTGCTGGACGATCTGAAAGGACAATCATTCTAGGCTAGATGCCTTCTTTATGCATACAAACTAGCATCTGGGTTTTCTGCTGAGCTCGTTATTGGGAGAGGTGTTGGGACAATCAATTCCGCCTAATTAAAGTCTGCTTATAATTCAAAGTGCCTCACAACCCTGAGGGGTAAAGATATACTAGGAGATCACATTAATTAGCAGTCAAAAGCTAATTAGTAGCAATTAGATTAAAGTAAATTAAGATTAAACATAGGTAAGATAGGAGATAACACGCTCTGAATCGTCTCCTTGCCTTTAGTCTTTCTCCTTCAAGTGAAATACAGTCAGGGGATTTTCACAACTTCAGTACTTGGTTATAAACAATGTTTATAAAAGATTAAAGCAATCTGAATGCTCGGGAAAGAAGCCTGTAACAAAAGCCAGTAAGGACGATGAAAAGTAGGCTGGATAATGTGCAAAAATAAAAGGCTGGGAAGATAGCTCAGTCAGGAAAGGATTTGCCTTGCAAGCCTAAGGGCCTGAGTTCAGTCCCCAGAACCCACGTAATTCGAGCTAACTGGTATGGCACAGGACTGTTCTCCCAGCACTGAGGAGCTAGAGACAGACAAGACCCTGGGGCTTCCTGACCAGCCTAGCCTAGCTGGTGAGTTCCAGGCTACTGACAGACTGTCTTTAAACCTGAAGTTGTCCCATAAACCTCTCTGCATACAGCCCACCCCCACCCCAATGGATGGATAGACAGGTGGATAGGTGATAGATAGACAGAAAGATGGATGATGATAGATAGATAGATAGATAGATAGATAGATAGATAGATAGAGACCTGACAGTTGTCCTCTGACACCCACATTGTCAGTGTGGCATACACAAACACCTCCACATACCTGAACACACACATAAACATTAATAATAACATTTTAAGTAAAACAAAAAAGACAAACAGGAGATGCAGTGAGGCCATGAATCATGTCTACACATCTAAGAATATAATTAAAGATACAAAACTATGGGATGGCTTCTTAATTGGCTTTCATGAACTCTAACTTAATAGTTACAAAGGCAGGTGAAAATCTAACACCTGTTATGTACATAATCATATGCATAAACAATATGAGTACTAAAAAACAAAAATCAAAAATGGAGATAAATGCAGAACAGGAGCTGGGCGGAGGTGGCACACACCTTTAATCACAGCACTTAGGAGGCAGAGGCAGAGGCAGACGAACTCCCAGGTTGAGTTCGAGGCCAGCCTGGTCTCCAAAGTGAGTTAGTTCCAGGTCAGCCAAGGCTACACAGAGAAACCCTGTCTTGAAACAAAACAAAACAAACAAACAAAAATAGAAATGGAAAGACAAGAAGTTGGGAAGGAGCTGAGGGGAGATATGATCAACACATATATGTATGAAATTATCAAATAAATATAAGATTTTTAAAGTTGGTTATCAGACCCACAACTTGCTTATTCAAACACAGTAAAATTTACTTAAGACACTTTTGCATTTAAAAAAAAATAGAGGGGCTGGTGAGATAGCTCAGTGGGTAAGAGCACCCGACTGCTCTTCTGAAGGTCCAGAGTTCAAATCCCAGCAAACACATGGTGGCTCACAACCACCCGAAATGAGATCTGACGCCCTCTTCTGGAGTGTCTGAAGTCAGCTACAGTGCACTTACATATAATAAATAAATAAATCTTTAAAAAAAAAAAATAGAGACTGTGCTTGTTGGGGTGGGTCTGGTGCTGCTATGTATTCAAATGCTACATACTGTATCCTAAGACCTGGTTGTCCCAAGGGCTTGCACAACAAGTCCACCAGCTTTTGTTGTGCCAACCTTGCCCCCTCCCCCAGTCCATTGGTCAGTAAAAGGCTAAAGCCTGTGACTGGGCAGTAGACGGAGGTGGGGGTGCAGGTGTTCATTACCTGGCTGACAGTCCCAGTTAAAAGGAAAAAAAGGAAGAAGAGAGGCAAGCAGGAGAAGAGAAGAGACCGCCATGGGGTAGGTGGATGGGTGATGGTGAGGGCTGGCCTGATGGAGTAGGAGTGGCCCAGGAGGAACAAGGCAAGTGGTATCTCGGGGATCCCCACAGGGAAGTAGACAGACTAGCACGGAGGGCTGACAGCTGTCTGTCCAGCTCCAGGGCTCTAAAGCTTACTATAGATCTAAGGTGTCTGGGTGTTTTATTTGGGAACTAAATGATCTGAAGTGGACCAGAAACCTCTAACAGATACTTAAAGGCAACTTGGCTGCAGCAAGGCCCCAGAATAATAATAACCACAGCATGTTTTTGCCAAGAGCTCTAATTTCTTTCTTAGAAAAGAGACACAAATACATCACCTTTAGCCTGTAACCCACGTATTCAGAGAATGAAGCAGGAGGACTGTGACCAGCTCTAGAGATGCCTGGACTACAAAGGAGTTTCAGGCCAGTGCGGACGACAAAGTAATAATATCCTGTCTCAAAACAAGGCAAGTGCACAGTAAGGACCCCGCCCCCTGAGTTCTTACAGACACCGTTAAGTGGGGGCTCCTTTAGATGAGGGAAAGAAAGGCTGTTTTACTGCAAAGAACTAAAAATGTCTAACTTTAAAAAAAAAATTAACTTAAAAAAAAATGTTGCCAGCTGGGCATGGTGGCATATGCCTTTAATCCCAGCACTCAGGAGGCAGAGGCAGGCGGATTTCTGAGTTCAAGGCCAGCCTGGTCTACAAAGTGAGTTCCAGGACAGCCAGGGCTACACAGAGAAACCCTGTCTTGAAAAACAAACAAACAAAAAAAATGTTGCCAGGTGATGGATGACGGTGCATCTTTAATCCCAGCATTCAGGAAGCAGAAGAGAGGCAGGCAGATCTGAGTTCTAGGCCCGCCTGTCTCAAAGGGGGCTAAAATGAAGATGTATTTATTTTATGCCTGTGAGTGTTTGCCTACATATGTCTGTGTCCCACACGATGGCCCGGTACCTCTGGAGGCAGAAGAGGTCATCAGATGCCGTAGCACTGGAGCTATAAACGGCCGTGAGATGCCATGTAGAGATGCTAGGGACCCAACCCGGGTCCTCTGTAAGAGCAGCCAGTACCCTTAAATACTGAGCCATCTCTCCAGCTCCTAATTTAAAATATTTGAAGGACACTGAGGAAATGTTGAACTGTATAGCGCAATGGGCTGTATGTCATTTACACAATGACTGTAAATAAAAATGTCGAGAGTTTAGCTGGGCACAGTGACATACACCTTCAATTGTGAGACAGAAGCTTGTGGATCTCTGTGAGGTTTGGGCCAACCTGGTATGATCGATGATCGATGTAATGATCGATGTAATGATGGATGGATCATTACAGGCAAGTCAGAGTGAGACCTTGTCTTTAGAGGAAAAAAAAAAGTTAGAGTTGGGCTGGCATTGGTTAAGGTGCTTAATGTCAAACTTAACAGAGTTCCATCTCTGTGAGCAAAATGGCGGCAGGAGAGCATGGATGCCTGCAAGCTGTCCTCTGACCTCCCCATGCTCAGCAAGGCACACACAGATCCTCTAATAAAAACAACGGCAGGGTCAACGTCACCAAGAAAGGTAGTATGAAGTAGTACACAGGAAAACTGCCACACTCAGGACAGGGAGAAAGGATCTCCTGAAAGGACCTGGAACAGCACACAGAGCCCCAGGACCCAGTCTCCTCTAGCCACTTACGGGAAGACTCACGCGCCTCAGAGTCAGCATAACTAACAATGGCTTCATCTTTCTCACTTCTCCATTCATAGTAATGGCACCACTCACTACCCAGGAAAACACCGCAGTCACAAAGGCCCCGCCCCCAGGCCCCTGGTTCCCTGGCACACACTCACCACTAATAAAGTTCTTAGAGCACAGCCTGTCTTTCTTCATAAAGCACCCGTACACCTCACTTTCCCCTCCTCACTCTTGGTGGCGGCCTGCTAAAGTCAAAGTCTTTGACTAGATTATTGTAATGGCTTTCTAACAAGCCTCCCTGTCCCGTCTTTCCTGACATCACTCTCCTTAAGTGAGGATCCTTAAAAATGTTCTATGGCATAAATGCTGGACATGCAGGTTTGCATTCTAATCCCTCAGCATAAAACCCTCATCGACCCATCCTACGTCCACAGAAAGCTCCTACCTATGATAGTGGCAGCCAGAGCCTGGCACTTCTCCCGTGGTCGTGTGATCAAGCAGAGAGAAGAGAAGAGGCAGGGCCAGGCTTCAGTCCCCAGAGGACCATACCCACTGACACTCATCTGCCATACAGACCCTATCTTCTAAAGGTTTTATGACCTCCCAATACAGCATCATCAACTAGGGACAATGGGGGACATTTCAGGATCTACCAGCATCCGGACCAATCAGAGCGACTTGAGGTTTTCTCCACATTTCACCCGAAAAGCTAATCCTTCTGCCTGGGTAGTTGTGACCATCTCATGTATATGTCTGAACCACCTTTCAAGGTTCAGCGACAGCTTTAGCTGTTTGTACTCGACTGTCTTCAGTCCTCAACTCTAACAGCTGCAGACAGGGGTGTCATCCCATCACTGAGCACCTGATGATGGAGCAGTTTGTGACTATGCTTGGGAGCTCAGTGGGTGTGTCCTGCACAGAGTCAGCTCGGTGGTGGGTACCGGATTGCACAAGAGAGTAAGAACAGAGCCTGCTCAGACCAACAAACAGAAACAGAGAACACTTCACAGTTTGGTTTGGAAGAAGAAGGATGTGAGAGAAGATTCTGGGCTAGGAGTAGAGCTCCACGGAACAACACACTGACCAGCATGTGTGGGCCCTCAGGCTGATCCCTAGCAATGCAAGAGAAGACATAAGGAGTTTGGGGGAGGGGAGGGCGAGATTGGGACTACAGCTCAGAGCTCAAAGATTGCCTCTAATTCACAAGGCCCTGAGTTCAATTTCAACAATACAAAAATAAATAAATAAATAAATAAATAAGCAAGTAAATAAAGCAAACATGCTTTTATTTAAATGGGGTGTAGGGGTGGTGAAATGGCCTTGTCATCAAGCCTCAAGACCTAAGTGTGATCTTTGGAACCCATATGAAAGGTGATCACCAACTCCCCAAGTTGTCCTCCAATTGGCCCATGCTTCCCCCACCACAAATAATCAAATAAATGTAATAAAATTGTATTTGTAAAGAGGATAAGGCACTGGTGGCACACGCCTTTAATCCCAGCACTTGGGAGGCAGAGGCAGGTGGATTTCTGAGTTCCAGGCCAGCCTGGTCTACAAAGTGAGTTCCAGGACAGCTAGGGCTACACAGAGAAACCCTGTCTTGAAAAAAACAAGAAAGAAAGAAAGAAAGAAAGAAAGAAAGAAAGAAAGAAAGAAAGAAAGAAAGAAAGAAAGAAAGAAAGAAAAAAAGAAAGAAAGAAAGAAAGATAGAAAGAAAAGATAAATAAATAAACAAACAAGTAAATAGGGCTGGTGAGATGGCTCAGTGGTAAGAGCACTGACTCCTTTTCCAAAGGTCCTAAGTTCAAATCCCAGCAACCACATGGTGGCTCATAACCACCCATCACCCATTATGAGATCTGACACCCTCTTCTGGTGCATCTGAAGTCAGCTACAATGTACTTATACATAAATAAATCTAAAAAAACCCAAAAAACCCAAAAACAACAACAACAACAAAAAAAAACCAACCCAAGTAAATAGAAAGGCCTGGGAGCTGGCTCAATTAAAGTATCTTCCATGCAAGTATGAAGACCAGAGTTCAAATCCCAGCACCTATGTAGAAAGCAGCCTGTAAGGCAGTGGACACTCATAATCCCAGAACTGAGGAAGCAGAAGCAGGGGCATCCCAGGCCATGCTGGCCAATCAGTCTGTGTAATCAGTGAGATCAGATTCAAGAGAATGGCCCTGTGCTCAAGAACACTGGCAGTTCTCCTAGAGGACTTGGGTTCAAGTCCCAGCACCCTCTTGTAGGCTCACAACCATCTCTAACTCCAGTTGTAGGAGATGCAATGCCTCGCCTCCTGGGGCACTGCATACATGTGGTGCACACACTTGTAAGTAGGCAAAACGTGTACATAAATAAAAATAAGCAGATCTTTAAAAGTAAGTAAATAGGGTGGGGGGTGGCGACGACAGTAAATAAGGTAAAGAGTGGCTGAGGAGGGCACGCAGCATTCACCTCTGGCTCCCATGTGCACGCACACTAGCATAAAAATGCACGCACACAAAGACAGACTAATTTAATCACGCAAGGAAAGGGAAACTAAAGCTATAGTAGGACACAGGACAAGAATAACACAATGTGCTGGGCAGTGATGGGGCACACCTTCAGCACTTGGAGGCGGAAAAAATCTCTGAGTTCGAGGCCAGCCTGGCCTACACAGTGAGTTCCAGGACAGCCAGGGCTACATAGTAAGACCCTGTCTTGAAACACAAAAAGAAAAAAAGGGAGGGAATGTGGGAGGGAGGGAGAAAAACACTATGTGAGCATTGTAAACAGAACTGCAAGTAGTTTTTATCGGAATTAAGGACATTTACTGACCAATCAGCCTGCACAATTGGGGAGAGGGGGGTAATAATTCAAAACTCTGTTAGAAATGCATAAAGGGCGTCTGCGGAGACGGCTCAGAGGTTAAGAGCACTTGCTGCTGTTGCAGAGGACACAGGCCCTGTTCCCAGTGGCCACAGGGTGGCACCAGTTCCAGGGGATCTGGTGTACTCCCCAGGTCTCTGGGGGCAAACACATGTAGTGTATTTACACAGACACAAATCACTCATACACGCAAGATAAGGAAATAAATAAACCTTTAGAATAAAGAAATGGATAAAGTGCTCAGAATAAGATCAGTAAGATTATCAGGAAAGAAAAATGTAAAAACTGTAATAAAGGAC
Source organism: Mus caroli (assembly GCF_978045245.1). NCBI lineage: Eukaryota > Metazoa > Chordata > Mammalia > Rodentia > Muridae > Mus > Mus caroli. The sequence continues at coordinate 94,981,053 of NW_028227264.1, forward strand.
TAGCACAAGCCAGCAGAATTTCAGAAAGACTTGCATTAATAAAGTGTTAATGTTGTTTGAACTCCAGGATATGCAGACTGAGAAATATACCATGGCACACTTGGTCAATGTTCCCACACAGCGCCACTGCAGAAGCTGTTGATGCAAAGACAGAGGTGAGCGTGTGCGGTGGGAGCCGAGGGGCGGGATGAACTTACTGTCCGTGCGGGTACCAGCGATGCTTCGTGGTGTAGAACACCTTGCTCAGTTGTTCTATCATGGGCCCTTGCTCCAGCTGCTTGCGCTTTCTAACTTCTAACTTGGCTTTCAGGATCTGCTCGTGGGTTTCCTCATTATTATGCAGAAGATCTGGTTGAGGGATGGGCTATAAAATAAGCAAATTACCAACGATGAAGTGTAGAAACATAAGCCGGGAACTGACTGGCTTTGTGATGAGACAGCGACTGCCCTCAGCCATGCACCCCCTTGCCATCCAGTGTTAAGTTACCAGGGCACCTTCAGGTAGCTGTATTATCCAAAGTCAGAAAGACTCGTCTATACACAAAAAAATTTTAGGTTCACTTTCCAATAATAAAAGTTCTTACTCAATTATTTTACCTCATTGATAAGGTACTTATTATTTTTTTCCTATTTCTCCTATATACTGGGGCCCATATGATTTTTTTTTAATCTGCAATGTGGCAGTTTACCTTACATATTATTAAGGAAAAAACAATGAAAAATATATACCAGACCTCTGTGGGGGTTGAGTAAGAATGGCCACCACAGGCTCGTATGTTTGAAAGGTTGGTTCCTAGTTGGAACTGTTTGGGAAGGATTAGGAGGTGTGTTGCTGGAGGTGGGCTTTCAAAAGCCCATGCCAGACCCAGTCTCCCTCTCCGCTTGTAGATTAGATATAAATTCTTAGCTACCGTTCCAGTATCAGGCCTGACTACCTGCCACCATGCTCCCTGCCATGAGGGACTCACCCTATGAAGCTGTAAGCAAGCCCCCAACGAAACGATTTCTTTCATAAAGCTGTCTTGGTCTCTGGCCATACAGCTAAGCTCTTACTTTCCGCTCTGAAATCAGGAGTAACAGCGGGTTGATAAGAGTAACATAAGGGTTGATACAGACCAAGTGAATGGTGATGTAGTGTGCCTGAGAGTCCTCAAGTTCTTAAAGATTCCAATAGATGGTACTTAGTGACATTTCCCCTAAAGTCCCCCACAGGATACAAGTGCTACAAGTACATTTTAAAGAAGTACTCCTTAGACAATTAAAAATCTTGAAGACCGACTCTTATGCAAAGCTGAGTATCAGTCACTGTAAATGACTATCCCTTGAAAGGGTCTAACAAGCATAGCATTAGACTGTACAAGCTGTCAGAATCGAAATGGAGCAAAACAAAAGTGTATGTGTAACAATGGGGGGCTCTGAGAAGCTCTCACATACATACATCTGACAGCAAGAACTAACCGAGCCTCACAGAAACCACAACCCTGCACAAAGTCCAAACTTACAAACTGCAAACATCCACCAAAATTACACGCTGCCCAGCAACTGCCTGGTTGGCCTCAAGCTACAGCAGCCCTTGTTACTGATTCCTGTGAGGGGAACTGGTGTGGCAAACTCCTGTGATCCTCTTCAGCTGGCCCTCAGAAAGGTTGTTCCATCGTACTGAGTACAGCAGCGTTCATTTCTTCTGTGTGGTTCTAGCAAATACACTGTATCTACGCCTGCTGCTACTTGGCTGACAGGACCTTAAACAAGAGTTTTCTTCTTTAGGTTTTGGTATTTGTTACTAATGATCGAATGTTTTAAGGCAGCCATGTTGGCACTCACCTGTGATCACAACACTGGGGAGGCTGAGACAGAGGACTGCCATTAATTTGAGGACACTCTCAGTTACAGAATGAGTTCTACGATAGCCTGGATAACATAAAGAGACCCAGCCTGGGCTACAGTGAGACTTACCTCAAAAGCCTTACCAACAGTTTGTTGGTTTTCAAGATAGGCTTTCTCTGTGTAGCCCTGGCTGTTCTCTGACATGCTCTGTAGACTAGGCTGGCCTCAAGCTCACAGAGATCCACCAGCCTCTGCCTCCTGAATAATACGATTAAAGATGTATGCCACCATAGTCTGGCTAGACTTCCCCACTTTAATTTAAAAAAAAAATGTTTGTAAATATTAAAAAGAAGGTGTTTGGGGCTGGAGAGATGGCTCAGTGGTTAAGAGCACTGACTGCTCTTCCAGAGGTCCTGAGTTCAATTCCCAGCAACCACATGGTGGCTCCAACCATCTGTAATGAGATCTGATACTCTCTTCTGGTGTATCTGAAGACAGCAACAGTGTACTCACATAAATAAAAATAAATAAATCTTAAAAAAAAAAAAAAAGGTGTTTGGGGCCAGTAAGATGACAACAGATAAAAGTGCTTGCTGAAAAAACCTGGCGGCTGAGTTTGATCCCTGGTACCCACATGAAGATAGAAAGAGAGAACTGTGTCTACAAAGTTATCCTCTGGCCTCCACACTCAGTCCATGTGTCTTAGTCACTGTTCTTTTGCTGTGAAGAGACCCCATGACACAGTAGCTCTTACAAAGGAAAGCATTTAATTGGAGCTGGCTTACAGTTTTAGAGGTTTAGTCTATGATCATCATGGCGGGAAGGATGGCAGCATGCAGGCAGTAGCTGGAGAAATTGCTGAGAGTTCTACATCCAGACTCAAAGGCAACAGGAAGAGAAAGACACTGGACCTAGCTTGGGCTTTGGAAACCTCAAAGGCCCCCGTGACTTCCTCCAACAAGACCACACCCCCTAATCCCTCTCAAGTAGTGCCACCCCCTAATAGCAGAATATTCAAATATATGAGCCTATGGGGCCAGTATTTGGATCTTTATAATAGTCCAGCAGGAAAGCACACTTGGCCCAGGCCTGAGGACTTGATTCAATTCCTGGGACCCACTTGGTGGCTGTAGATAACCATAACCAGCTTCTGAAAGTTATCCTCTAACTTCCACACAGGGCATGGACATGCACCAAGACATGTACACACACAGACACACACACACAGACACACACACACACACACTAATGAACGGACTCTGAAAAGTTGAAAAGATTATCAGAATCAACAGCACAAAAGCTGTAAGACGGTACTCTAAAATACAAGTCTTTCATGATATATGGTAGTATGGGATATATAATATACTTTACAGGTTTATTTCATGTGTGAGTGTGATACTGGGGAGTCAACCCAAAGCCTTACAAATACCTGATGAGTGTTCTACCAATCTCCGAGATTCACAAAACTTCATAAAATTTTAAATTTTAAACAAGGTCTTGCTAAGATGAATTTGAATTCCTTTTGCTTCAAGCCAGGTGGTCGGGATTACAGGTCTCTGCCACAAAGCCTAGTTTTCATCAAATGTCTTAGGTCAGAAAAATGATGTCCCCATTCCCATTAAATAGTTAGTTCCCTTGTATACTAAGAAACTTTTTAGGAAAGAAGATAAAAATCAAAACAGTTCACTAGAAAAGCTAAAAGACCCAAAACAAGGAAGGCTATCCGACAGCCCTCCGGTACGTACTTTGGTGTGTTCGTAGGGGATGTCCACAGAAGGGTGGTAGCACACTATTGTCCTGCCGTCGGCTGTCAAGGCGAGGTCCACCTTGCTGAAAGGGAATGTTTTAGGAAATACACTTAAACCGTACTCAAGGCAGCTTGATTACTTTTAGGCCTGGTTTTGTTTTTTTGAGACAAGGTCTCATTCTGTAGCCCAGCTAGTCCTAGAACTCACTCTGTAGCCCATACTGGCCTCCAAAGCATGGCAATCCCCCTCCCTCTGCCTCCAAAGTGACTGGAAAACAGACACATACCATCATATCTAGCAGAATAACTTTTGTTTTGAGATAAGACTTCATGTCTCCCAGACTGGTTTCAAACTTACTATGTAGCCAAGAATGACCTTAAACTCTTAATCACCCCCAACTCTCGTCTCCCAGTAAGAGTACAGGTATGCCCAGCTAGAATATTTTTTTTAAGATTTATTTATGTATATGAGTACACTGTAACTGTCCTCAGACACACCAGAAGAGGGCATCAGATGTGAGCCATCATGTGATGCTGGGAATTGAACTCAGGACCTCTGGAAGAGCAGTCAGTACTCTTAACTGCTGAGCCATCTCTCCAGCCCCGAATACTCTTAATGAGAAAATTAATTAGAAATCACCCAGCATGCTACACTGCAAGCTAAGCCTCTGCCTGCTGTGTGGAGAGCTTTGGGGGCTGCTTAGCAAGAATCTGACAGTGAGCTGGGCGTGGTGGCGCACGCCTTTAATCCCAGCACTTGGGAGGCAGAGGCAGGCGAATTTCTGAGTTCGAGGCCAGCCTGGTCTACAAAGTGAGTTCCAGGACAGCCAGGGCTACACAGAGAAACCCTGTCTTGAAAAACCAAAAAAAAAAAAAAAAAAAGAATCTGACAACAGTGGGCCAGGACAAGGAAGTAAGCTCAGGCAGGAATCTAATTTCAGGCTAGAACAGAGAAGCTTCAGGCAAGATTATGACTTTGGGCTAAGACAGGGAAGTAGGCTCAGATATCTTGGTCATCCTGATAAGCTCTTAGAAACAGTGATCCTGGGACTTTGTTTATTGCCTTGCTTGTTCCTTGACTATTTGTGTTTATTGTACTGCTTGACCTTATTACTCACATGTAATTAAAATGGTATAAAAGCGAATTGGGAAAAAAATAAAAATAAACCCACCTCAGCCTCAGAACTGGCTGGGGTCATGCTGCAATGTTGTCTAATTGTCATTTTTCTTTTTAATCCCTGCTCCTGCGCTGGAGAACCTGCTGACTGACTGAGCTGGCTTGGTCACTGCTAGAGAAGGGCAAGGACAATAAAGCCTGGCAGTGGTAAAGGCTCCACCCACATACGCCAGTATGCTAAAGTGGCTCAGGTCAAATGCAGCCCCAAGGATATGGCTACAGCAGCATATGCCATCAGGGGACAAACCAAGAGCTTCTGGGATGACTTTTATAAAGCCATGGATAGCTACACATCTGCTAGCTATACAGCCATGTATACCTCTGCCATACAAGTCAATCCACCTTGGAAGTTCCATATTACAACAGAGGATTGGTAGTCTAGACTACAGGCTGGAGTATTCTGAGGAAGCCTTGTAGGGTATTAGTCCTACATCCCACATTTCAAAATGCTACTTTAAGCTGGGTGTATTGGCACACACACCTTTAGTTGCAGCACTTGAGAGGTAGAAGCAGACAGGTTTCTGAGTTTGAGGCCAGCCTGGTCTACAGAGTGAGTTCCAGCACAGACAGAGCTATACACAGAAAAAAAAAACAAAAAAACAAAACAAAACCCAAAATTCAACAATAACAAAAAAGAATAAAATAAAAAAACTAAAACAAAAACAAAGATGCTACTTCAAACTTAAGACAAATATTCTAGACAAAGAAGGTCAATAAAGAAAAAAATACTAAAAAGAATTGCTGAACTTACTAGCCTAACTGAAATGTTAACTGGTGATTCTGATAGCTGGATCGAATCTGAAAGAGGCTCTGAGCAATTTTATCCTTAAAGAGACTCATGCACTAACAGAACTGAAAGTTTACACACTGACAGGGGCTGGTGAGAGGGCTCAGTGGGTAAAGGTGCTTGCTGCCAGGACTAACACCCAGAGTTTGAGCCCTAGGACCCACACAGTGAAAAGAGAGTTGTCCTCTAACCTCTCCATGCATGCCATGGCCCGCACATGCTCGCATCCAAAGAAAGACATGTAATAAAAAATGTATTTGTGAAGCCGGGCGTGGTGGCGCACGCCTTTAATCCCAGCACTCGGGAGGCAGAGGCAGGCGGATTTCTGAGTTCAAGGCCAGCCTGGTCTACAAAGTGAGTGCCAGGACAGCCAGGGCTACACAGAGAAACCCTGTCTCGAAAAACAAACAAACAAAAAAAACAAAAAAAACAAAAAAAAAAAAAATGTATTTGTGGAAGGTTGCTAATTTCAGACTGAGAAACTATGTTGAATATACTTTATGCTACAAGAATACAAATTATTTAAATTTAAATAATAAAATTAATTAACCACAAATTGCTAAAGGGAACATGTATTGCTTGATTGGAAAACCCTGTATCTATAGCATAAGTGACAACTAAGACCATAGCAGAATATGCCAGCTTACCTACCATAAAAAAAAAATAAACAGTAATGAGACCATAAATTATATTTCATCTGCATTAAATGGTTTTACTGATTTTACCACTGAATTCTAAACATAACTGTAATAACATTTCCACTATCAAATTCTATTTATTTATTTATTTATTTATTTATTTATTTATTAGTTTGTTTCTGTCACAAAGAAGGTCTTGCTTTGTACCTCTGGCTAACCTGGACCTCACAGGGCCTCACCTGCATCTGCCTCCCCAGTGCTGGGAATGAAGTAAGTCCGCCACCATGTCCAGCCCGAATGAGTAGCTAAATATTTTTAAAAAGATATATTGGCTGTATTTTATGTGTATGGGTGTTTTGCCTGCACGTATGTGCCTCACGGGTGTCCCCAGTGTCCTCAGCGATGGGAATTCGGTCCTTGGAACTGGAGCTGTGAATGAGTTGTATGTCGTCACGTGGGTGCTGGGCAGGAGCAAGAGCCGCACACACTTTAGAGCGCTGAGCCACCTCTCCTCCACCACTGTTGGTTGAGACAAGGTCTCACTAGTACCTCAGCTGGACAGTCCAGGCTGGCTTTGAACCCATGATCCTCTCTTTAGTGTTCCATGTGCTAGGATAACCACTGCAGCTGGCTTTAGGAAGTTTTGCATAATATAAAACACTGACATCACTCAATGTGTTCAGGATGAAAATATATATATAATCTAGTCTAATTTCATCACTAGCTTCTTAGTACTCACGAAATGTACAATTAGAACTAGTGTCAAAAAACAAAGTATGGGCTGGAGAGACAGCTTGTTGCTCTTACAAAGGACCCTGGTTCAATTCCCAGCACTCATGTGGCTGCTAACAAGGAAGTCAGTCATTCTAGTTCCAGCAGGCCTGACACCCTCTTCTGACCTCCCCAGACCTCAGGAACACACATAGTACAAATAAATACATGCAGGCAAAAATACCCACACACAAAATACATTTAGGGGCTGGCGAGATGGCTCAGTGGTTAAGAGTGCCGACAGCTCTTCAGAAGGTCCCGAGTTCAAATCCCAGCAACAACATGGTGGCTCACGACCATCTGTAATGAGATCTGACGCCCTCTTCTGGAGTGTCTGAAGACAGCTACAGTGTACTTACACATAATAAATAAATTAAAAAAAAAACATTTAAAAGAAAATATAAATAATGTTGGGCATGGTAGCACATATATAAGTTCTGGGAGAAGAAAACGGGAATCCAAGGCCAGACTCAACTGTGTAGAGAGTTTGAGTCTAGCTGGGCTGGTTTTGGTTTTTGGCTTTTTGGGGTTTTTTGTTTTGTTTTGTTGGTCTGTTTATTTTTTTTACTTACTAAAATTTGCAATAAAACCTACATGATTTAAGATAATATATTGGGGCTGGTGAGATGGCTCAGCGGGTAAGAGCACCCGACTGCTCTCCGAAGGTCCTGAGTTCAAATCCCAGCAACTACATGGTGGCTCACAACCATCCGTAACAAGATCTGACTCCCTCTTCTGGAGTGTCTGAAGACAGCTACAGTGTACTTACATATAATAAATTAATTAATTAATTAAAAAAAGAAAATATATTGTATTTTCTGTACATCAACTCTGTAAAATAGAAATAAAAATGAATACATTGTATACTTTTCTTGGTTCTTAGAACAGTAACTCAATTGAATAAATACCAAACACATAGTATGAATTCAACTGTGTAATCTGGAATTATTCAGTGTCAAACAAAAGACAGATAAACAGATGTAAGCCCTAATATAAAACTATAAAACCAAATTAACTTTTGCAAAAAGTTAAAGCCTGCTTCAGAAAGAAAAAGCACGTCTATTCTAACAGATGTGAGTATCCACTACAACACAACAGCAATCCTTTTTATCTAAAATGTGTACAATCCAGATACCACATAAATAAGACAACTTTAAAAAGCAAAATTAAAGGCAGAATAAACAGAAGAGCAAGCATAAAATCATTTCAGATCCAGCTAAAACGGCTATGTGAATTTTCATGCGTACCAATTGTAGTCATCCGGAAGAGAAGAGAATGTAGATTTGTGACAAGCACTAGACAAAGCTCCGTCTGCAAAAAACCCAGAGTAAAACAGTTTAGTTCGCCTGAGCATAAAGGTAAGCCTACACATCACCCAGTACGTCTTTCTGTTTTCTGTTGGTTTACAGAAACGGAGGAGGAGGGGAAGAGGTCTAAGAGGTCTAAGGCGAAGGGGGCGGGGGGAGAAACAGGAGGCGGATGAAGGGAGGGATGTTCTATATCTTCTCTCATATGGAAATCTAGATGTAAACATATGTACAAATGAGTGCACAAAAGGGGGCTGTTAGGGAGAGGAAAGAAGCCAGCAATGAAGAGGAGGAGCAATGGGGTGAGCGAGTGAGTCACAAAGATAATGTATGCACAAAATAGGCAGGAAAACGGGGTGGGGGCGGGTGTTGGTCTTTTGGGGTTTTTTGTTTGTTGGTCCAGGTTTGTTTGGTTTTGATTGGTTGGTTGGTTTGGTTTTGTGAGTCAGAGTTTCTCTGTGTAGCCTTGGCTGTCCTGGAACTAGCTCTGCAGACCAGGATAGCCTTAATCTCAGAGACCCACCTGCCTCTGCCCCACCGAGGGCTGGGATTAAAAGTGTGTTCCACACCATCCAGTGAAGATCACTGTAATCAATGCTGCCTGGAATAGCTCGAAGTAAAAAGCATTACAGCAATTTTACTTTTTATTAGTAGTATTTTGTGACAGTCTCACTATGTTGTCTTGGTTGGCCTGAAGCTCATTGTGTGTATCAGATGAGCCTTGATCTCATGGAAATCCACCTGGCTCTGCCTCCCAAATGGTAGGAATTATAGATTTATGCCAACATGTCCATCACACTACAGTGATTTCTTTTTTGGATGTTGCTTTGAGACAGGGTCTTTCTACGTAGCCCTGGCTATTCTGGAACTCACTATGTAGTCCAGGCTGGCCTCAAACATAGAGAGATCCTCCTGCCTCTACCTCCGGGAGTACTTGGATTAAAGGTGTACTACCACACCCAGCCCATTACAAGAACATTTGTTTGTTTGTTTGTTTGTTTGTTTGTTTGTTTGTTTGTTTTTCAAGACAGGGTTTCTCTGTGTAGCTGTGGCTGTCCTGGAACTTACTATGTAGACCAGGCTGGCCTCAAACTCAAGAAATCTGTCTGCCTCTACCTCAAGCACTAGGATTAAAGGCATGCATCACTATCACCCAGCTTACAAAAAACTTTTAAAAGCATAGATAATCAAAAGTTAATTCGTATGGCTCTTACTTTAGTTTGTGGCTACAATCACTGGCAATATTCTGTGCTCATGAACTAGTTTTAAGCTGAACACTGGTGGCGCGTGCATTTAACCCCAGCACTCAGAATAGGGGCAGGTGGATCTTTGAGTTTGAGGCCAGCCTAGTCTCCAGAGCAACTTCTAGGACAGCTAGGGCTACACAGAAAAGTAGGATGTGATTATCAAAATAATGTTCAGACCTTTAAAAATAAGGATTAGGTGAGCAGGGGATCAGGAGACAGAATTTTAAGAACGGCACGTCTGTCTGTGGAATTAGTTCCCTCATTCTATCATGTGGGCTCCAGAGATGGAACTCAGGTCATCAAGCTTGGTGGCATCTCATCTTTTGAGAGAAAGATCCCTGCTACTTAGCCTCCTGTTTCCTTAACAGAGCCCAGCCCCAGGGTACAGAGAAGTCAGACCCAGTACTGCTAGTAGTCTCCACAGGAGTTAATGTAAAAATTACCTATCTGTCCCTCTTCACTGAAAAGACCTTTTTCTATCAGATTTCCCACTACATGTATACTGCGGCCCTAGTATACAAAGTTGGCATCCTCAGTCCCTCTTGCACACAGTGGGAGATTTAGAAATGTCTGATTACCTGATAGGAGTGACAGGGATGGCCAGAATGTTCAGTTACCTCTGAGCTAACTTAAACTGTCCCCAATTCAGTCATCCCAAGGTCCTCTGACTAACCTGACAAGGAGGCCCTTGTACACTCAGCTTCTGTTACTAAAGAGAGACCACTAGTTTTGAAGTTTTATGTGGAAAAGGATGTTAACATTGGTGGCAAAGCAAAATGGGCAATTTAAAGAGAAAGGACAAAGAGCATCAAGAATGTGAGGGACATTCAAAACTCTCACACACGCAATCGACATTGGGTGTGGATGTTTTAAAGCTTATGAAGCCATTTGGTCTCATAACTTACTTAAGGACAAAGAAGGATGACAGAGAACATATGACTAAGGTCATGTGACAGAAGGCTTTCTAGAAAAGTGAGATTAGGTCAATTCCAACTGTTTTAAAAGGAGTTTAGTGAGCAAAACAGGGTTGCCTTGCCTCAAGTGACCCCAAGTTACCTATTTATTGCTTTAGGGAGGCAGGGTGTGAAAGCAGCTAGCTGTGACAAGCAGGATTTTCACATGCTGTTTATTTATGAGCCAATAGGCTGACTATGAAGCACAGATTAATAGACTTTCAGGAAAAATGATCTTTAGAAAGGAAGCACATTTATTTGTTTAATGACCATATCCACAAGGCAAAAAAACCTATAATATTAATAGTGATGATCCTTGGAAGATGGGGCTGTGGACTTCCTTTTTATTTCTAAATTTTGAGAACTACTAAAAAAAAGTTAAGAGGTGTAAATTGTAGTGAGTCTAATGTTCTACTCTCTACCAGTTCACCTAAATCCTTCTTGTATCGTAATGATAAGCCAATGACTAGCCTAGATCTTTCACTTAGCATTTATGCACATCTATATACACAAAGGCACACTCATACAAACACACACACACACACACACACACACCATCATCATCATCATTTAAGCCCACAACAGGATCATTCTGATAAATCAGATTTTCTTCTTTCTCTATTTAGTGATCATCATCATCAATCGTTTAAGCCCACAACAGGATCATTCTGATAAATCAGATTTTCTTCTTTCTCTATTTAGTGATCTTTCCACAATGATAACAGCTTTATAATATTCATAGTTACAATGAAGCATAACTTATTAATCCCCTCTTTGACAGGCATTTAAATTTTGTCCCCTTTTTATGACTACAAATAGGAGGCATAGAGAATAACCAAATGCTTTAAATATTCTATATTTGAAAAACCACAAAACATTTTTAAGCATTAAAAAAAAAATCTCACTTACTTTGGATTGGAAGTAAATGCTTCCAGATAGTTCTGTTTGATATCGCCCATTTTACTGCCGCCGCCATGATCCTTAGCAAGTAATTTGAAAAACGATATTGTAAAGTGAAAGCTGCCACTAGGCACACAGATTTTCGCTTCTGTTTAAGAGAGAAAGAAAATCAGCTACAAAGGTAAAGTGAAACACTAACACCATTAGCTAGTGCTCATCACTTGAAAACAAGGCTTTTAAACTTGGCCGTTCCAATTTAACAACAGGACAAAGTCACTGAGATCAAAATGTGAGAAACAGAGCAACTATGTCGGCTATCATTTCTCTTAAGTGCAACTTTCTCAGGACTCTGCACAGTCTGCTTCACTTACTGAGCGCTTAGCAGAATACGTAATTAGAAAGTCACTCACACATAATACACGCTGCAAGCTCTTCCTCAAATGCTAGTCTACATACTAGCTCCCAAGTCCCACCCATAGGATCCTATCACTTACAGTAATACTGTTTCTGATGAAATTAAATATTCAACATGAAAAACTTAAGAGGAACCCATCAATGTCACTATCTCATCTTCTGTCACATAACATTTAAAGATGCAGCAAGCGTATTTATTTCGAATCATGAAAATTTATAAGGACTTGCTTCCAAAGACTTTAGTGTTGCACACTTACAAACTGGAAGATTTGAGGCAAGTCATTAACTAAACGACCTTCCAATTCTTCAGTGGTAAACTTCGAGAAGCAACCACAAATTTCATGAGATGTTGTAAATAAACGGTATATAATTACTGTGCCCCTATACTCTATTGGTCTCAGTGACCCTCTATAGGCAAGAAAGGGATTAGGATAGGGGCTCGCTGATATTTGCACGCTGATGCCAGACATCCTAAGAGCGCTGCGAATTGCAAACCCTGAGTTCATTCAGCTGGTTATTTATGCCTTGCACCCCACTTTAATCTGTGCTCTTTCAGTTTATTGGGAACGAAGGCTGAGAAAAGTCAAATGCTTTATTTTGGTAGTTCACTGTCTAACTGGTGTTATGCATGGAAAGAAAACCCACGTTTTCTGATTACAAGTCCAAAATCAAACGTTTGTGGGGGGCCTTCCTCTGCTCGATGCTAGCATACCCAGGGGAGGGTCAAACTATTGCTCCAAAGAGAGACTTTCCAGGATGAGCCCCTTGGCACTGAATTCAGTTCCAAATCAAACACCCCAGTGGGGCTGAAGTTCTAGGAACAGGAACCCAGGGACTACCACCCAGGAGCCGGTTTAAAGACTTGAATCAGGAGGAGTCTCAGGAGTCGCAAGGTCAACTTGGTGCAGACTGACGCCCGCATGCACGCCGAGATGTGCTACAGGAAGGGCGCAACCACACGCCGGCCCTTCTGCAGGATGGAGCCTGGGGACACCGGCAGCCTCGTCCTGCCTCCAACGACAGACATTAAAGCCCTCAATGCCTACGGACAAGCCTTCCAGGCCTGTAAGGAGAGGGCAGCGGTACCTCCACGGCTACTCACCGCGCGCTCGCCATCTTGCTTCGCTCTGGGTCCTAAAGGCGCCGTCCAGCGCGCGCTATACGCCCGCGAGGCACTCTGGGAGTTGTAGTCTCTGCCAGGAAAGTAGCCCTGGTTGCAGAAGGAAGGCGGGGCGGGCAGCTGTGGCCAGGCTGCATTTGTTGTGGCCCCTTGGACTCAGGATTCCCAAAGGTGACCAGACAACAAAATCGCTACCCTCCCGATTTTAGTAGCAGGAACTATTTAAAATAACATCAAAACCAATGTTATACTATTATTCAGAGAATATTAACATTCTTTAAAATGTATGAGCCTATTGGCACCAAATTCAGCTCCAAACCAAAAGGATGAATGTGTTTTTCATAATGGATCAATTAAGTTTTCTCAGAGAAGACAAAATGCCAGAGAATTCAAATGAGGGGCCCAGGACTGATATATTTGAAATGAAAACCTAGAGAAGCTTTCTCAACCAATGGATCTGATAGATGTAGGAGCTGAAAGGAGAATATTCCGGGTGTGGCTTTGTCGACTGGCTTGAAGGTTAGTCAACAACCTACAGGAGAGGAAAGACTGATAGAGCAGGTTAGAAGTTGTCTGGTAAGGGTGGGAATGGATTCCATTCAGGAGCTGTTGATTTGGGGATTCACCTGAGACACGCAAGTGGCGATATATTGAAGGAGGCTGGTAGAGAGATTTGTTTAGAGAGTAAAGGTTGGGCTAGATAAGAGTATAAAGCCATAGGATCGAGGGCTGGGTATGGAGCTTGGTGCTAGAGCATGCCTGAGACCCTGGGTTTGATGTCTGGCACCACAAAAACGTGAATAAAGCTATGAGAATAATGAGTTGGTCAACACATTGACCTCGCTACTCCGGAGACTCCTCCTGATGCAAGTCTTTAAATGGCTCCTGAGTGGTAGTCCCTGTGTTCCTGTTCCTCGAACTTCAGACCCACCGGGGTGTTTGATTTAAACTAAATTCAGTGCCAAGGGACTCACTCATCCTGGAAAGTCTCTCTTTGGAGTAATAGAGTTTGACCCTCCCCTGGGTATGCTAGCATCGAGCAGAGGAATGTCTTATGGAGATGTGGCTAAAATGGAAGAGGGCTCCAAACAGGGCCAAGGAAATCTAACAGATATCACCTAAGAGGCCACCTAGCATGGGAATATCTGAAAAGAGATAGTCCAACAAATAATTGTTGGTATTCCTTCTAGACTCCGCCCAATAGGTAGACCTGTCTTGCTATTAAAGTGTCTGTTTGGCCTCTCTTTGCTCTCTCTCTCTCTCTTTGACCCCTTTTCTCACTCTCTCCCATTCCTCTTTCCCTCCCCCCCCCAGTGTGTTCCTGGCTGGCCTCTTCTTCTTCCCCCCTGCCCCCGGTTCTCTCCCCCTCCTCTTCTCTGTCTCTGTCTCTCTCTCTGCCTCTACCCCCTTCTCAACTCCCCTCCTCATGCCTCCAAATTATTCTATGCTAAACCTGTGCTATGGCTGGTACCTGGAGGGTGGGGTTGGGGACACCTCATCATGAGCCCACCAAGGCAACCCTTCCAACCTAATTTGCATAGTGGTCAGTAACTTTCTACACTCTGAAAGTACATTCAAAAGTTGGGTCTGGTTGAAATATAAATTTTTCCATGCTTCTGAGTTTAATACAGATCATGAGTTATAGTTTACTTTGCCTTCAAAGTTTGTATGACAAATTGACATTATATTTGCACTTCTGTCTTTTCTTAAGAGCTTAGGAACAGTCATGGTGGTGCAAGCCTTTAATCCCAGCACTCAGGAGGCAAAGGCAGATGGATCTCTGTGTTGCGGGAAATATTAAAAATGACCAGCAGGCTTCCCACGCTACTGCCGGCAACTCTCTGCCCTGGCATGATCCCTGGGCCTCTGCCTCTAAACTAGCCCCATCAGCAACTGACCCTGGCGTTCCCCACGTGATTCGGTCGGTTCACTGCCTCAATGCTGCCTGTACCCTCTCAGCCATAACCCCCTGTGGTCGGCAGTCCCACATTACAGTAAAGCTCATAATTAACAAGTCAGATTTATATATCAATAAATTCTCAATTCACAAGATGCCTACACAATAATTTCAGAGCCAATTGATAATAATACAAGCTGCCCACCTAGATCAGACAAGTTAACCCAATTATTCTATCCCTATGTGATATTCATAACCACCTGAGAGTATTTAAACCCACGCGGGATCGGGATCTCCTTCCTGTCCGTCCGTCTCCATCTTGGCTTCTCCTCCTCTCCTGAGACACTCTCTGCCTCTCTCTGCAACTCTTAGATCTGCTTCCCTTTTCCCTGTCCTATCCCAGGCCTCCTGCTGCACTAATATTTTAATGTAATTGGACAGAAAAAAATGCTGCTATATCTCTGCATTTGAGGCCACCCTGGTTAAAAAAAAGAAAAGAAAAAGAAAAAAGAAAAAAAAGACAGGAAGGAAGGAGGAAGAGAAAAAATGGAAAAAGGAATGTCTTCATCTAATGTCTAAATCTAATGATTTCTAGCTTGAAGTTGTATTTGTTAGGATTTATCAGAAAACAGATGATATACCAAAATTGGGATGTGATTCTGATATAATTCCATAAGGTATTCTTCACTGAGGCACTGATGTATGGGTGATTTATAGAATTGGAAAACATAGTATTTATATACCCCAGGTTTGCTTACACTGCTTAGTGTGACTCATTCCTTCAAGAACCTCTAGACCTGAAGGTAAAAAGGAAGCAAATACCAAACCCCTTGAGAGGTGCTGGCACATAGCCAAAGAGCACTGACACCATGAGGTGACCTTGAAGGAGCCACCTGAGACAATAATTACCCTGACTTCTCTGG
The DNA here is from genome assembly GCF_978045245.1 of Mus caroli. NCBI lineage: Eukaryota > Metazoa > Chordata > Mammalia > Rodentia > Muridae > Mus > Mus caroli. Next base: position 94,996,761 of record NW_028227264.1, read on the forward strand.
ACTTCCTCTTTCCTACAAATTAAAACTTAGTCCCATAAGACTGTCTCCTGTTTCAGATGCCAACTGGAGACTTAGATAGAACCAATATTTGTGTGTCTTTGTGTGTTATAATCTCAAACCCAACTAGGCAGTCATATTACAAGGTGTATTGGGTTTTGGGGGGGTGCATAGTTTTGAGTAAAGTATTCGATAGAAATGACTTTAAAGTATTGAAGTTCTTGTTTTGACTCATGGTTTTACAGGATTTATTTTATGGTTGTTTGGTGCATGCCCCTGGGCACAGCATCATGGTGCTGGGATCCTGCAGAAGAGGAGTATCCACAATGTACAGCAGGCAGAGACAGCATCTGACAATGTGGCAAATAGGAAGAACAAAGCCATATTAGGGAGAGCTGTAGTAGTTAAGTTTACCTTTGTAGCTGATTTTCTTTATCTTGTAAATAGGAATGAAAAACCCATGTCCCTAGCAACAGGTTTTAGAGGCAGTTTCTCTTCACAATATCATTTTTTCAAATCGCTTGCTAAGGATCATGGTGGAGGCAGTAAAATGGGCGATATCAAAGAGAACTATCTGGAAACATTCATTTCCAGTCCAAAGTAAGTTAGATTTTTTTTTAATGCTTAAAAAATAATTTTAGGCCTGGCATAGTGGCACACGCCTTTAATCCCAGCACTTGGGAGGCAGAGGCAGGCGGATTTCTGAGTTTGAGGCTAGCCTGGTCTACAAAGTGAGTTCCAGGACAGCCAGAGCTACACAGAGAAACCCTGTCTCAAAAAACAAAAAAATATTTTTAGGTTTTTCAAATATAGAATATTTAGAGCATTTGGTTATTCTGTCTGCTTTCTACTTGCAATCATAAAAGGGGGACAAAATTTAAATGTCAGTCTAGAGAAGAATTAATACATTATGCTACATCTCAATTATGAATACCATGCAGCTGTTATCAACATGTAAAGATCACAAATAGAGAAAGAAGAAAGCCTGAATCATCAGAGAATGATCCTGGTGTGGGCTTAAAGGATGATATACATATGTGTGTGTATGAACGTGTGAGTGTGTGTGTGTATACAGACATGCATAAATGCTGAGTAAAAGATCTAGGCTGGTCATCAGTTATTAAGATCCAAGAAGAATTTAGGTGAACTGGTAGAGAGTAGCTTTCCCCTTCATGTAGAACATTTAGACTCACTACAATTTACACCTCTTAACTTTTTTTTTTTTAGTAATTCTCAAAATTTAGAAATAAAAATGAAGTCATTAAATTAGAAGGATAATCATTGTTAATTTTTCAGGGTTTTTTTTCCTTGTGGATATGGCCATTAAACAAATAAATGTGCTTCCTTTCTAAAGATCATTTTTCCTGAAAGTCTATTAATCTGTGCTTCATAGTCAGCCTATTGGCTCATAAATAAACAGCATGTGAAAATCCTGCTTGTCACAGCTAGTTGCTTTCACACCCTGCCTCCCTAAAGCAATAAATAGGTAACTTGGGGTCACTTGAGGCGAGGCAACCCTGTTTTGCTCACTAAACTCCTTTTAAAACAGTTGGAATTGACCTAATCCCACTCTTCTAGAAAGCCTTCTGTCACGTGACCTGAGTCATATGTTCTCTGTCATCCCTCTTTGTCCTTAAGTAAGTTATGAGACCAGATGGCTTCATAAGCTTTAAAACATCCACACCCAATGTCGATTGCGTGTGTGAGAGTTTTGAATGTCCCTCACATGGGAGGGCTTCTTCTTGATGCTCTTTGTCCTTTCTCTTTAAATTGTCCATTTTGCTTTGCCACCAATGTTAACATCCTTTTCCACATAAAACTTCAAAACTAATGGTCTCCCTTTAGTAACAGAAGCTGAATGTACAAGGACCTCCTTGTCAGGTTAGTCAGAGGACCTTGGGATGACTGAATTGGGGACAGTTTAAGTTAGCTCAGAGGTAACTGACCATTCTGGCCATCCCTGTCACTCCTATCAGGTAATCAGACATTTCTAAATCTCCCACTGTGTGCAAGAGGGACTGAGGATGCCAACTTTGTATACTAGGGCCGCAGTATACACGTAGTGGGAAATCTGATAGAAAAAGGTCTTTTCAGTGAAGAGGGACAGATATGTAATTTTTTTTTTAAGATTTATTTATTTATTATATGTAAGTACACTGTAGCTGTCTTCAGACACTCCAGAAGAGGGCGCCAGATCTTGTTACGGATGGCTGTGAGCCACCATGTGGTTGCTGGGATCCGAACTCTGGACCTTCGGAAGAGCAGTCGGGTGCTCTTACCCACTGAGCCATCTCACCAGCCCCAGATAGGTAATTTTTACATTAACTCCTGTGGAGACTATTAGCTGTACTGGGTCTGACTTCTCTGCACCCTGGGGCTGGGCTCTGTTAGGGAAACAGGAGGTTAGGTAGCAGGGATCTTCTCTCAACTTGCCACCAAGCTTGATGACCTGAGTCCCATCTCTGGAGCCCACATGATAGAATGAGGGAACTAATTCCACAGACAGACGTGCAATTTTAAAAATTCTGTCCCGTGATCCCTTGCTCACCTAATCCTCATTTTTAAAGCTCCGAGCATTGTTTTATTTATCACAGCCTACTTAAAATAAACTCAGCGTGTTTGTTACTTCCTCTGCTGGCTGGATACAGGGATGCAGAGGCTCTCACATCTGAAACGCTGCAGATCAGTCTTGCAGGGGGATGCCATAGTTACTTACCTGTCTCACCTCTGAAGGGAGGAAACAAGCCTCAAGTCTGATGACCTCTGTTCCAGACTGTACTTGATCTTGAGCGTTGTATTCCATACCTACATCTCTGACTGGTGAAGTCCACAACAAGGAATTGGAAGCTGGGAGCGGTGGTGCATGCCCTTGATCCCAACCCTCCGGAGGCAAGGCCAACCTAGTCTACCTAGGGAGGATCGGCTCAGCCAAGGCTGTTTCAAAAAAAAAAAAAACAAAAAAACCCAAAAAACCAAGAAACTGGGTCAGCTCAATCTAACCTAGCCTTGTTCCTTTTTTTCTCGTTCCCTTTCTCCATCATTTTTCTCTTTCCAGTGCCGAGCACGAATCCAGGACCTCATGAATGGTGGGCGACAAACCAATAAATAAATAAATAAATAGTAGGTGAACACTCTCCCATTGAGCTTCCCGGCCTAAAGACCAACAAAAAACAAAAACAACAAACAAACCAACCAACCCCAAAGGCTTCAAAACTCTGTTCGGTCCTTCTAGAACTATATGGGTCATTTCCTGAAGACTGACACACATGGGGAATGTTTGGATCCTGAGACAGACTGCTCCTGCTGCTGGGTAAGGAAAGATGCTGGACGGTGCTGCAATGCAGACTTTGGTGGGGCATCCTAGGTGGGAGGAAATAATGACCAGGCAGTTTGCGTTAGGCAAGCTGAGTGTACAGTCATCAGGAAGAAGCTCAGAGACACGGAATGTGCGAGACTTCTAGAAACCCGAGAGGGTGGTGCACAGAGGCAGTGGGGAGGCTCTGCTGTTACCTGTTCCTGCAAAGCCTGTTGCCAGAAACTGAGTCACCATCCTCTGGGATTCTCTTTCCATTGAGAACTGGCCCACAGCACGGAGAGAAATTCGTGTCTTGGAAAACAGAAAGCCCCAACAAAGGCTACTATTATTACCCAGAACCTCCTGGGACTAATCTCCTCGCAGTTCCTTTGTGTATCAGTGGTTCTCAACCTTCCTATTGCTGTGACCCTCCAATCATAAAATTATTTTTTTTTTGTTGCTACGTCATAACTATAATTTTGCAACTGTTGTGAACTGTCATGTAAATTATCTGGGTGGAGTTTTTTGTTTGTTTGGTTTGGTTTGGGGAGGGTGTTGGATTTTGTTGTTGTTTTGATGGTCTTGGGCGACCCATATGAAAAAATCAGTTGAGGCTGGGGGTCGTGACCCACAGGTTGAGAAACCCTGTTGCATACTGAGCCTTTTTGGACTGGTGATGCCTCGGGATGACTCTCCTCACATTCCTTGGGCCCTATGTTGCTCAACCGTCTGTACATGTTTGGCGTCTTACGTTGGAGGCACGAATGTAAGGCAGTAGGCATTTTTTCCTTGTCTTGTTTTGTATTCAGCCTTTTCTTCCTCCCCACCCACTGCCTGCCTGAGTCAGTGTACATGAACCCTTCCCTCACAGATACTTCTGTCTTGACCGCCCACAAAACAGTTTCCCTACACTGCCGGAAACAATAAGGGAACTCGAAAACAAATACTGCTGACTGTTGTGAACTGAAACAGGACTTCTATTAAAGGTGACTGACAGACTGTTTTCTAAATGAAATTCTCTCTCTCTCTCTCTCTCTCTCTCTCTCTCTCTCTCTCTGTCTCATCTCTGTCTCTCTCTGTCTCTCCCGATCCTCTCCCCTTTGGGTACTGGTTCTAATGCTTTGTTTTATTTCAGCTCCCAAAAGCCATACTTCCAAACCCGAGGGTCCCTGCCCCCAACTGGCTTAGATTGATAATAAAAAATTGCCAGACAGCCATACAGAGAGAGGTGAAGAGAGATGGAGAATCTTCATGACAGTGAAACAGAAAGATGAAATTTAAAGGCCCACCAGCATGTAAGAATCCGGAGCCTAGTCCTCCTAGAGCCACTTCCCCTATTGGGTCTGGGATAGCAGAGATGAAGTATAGATCTTTAAAAATGTTAACTCAGGAATACTGGAGGCGAGTGTTTGCTAGCCTCTGGGAGATTTAGAAGTGCGCAGCCATTGAGCTAGTCCAGGCATATCAAAATTAGCATACGTGTGTCTTTCATTCTCTGCTCCAGAGAGCTTTTGGACCTGAGCAGCATTTGTGACCCGCCAGGAGCCAAAGCCTCCTCCTCTCCCCTTTTACCTCAGAGAAGGGAGAGGTCCCCCCTTGTCAGCTATTAAAAACAAGGACATCATGAAATTTGCAGGCAAATGGATGGAGCTAGAAACTATCATCTTGAGTGAGGTAACCCAGACCCAAAAGGACATGCATGGTGTGCACTCACTTGTGAGTGGACGTTAGCTCTTCTCTTCTATGATTGTTGGAGATTTCGACCCAGGTCTCCTTGCTTCCACAGCAGGTGCACTCACACACTGAGCCATCTGCCCAGACCCTCTGTCTAAGAAAGGTCTTTGACCAGTGTGCACCTTCGAGGAGAACACTGAGATTCCAGCTTCTTGTCATCTTTAATTGCTTTTCCAGCTGCACAGTAAATGGTTTTCTCTGTCACATGTTCCCTCCATGATGCTATTTCTCCAGAGGTCCCCAAACAGCAGAACAACAATCCATGGACTGAACCTTCCCCCTTTCCTCCCCTGCTTTTGGTTTTTTTGAGACAGGATCCTATGATGTACACACTGACCACGCAGTCCAAGTTCGCCTGGGATTCCTTCTGTCTCAGCTTCCTGTTTTGGAGTTAATATGAATACCACCACATCTGGCAACCTTTTCCCACTTTAAATTACATCAGACATTTTGTAATAGAACCTGAAAACTAACACAAGAGTCCAAAGTTCCCCTTTTATTCTGTGTTCTCTATGTGAGAACTCCTTTTCCCTGAAGGAATGAGTGTGTTCCATTGGTTTTATAATTGTCACATTCATTCCTATTTTGTGGATATAAATAGTATTACTTATTTTTATTTGATTTTTTTGACACAGGGTCTTATGCATCTGAAGCTGGCCTCCAAATCATTATGTAGCTGAGGATGGTTTTGAACTTCTTTAAAAATATCATTAATATCAAAATATCATTAACTTAGCTAATGTATTTTGTGTAAAGTATTTAATTGAGGGGCTTGCTTACAGCTACAGGGGGCTAGTCCATTTCTATTATGGCAGAAAGCATGGCAACTGTTGCTAAGGTATGGTGCTGGAGTAGTCAAGGCCATGCCTCCTAGTCCTTCCTAAGCAGTTCCACCAACTGGACAACAAACATTCAAGCATATAAGCCTACAGGTGTTAGCATTTAGTCTAGGCTCCGCCCCAGTTACCTGGCAACATCCAGGTGTGCCTGACTCAGTATAAAAGGGGCTGCTTGCCCCCTCCACTCTCTCTTGTCTTCTTGCTTCTGCTTTATCCTCTCACCCCTTACCCTCTCTCCCCCCACTGTTCTCCCCCCTTTCCCTCCATGTGCTCATGGTTGGGCTCAACTCCTCTTCTCTCTCTCTCTCTCTCTCTCTCTCTGTCTCTCTCTCTCTTTCTCTGTCTCTACTACCCTCTCAACTACCCTCCCCATGCCCTGAATAAACTCTATTCTATACTATACTGTCGTGTGGCTGGTCCTTCAGGGGAAGGGATGCCTCAGCATGGGCCCACAGAGGCACCCCTTACCCCACACCTGACCACACCTCCACCAAACATATTCCCTCTCTCCTTATCTTTTTATAAAACACAACAACAAGCCCGGCATGGTGGCGCACGCCTTTAATCCCAGCACTCGGGAGGCAGAGGCAGAGGCAGGTGGATTTCTGAGTTCGAGGCCAGCCTGGTCTACAGAGTGAGTTCCAGGATCAGCCAGGGCGACACAGAGAAACCCTGTCTCGAAAAACCAAAGAAAAAAAACAAACACAAACAAAAAAAAACCACAACAGGGGCTACTCTCATTCAAAACACCCGTGTGTGTGTGTGTGTGTGTGTGTGTGTGTGTGTTTTACAAACAGCATGAAGGTCAGAAAAGAACTTTTTGTTTTTGCTTCAGTTTTTTGTTTGTTTTGAGACTGCAGGCACCAGCACACTCTACTAATATATTTTTTTAACTCTGTTTTGAATATAGTAAATAGGGTTCTAGACTAGCTTTTCTGTATTTGTATGTTTCTGTGGGTGCATGTGGAGGCCAGAGGCCAGCTCAGGACATAGTTCCCCCAGGTACTGTTAATTTTTCTTTCCCCATTTGCCTGGGACCCTCTAACTGCCCAGCACTACTTGTAATCCCAGAGCCAGCCATTCCAGATTTCTGGTTACTTGAAATGCTCCTTTTCAAGTTCTCATTACTACTCCTTAGTCTTCATTTCTAATCTAAAAGGAGCTGGGTGGTGGTGGTGGTGGCTGGAGCAGTGGCTCAGTAGTTAAGAGCTTTGGCTGCTCTTCCAGAGGACCTGGGTTTGGTTCTCAGTACCCACAGGTAGCTCACAAGTGTTTGTAACTCCAATCCCAGGGGATCTTATGTGATCTAACTTCTGTGAGCACTGGGCTTTCACTGTGATGCACATACATAAATAAACCACACACACACACACACAAATAAAACAACAGGAGAGCTGGAAACAGTACCTCCCTCATATGCATATCAGTTATTTCATGTGATCTTTTATTATCACACCCAGCACAAAACCATTTCTCAGCCCGGCGTGGTGGCGCACGCTTTTAATCCCAGCACTCGGGAGGCAGAGGCAGGCGGATTTCTGAGTTCGAGGCCAGCCTGGTCTACAAAGTGAGTTCCAGAACAGCCAGGGCTACACAGAGAAACCCTGTCTCGAAAAACCAAAAAAAAAAAAAAAAAAAAAAACCATTTCTCATATCTTTATTAGGATTTCTGCAATCACATTTTTCCTTAATGTATTTTCCCTCCCTTCTCATACCACAGGGCTGGTTCGCAGGCTGTTTCATATCCCATAGACTCTAACTCATCTTGGAGAATATCGCTTTTTCAGCTTGTGGGTTGCGGTTGCGGTGCCTTTGGGGATGGTCAAACGATCCTTTCACAGGGGTTGCCTAAAACCATTGGAAAACACAGGTATTTACACTACAATCCATAGCAGTAGCAAAATTCCAGCTATGAAGTAGCAACAAAAATCATTTTATGCTGGCAGTGCTGGGAGCCATTGTTAGGTAATGTTAGTTCAAACCTGGGACAAAAGGCTGAGGTGCCTATTTAACATATCAAAGCAGACCTAGCCTGGCATCCCAAAGCCCCTACCTGTTTACCTACAGGGCTCTCCTGGCCAGCTAGCATACCCAGCATCCTACCCTAAACTTCTCCATCCTGGCGGCTGGGCTGCCCTCCCCTGTATAATCCAACCGTTTTGGTTACATGGCCTTTTACTCTTCTGTGGGCTTCCGGGCTGCTGCACCTGGTTCTCCTGTCTCCTTTCCCCTCCCCCTCTCCTCATGTAGCCCAACTCAAGTCTGGTCATGTCCACTCTGGACTCTCCCAGACCTCAGTCGGTTATGCTCTCCCTTTTACCTATAGTAACCTTTCTCACCCACCGTACCTAGGACCAGTGATGTTCCTTCCCCTTTTCCTTTTTTTCATTCAGGTGAGGCTCGTGGTTTGACAGACGTGCCTGGGAAAGGAGCTGAACTATTTTGCTAAGTCTATCTAAACAGCAGTCTCGTGAACAGAGCTATGGAGATATGGCTCTGCAGTAATGGGTACTTGTTGCTCTGGCAGAGGACTCACTAGGTGGCTCACAACCTTCCTTAGCTCCAATTCCAGTGGATCTGACTCCTGAAGGCACCAGCCATAGGTTAGTGTTATCAACTTGATAAGATCTAGAAACACCTCTGGGCCCGTCTGTGGAGATTGTCTTAATTGATGGATACCCATCTTACTTCTAAACAGTATAAATGAAGAAAGCTGAACACTAACATGTAAGGTTCATTGCTCTCTGTTTTTCTTTTTCTTTTTTTTTCCGAGACAGGGTTTCTCTGTGTAGCCCTGGTTGTCCTGGAACTCACTCTGTAGACCAGGCTGCCCTCGAACTCAGAAATCCGCCTCCCTCTGCCTCCCAACTCTGTTTCTGATTATGAATTTGATGTGACCAGCTGGGATTGTCTCCCTGTGATGCAACTTGGGGCTAAAATTAACCCTTTTCCTTTAAGTTGCTTTTGGAGGGTGTTTTACCACAGCAACACGAAAAGAAATGGAAACACCCAGCGATCCTTGTGAGACACCTCCACTTTTAGGGCCCTCATTCTATGAGTAATCCAACGCCTTTGGGGATTACTGAGTTTTCTATCCCCTTGAGAAGGCTAGGCTCACTCCTTGACTTCAAATTGGCAATTCAGAAGATGAGGCCTAAATCCCTGTTTCTAAGAACTAGGCAAGTCCAGGCCTCAGAAGCTGCCCCACCACCTGGCCTGAAGCAAGGACAGTGGGTCAGCAGTAGTTTCCAGACTTCCTCAGCAACAAGTTTTTAGCCACTCATGCCCCACCACACCCCCTAACGTGCTTTAAATCTGAACTGTGAGCTCACTTCCAGGTCTCCATCTTGGAATGAGAGACACCAGCAAGCTGGACTTCTGCAGAATAAAGCCCTCTCTGCGTTTACATACCATTTGGGTCTGGGGTATCATTCTTCAGAGAATCATGCATGGACCCTTACACTCTAATCAGATCCTTCTTCTAGTTAGCACGATTGCCAGGCTCAACCCTAAGTGGTGGCACAAGCCTAGCTCTACTCAGGGGGCAGAGGCAAGAGAATCACGAGTTCCAAGCCAGCTCGGTCGGTGCGTACAGAATAGAGAGCACCAGGCCAGGCTTGGTTACACAGGGAGCCCTTTCTCAGGAAACCCAACAACCACAAAGATTAAAACTCCTGCAGGATCCAGGCGTTTAGAGGCTGTGCCTTTTGCCTCCTCCCTTGTTCCAAACTCTCTTTTGGGGAGCGCCAGAGAGGCCCCCTTTTTTATGTGAAATTTAAACGTTTAGAAATTTTTTTTTGTCGCGGGGGGGAGGGGTGGTCCTTGGCAAGCAGCGAGATTCCCAGTTAGAAGCTTTGGCATTGACTTCCGGCCTGTTCGCCACCGAGGAGGAGGAGGAGCGCGCGACTCGCCCGCCCGGTCCGCAGGGAACCGCTGCAGCGCCAGCCCGCCACGCGCACTGCGGGCACGCTGAATGAACAAACGGAAGGAATGAATGAATGGGCTGCGTCGGGGGCCGGGCCTTTGTTACGTCGCCCCCCGACGCAGGCGTGGTCGCACGTACAGCGCTCGCTCCTGGACGCCGGCCGCCCAGTGTTGCCGATTCTGCCACGGGCCAAGAAGCTCGGCGCCGCCTCCCCCCAGGTCCCTGCCCCGCCGCGGAGCGTCACTTCCGCCACCCCCGGCTGGGGTTGGGGCGGGGAGCGCGGGGGAGGGGGTCACCAGGTCGGAGGGAAGGCCGTCGGAAGCCCGCGTCCTAGCAGGGACTACATTTCCCGAGGGGCCTCGGCGGAGGCAGCGACAGGCGGGCGCGGCGACGTTCCCCGGAAGTGGAGCCCGGGACTTCCACTCGTGCGTGAGGCGAGCGGAGCCGGAGACAAGAGCAGAGGCCGAACTCGGGATCTGACAAGATGGCCGGGCTGCCCCGCAGGATCATCAAGGTAACCGCCCAGGCAGGCTTCGGGCCCCTGGCTCTGCTCTCCGGCGCGCGGGGCCGCGCGGCTGTCCGCTTCCCTCGGCAGCCTCCGAGAGGCCTCTCCGAGGCATCGCGGAGAAGGGTCCGGCCTCGGCGGCGAGGAAGTCGGGCGCTGAGGAGGGGGCGCCGGGGAGACTTCCGGCCGCCTCTGAACGCCGGACAAGCGGGATGCCCGGTGAGGCCGCGGCCGGGGAGGCCTTGGCTGCTGCCCGGGAGAGGGCGGGGCTGCGGGCTTCGGGCTCTGGCGCGGGACCGGTGCGGGCCTCGGCGGCTTCTGTTCCCCGCGGGGCGGGAATCGCGGCGTGGCCTGGACTCTGGGCGCGGGTGGTGGCCCGGGGCCGGCCGCTCTGCCCCGGAGCTCCCTTCTCTTCCTCCGCACGGGCTCGGGGCTGCGGCAGTCCCGGGTGCGGAATGAATGGACCGACCCCGAGAGCCGGGCGGGGCCGCGGGCCGGGAGAGGCGGCTCCGGGAGGGCCACGGGGTTCTGCGGGCGACGGTACAGGTTGGTCCTGGCTGCCCCGCACCACCTAGCGACGTCCGGGGCTGGCCGCCCGGTTGCCCTGGCTTCCGCGTTCGCTTCCCCGTGTTTCTGCTGGGTAGCACTGCGAAGTGATTGTACCCCGGCTGGCTAACTCTTTGGTGACTGTTCTCTTTTCCGAGGCAAGGGCCTGCAAGGGCCTCGGTTATGGGGATGATCTGTGAAATAGTTTGCCTCTCAGCTTTTGTGCGCCTTATTTGAGCGACCCTGGGGCTCTTTAGGGATACTGAATTTTGATAAATACATAAGGAACCACGGGGATATCTTGATTTCTAAAGTCTTTACATAACACCATTAAGTCTTCATAGTGTTATAACCCAAGAAAACTAAATTTTTAACATTTTTTGGCATGTTTTTTTTTTTTTAATGTAGGAAGTTGGTTAAAAAAATCTTGCACTGCTCAGTATGCCAGCTAAGTGCCCAAATTGAAGCTTCACTTTGCTTGCTGTAATCTACTGAACATGTATTTATAGCATTGTTCCACTCTTCCAAAGTTTTAGGGGAGATTTGTACAAAGTAAATGGAGGGCCTCTTTGAAGGGCGTGAGACACTGTAGTTCATCAGGCAGTCACAAATGTCTGTGAAGCTGGGGTGTCATTGACAGAAAGGTGCTTGAATTAGAAAAACAAGCCCTTTCATAGGATAAAAACTCTTACAAAGGAAGAATACATTTTCCATGAGCACTGGAATCTTCTTTTTAAATTTGTTTTTATTTATTTGTTTGTTTTTCTCTGTGTAGCCCTGGCTGTCCTGGAACTCACTTTGTAGACCAGGCTGGCCTGGAACTCAGAAATCCGCCTGCCTCTGCCTCCCAAGTGCTGGGACTAAAAGCGTGCATGCGCCACCACTGCCCGGCCAGCACTGGAATCCTAAAACAAATGTTTATTGCTGTGTTATGAATCTCAGAATCTTTCCAAGTAGGTTTTTGAGCATTGGAAGATCCCGAACGTAGTTTAGTTCTGATATATGCATATAGCCACTAGTGATCATGGAAACCAAGATTCCATTTGATAAATGGCTGCTTCGCATCACAGGTCATCAAGTGTTTATCTGTTACTTTGGTTATTGACTAGACATAGCAGAGATTGATAACGAATACAGTTCTGTAAAATGCTCAGTAAACTGAACAGTTGATATTGATACTCTGCAGAATATGAAGGCCTTGAATGAGAAAATAAACTCTGGAATATATTTGTTATAAGCTTACGGAAATGGTTTAAAGCAGAAAATTCAAGTGCTCTTACTTCAATTCATTTGGCACCCAATGCTTAAGTATACATTTCCTTTTGCTTATTTAAAACAAGATAGTGGTAAACCCATGCTGTAATATATAATCTTCACTTTATAGTACTTTATTATACTTATTTAATACTAATTGACTTTAATACTTTTAGCTTTAAGGGACTATTTTTTTCAAACCACTAGGGCAGATTAAGAGATTAGGGTTTTGGTTTTTTGGTTTTTGGTATTCATTTTTTGTATTACCAGTTAAAAAAAAATTTCTTTTTCTAGTTTTGGGGATTGAGTCAAAAATAAGAGCTTTTGCCAGGCAGTGGTGGCACACACTTTTATAGTCCCAGCACTTGGAAGGCAGAGACAGGCAGATTTCTGAGTTTGAGGCCAGCCTAGTCTACAAGAGTGAGTTCCAGGACAGCCAGGGCTATACAGAGAAACCCTGTCTTGAAAAAAAAAACAAAAAAAAACAAAAAAAAAGAAAAGAAAAGAAGAGCTTTTATATGTGCTATTCAACAGAGTAACACCCCAAGCAGAAAACATATTTACATTAAAACTTATTTTGAAAAGTAACTTTAGGTCTGGAGATGTAGTTTGGTAGTGTTTGCCTAGTGTGCCTGAAGCCTTGCTGAGTCCATCCTCAACACTGCACGTAAACCAGCCACAGTGGTTGTTTATGTACGTATTTATTGTTTTTTGAGACTGTTTCTCTGTTGCCTTGGCTGCGGTGGAGCTCACTCTGTAGACCTAGCTGGCCTGGAACTCAGAAACTACCTGTCTTTGCTTCTCAGGGATTAAAGGTTTACCTTACCACACCCATCTCAGTCATATAATCCCAGTGTGATAGAGGCAAGAGGGTTTAGAAGTTAAGCATCCAAGGCTGTTTAGTTGAGGCCAGCATGGGAATGTGAGACCTTGTTTCAAATAGGTTCCGGCTAAGCAGGGGGTCTGTGTTACTAGAACAGTGGGTCGAGGTAGCTTGGGTCACAGAGACATACTCTCTCTTATTGGTAGCCTTTGGCTTTCAAAGGATGAACTTTACTGTTGATTATATTAATATTAGGGTTTTTTTGTTGTTGTTGTTGTTTGTTTGTTTTAATGAGACAAGACCTCACTGTGTAACTCAGTTGTCTATGCATCTGCCTCTGAGTTTGGGTGTATTCCACCATACTTGGCAGTATTTTGCAAATACTACATAGTTTGAGTTGGATGGTTTGGTTTGGGCATTTATTAAAATGGTGCTTCCTGCCTCATGGTCCTGTTGGCATTAGCCTATTTGTGAGCAGTAGGTAATGTTATATTTTAAAGATACAGATCATGTTACTGTACTGCTAAAAACTACAGTGGTTATCCATCACATAATAAAATTTACAACATTTTGACAGCCCACCCCAAAGCCCTACACATTTGGAATCAGCTCATCTTTTATATTTGATGTTATTTTCCTATAGTTACAAGTGTTGGCTTTGCTGTCCCTTGGACAATGAATGGTTAAGCTTATTCCAGTCATGGGGCTTCACTGGTATTTTGTTGTATTGCTCACTTTGCTATTGTATTCTTTTCTCACAAGTCCTGGCCTTCTAGAGGTCTACCTTAATTTTAATTGCCTTGTGTCTGTGTCCCCATAATTCCCTCCTTTTCATTGTATAGCACTTAACACTGATTAAAGATGGAATATGGCTTTGGGTGATCCTGGCATCGCTCATTAAGGCCAAGAGAATCTTTGGTACATATACAATAGACACTGAAATATTAATTGACATGAGATTTATTTAGAAGAAGTCCTCCCCCCCCCCCCCCCCCCCCCACACACACACACACAGGGTTTCTCTGTGTAGCCCTGGCTGTCCTGGAACTCTCTTTGTAGACCAGGCTGGCCTCGAACTCAGAAATCCGCCTGCCTCTGCCTCCCAAGTTCTGAGACTAAAGGTGTGTGTCACCACAACCCCGCTGGAAGAAGTTTTACAGGAGCTGTGATTTTATATTATAATTTGGCGTTGTTGCTGTGTTTAGTAGCATTCATTTGAACCAGCACTGTGTGAAAAGAAATACTTCTTTCTTTGGACTCAGGATTTTATGTAAACCAGACTGACATCACACTTCATTTGTAGCTGAGAATGGCCTTGGTCTTTCTGCCTCCAAGTGTGCCATGGGACCTAGCTTTCTGTGGTGCTAAGGATTGAACCCAGGACTTTCATTGCTAGGCAAGGACTCTGCCAGCTGCTCTGTCTCCAGCCGTGAAACATCCTTCTTGTTTTCCTCCTCTAAGATCATCAAACAACACAGACTAGGACCAAACTGGTCAAAGGCTCTAAAGGGGACATATAGAAGGTAAAGGGCACACATGTGCCGTCAGCATACCATTTCTCCACTACAAACAACCAGTGTTTTATTGTGTGTACTTTCAGAAAGACAAGACCACAGGACTTGTTCGTGTGTGTTCTGCTTCTTCCCCTACTCATGCAAATAATTGCTATCCTCTCCACCCACCTGGTCAGCAGTCAACAGCTTACCTTCAGGATGATTCACTTTGTAGAGCTGCCTTGTAGGATTTTAACTAATTGCTTATTGATAGCTTTTAAATTGTGCAGATTGTGTTATCCAATAGTAACAGTTTTGATAGATTTGTTTATATGGCAATTTTTGTGTGTGTGCTGGTGACACTGAGGTGTTTTTAGCTATTACCCCACCCCCATCCTTTGCTGCCCTCCTATAAGTTTTTGCTAAGTACCCCAGACTGGCTTCAAACTAAGACCTCACTTCTGTCTCCTGAATGCTAGGATGACAGGGTATGACCCACCACATTCGACATTTGAATTTTTCTTAGTTTAAAGCTAACAAAGGCTACGCAAAAGTAGCCCCAAGTGAGAGATTTCTTTTATCCATTTTTATCATAAAGAAGAAGTGGTTTGGGAACAGTTTACTTATTTCAGTTTTATGTTACATTGATATAATACTCATTTTTAGCAGGGTGTGGTGGTGCATGTCTTTGAACCCAGTACTTAGGAGGCAAAGGCCTGGGGACCTTTTCACTTTGAGCCCACCTTGGATTATAGAGCAAGTTCCAAGATAGACACAGAGAACCCCTGTCTTAAAATACACACAGCCTCCCCCATTTTTTTAAGCATCCACTTGCTTGATCACTTGTGCACATATGGGCTGTGGCATGCTTGGGGAGTTCTCTTTGTACGTGAGTGTTGGGGTAGAGCTAAGATTGCCGGGTTCATGTTTACTCACTGAGCTATCTCTGATCCTATTTGATTGTTTTGAGACTAGGGTGGTCTTGGACTTGACAGCTTGTGTTAGCTTCCAGTGCGGTGGGATCACAGGCATACCAACAAACTCAAAGTGTCATTCTCTTGTGTTTTTAAAATTAGTCACGGACAATAAAGTAGTCTGATAAAATAGTAGCTGACTTACTCAAGGAGATAGTTGACTTACTTGATTAAAATCTAGCAAGCTAAGGGGGAGTGATGTAGCTTACCCAATAGAATGTTTGTCTAGAGTTTTTAAAAGCCCTGGGTTTGGTGGCCCATGGGCTATATAGTTTAAGTACTTGTGAAGTAGATGCAGGAAAATCTTGAACTTCAAGGTTATCCTTTTCTGTTGAGTTCCATCCAGCCTGGAATGCATTTTAAAACCAACCAAACAGCCAACCTACTGACTTAGCTTGGACATCCTTTTTACCAATTTTCCTTTCCTATATGGTGAGGGTTTCTGCTTCTCTCCCCTTTCCTCTTCTTTATCTTTTATTTCTTTTTGAGTCAGGGCCTTGCTGTGCAAGATGGGTTCTTGCTTGTGTTCCTCCTGTTCTGTTTCAGCCTCCTAAATGCTGAGATTATGGAAGTGTGTCCTCTCAGCCACATTCTTAATTCTTTTCTGCTCTGCAACTACGTAGTTTAGGCTTGCTCTGCACATTTTAAGCATGAGCTCCTGCTAAGCTATAGCCAGCCCATAAAGTACTTTGAAGTGTTGACTCTAGCATCTAATTCTAATTGTTCATACATCTTGCTTTAAAAAGAAAATTGGCTGTTCATATCTGCAAGGTCTTTAATTTCAGTACCATCATTTGTCTCTCTGGTTGGTTAATTTTAGATAAATCAATTTGTATTTTCAAAGTATTTACCGATTTAGGAATTATAACTATTGTAGCTAAGAAAACAAACACGTCACTAATCTAGTAAGACTCTCCAGGATGAGTATCATTCTTCCATAACTGATTTGTCTGCCTTTCTGTCTTCTACTCAAAAGCTGCGCTATGCAGAGGGAATAGTCAGTATAAAGTGTAGAATAAAGTGGAGAGAAAGTACTGAAATATTAAGTCCAGTAACTGTGATGTTAACACCTTAAAAGTTTTAGGGTTGTTGAAAATCATAACTGTTAGTTGCTGTGTTCAGAGAGTTGGCAGTAAGAACTGTTGACTAGCCAGAAATGGTGGCATGTCACTGCAGTCTTCTCTCAGGAGGTTGAAGCAGGAGGATAGTTGAGTTTGAGTGTCACCTGCACTACATAAGGGGTATATGGAAAAGTGGCTCAAAAAAGAAAATTAGACTTTAGTGGTGGTGGCCTATGCCTTTAAACCCAGCAGATCTCTTGTGTTCCGAGGCCAGTCTGGTCTACGGATAAAGCCAGGGCTACTCAGAGAAGCCCTGTCTCAAAAACAAAACAAACATAAACAGACTCTTGATAAAAACAACTTAAAGGAAGAAAGGACTTTTTATTTTAAAAGTAGTTTATTTGTATGCGTATTTTGCCTGCACGTGTGTCTGTGTACCCGGTACGCACCTGGTGTTCTGAGAAGCTGGAAAGGGCCTCACATCCTCTGGATCTGAAGTTGAGCACTGTTGTGAGCTGTTGTGTGGGTGCTGAGAACTGAACCCAGGTCCTCTGAAAGAGTAGCCAGTAATTTTACTCACTGAAATATTTCTCCAGCTGAAGAAAGGGTTTATAGTTCATGAGTATGGTCCATCCTGGTGAGGAAGTTCTAAAGGCAGTTTGAGGCGGCTGGTTAAGTTGTATCTGCACAGGAAGCTGAGAACAGTGAATGTCCATGTTTAGTTAACATTCTCCTTTTTCATACAGTTCAGAAACCAAACCCAGGAATGGAATGGGGTTGCCCTCCTTTAGGATAGGTCTTCCCACCTTAATTAAACAAATCAAGGTAATGCCTTACTTATGGAGGTGCTCGTGTTCTAACTTAATTCAGATAACCCCTCATAGGTATACCTAGAGGTTTGTCTTCTAGGTGATACCAGATACTGTCAGAATGGTCATCAGTATCTAATTGTAATGCTCAGGCTGTCCTGGGGAACTTAATATGTAGTCTGCAGCCCTCTAGTGTAGGCCTCTTAGATAATGATATTCTAGGCATACAAGGCACCATGCTAAGTTTTACGGCAATGATTCTTTTTTCTTTTAACATTTATGTATGTGAGTACATTGTTGCTGTCTTCATACACACCAGAAGAGAGCATCAGAATCCATACAGAAGGTTGTTAGCCACCATGTGGTTGCTGAGAATTGAACTCAGGACCTTGGGAAGAGCAGCCAGTGCTCTTAACCATTGAGCCATCTCTCCAGCCCTGGCAGTGAGTCTTTAAATGAGGTTTTGGTCATACAGTTTTTGTCATACAGCCCTTTTTTTGTTTTCTTTTTTTAATTCTCTATAATAATAATTTACAACGAGCTAGACTCTGTTCTAAGCATGTTGCATGCATTAATTCCAGTAGCAGTCCTGTTGGTGGATTATCCCCTTTTTATAGGTCAGCCATCCTGCGAAGGGACCCAGTGCTTTGTGGAGCAGTGATTTGAACCCAAGTGGTTTGGTTCCCTGGGCTAAGAACTACACGTAGCAATGCCTGCATTTTTATGTCTTGTGGACCAATGGATTAAAAATGTGTCCAAATTGCAGGATCTAGGTGCTTTAGAGAGAGGGTGGGAGAGTGTTTAGTCTGTATGTGTACCATGTTTGTTCCTGGTCTCTGGAGGCCAGACGAGGATGCTATATTCCCTGGGACTAGAGTTAAGGACAGTTATAAGTTGCCATGTAGGTGCTGAGCACCAGGCTTTGTTTTCTTGGTTTTTATCAGAACTCTTTACTGTTTAACCACAGGTTTTTGTCTAATGTAGTATTGAAGTTTGTTGTAGGTTTGGTCAAGGTCCCTGAATTCAGAGAACTTTGTGGTATTAAGAATGGACTAGAAAGCAGTTACCACTACCACACCACTAGCTATTTCCTGTATTCCCTTTGTCTCTCTTCTTCCCTTGCCCTATGAAGTCTTGCTGTGTGGACAGCATTCTCAAACAAGCAGTCCTTGCCTCAGCACTTCTGGATGCTAGCTAGGATGTGATACTATCTATGTCCATGCTTACTAGGAAGAGACATAAGACATTCAAGGTGTGTCATCACATCATAATGAAACCATGTTAATGTTAACTATAAAAAAACCCTAAAAGTAGATTCTGACTTTTTTTTGCACCCATTATGTTTTCAACCGAGAGAAGGTGTTTATTTGTACCTGACTCCTGTTTCGAGAGAATAAGAAAACCTACCTTCCTCATGCAGCTTTCTTTCTTTCTTTTGCCTGCAAATATAAATTATTATATATGTGTGTATATAATATATATTACATGCTATGTATATTATATACATATATATAATTTATATAACTGCAAATATATAATTTGGGCATTGAATTAGGGGAAAATATTGATTAATTTATTTTTCCAGTTGGAAACTGGTTTACAGTGGTAAAACTTAACTTTTTTTTTTTTGGTTTTTTGAGTCAGGGTTTCTCTGTATACTCCTGGCTATCCTGGAACTCACTTTGTAGACCAGGCTGGCCTCTAACTCAGAAATCCGCCTGCCTCTGCCTTCCAAGTGCTGGGATTAAAGGCGTGCGCCACTGCTGCCCGGCAAAACTTAACTTTTAACGTTGGCAGCTTGTTTCTGTTTTGTTGTTTTTTTCTTTGTTTTGTTATGCTGGAATTGCAGCTAGGACCCTATGTATGTATTCTATTGTTGAATTATGTATCACCACGCCACTTGAGACAAGGTCTGAAGTAAAATTGCCCAGGCTGCCCTTGAATTTGAGCTATTCTTCAGCATCCAGCCAACCTGCTCTACCAGGTCCAGCTGGTTTTTTGTTATTTTGATTTTTAAGATTGGATCTCATGTGTTCCAGATTAGCCTAGAACTTACTGTGGAGATGACCTTATATTTCTGATCTTCCTGCCTTTAATTTTCAAATTGAAATCCCATTCAGATTTTAATTTGAAAAGTTCTTTCCTTTTAGAAGTTTGTCAATCCAGTTATTGTACCAAGTGTTAAACACTAAAAGTAGTAATAGAAGAAAGTCTTTCTTCCTTTTTTTTTGCTAGTCCAGTCTCTAATGCTGCCTTCTCACTGAGTATTGAAGGAATAACTAATTTATTCATTTGTTTTTTCTTTTCTTTTTTTTTTTGTTTTGTTTTGTTTTTCGAGACAGGGTTTCTCTGTGTAGCCCTGGCTGTCCTGGAACTCACTTTGTAGATCAGGCTGACCTCAAACTCAGAAATCCGCCTGCCTCTGCCTCCCGAGTGCTGCCATTAAAAGTGTGCGCCACCATGCCCGGCTTCATTTGTTTAATTTTAAGGTATACTTTATTAACAAAGTTCAGTACTTTGAAAATTTGAAATTTAGTGATTTTTAATATATTCAGAGCCATGTTACCAACACCACCAATTCCAGAAGAAACGTTTTCTTTTCTCTCTTTCTCTCTTTCTCTCTTTCTTTCTTTCTTTCTTTCTTTCTTTCTTTCTTTCTTTCTTTCTTTCTTTCTTTCTTTCATTTTAAGATTTATTTATTTTATTTATATGAGTATACTGTTGTTGTCTTCAGACACACCAGAAGAGGGCATCAGATCCCATTACAGATGGTTGTGAGCCACCATGTGGTTGCTGGGAATTGAACTCAGGACCTCTGGAAGAGCAGTCAGTGCTCTTAACCACTGAGCCATCTCACCAGCCCAAGAAACGTTTTCTTAAACCATGAAAGAATCCTCTACAAACGTGTATTGCTGTAGGGCATCTTTGTAGCTCAGTTGTTAAAGTGTTTGCCTAGCCTGCACAAGGCCATGGATTCAACAGTACCTCATATCCTTGGTGTGACGGTGTATTCATATAGTGTCAGCACTGAAGAAATTCCAGGCGTGTGACTGCCTGAACAAAACACAGAACAAACTGTGTTTTAGGCTTAGCATTTCATTGTTTTTGTCTCCACTTACAAGTCTTTTACATTTCATCCAACTTAGTTTAACACAGAAAGAGTTAAGTTTTCTGGCCTGCTCTCTTGAGATGTGTATGAGCACTGCTAGTGATTCTTCACCAGTATCCACTTAGTGGTCTGAGAGCCATTCCTCTTCCTCCAGATTGTTTTTTTTTTTTTTTTTTTTTTTTTTTTTTGGGGGGGGGTGCTTTTGTCTTCTTCTGGATTTATTTTTAAAACAATCTGTGAATTGTCATCTTTTCACAACAAAATGTGTAAAGATAATCTTGAAGGGTCTAGGGGTCTCTTGTGGGTAGAATTGGGTTCCAACTCCATCTGCTACATAAAACCTGGTGAGATGGCTCAGTGAGCAAAAATGCTTGCTGCCTAGCCTGACAACCTGAGTTCATTCTGGGACCACTATTGTAAAGAGAGAACAGACTTGTGCAAGTTGTCTTCTGACCTCCACACCCATGTACAATGCACACACATGCATACACAGAAAGCAAATTAGCCTTCCCCTTCATCTTATTTCATTGACAGTTCCTTTCTGTGCTTTCTTCCCTATGCAGTTTCTATGTTATTGATCACTGGTGGATTTTCCTGCTCCCAAGTTAAATCATGCCTGGGTTGTCTAGTGAGAAGTGATGATTAACTTGCTTCTCATATTGGATACATTGCAAGTTAGATGAATGTTGGGTGATACTCAATAGGAAAAGAATCCTCGAACAAGTTTTCTGTTTCCTTTGACTGTTTCTTTGCTTAGAGTTTAGCAGTTGTAGGAGGTTAACTAAGAGGCGTTGACTTCATAGTGGACACTGATTTTTTTTCAAGTGTAGACGTTTTTAAAGGCAGAAAAGTGGCTGACATGGCTCTGCCTAAAGATAGGAGTAAGACATTCTTGTAAGGTTTTAGTATTTGGCTTGGCTTCAGTCCTGCAGATTTGTAGGCTGTTGGTTAAGCTTAGAAGGACTGCATACTCTAGTATAACTTTAATCATTTCATATTAGATAGAAATAAAACCAAGCCGGGCAGTGGTGGTGCACGCACGCTTTTAGTCCCAGCACTTGGGAGGCAGAGGCAGGCGGATTTCTGAGTTCCAGGCCAGCCAGGGCTACACAGAGAAACCCTGTCTCCAAAAACGGAAAAAAAAAAAAAGAAAGAAAAGAAAAGAAAAAAGAAAACAAATGAAAAGAAATAAATCTAACATGATCCATAGTCTACCATTGTAGTTGTTTTTGTCTGTTTCTATAAGTTTTTTTTAAAAGTTTTATTTATTTTATATATGTAAGTACACTGTAGCTGAACAGATGGTCTCATCCCGCTTGCTCTGGTCAACTCCGCTTGCTCAGGCCCAAAGATTTATTATAGATTACACTGTAGCTGACTTCAGACACAACAGAAGAGGGCGTCAGATCTCATTGCGGGTGGTTGTGAGCCACCATGTGGTTGCTGGGATTTGAACTCAGGACCTTCGAAAGAGCAGTCAGTGCTCTTACCCACTGAGCCATCTCGCCAGTCCTGTAAGATGTTTTTAGAGAAGGTTCTGAGGATTAAATAGTTTATGTGAAGATACAAATTAGTTTCAAGGATTAATCTTCACATGAGCCTCTTTACATACATATTCTTGCTAAAACTATCTAGCTTTCTTGTATTGTTTTATTTCTTATTTAGTTTTGAGACAAGATCTCGCTATGTAGCCATGGCTGCCCTGGAACTCAAAGTGATCTTTCTGTCTCTGTATCCTGAGTGCTAGGATTAAAGGTATGAACTACCATGCCCAACCTTATCTAAGCTTTTACAAAAGTGTTTGTTTGTTTTTGTTTTTTGTTTTTTGCTTTTTGTTTTTTCTTCGAGACAGGGTTTCTCTGTATAGCCCTGGCTGTCCTGGAACTCACTTTGTAGACCAGGCTGGCCTCGAACTCAGAAATCCGCCTGCCTCTGCCTCCCGAGTGCTGGGATTAAAGGCGTGCATCATCACGCCCGGCTACAAAAGTTTTTTATTGGCCTTAAATATGTGTCAAGTGCATATGAGAATGTGCACCCGAATGCAGCTGCTTGTGGAGCCCAGAGGTGTTGGATCCCCTTGAAGCTGAAACAGTCACCAGCTCTTTCCAGTAAATTTAACAATTCATTGCCTGAAATCCCAGAGCTTTAAGGTTTGGCTGTTTCCCAAGTAGTTTAGCTAGGATCTTGAGGATTCTTTTTGTGGTTTTAGGTTACATGCTGTTAATGTAGGTGTTTTGTTCAGTCCTTTCAACAGAAGAGTCCACTTCCTCCAAACATGCAGTGCAGCAACTGACCATAAGCCACCCACTGACTCTTGGTGTGCTTTCTTCCTGCTTTCCTCTCAGGCTGCTCCATTGCTCAAGTCTGAACAGAATACTTGTTCAAACAGTGGGGCTGGCTATGTCCCCAGATTAAACATGTCTTTTACCAAAGTAAGACTCATTTCCTTTTTCAGTAAGCTCAGCATGTATGTATATAATCTCTTTTAAGTTAACTTTTTATAATGTGTAAGGTTTTTTGTTTTCCAGGGTTTTTTGTTTGTTTAAACCAGAGTAGCCCAGATTCTTTTCAAACTTTAAAATTCTTGCCTCCACTTCTCAGGTTTTTGAGAGGGAAATGCCACCATAACTAGCTATTTGAGTGATTTTTGTTTGAGACAGGGTCTCAGCCCATACCATGCTTGAATTGGAGGCTGAAAGGCTGGCTTTCAAATTCTGATCCTCCTGTCTCAAACTTCCAAGTGCTAGAGTAAGAGCTATATGCCACCAGTCCCAGAAGAGTGCTAAGAAATGTATACAATTGTGAAAACATATTCCTTCACTGAAGCCTAACACTTAGAATTGCACTGTTTTAAAGTGTGCTGCACCGCAGAGTGAATACCTTGCCTTAGTGCTAACATTACGGGTATAGTGTCTTTTCTTAGGGGTTTTACTGTGCTCACGATTTCTGGAGGTATACTTGAATGTTTCTTAGATAAGTTCTAAACAGTCGATTTGTTAAAAGATGAGGGCATTTTTGCAATCCCACTGGCCTTAACATTAAATGTTAGTGTTGCTTTTTTTCTTATTTTAAAATTCTACATATTGTCAATTCCCATGGTAATAAGGCCATGTCATTTTCAGAATAGGATTACTTACAAGGTTCTTCTTCTGTTTTTCTACTTGATTTTATCTAGCTTTGTAGAATTAGTATTAAGATACACATTTTATATGTATATTAATAGTATTTAATATGTATTAAATAGTATTAGATACAAAACTCAACAGAAAAGTAACTCATTGAAAGATGTCTTCCATCTCTTGTTTCAGGACATCAGTCACCCGAAAACCTTGTAGAATGCTTGCCTGGCATGCACAAGATCTTGGGTTTGAGTGCCAGCACTGTTTATAGTTTATATTTATATAGTTTATGATGTTAATATATAACACTATATGTTAGTTTATAGTTGTATAAATCAGTTATTTTAAGGTTTTTTTTTAATGATTGTTGTGACCCAAACTGGTAACATGAGGTGAATTCACATTTATACTTTTAATTTTTTACATTTATTTTATTTATTGATGTTGTGTATGTATCTGTATGAAGATACACATGCCATAGTTTGCATATGGATAGCAGAAAACAGTTTTTGAGAGTCAGTTCTCTCCTACCCGGTGGGTTCAGGAGATTGAAGATAGGTCCTCACGTTTAGTAGCAAGCACCTTTTATCCATTGAGCAATCTTACTGGCCCCTAATTTTAAATAAATCATTAATTGTTATGTGAATATGAGTGTAGGCATCTGTGTGCAATCGTATGCATGAGGAAGTCAGAGTTGGTGCTTTTCTGCCTCTGAGTTTTAGGGATCCAGCGGTGCTTTTGCCTGCTGAGCCATCTCACCAGCCCCCCCTCCCCCATTCATCTTTTTAAAATAATTTCAGAGAATATTTTTAGGTTATCCACATGAAGTGATTTGACTTGATACTTAATTGTGTGTGTGGTGTACCCTGTGTACTTGTGGGTGGGTTTTAGGGGTAGTTAAGGTTGGTGGGCAGCCTTTGCTTTTACCAATTAAACCATTTCACTTGCCCCACCCTTA
Organism: Mus caroli; assembly: GCF_978045245.1. Classification (NCBI taxonomy): domain Eukaryota; kingdom Metazoa; phylum Chordata; class Mammalia; order Rodentia; family Muridae; genus Mus; species Mus caroli. The sequence goes on from NW_028227264.1 coordinate 95,021,202, forward strand.
CCTCCTTACGGGAGTCAAGATTTCACTTGGTTGCTCTGGCTGGCTTCCTTCGCATCCTCCTCCTGTCTTAGCTTCCTGGGTAGTTGGAATAGAGCAGATAGCACTGTGTTCCAAGTTTTGTTTCTTAAGCTGTTTAATTTCTAATTCTATTACTTAATATTTATTTTGTGGGCATGAATGCTTTGGATGCATGTGTATGCACCACATGAATATGGGATCCTTTGGGGCTAGAAGAGGGGTATTGGGATCCCCCTAGGAACTAGAATTAAAGACAGTTGTGATCTGCCATGTGAATACTGGGAACCAAACCTGGGTCCTCTACAAGAGAACCTGAGTTATCTCTCCAATCCTTCAAATTCCTTTAAAAAACAACAACAACGCCCTACCTCCCACCACCACCACCCCCCCAAAAAAAAGAAATTGCATGTCTTACCAAAAAATCGAGCAGCTCTACTTCCTTTTCTTTTGTTTGTTGTTAGAAGCACAGATGTTAGGGACATCTGTAGGCACTGCATTGTGTTGTGGCTGTTGCATTTGAGATCTGAATTCAGCTGAAAGGAACACTGCTTGCTTTTGGTAGCACACAGGCTGAAACTCCAACAGTACAGAGATACTTACAGTTGAGTTGTCCCAACTCTGCTGTCCCTGTAAAAGTGTGATCACTAGCTTCTAGGGTGCGATTATTTGCAGTGCAATTTGTGAACAGTGATGAAGCCAACAATGCAGCTGTCGGTAACAAGTGTGTACCTTACACAGTTTTAGGGCTGCTTTTTGGTTTTTTGTTTTGTTTTTGTTTGTTTGGTTTTTGGTTTTGGTTGTTTGAGACAGGGTTTCTCTATATAACAGCCCTGGCTGTCTTGGAGGAACTTGATACGACCTAAAGGCATTCGCCATCACGCCCAACTTCGTTTTATTTAGGGCTTTTGTCTGTATAAGATAACATTCTTGAATGTGACTTGGGATTTTGGTTGCTAGGAGTATAACTAATTTCATGTATATTAATTTCATATTTTATGAACAAGTTAAAACCAAAAACCTGGATATTGGGTATGGTGATACATGCCTGTAATTCACTCTACTGAAGCAGGGTCAAGATTTAGAGGTCAGCCTGGGCAAAACAGCTATGCCTTCCCTCAAAAACCAAACAGCAACCACAAACACCAAAACTAGATTTCATTGGTAACAAATTTCTTCCTTGTTTAGAGAATGTACTAGGACACAATGTGTGTGTGTATGTATATGTGTGTGTGTGTATATATAATATATATATATATATGTGTGTGTGTGTGTGTGTGTGTATATATATATATATATATATATATATATATATATATATATATATGACTATCCCCTAGGCCAAAAGATTATCGAACAGTACTTACAATTACAAGTCTCAGAGATACTCAGGGGAAACTTCTAGTAACAATAAGATTTAACTTATTCTAATAAAGTGCCTGTAAGTTTAGTGCCAGAGTTTTTGGTGTTCAGGGCAGGCCTCAATTTTAAGCATATCATATAATTTTTTTTCCTTTGTAAGGTAAAACTCTCCAGGCTACATAGCTGATTTTCAGCTCTGTAGTATGAATTTAATACTATCTTAAAATGATTTTAAACTATGTAGAAAGCCCTTGATAAGATATTATAATTGTCTTATTTTTTTTCTTCCCCACTTAGTTTCACAGGAATCCACCCCATTCTCAGTCTGTTAATTTCCTGTCCTGCCCTGGGTTTCCATTGCTGTGCTGAGCATCACAACCAAAAGTAACTGGAGGAGGAAAGGGCTTAGGGCTTGTCTTACACGTTGGCCTGATGGAGGCCAAGGCGGGAACTGAGCAGAGACCTCGAAGGAACAGTCTTCATGGGTTTTTCCCATTACTTGCTCTGCTTACTTTCTCACACAACCCAGGACCACCTGCCTGGGGTGGTATTTAATCCCTCTCCCAAAGTGAGCTGGGCTTTCACACCAGTAATTAATCAGAGGCAATCGGATGGAGGCATTTTCTCAATTGAGGTTCCTCTTCTCAGATAATTCATTTGTGTCAAGTTGACACAAAACTAGCCAGCATGTCCCCTTTTCACTTCTCTAATTTTAGAGACTATATAGTTACCAAGCAACCAAGGCAGCTTTAGGTAATTCGAGCAGGAACAGCATCTATTAGGCATCTCAATCTTCAAGAGAGCCAAGAGCTAGCTAGTCAGAGGTTTAGAGTTGGACAGTGGTGATTTCACTGCATTGTTGTATTTGGTACACTCCGTGCGATGTGTGCAGTCTTGGTTACTCGTGTCCAGTACAGGATGCTGCTGTTCCACTCTTGTTCCCTTGGCGCTAACTACTGATATTCTTTCTAGAATGGACTCTTCTAATTGTTTATTCTGGCACACAGGGTTTTTGTTTTTGTTTGTTTGTTTTAAACAGAGTTTTGCATAGCCTGGGTTAGCTTAAATTTGATGTGTAGCTGAGGATAACTTTGAATTCCTGATCCTTTTGCTTCTGACACTCAAGTATTTGATATAAATGCCTGTATCAAAAATTGAGGAATTAATATTGAGGTGGCAAGGAGAGATCCATAAAAGTTTGTAGGTGGGTGTGTTTATGTGTGTCTAGGGGTGTGTGCTGATTACCAAATCAAGGGTGTTTACTTGTGAAGCAGCCAAAGGAATGATGGGTGGAACAGTGGATATCTACAAGTCTGATTTTGCTATTACTTTACTGTGCAGTGTGCAGTCTTACACTCTGGCTATCATTTAGTTACCTCACATTTCCATAGTTTTCTATGGCTCCAGCTCCAACATAATAGGAAGAATAAGGAAAGGAAATATGTGTGTGAACAAAGGAAAATATGGGAAATTTTTTTAATCAAAATTCAAATTCAGTTTCACTAATGCATTACATGGGATGTTAAGTTTACCATATAAAACTAACATCTAACAAGCAGCTCCTCTGATGAAGCCAGACCCCTTTTTCTTCCACTATTAAGTTACTATTCTAGGATATAAAATATGCAAGCTAAAAAAACCTCACCAATGACAGAGCACATGGGCTGGACCTACCCCTCCGCCTCCCCCGCCCCCATTTGTAACAGAAGTGCAGCTTGGTCTTCATGCAGATCCCTCAACAACTGGAACAGGTTTGTCCCTGAGTCAGTTGTGTGGCTCTCGTTCCTCTCACCGGGAAACCTCACTGGAAGCAGATGACTCTAGTTCTGTAGAGACTTAATGTTCTGGGACAAGGGTGGGTGGTCATACCCAGAAAGGGCGTCCCCTTTTCAGAGGAGAAGGGGAGGGGGAGGACCTGGGAGGAGAGGGGGTCTGATATTGAATGTTAAGTGAACAGATAAATAATTTTTAAAAGCCAGCTTGTCAAATTTATTAGTGTTTTAGAAGCTTGGCCTAACAAGAGTCCCAGTGGAGTGTTATTAAATTAGATCCTTTTCTTTTAGTGAGCAGTGAAAATTCCTTTTTGAAATAACAAGCACAGAATACTCAATAGCAGGAGTGAAGTAGTTTGTGACCTTGCAAGTGTGGGTGCCCTGATTGAAAGCAGAGAACTTTTATGACCCTAAACAGAAGTCTCTCCCTCCTTCTCTTCATTGGCTGAGTAATGGAGGATTACAGTCTTTTAAAAAAAGATTTATTTTTATCTTATGAGTGTTTGGTTTGTGCGCCACAATTACAGATGGTTGTTAGCTGCCATGTGGGAGGTTGGGAATAGAACCTGGGTTCTCTGGAAGAGCAAGAAGTGGGTGCTGTGCTCCTAGTTGTTGAGCCATCTCTCCAGACCCAGGGTTACTCCCTTATATACATTGTCACTTTCCCAACAAGTACACCTGCATTGGTTTAGCATCATTTACATCTCGTTGGCTAAAAAACATTGCAGAAATGTTATTTAGGCAGTGGTGGTGCACATGTTTAATCCCAGTGCTTGGGAGGCAGAGGCAGAGGCAGGTGGATCTCTTGAGTTTAAGGCCAGCCTGGTCTTCCACAGAAATCTCAACTAAGCTAGTACTTTTCCACTAAGGCCGAAACTTTGTAAGCAAGCACTTATGGCTGACAAGGCAGTTAACATTCAAACAGGGTCGCTCCCAACACAGGGCTACACAGAAACCTTGTCTTGAAATGTTGTGGGAAATACTGAAAAAGAATGGCAAGTTCCCATGCTACACCCAGCTACTCTCTGCCAAGGTGGTCTGTGCACTAGTGGGCAATGGCCGACCTGTTCTTATCTTGTGGAGACTCTCTGACTCAGCTCCAAAATCTCTCCACCCAACTCACTAAGTTCCCACTGGCTGGTTGTTACCACACCAGCCCCATGCTTCAAAACTCCCATGGCCTTCTGTGGTACATATCAGGCATACCCACGCTTTGCCGTACCTTTCTCTCTGGAACCCAGTTGAACCGCTGTGTGAAGGGAAACACCACACAAACTTAGTTCAAAAACAATGATAACTCAATTCCTGGGTGCAACAACTAGAATCCTAATCTTGTAAGCCATATTAAGTCTAAATCCCCCAGTGGTGAATCCTGACAGATCTGCCATTGAAACTGGAAGACACTAGTAGCTACATCTTGTAGTTGGATGGAGGAAGAGACGAAGCAGGAGAGAGTTAGGGGCTTTTTGGGTGGGGATAGGAGAGGACAAGCATGGGGCTGGCGGGGTAGCAACCGGGCAGTGGGAACTGAGTGAAGCTGGGTGGAGAGAGTCTGGAGCTCTGGGTCAGAGAGTCTCCAGGAGTTAAGAACATTGCCCGCTAGAGCCGGCCAGCCCGCTGGAAGAGAGAGAAGCTGGATGTAGCTCTGGAACTTGCGTTTTTTTTTTTTTTTTTTTAATATTTCCTGAAACATCGAAAAACAAAAACAGCAGAAAAAAAAATGTTGACCTTGTCCTGTTTGCCTGCAGTTTAGGCAGCTTGGCAGTTAATTATTTTAACTCTAAATGTCTAGGTTCAGTGGGGATAGCTAGAGTATAAGATTAACAGCCCAGGTCTGTTCATCTGTAGCTGGGCCTAAGCTTCTGTTTTGAAAAAAAAAAAAGAGTATTGTATTTTGTTTCTTAAACTTTCATTAGGCTTCTGGGCTACCAGCACTGGTAAAATTATTCCTGTGACACAGTTTATTAAAAGTAGAAAGAATGCAAATTACTGAGGTCTTCTTTGTTTTTTGACACAGGATTTCTCTGCATGGTTATACTAGAACTCACTGTACTCTCCAGGCTGGCCTAGAGAAATCCAACTGCCTCTCTCTCCTTAGCACTGGGATTAAAGGCGTGTGTATCCAGCTAAAGTCTTATTGTTTTATGTTTTGAGTTTGTGATATAATAAAAATAATTTCAGCTGGGTGTGGTAGTGCTTACTTTACTCTCAGCACTGGGGAGGCAGAAGCCAGTGTGGTCTTTATCTAGGGCTACACAGTTAGACCCTATTTCCAAAAATAAAAAATAAAAGGAATGTTACCTCACTCACCCAATTAGGAAGAGAAAATGAAAATCGTCATATAGCTGCCTTGAATTTAATTTCCAAGCTGGATATATCTGAAGGACAGTTTTACCATCAAGAGTTTTGTGAGTGTTTTATGAATGAGCAGGGGATGCATCTTTAACTGTGCTGTTAGTATTTGGAAGCCTTTCAGAAAACATAAAAAGATGGAGGTTTACAGTACTTATTTGCTATAAAGCTTAATATATCTTTAGAAATCAATCAGCAAGAGTCCTAATCTGGTCATAGGTTGTTAGAACTTCTGTGAAGACCGTGATACTCAAGTCTGAAATGAACCTTTCAGAGACTGACAAATCTAATTCAGGGAGTAGTGATATATTTTATATGGGTGCTGGAGAGACACTCTCAGGTCTTCACACTTGTGCAGCAATATAGTTACACTTAGCCTCCAAACTGAGCAAAAATCAACCTACCCTTCCTAGAGAAGGGACGGAAGGAAGATAGGGAGAGAAAAGTGTTTTACTTTCCACTCTCTGAAATCAGAGCATGACAGTTCACACCTGTAATCGCAAAGCTGAAAGGAAGGAGGATTGCCTGTGACTCTGAGATCAGTGTGGACACAATGTTGAGTTATAGGAAAGAGTGACCCGGTCTTTTGTTTTGTTTTGTTTTCGAGACAGGGTTTCTCTGTATAGCCCAGGCTGTCCTGGAACTCACTTTGTAGACCAGGCTGTCCTCGAACTCAGAAATCCGTCTGCCTCTGCCTCCCAAGTGCTGGGATTAAAGGTGTGTGCCACCACACCCGGCGAGAGTGACCCAGTCTTATGGGCACTCAAGGAAGCATTGGCAGAGGCAGGTGGATCTCCAAATTCCATGCTAGCCAGGTTTACATAGTTCTATAGGTCCTCCATAGGGTGAGACCAGGCCTCAAAAAACCAAAAAGTCAATACTTCATTATATAGTATAAAGCGATGGGTTCATGGAATATCAAAGATGGGCAAGTGGTTTGCTGTTCTTAAATTATAGATAATTCCAAGTCAGTATGATTAATATAGCAGATTTCAACCAAAGATTCTTTTCCTATCTTTTGTGTTAATGAAACTATACCTTCTCAGTAAAAATGGAGGAAAAGTGAGATTATTGCTTAAATGTACTTCTTTCATGAACTGGTGATTACTAAGGTCTAAAAATAGTCCTCTCTTAACTAAGGTCTAAAAATAGTCCTCTCTTAACTCCTGTGCTCTTTATTGCCCTATCAGACCAGTTGGACCTTTATAGTTCACTGTCAATTAATTGCCTGTCTGTACCATAGAGATTAAGAAACCAGGTGGACTAGAGCCCAACGCCTGTATTCAGTCTTGGCTCTGCTGTTTCCTAGCTTCGTTCTTTTCTAACTGGTTACCTTTTCTTCCTCGTTTATTAAATGAGTATGAGGATTGAGTGATATCACTTTTTTGCCTTGCATTTGAAGTCTGGATCAGAATGGGCCCCTTTAAGGACATTTACATTAATGCCAACCTTAGCTTAGAAAAGTGACATATGGTACTTTGAAGAGAAGAAAAAAAGACTTCACCTATTGGAGTGAAATAACGAACTTTTTTTAAAGAGTATTTTATGTTTTTGTTTAATCTGTTGATGTCTTATGTCCACTAGAGGGTGGTGTTCACGGAAAGAGTTAAAGTGGTTTCTTGGTGATTAACCAGTATTTCATCATGTTGTTAGTTGCCTTGCTTTCCCCCCCCCCCCCCCCCCCCCCCCAGCCATCATTTTTTGACTGCATCAGACAGCAACTCTGATCTAAAGGGACTGGCAGAGAGCCTTCATGACGTATACCAGTTAGTGATTCCATAGCTTCCTATATTACTTAGAGATTATTTTTGAGTGGAAAACAAGACAGTTTAAAGTTGCTCTACAAAAATTTACCCACATATATGAAGTTCATTTGTTCTTAATGACCTGTCAGTAATAAACTTACCTTGTTTTTTTTTACTCTGTAGGTGCTAGCTTCTAGTGGCTATGGAGCAGTTGAAATGTGGCTAGTTTGAATTGATACATGTGCTTAGTGTAGATTAAAACCTGGACTTGTGAAGGCTCAGTGTGAAAAAAGATTAAAATAATCTGTTAGCCATTATATATTGATAACATGTTCAGATAACTTTTTTTTTTTTTTTTGGTTTTTCGAGACAGGGTTTCTCTGTGTACCCCTGGCTGTCCTGGACCTCACTTTGTAGACCAGGCTGGCCTCAAACTCAGAAATCCGCCTGCCTCTGCCTCCCGAGTGCTGGGATTATCAGATAACATTTTTAACATATTGGGTTAAATGAAAAATATTATGAAATAATTTACCATTTTCACAAAAATTACTATTCTAAGGAAAGAGAGGGAGAGGAAGAGGGAGAATAAAACTATGTTAACTTAGTTGGTAGAGGCATGTTTAAAAATACTATTTCTGCCATTTGTCATGGTACACAATTTTAATTCCAGCACTTGTCCTGGAACTCACTCTGTAAACCAGGCTGGTCTCAAATTTAAGAGTTCTGCCTTCTTTTTAGGGCATTAAAGGTGTGACTGCAGTTTCAAATATGTCTTAAATAAGTATTGCAGTTTCTCTACTTACACAATTTGAAGCTTCACAGGCAGATTTTTCTTTTTCTTTTTTTTTTTTTTTTTAAGATTTATTTATTATATGTAAGTACACTGTAGCTCCAGAAGAGGGAGTCAGATCTCGTTATGGATGGTTGTGAGCCACCACGTGGTTGCTGGGATTTGAACTCCGGACCTTCGGAAGAGCAGTCGGGTGCTTTTACCCACTGAGCCATCTCACCAGCCCCCTCTTTTTTTTCTTTTTTAAAGATTTATTTATTTATTATATGTAAGTACACTGTAGCTGACTCCAGACACCCCAGAAAGAGGGCATCAGATCTCATTACGGATGGTTGTGAGCCACCATGTGGTTGCTGGGATTTGAACTCAGGACCTCTGGAAGAGCAGTCAGTGCTCTTAACTGCTGAGCCATCTCTTCAGCCCCCAGATTTCTTTTTCTTGAACAACTTTATTTATAGGTTAAATTTTCTTGTTTTAGCTGGGCAGTGGTGATACATGCTTTTAATCCCAGCACTCAGGGAGCAGAGGCAGGCAGGCAGATCTCTGTAAATTCAAGGCCAGCATGGTCTACAGAGTGAGTACTAGGGCAGCCAGGACTTTTAAGTACACAGCTTAATTTTTTGTTGGTTTTTTTTTTTGTTTGTTTGTTTGGTTGGTTTTTGGTTTTTGGTTTTTGAGACAGGGTTTCTCTGTATAGCCCTGGCTGTCCTGGCTGGCCAGGCTGGCCTTGAACTCAGAAATCCGCCTGCCTCTGCCTCCCAAGTGCTGGGATTAAAGGCGTGCGCCACTACCGGCCAGCAGGACACAGTTTGCTTGTTTGTTTTTTAAAAAACCAACCAACCAAACAAACCCTAAAAGTTGCTGAAATTAAGACCTTTCCCTGCCAGTGCTTTCTCTCCCCCTCTACATTTCTAGTTTGGAACAAAGATAGTTCTGGATTATAGGCTAGTGCTACCATGCCGAGTTAGGTTAGGTGGTGCTAGGGACCAAAGGTTTCCTACAAGTCATAAAGACAATCTCAGCTCCACTCTGTAGCATAGCCTTTACCTTTTCATTAAAGGGAAACATGCTTTTTATCTTTTTTAAAGGATTTATTTATCATTTTGCATGCACTAGAGTCCCACAAAGTCTAGAAGAGGGAGTTGGATCCCCTGGAAATAGAGATAAGAGATGGTTGTGAGACACCTAGTATGGGTGCTGGTAGTCAAAGCAATGCAAGGAGACTCTCTAACCCCGAGGGAAACATCTTATTGTTTCTCTTTAGCAGTCATCACTTTAGTGCTATCACTAACCCTAAGCAAAATGTGGATTATTTGAACACACGTTGTCAGTCTGAGAGCCGAGACTGGTGACTAATGGACCAGTAGAGTATTTTTGTTGGATATGCTGGACATCCAGGTGTGCGGCAGTGTGAAATTTTATCATGCTATAGCTAGATGGAAAGATCATGGTGGGGGGGAGGTCTTGCTGAAGGGATGAAAAGTGCATAAAACTTAAATCAAGCCCGCCAGTGGTAGTGCACATCTTTAATCCCAGCACTTGGGGGAAAGAGGCAGGCGGATTTCTGAGTTCGAGGCCAGCCTGGTCTACAGAGTGAGTTCCAGGACAGCCAGGAACATATACAGAGAAACCCTGTCTCAAAAAACAAAAAACTTAAACCAGGAGTGGTGGTGCCTGCCTTTGATCCTAGTACTCTAGTGACAGGACAATCTCTTGCATTTGAGGCCAGCCTGGTCTACATAATGAATTCCAGGAGTTACACGTTGAGACCCTAACTAAAACAAAACAAAGCAAAGCCCCAACAAACAAAAGCCTTATAAATCAATTACTTATGAAAGTTACCATTTACTCTTTTAGCAATTATTACTTGTTTTATATATGAAAGAGAGGGTGGGAGGAGAGAGAACACCCACACCTTAGCACCTGTGTGGAGGAGGTCAGAGGGCTTTGATGATAGAACTCAGGCTGTCAGGGTTGTGTGCCAAGTTGTACCTGCCATACTGTCTCACTGGCCCATCAACTAATATTTCTTTTTCTTTTTAAATATTTATTTATTTATTATATGTAAGTACAGTGTAGCTGTCTTCAGACACTCCAAAAGATGGCATCAGGTTTCGTTACGGATGGTTGTGAGCCACTATGTGGTTGCTGGGATCTGAACTCAGGATCTTCGGAAGAGCAGTCGGCGCTCTTAACCGTTGAGCCATCTCACCAGCCCCTCAACAAATATTTCTTGATTGGGGTTGACCAAGGATAACTGCAGCTTTGGGAAGACAAATTGTGTGCAAGGGGAAAGTACCACAACTATGAAATATAAAAAAGCGGCTCGCTCAGAAAGTTAAACAAGTGAAGCAATAGGAACTTCATCTTTGTCACTTAAAGAAACCACACTGCACTTACTGTCCTTACGACGAAGCACTGTAAGACCTGAAGGTTCCTCATGGTTAACCTTATGTTTGGTAGGAGGGAGGGAGAGAGATTATATCCACTAGTGTTTCCTTCCCTTCTTCCTACTGTGGGTACGGATTTTAGACACTGGTGTCAGGTTTTTCTATTCTCACAACCTATGCTAAGTTTGGGAAATGGAGAGTGTTTCATCGGATAAAATGGTCTGTTTATTGTGTGGTGACATGGGAGGGATGCTTATACCTCTAAAACCTAAACTGCAGTGTACGTGCAGTGAGATCTTAGGATCAGGAAGGTCACAGTGGTGCTTTGTACTTACTTTCTGGTTTCTGAGACAGGGTCTTGCTGTGTAGCTGGCCTGGAACCCAGACTAGCTGCTCTCTGGCTGTAGCCACCCAAGCACCAGGACTACAGGTGTACACCCCACACCCCACTAAGAGTAGGTAAACGGATGACAGGGGTGTGAATGTGGAATTTGACAACGCACAGTGATTTTTGAGCTATTTTAGGATCTGATCTTGGAGGTACTTTGGGTAGCTTGTTAGACCTTTAAATAGCTGCTACTATGTATAATCTGGGAGTGGTGGTTACTTAGAATCTTGGACACCCCCCTCCCTTTTCAGCCTTTCTTTCTTTTCATGGAGACTTGGGATAAAACAAAGTTGAGAAAGGGCCAAAATTGAAAATTTGCCATCTAGTTTATTTATTTTACTTCTCTGCCCCTCTGCTGATCTTTAACATTTTTTTTTCCCCTTAAAATAAAGGCTAGGGTCCCTTTTTGGCTTTATCCTGAGGGAAAAGGACAAGTAATGTCTAAGTAGGTTGAGGAACTTTCAGGAGATTAAATGGGCTTGAACAAAAAAGTCAGGGTGTGGGGATAAATGAAGGTGAATTGAAAGGTAGGCAGAACACAGGAGTCCTTTGCCAGGCTTTGACATTTAAATAACTGGAGAGGGTAGAACCAGGAAGTAAGATGGCATGGTCCAGGTTGGAAGCCAGGCAGAGTACTAGGAGGTTGTTTATTTAGTCTGCCAGGTAGAGCTGCGGAGGGAAGCTTGACCAGAGCAGTAGGAGTGGTGAGACACAGTATACTCATGGGTACACGTCTGTAACCTTTTTTGTCTTTGCTGGGGCACCAACCTAGGGGCGTACACATAGTCTTCTTGCCTCTGACCTATACTCCAGTAAGTCTTGGAGGTTTTTCAAGCAGTTCTTTTAAAAAAAAATTAGGCTAGATACATAACCTGTGGGAGAAGATGGATCAGTGATGGATCAACTGTCACAGGGGTGGGGGGTAGTCAGAAAGTTAAGTTTAAATTAGGTTAAATTGGGTTGCTGTTAGTCTGTTTTCTTTCATTGTACTAAAATGTTAAAGCTGGGTGCTCAGAAAGAAAAGAATTGTAGAGGCTGAAAGTACAAGATTGGGCAGCTCAGTCCTTTTGCTTCTGCTATATCCTGACATGACTGGAAGGGAAATGGTCATGTGCAGAAAGAAGATGGCAAGTGGTTAGAGTGGCTTCATTTTATAGCAATCTGTCAGGAGAGCCAGCTTCGTTAGTCCAGGCCTTGTTCCCTCTTATTAGGAAAAATAAAAGAAAATGTGTATGATTTGGGAAAGGTCAAAAAAGGCAAGGACTGACTCTGGAGAGGTTGGAGGGATGTTCTTGGGAAGGCGAGGAGATCTGGGCCTACAGGGAAAGAGCCTTAGCTTAGTAAATGCTCTGGGAGTTGAGAGGAACAGGTTTGAGAAGCCCAGAAGAGCATGGGTACAGAGGCAGGTACATATGCAGATGCCATTGCGGATGTTTGCCTTCTCGTGAAATTGGAAGCAGGGCTTCAGTCAAAAGCAGGGGTGAAGATAGACGTTTACAGGTTTCAGGAGAGTTGTGGAAAACAGAATGTGGTATAATTACTGGAGAACATTAAAGGCCCTTCAGAGATGGTCAGTTTTAGTCTTCCAGCATGTGCCAGGTCACACTGCCTTCTTTTCTTCCATCTCTTACGTCTCTTGCCCCATTTAAGCAATCCTAGAGGTGTTAACTCTCCTCCAAAGACATAATCTTAGCTATATAGCTATGGCTGACCTTGAACTCAGAGATGTGCTTGCCTCTACCTAAGCCCTGGGATCCAAGAGTATGAGAGCTGTTGTTGCCACACCCAGTTTCCTAGGCTTGTTCTTTTCTCCGGTACCTCTGTTGTAGCACTCTGCATCCATGGTTCCACCAGATGAAGTTGGAAAATCCTATGGCAAAGTGGTCTCTTTGTTGAACAAGAATTTTGTCATTCTTCCCTATTTTGTGTATTGTTACTTACATAACATTCCTACTGTTTTAAGCACTATAAGTCATGTAGAGATGGTTTGATATATGAAGATTTTTGTAGTTTAAATACAAATACTGTACAACTTTATGTAAGTCTTGAACATCCAGAGCCTTTTGAGGATTCTAGACCTCGACTGCCTTGACTACAAAGAATGACCAAATTTTAGAAGAGCTCAATGGCCTATTTTTCTTGCTTTTTTTTTTTTTTTGAGATCTATTTATTTTATGTGTATAACTTTAGATACATCAGAAATGGGCATCAGATCCCATTACAGATGGTTGTGAGCCACCATGTGGTTGCTGGGAATTGAATTCAGGACCTTTGGAAGACTAGTCAGTGTTCTTAATCACTGAGCCATCTCTCCTGCCCAGTAACTTGGTTTTAAATATAATTTAGAGCAGGTTGCTTTACTCATTGTAGCCACCCTGGTGTCATTTTTCTTTTCCTTTTATGTGAGCATAAAAATTGGTTTTATTAATCCAATCTAGAATGTGATAATGTCCTGCAGTTATATTCAGTTGGTTGTTGTTACATGAATGGTCTGGTGTTGGTTGGTTGGCTGGTTGGTTGGAAACAGGGTTTTCCTCTATAGCCCTGGCTGCTTGACTCTCCTGGAACTCACTATGTAGGCCGCTGCTGGGATTAAAGGTGTATCCCATCAAACCTGCCATAAAGCCTTTTGTTACTGTTTTGGGTGTGTGTATTATTATGGCATGATGCAGAGGTCAAAGAAATTCATAAAAGAACTCAAAGAAGAGTTTCACATTTTATGTGAAAATTATGCCATTGGGAGATTGTGTTATATCTAATTTCAAAAGACGAACTTCCTAATTTTAATTTTGGTGTCTAGTGAAATGGCATTTGTTTCACAGGTGTGCTTGTTTTTCTGTTGTAGGAAACCCAGCGTTTGCTGGCAGAACCAGTTCCTGGCATTAAAGCAGAACCAGATGAGAGCAACGCCCGTTATTTTCATGTGGTCATTGCTGGCCCCCAGGATTCCCCCTTTGAGGGAGGGACTTTTAAACTTGAACTATTCCTTCCAGAAGAATACCCAATGGCAGCACCTAAAGTACGTTTCATGACCAAAATTTATCATCCTAATGTAGACAAGTTGGGAAGAATATGTTTAGATATTTTGAAAGGTAAGTGTTGTTTGTCACCCTGTGCTTTATTAGCGTGTCCTTTTTGTCCTGAGCATTGTACATTTAGAATGTAACTAAGCACTGTAATCTCACTGTATGCTCACAGCAGCAGCAGAGTGTGTGGGAGGGAAGTGCAGCAGTTCTGGGCCTGCTGTCCATGCTTTATCATATTCCGGGCCTGTTACCTTCATAGATAAGTGGTCCCCAGCACTGCAGATCCGCACAGTTCTGCTATCAATCCAGGCTTTGTTAAGTGCTCCTAATCCAGACGATCCATTAGCAAATGATGTAGCCGAGCAATGGAAGACCAACGAAGCCCAAGCCATAGAAACAGGTACTTAATATCTATTCTCTTTCACCTGCTCTGCTTTTCAAGCTAGGTCCCTTACCATTTGATGTTTTATTTATAAGCTCACATTTAAAAATAATGTATAAAGGAGATTTTGCAGTGTTTAACCACATGTATATACTATAATGACTACTGTATTGGCAGTATGTGAAGATACTAGAAAACTTGGCAACTGTTCTTTTTTTATGGTCCACTTAAAGAATATAGCCATTTATGTAATCAACAAACTTCTTCCTGCTATAAACATATCATCTATTCAAAAATGAAAGGACTTTTTCTATCTGTTGAATTTTATGAAAGGTTTGAAGCTAGTCTAGTCTATATAGTGAGACTCTTAGAAAACAAAACCCCTTTCTAATTAATTGCACTGTTTTGTAATTGTAAGGTATTCAGAAAACTGGTCTGATCCAGTTTATAGGAGATGGTATCTATCTTGTTTGGAAAGAAACTAACAGCTGCATATTTGTTTTTTGTCTACAGCGAGAGCATGGACTAGGCTATATGCCATGAACAATATTTAAGTCGATCAGATCATCAAGTGTACACCACTTCTCCTGTTCTGCCAAGACTTCTTCCTTTTTTTGTTTGCATTTAATGGACACAGTCTTAGAAACATTACAGAATAAAAGCCCAGGCATCTTCATCTTTGGTGATTACATGCACATTAGCAAATCTGTCTTGTCCTGATTCACTGTTGTAAAGCATGAGCAGAGGCTAGAAGTACCATCTGGGTTGCTGAGAGATGCTGAGAAGCAGGACTCTCTGCTTTGACTCCTTCCCCATCATGGTTAAAGTACAAGGCACTGTGAATGAAGGTAGTTGTCAGGGTTAGCTGCCAGGGGTATGGGTGTTATTTTATTTTTTAGGGGGAAAGTAGTTTAATTTTATGGCCTCCTTTCCCCTCCCCCCTCTTAAAGGATCTAATTGCAGTGGTTAAATGCAGCTAACCAGTTTTTTTAGAATATGCTCTCTAGCCAAGTCTAACTTTAGACGCTGTAGATGGACAAGCTTGATTGTCTGAACCAAAATGGGAACATTAAATAAACATCACAGCCCTCACTAATAACATTGTGACTTTGCTGTCAAGTGTAGATTCTCCATCCCCCACCCCCACCCCGAAAAGAAAAAGCTTGTGACCATTTTGTATGGCTTGTCTGGAAACTTCTGTAAATCTTATGTTTTAGTAAAATATTTTTTGTTATTCTACTTTGCCTTTGTACAGTTTATTTTACTGTGTTTATTTCGCTTTCCCGATGTGACAATCGTATTTAAAATTAAAATAGATGGAACATTCTGTTTTAGTCCTCTCCATCTGACAAATTGGCAAGAGGAGAATTTTACCAGTTTGTTTCATTGATGCAGATCTGTGTTAGGATTCTACTGAGTGAGTATTTATAAACTGCCTCTGAGCATGCATGGAGCATCAATATCTGACTTTTTTTCTTAAACCTCCTAGAAATTTGAAATAAATATTACCTGATTCAATTAGGTGATCCTTGGTGTCCTTGCCATGTTTGAAAGTTGACCATACTCAGCAGTCACAGCGAAGAGGACAGTTGCATGTCACATATGGCGTTTGAGCTTCAGATATAGGTTAAGACTTTTCTCTTGGTTCTTGTCTGAAAACTATATGGCCATTGGTTTGTGCTATTAGGAAAACCCTAGTTATTTGATTTTGCTGAGGCAGTTTTGAGTCCTCCTGCAGGCCTAATGAACCCAGGCAAGTGGTGTCATTGGCTCTTCAGTTCCTGTACATTTGCTATGTAGCCCTGGCTATCCTGGAACTCACTATTACAGACCAGGCTGGCCTTCAACCCAGAGATCTGGCTGCCTCTTCTAGTATCAAAGGCCACTGTGCCCAGCTATTCCTTTTATCCTTTAATTTGCTGTTAGTAGTTGTTTTTTTCCTGTGTAAAACAATCCCTTTCAATATTTTCTACATTGAATTTCTGATTCTTGCTATTTTAAAGTCATATACATGTAAATGCTAACCTTATGGTCAGAAATCTTCATCTCCATAATCTTCATGTAAGGTTATGGATTTCTTCATAACTTAAATTTTTTGTTTTCTCTTTTGAATGCAGACTATTTTATTGTGTTAGAATAGAATTTAATAGAATTATCTATTAAAATTATATTTTCAACGTATAAGAGCTTTTGACAACTGATAACTGGATCCTTCCAAATAAATGCATTTTGTTAACAAATGTAAAGTTTAGAATAAAATTGCTAATGGCCCTACCTGATACTGTGAAATTTTAAACTTTCTAACAGCAGTTGTTACAATTCTTGGCCTGAGTACATCTTTGTCCATGGCTAAGACAGTTCTCACTTTAAAAAGCAGACTTGACAGGACTTGAAGTTAACCATTCACCACTCAGCATTCCATCCTGAAAGCCAGAGCTGCTCCTAGTCATAGCTGATGCCTTACACATTACCCACGGTGGCCTGGTGTGCAGAGGTTTCAGTTTTCCCAGTTTACATTAGGACTCCTAATTTCCTGGCATCACATTTTCTTTGGAGGTTTTGATGAGTCCCATTGTTTGAAATTTGCTCTCTTAGCCAGTTGGAAGAAGCAAGAATTGTTACTTATGCCTGGACTTTTCCTAAAAGAAACAACAGGTTGAACTCTGGTAATTACACCTGGCCTATGGACCTGTTTTCGTTGGCCAGGAAAATGGTTGGTTCAGAGCAGTTAAATGATAGTATTGCAGAAACTTGGGATAGTGAATAAATGTAGCACTAATTAGACTGATGATCATTGTGTGGACATCTCCTGGCAGGGGCTGAGTAGCAGTCACCACTAGATGACATGTCATTCTCTTTTTCTGTTTAAAGTAGGTTGGAATCATTCCCAGCCTTACCTGTTTCTGTACGTGTGGTTCTGTTTTCTTACAAAGTTTTGTCTTTGTAGTCCCAGCAAAAGAAAGACATTCACTTAACAAAAGCATATTAACATTTACCTGCTGCTTGCTGGTTTGAGGATGTAGATGTGAATGAATAGTTTGGGCCTTTCCTTTGAAGGGACAGCATAGGCGTGGGAACAACACAATAGTTGCAGCTCCTCTTGGAAAGGCTAATCTTCTGGACTCAAATCAGACAAATGCCTCCAACCTCCAGAAATCTGCGCATGCAGAGCTCAGAGAGAAAACCAACTTCTTCCAAATTGGCATCTTGAAGTCAGTTCTGAAGCCCTAGGGTGTAAATGTGGGCTTTGTGGTTTGAAGTTTTTGTTCTGTTTTGTTGTCTATTTTGCTGTGATTCACTTCTACTGTGAGATTAGTTAGCCTTGGTTCGCTCAGATCATAGGCATTCTGTATATAATACTGAATACTCACACTAGACCAGGAATGTACTTGTAAGGTAAAGTTCAGTGTAAATTGATATATTAAAGCCACAGGGGTGCTGTGCTCAGCATTTCTCCGGAGGGTGGGGAAGACCATCTGGTGTTCTGTAAGAGTACTCCCAGTCAGCCAAGTAGACCTCAGTGGTGTCATGTGGACAGTAGGCTGGCTTTGTTTCCCTGGTGGTTTCGGTATTGTTCTCTTGACTAATCTAATAACGACATCAGTTTTTATTACTGCAGAAGCGGAAGTTTTAAAGCTACAACATAGGAAAGGTATCCACATACAAATTACAAAGTGAGATGAGAAATTGGGTACCTAACCCACTATTCCGTAAGAAATATGTAATATTTCATTGGAATGTATTCTGGGGCTGGGAGCAACATTTCATTTTAGCTATGAAGCATGCCGCCTTTTAAGGAGCTATATCAGGGTTTATATTTTAAGTAAAAGGAAAACATGTTGAATGTAATTTCAAAGAAGTATAAACAATAAAAACGTATACCGATTGGATGTGATGATTTGACTTGTCTGTTTCCTGCACTGCTCACTCACCTCCACACTCATTTCATTACCACTAAGGCTGGGCATCTTTGCTCTCAGGGTTAATTAGAATTTCCCTCTACACATTTCTGTTACTAGGGATTGAATCTTTTCTTGTGTGAGTTGACAGTCATCTATCTCACTGCTGGAATCGTCCAGGAAGGTATTAAAAACCAGGGAGAAGCTGGGTTAGGGGGCAAAATGACTTTAAATCCCAGTATTAAAGGCTAAGTAATGAGTTCAAGGCCAGCACAGAATACTTAGTTCCAGGACAGCTGGGGCTTTTTAGGGAAGGCACAGGGTGTTTGTGGTACTAATCTCAGAGGCTAAACTAGTATGATGAAGCTTGATTTTGGAGGATCTTTGTTTTTGAGACAGGGTTTCTCTGTGTATCTCTGGCTGGCCTGGAACTCACTCTGTAGACCAGGCTGGCCTGGAACTCAGAAATCCACCTGCCTCTGCCTCCCAAGTGCTGGGACCAAAGGCATGCGCCACCACACCCAACTTTTTTTTTTTTTTTACAAACTATAGAACAACAAAAAAGCTATAATGGAAGACTTTAGGAACTATTTAGATGCTATGCATAAACAGATATTTAGTGAAGCAGCTGGGAATTCTATCCAGTGTGATAGAAAATCCTGGTTTTTCTCTGTAGTCCTGGCTGCCCTGGAATTTCTCTATAGCCCAGGCTGACCTTGAACTGAGATCTGCCTGCCCCTGCTAACTATGCCTGGCTTCAGACTTGGAAATTGAGACCAAGAGACCAGGCTGGCTTTGAACCTGTGATTGATTAGCATAGCAGTGCTGCTCTCCTCGCCTCCCAGAGCTGGGATTAAAGGCATGTGTTATTACTACTTACCCAGCCCAAACTACTACATTTAATCACTGCTCTTAAACTTCTAGTTCTTTTATATGTTTGAGTGGAAATTATAGTAAGGAATGTTCTGTTATTTTTCTAGTTTTGGTTATTAACCTATTATGAAACTTCATTGCCATGAAACTTCATGGCGTTAAGCCACCAATCCAAGTTAGTCACAAATGAAGTGCACAAGAAAGAGCTTTGTATATATATGAAGTCTGATGAATAGTGAGTTTTACTGTAGAATGCCACATGGAAGTATAGAATATGCACATGATATAAACCTAGCTGAGGGAACAGATTCTATACAGCAAAGGCATAGCTCTGATGCCTGTGTGGTTGTGTTGCTGTGAAACCTCTATGTGGGTGCTGGAACCAAAGTCAGATCATTTCAAAGAACAGCAAACACTCTTATTAACCCAAGCCATTTCTCTAGCCCCCTGGTAAAGGCATGTACCTTAAAGATGAAAACAGGCTCTTAAAGTAAAAATAAACATACAGAGATTGTTTCCATTTTTATTTGATGTTTCCAAACGTAAAAAAAAGTCAAGATTCTTACAATTCTTACAACAGTTCGAATGCAACCATCTCAGATGAGACCATGCAAAGCAATTCTTGTGCACATACCCTTCTCTCCTTCACCTTTGCTGCTTCATCCCGTGTGACGACAACTGGATGGCTTGTCCTTGGTGGGAAAATGCCATTTCTTTACACCACCACCCAACAGTTCCTGCTTTTCTGCAAGTCAGTTTCTAACAGGTTACTTTGCTTTTTTCTTTTAAACATTAGGAGGCACATGGAACTGGAGAATTTAGCTGCCCCGTTTTATTCAGCGCCCACACAAATAAGCACACACAGCAGTCTCCCCGCTGCAGGCGGCTGGGCTGGTAGACATGAGCTCTACTAGATTCAATTCCTTTATATCTTGCAAGTTCTGGGTTCCAGAAGAATAATGAGGAACCCTCAGGTGAAATTTTAACAGTGAAGCTGCATTCAGTTGCATTCTGTAAATCTTTGCTATTTGCATAGACTAAAGACAGTTTGCTAAATGGCACTGAAAGAAATCCTGACCCAGGTGACATGACTTAGTCCAAATGTTTCTGACCAAAGAAATTATACAACAATATTTATAGGCTAACTTTTAAAGAGATGGTTGACATGAATACTGTACATATTTTACATATAAAATAGGTTCATGCATTATTACCTCTGAGAGTATACATACAAACCCCCAAGCACTTGTGATGGTTTATTTGCTGGAAGCAGTACTCTATACAAAACAGTCCAGTTTCTCTGTTGTGTTTAGTACAGGGAGGACTTGCAGAGAATTGTGAGAAAACAAGATAGAGAATGGCAATCTGTGGGTTTCTTTAAAATATTTCTTTTGAAACACCCAGAGTACATGACCTGTACAAAGAAAAATATAAAAGGTCTGGACGATCACGCTTGGTTACACTACATAATTTAGAATGAGTACTACTGGCTGAGTTCTGCTTTGGAACCTAATGTTTTTAGTTCTGCTGCATCGGTAGCCCAAGATCTCATTATGAAAACTGTGCCAGTTTTCCTTACAGGCAAGGACCCTTGTCAGCAGCAGCATTACAGTTCAAAGGTTAACAAGTGACAGAACAAATGTCTTCACTGTCTTAAGCTTGCCAGTTAAGAGTATTTACAAAAGGTTAATAATGGCTAAAGATCTTTTCCTCTTCTCCCCCTTCACTTCCTCCATGAAGTCATGGTACTTTTTCATGGGATGGCCAATTTTGAGTGAGCACAAAGATGGAGGTACAATAATTCTTGGCTCGAATCTTCTAGTTCCCCCACAGTTAACTCACCTGACACGTCACTTACTGACACTCAAGACAGTGTCTTAGGCCTAGAACAGCTGAACAGAACAGCCATTTAGTGTGAAAGTTGTCACTGACCGGCATCCAAGGTTAGTCTAGTCCAGTGGTGAACAATGTCTCTAAATCAGAAACTGAAAATATAAAGAGCACTCGCCCTTGAGGGAAATGTGGCCCCTAACAGTCTATGTCAAAGAAGGGAAATAGCAGCTGAGCGTGCTAAATAGATTTCTATAACCACAGTTTCAGGATGAGCTATGCCGAGCCACATGTAGCTGACAGTTTTCCCAAAAAACGGCACACTTTCTTATATCATCACTATGGCAGAGGGGAACGGGCCCTAGTACATGGACTGTGACATAATTCTGCCTGTGAACAAATTCTCAAATAGGGAGCTGAAGTGCTTTGTCAAAGGCTACTGGCCCATACAAACACAGCCCAAATCGGCAGTTTACAAAGGGAGAATACGACTCTCTTTAAGTTTTGGGGTGGATAGATTTCTTTACCAAGAATTTTTCATTAATTCCCAACAAAGATTTGGTGTCTATTTTGATACTGTAAGAAAAAAAATTAGGGCAAAAAATATACCCAATAACCAGTTGATCTGTCAAACCATAGAATGTTAAGTGGACAAAAGTGAAAATGTTAAAAAGGTTATAAAAATGAAAACCAAAGGAATGGGGTACAATGAAGGCTTTAAAAAAAAATTCCACATGGCTTTGGCATCTTAAAATATTTTTGCTATTTTGTTATTTATTTTAAAAGACTTGAAAGCAGATGAAATACATGCAAATTATTTGAAATCCCTGCATAGCAAATACAGAGTTTGCCAGCAGCAGTCAGATGTGTTAGAAGAAAGTGAAAGAGCCTCTCCTTGTGACATGTGCATCACATGATGGGGGAGGGGCCCCAACCCTCTATCTTATACTGGAGGGCACCCCAGAGGGCGGTGCAGCAGTCACAAACAAGGCGTTGTTATCTGGGAGGGAAGGGACTGAGGAATTTCCATTGGTCGGAGAGCACCCCAGCTTTAGTTTTTCCAGGTACTCTGCATGGACAGGCTTATGACACTGAAGAACCTTGATTGCATCTTCTACTTTGAACCACTCTCTCTTCCTTCCTAGAGAACAGTACAGCAGCAGTCACTGTCAGGTCAGTTTAAGAAGGCATACCCTACTAATATACAAGATTCCCTTTCTTTCCCCCCAAACAATGAGTTTTTTTACTTCCTAAATGACTTAATTTAATAATATGGTAGGGAAAAATCATAAGGTAATTCAAAAGTAGAACTACATATTCACCTTCCCCTCTCAAAACAGTAACCAAAAAATCAGTTAAGAAGGAATGACAGAAGGTGGGAGGGACCAGAAGGAGTGACAGACGGTAGGAGGGACCGAGTAAAGGAACAGAAACTCACCTATATTTACGGAGTCTTCCCAGTCTTCCAATATTTCAGTGACGGTCAGAACATAAACATATGTTCTGTGCTTCCGGTCTTGATTCTGCTTGAATAGAGAAAAAAAGCATTTTAATTCAGGGCTCTGGCCCAGTGACCAGCACGGCTATTTCCAGTGTGACGGTGCATACATAGTGTAGCAATGCAGACAGAAGTGTGTATATATAAAACAAACATCTCAAAATTGGCATTGGCAGGATGGCTCAGCACAGAAAAGCTGAGTTGGATCTGAGTTGGATCTTGGGAACCTACAGTGGAGGAAAATCATTCCCAAAAGCTGTTTTCTAGCCTCTACACGTGTGCATACATGAGCACAGGCATGCGCGCGCACGCGCACACACACACACACACACACACACACACACACACACACACACAATTTTGCACTGAAGATGGTAGGCATAGTAGTTCACAGCTGAAATCAGAACCTGGAGGACCAAGGCAGGAAAGATTCAGTTTCAAGGCTGTCCGGACTACCTACCTAGCAAGTTCTAAGCCAGCTGAGGTCAGATTTACGATCCTTGTCTCAAGACCAAAGACACTAGTCTGGGTATGCTGGTGCACCCCAGAAACCTCAGCATTTAGAAGCTGAGACATCCTGCATTACAATGATGTATCTCAAAATCTGAAACGGGAGGTCCAACACTGCCAAATGGGAAATTGCTAAAAACATGTCACGTGCTGTGATACTCTAAAGGGAAAAACTACTGGCTGCCATTTCCTGTCAAATAGTGTGTTGTCTCCTTAACCAGTTAAGTTTTAGTTATGATATTTCTTTACACACTGACCATAGTGACAAAGGTGTAATTATTACACATTATCACAGAAAAATTGGCATTTCTCACTTTAACCAGAAGATGGTGCTATGTAACCACAGATAGGCATTTTGTGTAATATTTTAAGAACTATATTTCTAAATTTTTTATCTTATGTGCCTGCATATGCCTGAGTTGAGGGTCAGGTCCCCCGGAACTGGAATTACAGTTGTGGACATGGGTGCTGGGAGTTCTTCCTCTGGAAGAACAACCTGCACTCTTTGAATACTCTTACCACTGAGCCGTCATCTCCAACCACAGGAACTGGGGACTCATCAACTCCCAAGTAACACATACTTGAATTCCTAAAGGCTTAGCTCCTGGTTCTATCACGAAAGACTGAGCTAACACTTGCATTTTGATAAGGGAAGACCCCATACTTCTGCACACCACACTGACTAGAGATTCACTGACGTCTGAACCCAGCCTCTCTCTTTCCACCATCCCCTTGCTGAGAATTCCATCCTGCCTCGTTAGTGAGAGATCACACAAATGAGGTTTATTTTAGCATTTATTCCTTGTACCTGAGTTTTCCATGGTCCTTCAAGTTTGTTGTTCAGTGTCACATGCTGAACTGGACAGAATCCAGTCGCCCCCAGATCTTAAGACCTAGATCTCAGACTGCTGAAGATGCTGCCGATGCCTATGTGGCCAATCTTTGTGTCAGCTCTACTCTACGGTCAGACATGGGTAACTACCCAACCTCCCCCAGTGCTCACCACGACCTGCCTGCTGGTCGTTTTAGAGGAACCTGGTTCAGGCTGCTGTTAGGAAAGAATCAGGAATCAGGAATCCAAGTGAGGGCTATTTTGTAACTCACCTCAAATATTCCCAGGAGTCTGCCTAATTTTCCTTTGACTCCAGCCTATTAAAAAAAAGTCGGTAAGTAAAATACTTATCTTCATAATGATTCATTATAAGCTATGTTTTGTTTCAACTTTTGAATCTAAATAGTTCAGGCTTTCCCTAGCAAGTTAGCTGCCTAATTGTACAGTTTCTTGGCCATACCAAGACTCACCGTGGCCTATGAATAGAATAATGGCTCAATTCACACACAAATCCTAATTACCTGGATTGATTAGATGACTTTCATTTAAAAAGAAATGACATGGGTGATAAAAAATGTTCTTATCAAAATGAAGGAAAACAATTTTCTGTATGAACTAACAGAGCCCCCCCCTTTGTCAATTTTTATGAGCACTTTGCTGCATAGACATCCTTAGGCCAGAAGAGGGCATCAGATCCCCTTATAGATGGTTGTGAATCACCATGGGGCGGCTGGGAATTAAAACTCAGAACCTCTGGAGAACAGCTGAGCCATCTCTCCAGCCTAACCCTCCCCCTTCTTGCAAACCTGCCTTCTTTTCCAGGCAAGAGCTACAGTTCTCTAGCCACCATTCAAAGGGTCCTGATTCCTCACCCCGTTACTATAGCAACAGCAGTAAAGGCAGTGCTTCCTGTAGGTGAAGCTGGGAAGCATTTCCCCCAGGAAGCCCATCTCCCAAGACTGAAACCTTCCCGAATGTACCCCGAAGCCCAGTGACAGAGTATATCATATACTACACACTTCTACCTTACATGGTCTCGCCTGAGTGTAAAGCCAAGTTCCAATCCTTGAGGGAAGGGACAAGCAGGCCACTTGAGATTTTGTGCATGAATGAAGGTGTGACACCTTTTATTATTGAATTTTAAGGCAGTTTGAATGTAATCTAGACAATCCTTATAAACATTGCAGAAGATAACAGAACACTTCTGTCAACTGCCTGCTTGCATTTTCTCAGGATTACCTGGCAAAAAGCCAGAAGACCCTCGTGTAAAACCCCTCAAGACAGCCTTCATCTCACCTCTTCATACACCTCCCTCACAGCAGCACCGCCAGGCTCCTCCTCCGGCTCCATCCCTCCTCCTGGGACAATCCATTGGTCTGGGTACCGACTGCTACTCACCAGCAGCACCTGTAAGACCCACAATAGCCACGGACTTAGGCACTAAGACATAGATAGCATTTTCATGGCTGTTGCTGGACTCTGGATTAATCCACTCTGAAATCTCACTGAAATTATTAAGGGCACACATCAACAAGATACAGACTCACATCACTAAACCATCCTACCTCCGCAGACTCATTTATATTGGGGTGTGGGTCAGTGAGACAGTGTCTCACTGTGTGACTTTGGCTAGCCTGGAACTCTGGCCCCTCTGGGATTATTTAAACTACCAGATTGAAGAAGTGCAGTTTTCGATGGGCAGTGGTGGCGCATGCCTTTAATCCCAGCACTTGGGAGGTAGAGGCAGGCAGATTTCTGAGTTCCAGGACAGCCAGGGCTTCAGTTACTCTTGAGCTATATATAGAATCTTTTCTCTTCAAATTAAAGACACAAGGCCACAGGCAGGCCACCCTGTTCACCCATGATCTAAGAGTTCGTGAAGACCAGTGCTGTGAGAAAGAAGTAGGGAAATGTGCGAACAAACCCTAGCTGAGCAGAGTGTGAAGCTCACAGTTAGGTGGGAAGAGGTGCCTGCATATTCCAAAACCATTTGATTGAGCCAGTCAGATAAGCAGCTGCTAACTTGTGTCTAGAACAAGGGCAAACTACAGCGCACTAGTTTTGAACAGCCCAAGCTAAAAAGGAAAACAACAAAACAAAACAAAACAAAAAAAAGGTTCTTTTTTCTCGTCCTTTGTTTTTGGAAATGGGATCTTGCTGTATAGCCTAGGCTATGGAATTTGAGATGTAGCTAGCACAGGCTATGCATGCTTGAACATACTCCTCTGGTTCTTAAAAGCCAGGGATTCTATAGAAGATACCAGGTGGTTTTTATGTTTTAAATTATATAATATTCAGAGCTCATAAATAAAACTTTATTAAGAAGTAGACACCATCACTCACTTTTGCATTTTGTCTGGTGCTTTTATGGGGCTGTGACAGAATTACTGAAAATAGATCAGATGAGCTGCAAAGCCTGAAATAGTCACCTGACCTTTCACAGGAGAAACTTATAGACCCATGATCAAGAAGAGCATTAAGCCCAAAGTATTAAAAACCAAAACAAACACCACCATCACCACCACCACCACCAAGCCCACTCTCACCATAAACATGGATCCAACATGCTAACCTAATAGCACTGAGGTACCACTGTAGTCACTGTTCAAGTGAGAAACTGAAATGCATTCAATTCAAGTATTAGAAAGGCTGAAACAAACCAAACACTCACGAAGGTAGCACATGTCTTACTTAACTATACTGAACAGAACTGCTGCAGAATTACTGCAGCATGCTGCCTTCGAATACATGTCAACAGTCTTCCCGTGGACTGGGAACACACCACATTTATAGCTTATTTGATGGTACTTGGGATCAAACCCAAGGCCTTGGACATGCTAGGTATCCTAGTCGGCTTCCCATTGCTCTGATAAAACACTGGTCCAAACCAACGTGGGGTAGGGAGCAAAGGGTTTATTTATTTGGTTTATACTTCCAAGTCACCATCCATTACTGAGAGAAGTCAGGGCAGACACTGAGGAGGACAGCATGGAGCACTGTGACTCACTGGCTTATGCTCACCGAGCTTATATAACCCAGACCCACTTGCCTAGGGATAGTGCCACCCACAGTGGGCTGAGCCTGCCCTCCCACTTCACTCGGTCAAGACAATCTCTTACAAATATAGCCTCAGACCAATCTGATCTACAGTTACTCAACGGAGGTTCCCTCTTCTCAGGGAAATCTGTTGTGTCAAGGTGACAACATAAACTTATCAAGCAGCACAGCAGGCAACCACTCTAAAATTGAGCTACATCCTCATCTCCCCTCCCCACAAGGGGGTGGGGAGAGATTAATCCCCAATGTGGATACTACATCTTTTTGACAATGATAGTACCAATTCTGTTTTTCCCCCTTCTGCTAGAAACACAGGGAAAAGGATGTTGTGTTTGTGTGTCTACATGCATGAGTGTGCATGGGTAGATGTCTTGTGTCTTCTATGACTCCCTACAGCTCTCACTGAACCTGGTCCTCACCGTTTTGGCTAGGTTGACCCACAAGCTCCTGGGACCTGCCTGTTCTGCACCACTTTACATACTCCTGAGTGTTATGTGTCACCATGTCTAGCTTTTCATGCGGCTGCTAAGGATTCAACCTTCTCCAGATGGGAAGCTTCAGTCGACCAAAGTGATTCAACAGTTCCTCTAATCTGCTGTCCTTGCCGTCCTGGGCCTAACTGAAAACTACGGTGCTGCCCACATCACTGCTTTAAGCATGGCGAGACAGTGGCCAATCCAGGGAAACACTGAGCCAGCATAATGGTTGGCAGGGCATTAGCTGAAGCACCTGTGGCTGCTTTGAGGGCAACAGCATCATGTCCAAATAGAGCTGTAAATAAAAAGCTTAATATCTGCAAATAGGGTCTACGTTCATAATTAGAAATGAAGGAGCAGGCATTAGGCAGAGCTAACAATGTTAGCAGACATGAGTCTGAACTTGAAGCACACAGACTGGAGAATATCGTTCCTTGTTCGTGCTAAGATCTTCTCTGTGAGGAAACCACTTATCTGGCAGGCCTAATATTTGATGGCCACTGGGGACTCCATGCTCTCCTGCATGCGGAGTTGAGTCAGCTCAGTACCAACTACTGCTGGCTTTCTAACTCTGAGAATGAAAATAGGATGGCAGAAAATATTTGTTTATTTAATTGTTGCTGTCTTCAGACACACCGGAAGAGGGAGTCAGATCTCGTTACGGATGGTTGTGAGCCACCATGTGGTTGCTGGGATTTGAACTCAGGACCTTCTGAAGAGCAGTCGGGTGCTCTTATCTGCTGAGCCATCTCTCCAGCCCGAAAATATTTTTAAGAAACCGTAAACACTAAAAGTAGGCTATTCATTGGTGTGCAATATAGTATTGAGAAGTTGGATACAATTTAAATCCAGAATTCTGAAGAGTAGGACTCTTTTATGTTCCAATTCTACCTTAAAGAAAGCGAGGTTGCGCCAGGCAGTGGTGGTGCACGCCTTCGATCCCAGCACTCGGGAGGCAGAGGCAGGGAGATCTGAGTTCGAGGCCAGCCTGGAGAAAGAGAGAGAGAGAGAGAGAGAGAGAGAGAAAGAGAGAGAGAGAGAGACAAGAAGAAGAAGAAGGAGGAGGAGGAGAGGAGAGGTTGCAAACCCCACTTCAATAACACTGTTGTTACCCAAAAGGAGGCTCACTGGGACACGTAACTCATACCCAGACTGGCAAATGGACTTATAAATGGCTTTAAAGCACACCCCATATGCCCTGCAGTGTAAGCAACAACCCCTGGCTCTGACCTGGTTACTAGCCTCTTGTTCTAGTCAGTTAAGAGGTGACCTGGTATTATTGGCTAGATAAAACTTTTACTCCAAGCCAGGCGTGGTGGCGCACGCCTTTAATCCCAGCACTTGGGAGGCAGAGGCAGGCGGATTTCTGAGTTCGAGGCCAGCCTGGTCTACAAAGTGAGTTCCAGGACAGCCAGGGCTACACAGAGAAACCCTGTCTCGAAAAACAAAAAAACAAAAAAAAACCTTTTACTCCATAATCCTGTGCTAAGTGACTTCCTTGTGCTTTCATAATGGGTTAGGACAGTGCTCACAGATGGCCAGCGACTCATTTAGTGACGTCGTCTCAAAACCATTGGTATTCAGCACTAAAAACTAAAATCGGCATCAGGAATCTAGGATGATGAGCGTTCATTCCCCGGATTCTCACTCATATTCATCCCGACCCCAGACTCAGTCCCTTCTTCTCTGCACCCCGTTTCAGCTGAGACAGGCTCTCCTGTAGAACTGGCTGGCCTCAAACCCATTATCTCGCTAAGGATGACCTTGAACTGCAGGTCCTCCTGCTTCGGCCTCAAGAGCTGGGATCACAGGTGTGCTCCACGGCACGGCGCCCACCTTTGGGAAGGCAGATCTGCAATCTAGTACATGCCATGCAATGCTTCCTCATCCACAACTCTACGCCCTTGGTCTGCCGCTTCCACGCTGTGCTGAACCCTGGGACTAACTAACTTTCTGACCTTTCCAGGTTTACTGAGCACCAGGGACGAACATGTGAACAGCTGCCTCTGGTGGTGCGCAGCTACTTAGGAAACAAATTCAAAACCCTGTACCTCAAGTCCAGTCATATTTTAGGTGCTCATTTCAAGTGCCACAGAGCAGACTACCGAGATCTACAGCACTTCAGAGGAGGTGAAAGGTGTAACTTGGTTATCCAAGTACTCCACACAAAAGGTCACCGCTCAGACTAAGCCCATGCAGCCCCGCTTTCCAACTCCCCACCCTCAGGGGGTTAGAGCATAATCCTCCATCTCCTGTCATGGCAATAAAATCTAATGTGAGGAGGAACGCTGTGGAGGAAGGATCGCTAAGCTCACCCTTACTCTCATTCTCTTACAGGTGCAGGCAACTACGGCAAACCACCAGCCTCGCCAGGCTAAGAGATGACGTGAACCCCATGGCGGAGACAGACACTAGTTAAACTATTATTAAGCTCTCATCTACTCACCCTGAATATTCCATCAAGTTGGAATGAGGACACAGCCACCTTTTAGAGGGAAGGGCAAGGGTGACTAAAGAGCAAGAGGCCTGTGTAGTGACACATACTTACAGTCCCAGCACTTAGGAGGTAGAGGCAGTTTCAAGATTTTTGAAGTCAACATGGACTGGGTGAAGCCCTATGTCAAAAGAATCAAACACCAAAAATACTGGTGTAGAGGGCTGGAGAGACGGCTCAGTGGTGAAGGGTGCTGAATGCTCTTCCAGAGGACCCGGGTTCAAATCCCCAGGCCCACATGGTACCTCACAACTTGTCTACAATGCCAGTTTAAGGTGACCCAAACCCTCTTCTGGCCTCCCTGGGTAACAGGGATAGACATGGCACACAAACTTTTTTTTTTCCAGACAGGGTTTCTCTGTGTAGCTCTGGCTGTTCTGGAACTCACTCTGTAGAGCAGGCTGGCCTTGAACTCAGAAATCTGCTTGCCTCTGCCTCCCGAGTGCCGGTATTAAAGGCGTGTGCCACCACAACTGGTACTCACAAACACTTAAAAAAAAATTTTTTTTTTGGGTAAAGCCTACTGAGTGCTGTTCTTCCAAACAAAAAATTACTAAGGTATATTTATAAAGGAGTCATTTATCTTTTTCCAGTTAAGAGTTCAAGCCAAGAAAGAGGGGAGTGGTGGCCCAGGTTACAATCACAGATACTCTGGAGGGAGGCAGAAGGCCACAAAGTCAAGGCCTGTCTAAGTTACAGAGTTAGTACAAGGCCACCTTGGGCAATTTTTAGTGAGGGTTCTGTTGTTTTGTTCCTTGTTTCTGCTTGTTTTTGAGATTTACCTATTATGTACAGTGTCCTGCCTGCAGGTATGCCTGCAGGCCAGAAGAGGGCACCAGATCACATTATAGATGGTCATGAGCCACCATGTGTTGTTGAATTGAACTCAGGACCTCTTTAAAAATACCTAGTGCTCTTAACCTCGAAGGCACCTTAACCTCTGAATCACTGAGGCCTTAGTGAGATCTTGAATCACAAAGGCAATGTGTGAAGTATAACTCCTGCCTGGCCTTCCCAAGACCTGAGTTCAAGCCCCAGCATGAGGGCCGTGGTAACAGTAGGACTCCAACCTGCAGTCTTTTTCACTGAAGTGAGTGCACTGCCGGGAGCCACAGGTGGTGCAGCACTGAATTCATTTTCTGAGATAAGGTCTCAGGGTGTAGACCAAACTAGCCTGGAGCCTTATTTAGACCAAGCTGGCCTTGAACTTATGACCTTATGCACAACCGTAAAAGTTAGGTAAACCAGGGTCTTACGCCTTTAATCCCAGCACTTGGGAGGCAGAGGCAGGCGGATTTCTGAGTTCAAGGCCAGCCTGCTCTACAGAGTGAGTTCCAGGACAGCCAGGGCTACACAGAGAAACCGTGTCTCAGAAAAAGCGAAAACAAGTTAAGCCAGGGGAAGGTTAATATAATTCAGTGTACCCTTCAAATATGAACTCAGAGCCCAGCTTCTACCTTCCCTTCTTCCATTACGAGTGAGAGTCTTTCACAAATCCCGCTTTCCCAGTGCTGGGCTTACACATGCTAAGTAAGGACTGCTGGGCTATATACATCCCCACCTTTAAAACAAACTAAGATTGATGCCAGACTTGATGGCTCCTGAGTGTAATCCCAGCACTGCAGAAAACAGGCGGCCTGGGCTATGGGGAGATGCTATCAACAAGCAAGAAAAGGGGGCTGGAGAGATGGCTC
Source organism: Mus caroli (assembly GCF_978045245.1). Lineage (NCBI taxonomy): Eukaryota > Metazoa > Chordata > Mammalia > Rodentia > Muridae > Mus > Mus caroli. Next base: position 95,052,587 of record NW_028227264.1, read on the forward strand.
AGTTAAGAGCACTGACTGCTCTTCCAGAGGTCCTGAGTTCAATTCCCAGCAACTGCATGGTGGTTTACAACCATCTGTAATGGGATCTAGTGTCCTCTTCTGGTGTGTCTGAAGAGTGTGACAGTGTACTCATATAAATAATCTTAAAAAAAAAAGAGAAAGAAAAGAAAGAAAAAGAAAAAACCCCACCCGACTTTGGGTCATTGAAATGGCTCAGCTGGACAGGTCACTTGCTGACAAGCCTGAGTACCCGAGGCTGGTACCCACGTGGTAGAAGGAAAGAAAGGGATTCTACAAGTTGTCCGCTGACCTCCATAGCATCTTCTCCTGTCCATATACATATATGCAAGTAAGAATTTTAAAGTGGGGACTTGATTCAGTTGGGTGAGAGAGCAGGTGTCACTGTTTCCATGGGAACCTTGGGATACTGGTACTCACCAGGTGGGAGTTCATCTTGTTTCATTATGCCTTTGTTTTAAACTCTAGGTTGGTAGGTAAATTAGACTATGAATAACTTCTGCACATGCAGAATCTAAAATCAAGTCAACACAATTTATTTTGTGTGTGTGTGTGTGTGTGTGTGTGTGTGTGTGTGGTGAGGTGAGGAGGGATGGGGGTTTGGGGAGGTGGCTGGGTGGCGGGGATGAAGCCATTTACCTAGTCACAACAGCAAACACTTCCTTGCAATTATACTGCCTTCAGAAACTGGACAGCTGACCCCAAGCTCCCTCCATGAACACTAAAGACTCTCCCCAGAGAAACCTATTAAACACCCCAAAGCAGACAAATAGGATCTACTGGGTGTACAACACAGTCAACATGCTAGCTGATACACACATGGGATTACTGAAGCTACGAAGCAGCACCATCACAGAACTCTTCCAGTCGCAAGAGGCTGACAGAAAGAAAGCCAAGTAGGCATTCAATCTTCCAGGTAGGCCCTGGCTGACTCCAACGCTGGAGAATTATCCCGAAATCACCCTCTGACAAAGCATACAAAGGCTAGCTAGACACGTGCTCTTCCTAGAAGAAGCTGGCTGCTTCAATGGCCTGAGAGGTTCTCCTTCAGGTCTGGGGGAGCCACAGTCACAGGTGAAGTGGCTCATCTCATCTCATTTAGGCTCAATGTTCCTAAAAGGTGTGCCTTGAGCTGGGGGGCGCCGCTCAGCGGTAGAGCGCCTGCTTGCCTAACACACACAAGCTCTGACACAGGAAAGAAAACCCATGTGGTTATTGTAAGTGGTCTCCATTTGAATGCCTGCCTCATCTGTTCAGTGACTTAAATCTCTTGGTCAAACATGTCAATACCTATGGACCGGGCGACTGCCGGAGGTTAAATGACAACTGACCCCCACCCCCTGTAAATAACGGCAGGGTTTTTTTTTTTTTTTTTTATTGCACTAGAATCCCTGACTGGGGCTGATACTCTTCCCGGCTCTGGTTTTAGTTTTGCCTTTTGAGGAGCCTTCATTTTCACCAGGCCTTACTTTTGCTGGATTTGGACTTTCTCAAGCTATCAAGCTCTACAGCAGGCTAGCCCGGAGGGAGGCTAGACGCTTCATTAGAACCACCGATCCAGACAGAACTGGTGTTACTCTCAGATTTTTCGAGACAGGGTTTCTCTGTGTAGCCCTGGCTGGCCTCGAACTCAGAGATCTGCCTGCCTCTGCCTCCGCCTCTCAAGTGCTGGGATTGAAGGTGCGCACCTGGATTCAACCCAGGATGGAGTTGCTTGATTCTATGTCCCACTTTGCTCTCAAATCCCCCTCAAAAATCTAAAATTGAAATGTCCTTCCTGTCTTGCCTGGTGTGTGACCTCTGAGGTGCTGTTTTCCCTGGAGGCTTTGTGTGTGGTAGGCAAGCAAGCATTCCACCACCGAGCTATTCTCTACCCAAGGTTCTCATGTTTTAAAAAAAAGAAAAAAAATGAATTCCCTTTTCTCTGCCATCCCAAGCTGCTCTTTTCTTGCAGACCACAGGGTGCTTGGTGCCTCCTTTCCCATTTACTGAAGTTCCAAGTGACACACACTGGGCTCCTAAACCAAAGCACACAGAAGAAAGCACTCCAGGCCTCCGTTATTTCCTCCTGTTTCATCTAATCTTCCATACTACAGAGTATGTTCCTTGCCAGCTCAAACTATCTTTACATCCACTATTCAAATACGTATGCAAATATATTCAACGGAAGCCATTTCTGGCTACCTACTCACCACGTCACCGTCTTTCCTTTGCCTATGGAAGCAGTGTACCAGCTACTCTTGGACATAAACCAGTGGGCTGGTCTGGAGGCTCAAAGCCACACTGAAGGTGACGGGCCTCCACAGGAAAAAGCTGGGGAGGCTGCTCAGATACACTGAAGACTTAAAAACAAGAGAAGTCCAGTCCTGCGTGTTCTGTGACCTTGAGACAAGTTACTTCTGTACCCTAATTTACATGCCCTGTCACTCTGTAGACCAGGCTGGCCTTGAACTCAGAGATCAGACCCCCATTGCCTCCCACATGCTGGCATTCAAGGCGTGCACCAGTATGAACCACTACTATGAGAAAAACCTGTTCTCAGTGGGCATCAAGGCTCACGCCTATAATCCCGGCACTCAGGTGAGCCAACCAATGGGGGCTCTCTGTAGCCTTTTAGGATCAGACAGTAATTAACTCTTTATTTGAAGTTACCCTCATCCTTAAAACATACATTTAAATGTTCTAACCAGGACCTACAACTCCTTAACCCAATAGATAAGCACTTTTTACCCATTAGCTGGAAGGGTGGGACAAGCAGCTTTGGTCTATCCTTGGATGGCTCGTAATATCATTTCAACAGGGAAAGCCCATCTGTAGCTTTCCTAGACATCTTACTGTGTTGCTAAGAGTCTATTCTGTAATTATCACATAATAGAAAGAGCCTCAACTGTACACAACCACAGAAGTAAAATTTCCGAAGAGCCAAACCAGATGCTGAAAGTTGGCTGTGTGCTGGGGAGAATTCCAGCGTCTTCCCTCTGAGCATATCCCCTAACAAGTTGATTCACCGGGTTCCCCCAGCCTACAGGCTCCAAGAGCCAGCACTTTATATAATGGGTTTCTCTAATACTCTCCAAGCCTTGCTCATCTCACTGTATTTAAAAATACTGGTCTCATTTTGAAAACAGGCTGTAGCAATTATTTTACAGCAACTTCCTGGAGAGAGAGGAGCCCAGGATTGAACCCAGGCTCCCCTGTTGGAGGCAAGCTCTCGGCCATGGTGCTATCTCCTTTAGCACCGCTTCCAGCAGAAACAATTTCCAAGCACTCACACACACACCAATCCACCTATCTGCTTAAAGTCATTTATGTGGAGCTTTTTTTGTCAAGACTGCCTTGCCAGACACACAATTTAGATCACTTTGATTTCTCCTATCCCCATAGCTTCACCTAGGGACACACACAGATACATCCCACCCCCAAACAACCCCCTCCCGCCAACACACACACAAAATGGGGCCTGAATTTCCAACTGTGTATTATGGTACAATCTCAAAGGTAACTTAAAAGGCTTTGAAGTTTAGCCTCACAAAACACGGAGCATCCAACTGCTGAGCAGAGGCCCTTTACCAAGAGGCCGGCTTTCTGGGGTAGGAACTACATCCCTAACTATGACTGCTACCTAATTCTGTCATCTGGACAAAGCATTTCTGCTCAAAGCCGTCTTCTCACCTATAAAACAGGGCCGACCAGTACTACCTCCAAGTGCTAAAAGGATTAAATGTAACACTCCCCGGGCTGCACCTAACTCATTGTAAACGCTCAGTTAAAAATCCGATAGAGCAGTGAACAGGTCAGACTGGATCCTGGGTCACTATTCGCTATTATATGTTTTTATATTTAGTTTGCCTTGCCCTAGCACGGCACCTCCTTCAAAGACTCCCCCCACCCCATGATAGACTGCATTTAAGGCTTGTTGGCCTTTTTTGTCCTTTGTGCATTTTTAAAAAGTCCTTATATTCCGTTCTCTTCTAAGTAGACCCAGCTCAAAGACCTTTCTCTAGAAGTTCCTTCGGGATTTGGGTTTAACACTTAAAAGCTTTCAAGTCAACCTTTAAAATAAGTAAATAAAAAGCAAAAGCGGTTTAAAGATCCTAACTTTCAAGCACGCGGCTATCTGTTAATCACCACTGAGTGTATGCTGTCATGCTTATCATAACTTCAGGGGCTAGCAATAAGGAAGCCATTAGATCCCATCTCCAGTTTTATGCTTGGTGCCTTCCTGGACGCGGCTACAGAAGCAGAACTCAGAACGCTAACTTTTTTCCTCTTATCAGTTCATTTTAGGCGTGGCAGCGCTACAAGATTTCCCCCAGCTACCAAGTGACTGAACTATCCAGAGCGAGACGAAAACGGAATCATTTTAAAACCGAATAGAACTGAAGTGAAATAAAATAGGCTCTCCCAGAGATTACTCCAAAGGTCCCTATCAGTCCAAAGCGGGGCGAAGGGTTGGGTAAAATCACACGCCGCTCCTTCCAGATGTCAAGTCACACCGCAGAACAGCCTTGAAAAACCAGAAGAGCGAGAGATGGCCGGGCTGAAAAGGGCAACTTTGCCTCTTCCTGGCCTATCTTGTCCCTTCTGGCGTCATTCCACTTCTCTCGCTGGCCATCTTTCGGTCGTCAGAAAAACTTTAAAAGCGGAGGCCGCTTTGCAAAAGGAGGTATCTACGTAATGAAGTCAACAGCTTGCGACCTAATGGGAGGTCTAAAAGGCAGGCTGGCGAACCCCGGAGGCCGATCTCCAGCTCCGGGCGTGGGGGTTGCCGGTGACCCGCAGGCCCGGGCGGTGCAGGGGGTGCGGGATGAAGCCCGGTCGCCAGCCTTTGTCCCCGCGCTTACCTCGTCCTCCTGCTCGCTGCGGAAGCACAGGCAGGCCGCCCTCTTCTTGAAGCCCTCGCGGTCGTACGTCCGCGTCTGGTTGGGCTTGAACTTCATCCTAGAGCCGGGCTCCTGCAGCCGCTGCTCCGGCCGCCACCGTGGGGACCCGGCCGCCGCCACCCCGCCGGGGAGTCGGGCCGAAGGAAGTCGCGATGCTCGGGCGCCGGTGGGACGGGCGGCGGCGGCGGCACGGACACGGACGGCGAGGCCGGGCGGCCGCCGGGACACGGGGCGGAACGCGGGTCACTGCAGTCCGGGCGCAGCGGTGGAAGCGCCGCCTCTGCTCCGGCGCCCGCCGCTCTCCATGGAGCCCGCCGCCGCTCGCAGCCACTCCTTGCTTGCACCCGCCGCCGCCGCCGCCGGGGGGAAGAGCGCGGCTCGTGGCTCGTGCCACGCGGAGACAGTTGGAAGCGACGGTGCAGACCGGGCAGAGACGCCGAGGATGCGCGCCGCCCCCTTCGCCCGCATTTAAGCGGGGATCCCGCGCGCGCGCGCCGGCGCGCTCCCTCCTTTGGGCGCGCTAGTGCGCCTGCGCGCCAGGACCGTTGCCGGGCGGGGGTAGGGTGGGGAGCTGGGGGCGCGGCTTCGACCAGCCGGGGGGCGGGGCTCGAGGCCTAAGTCTAGGGCTCCGCCAGCTCTGCCCTGCCCGCGGGCGAGTGCTCCAGAGGCCTTTTTTGGGGGGTGGGGTGCGCTTTGTACAAGGCCAGGGAAGGGAAGCGAGCAGAGACCTCCTCGCTCTCCGTTTTAGTGGTCTGATAGAGTTCCCTTTAGGGGCGGACCCCAGTACTGGGTCCTGGAGCCAAGGTGTCCAGAGCCATGGCAGGACTACGGAAGCATCGCTGTTAGCGTTGCTTGTGAAGGCTAAGAAGGTTAAGTTCATTGAGTTCTCTCTCTCCTCTCCCTTTCCTTCTCCCTCTCCCCCATTTCCTCTGTTTCGATGAGGGTGCTTTTATGTGCCCTTGAAGAGTCAGCTCAGGCTTTGAAGTGGACTATAGCCAGTTGTCTGTGTTGTGGCATCCCCACCTCCGCCGACCCTCCAGAGTGCATTCATGAACACTGGTTATGGCTGTTATTCTGTGTGTATCTCATTCTAAGTAAGGCCATAGCAGTAAATCAATGGGATTTTTGTTGTCTGGAAGCTTACAGTTTTAGGCACTTGGAACAACTCCCCATATTTCAGAGCTATTGAAGAGCCAAGATAGAAAGTAGGAGACCGGCGAGCAGTGGTGGTGCACGCCTTTAATCCCAGCACTTGGGAGACAGAGGCAGGCGGATTTCTGAGTTCAAGGCCAACCTGGTCTACAGAGTGAGTTCCAGGACAGCCAGGGCTATACAGAGGAAACTCTGTCTCGAAAAACCTAAAACCATAAACCAAAAAAAAAAAAAAAAAAAAAAAAGTAGGAGACCTGACATCACTGGAATTCAAGAAAACCCCTAATCCAAATCAGGTGTGGAATCCCAGGTATGTAATCCCAGCATTTGAGAGCCCAAAACAGAAGGATTCAGAATTCAAGGCCATTCCCCACCATTTAGAACTGGTGAGACCAGACTGGTCCACATGAGACCCTATTTCAAAACCCGAACTCCTAACCGACTGGAGCTTCACTTCCCACAGAACTGTTTAGACAGCCACATCCGTTTTGTTTTTCATTCCTGGAAGGCCTCTGGTGTGCCAGGCTCTGGCATCTTACAAAACCGGTCAGACCCTGCCCCTCCAGTAGAATAAGAACCTAAGAACAGAGAATTAGTGACCAATCACGGGGCGGAATATTAAATTGATTTGGGAGTAGTGGGTCCCGCAGATCTTTGACCAGAGGGGAAAGAAGCAAGCATTGAAGGCAGCTAAGGCAGCGAGGGAGGAGGAGCTGAGAAGACAAAAGAGTCAAATTCTCAGGAGCCGAGAACTGGAGTTTATGTAAAGGTCAGGGAGGGGGCAGAGCTCTTAGAAATGAAAGAAGCCAATGTGGCTGTAGAAAGGACCGGAAGCTTTATACCGCAAGCAGGGTTGTAAGGCTTCACTGAGACGCATGGTGAACACTCCTTTGATATGAGACTGTTGTGCCTGTCTTTCCCCAGAGCCTAGCAGACGCAAGTTTGGAGAATGAGTTCATGTTGAATAGGTGGTTTAAGGAATGAAGCTTCACCACAATTAGAAATCAAGTCTGTACAGAGACATTTTTCCAGGCTGTTCTTACTGAAGCCACTTGAAGTTCAGGGTTTACAAACACATTTATTAATCTAGGGATTCCAGTAGGACTGATACCAGGTGCTATTTTTAGATGAGTGCTGTTGATAAAGTGGCCTTTTTATTGTGTTTTATTTGGAGCTAGGGTCTCATGTAGCCTAGGCTGGCCCAGAATTCCTGATCCTATCTTTCAAATGCTGGACTGCAGGCATGTTCCCACATGTCTGGCTTTATGGTAATCCTTTTGAATGGATGAAGAAGAGTCAAGTCCTGCCTGCACAAATTCTTCAATGATCTGGCTTTAGACAGCTGAACCATATAGTGATTTACTTGTCTCATTTTTTTTAATATTTATTTTATGTGTATGGATTTTTGCTTACATGTTTGCATACATACCTGCACCATACATGTGTCTAGAGTACCTTGGAGGACAGGCAAGGACATCAGATCCTCCTGAAACTGGAGTTAAGAATGGTTGTCAGCCACTGTGTGATTGCTAGGATCTGAAACTGGGGTCCCCTGAAAGAGTAGCAGGTGCTCCTAACCACTGAGCCATCTCTCCATCCCCTTTCTCACTTATTCGTTCCAGAAGATGTAGTGTGGGCTAGAATTAAGGAAAGGGAAAAGGAAAGATGTTTGGAACCAAGTTGCTGAAGGGAAAAAGCCAGGCAGAATGTCAGCAGGGGACACCGTTTTTTCAGCTTCCAGGCACTGAAAAGAAATATATATATATATATATATATATATATATATATATATATATATTGGCTTCAGCTCCTACAAGTACCAATGAGTACATGTTTGGGTGTCTGAGCCTAAGCGGTTCCCAGCTCTCAAATGGGTAGACTGATTTGTTACATTCTTGCACAAAGCTGGGAGACTGAAAGTGCTTTGAAGCTGTAAAGACTCTGAAGAAACAAGCTATCAACAAAGCACTTTTTGTTTGCTTTTGTTGTCTTTCGAGACAGGGTTTCTCTCTGCAGCCCTGGCTGTCCTGGAACTCACTGTGTAGACTGAGTTGACCTCAGACACAGAGATCTGCCTGCCTCTGTCTCCTGAGTGCTTGCGCCACCACCGCCCAGCTCAATGAGGATTATAATTGTTGCTTCAAGAAGGAGTCTTTCTTGGGACTCAGGCTGACCTTGAACTCTCTGGCTTCTGGCTCAGTCTCCCTGGCATTACAGGCCTGTATTTTAGGTTTTACTGCAGGGAAATTCTTATCAGAGAACTCTCTTAAGTTCCCTCTACCTTCCCCTACTCAAAGGCTCGAAGAGAATTAAAGAGATATTTGCAGAAAACTTGGAGTTTAACATGGGATGGAGGGGGTTTACATATTGTAATAAGTTATTTAAACTGAAGATGTTGTTGTTGTTGTTTATCGAGACAAAGTTCTCAGTGTAACAGAGCCCTGGCTGCCCTGGACTGGATTTGTAGAGCAGGCTGGCTTTGAACTCACAGAAATCCACCTGCTTCTACCTCGCAAGTACTGGGATTAAAAGCATGCGCCAGCACACACGGCTAAATTGAAGACTCTGAATAGTATAAATCAGCCCCTCCTTCCACACTCATGCATTCTTATTTATTTACTTGCAATTGTTTGTGAGAGGCCCAACAAAAAAAAAGGAAGCTCGTCTGACTAAGATGGGGCTAAAGGCCAGCCACAAAGCCAGGTCTTCATGTGCCCTTGTCCATTCTTGGGAATCAGGGAGCTCAAATCTCCTAGCTTAGTACTGTTTAACGAGTATTACTGCATCTGAAATGAGCTTAGGCACTGTTCAAAGCTTAGATCCTATCCACTCGGATCAAGGTTGAGATAGAAAGGCTGTTTTGCCGCTGCAGAACCAGTAAGGGCTGAGCTATACCGGTCAGTTCCCTAGGGGACCGGAGTCTAGTTTCAGATTAATGTCTGTTTAGTTCATTGACCACACAGTATTGTGTTACTTGGAATTTAGCACCCACAGTGCCATTTCATACCTTATTTCCATTTTTTTTCTGAACCTTCAGAGAAGGAAATGGTTTAACATGTGCTATAGACCACTCCTCCACCCTCTCCCACCCCCAACCCCCAGCCCCCAACCCCCCAACCTTGAGGCTTTGAACAAAGTAGCAGAGAGAGATTTCTCAGAGTGTGACACCCTTGGCACAGAAGGGTCTGCCTTGTCCTGGATCCCAGTGTTGCTTCAAACTGAATTCTTTCTCTGGATGCAACTGTGATCATGAAATGCGTTCTTTCCATGCCTTTTTACTGATGACGGAAGCTCTTCGTTCTGGTGTGAGCCAGTGCTGACTTGGTTGCATGATCTCATTTGATGATCCCAGCTGCAGCACTCTGGGACAGCTGTTGGGGCTTTTGTTATTTCTGTTTTGCTTTTGTTTGCTCCATCCCGGTAAATCCCAAGCCTGCCTCAAACTCACCCCCTATCCCTAGGCCTACCTGGACCACTTCCTCCTGTCTCAGCCTCAGGAGTTCTGGGATTACAGCCCTGTTCTACCACACCTGTCAGGTTTTTATTCGCATTTTACAGACTGTGGGATCCTGGGCAGTGCCTGCCTGGTTTCTGTGAGCAGGTCCTGGTGTTTCTCTTACATAGTAACTATTGGTTCATATGTGTTACATCCTAACACAGAGTATTGGTTCATATGTGTTACACCCTAACACAGAATGTGTTACATCCTAACACAGAGTTTCCTTATCTTTTAAAATGAAGAGGAGCTTAGTGAGGCTTGACTTTCTTGAAGTACGAAATGGAAGTGGGAATCCAGATTACAACTCCATTTACTCTCATGTTTTTGTTTTGTTTTGTTTACAGAGGCACTGATGATTAAAGGCATAAGCCTTTAACCAGTGGTTCTCAAACTGAGGGTCACAACCCAAGGAGGGGTTGAAGGACCCTTTCACAAGGGTCACATACCAGATCAAAATTACAGTTATGGAGTAGCAACGAAAATAACTGTATGGATCAGGGTCTCTGCATTAGAAAGGATTGAGAACCACTGCCTGAAACCCTTCTGCTCTGGAGGATCATAAATTCAAGGCCAGCCTGGGCAACAGAGTAAGACCTTGTCTTAAATTAAAAGAAAGAAAGAAAGAAAGAAAGAAAGAAAGAAAGAGGAAGAATGAAAAAGAAAGAAAGAAAAAAAAGGAGGAGGAGGGGAGGAGGTGGTCTGGACATAGACTTCCATGGTAAAGCACTTACCTAGTTTGTAGTTAAGGCCCCAGGTTCAACCCTTAGCTCTGCAAACAACGAGACAAAATATAACAAAAGTACACGTGAGCAAGGGTTAAACCTAAAGAAGTTCTTTAAGTGACTCCTTATTGACCCAACTGTCATTTAAACTTCAGATGCAGACTCTTTTTTTTTAGTTTCACTGTTTGTAAACCACGAGTTTATGAGAATACTGGAGTTTCACATTTGCAACTGAATTCCCATTTTCTCTCTCTCTCTCTCTCTCTCTCTCTCTCTCTTCTTCTTCTTCTTCTTCTTCTTCTTCTTCTTCTTCTTCTTCTTCTTCTTCTTCTTCTTCTTCTTCTTCTCCTCCAGCCCTTGTTTGAAAACCTCCTGTTTATAAGCAGTCCTCCAGCTGATGAAGATGTGTACTGAGAAAAAAGGTTCTTCCATCCTTATCGGTCAGGGAAAGGCACATGTCAAGGACTTATCTCCTTGCAAAGACATGACTTGCCGATCTCAGAGACTTTGGGGCAGCTTCTGGCTCTGGCCCCACCCTCAGAAGCTCTGCCTTTTCAAGAATAAAAGTAATAACAACCAAGAGCCATGCTAAGTAGTTACAATACATGGAACTTGTCTTACTCTAGTATTTATTTATTTATTTACTATATGGATTGATGTTTTGCCTGCATTTATGTCTGTATGAGGGTATCAGATTCCCCGGAACTGGAGTTACAGACAGTTGTAAACTACTATATGGATGCTGGGGATTGAACCAGGGTCCCCTGGAAGAGCAGTCAGTGCTCTCAACCAATGAGCCATCCTTAATCTACTTTTGAACAAATGAAAAAAATGTTGTGGAAGGATAGTTATTTGGTTCTAGATATCTGGAGTCACAGACTAAATATTTCATATTAAGTAACTCCTGCACTGGGAGTGATCTTTAAAAGGGAGAATCCTTATTCTTCATATATGTATATATATATATATATATATATATATATATATATATATATGTGTGTGTGTGTGTGTATAATATATATATATATATATTATATTATATATATGCGCTCTAAGTGTATTATAGCATATATAGCATGGTGTTTTGAGTTCCTTCAGAATAATCTAGGTTGTTGAGGGCAGGGAAAAATGATGAATGTAGAATAAGCAAGATTATTGATTGTTACTGAAGCTGAGACTTAGGTATGTAGGGATGAACTACATTCTTTTCATAACTTTGAAATAGATATGTGATTTATTTATTTATATATTTATTTATTTGAGCAGGGTAAGAGATTAGGTCTATGGCCATAGGAAATTAGCACCTATTTTCTTTTTCCTTCTTTCTCTCTGCCTTTTTTTTAAAAAATAGCTTGCAACTTACATTTTTAAAAGATTTTTATTGTTAGGCATGAGGTTGCATGCCTTTATAACCCCAGCACTTGGGAGGCATAGGCAGATGGATCTTTGTGAGCAAGAGACCAGCCCAGCCTGGTCTTTATAGCAAGTTCTAGGCCAGCTAGGACGATATAGCAAGACCCTATATGAGGTGAATTCAGAGTTTTCACAGTTTCAAGGGAGTCTTCAAAGAGATTAAGAACCTATGTCAACAGGAACCTCACTTGTAAAATTTAGATGACAACCGACCTCTGGATCAGACTGTCAGAATTCAGAGTTAGTTAGAAACAGACAAAACTTCTCAACAATAACAGGTATGCAGGTACACACACACACACACACACACACACACACCCCTAAGAAAAGTACCTTTCAATATTACCTTTTCTTTCCATGTTAAAAAGAGAGTCATGTTGTGAGATCATGTTTCCTAGTAATGTCAGAAGCTACACTTGTAAAAAATCTCACTAACATGACTGCCCAACTTGAGTTAAACAAGGACAATAACAATAGACGTGACAAAGTGGATGGGGAAAAGCCCGTGATGCCTCCACCATACACAAAGAACGACAGGTAGCTGAGGAATGCTGAGAGTGGGAGACATGTTACTCCACAGGTAAGAGCACTCCACTAGATACCCAATACCAAGTTGTCAGCCCTGACAACATAGGGATGAGCAATATACAGACTGAGCAGGTTTTATTTAGAAATATACACGCATATGCATATATACAAGTAATATCAACTAATGAAAAAGAGGCCATGAATTTGGAAGAGAACAGGAGGGGTATATGGGAGGGTTTGGAGGGAAGAAAGGGGAGAGGGGAATTTCTGTAAATATCTAAAAATAAAAAAGAGGGCATGAAGCCGGTTGTGGCGCACGCCTTTAATCCCAGCACTTGGGAGGCAGAGGCAGGCGGATGGATTTCTGAGTTTGAGGCCATCCTGGTCTACAAAGTGAGTTCCAGGACAGCCAGGGCTATACAGAGAAACCCTGTCTCGAAAAACAAAACAAACAAACAAACAAACAAAAAACAACAAAAGAGGGAATGAATGGTGTATATGTGTGTGTGTGTGTGTGTGTATGTGTGTGTGTGTGTGGAGGGGGTGGGGGTGGGGAGTAGACATGGGGATTAGGGGATGGGAGGGAAAGTGGACTTGAGGATGGAAGGGGGAGTGGACTAGGAGATGGTAGGGGGAGTGGACTAGGGGATAGGAGGGGGAGTGGACTAGGGGATGGGAGGGGGAGTGGACTGGGGGATAGGAGGGGGAGTGGACTAGGGGATGGGGGGGGAATGGACTAGGGGATGGAAGGGGGACCTGAGAATATTGGGGAGGAATAGAAGTGAATATGACCAAATGCCCTGTATGCCTGTCTGAAGCTTTTGAAGAATTAATTTAAAATATTACTTATTTTGAAAATTAGTTAAAAATCACTAATACATTAAACTATACTAGAAAGTAGATACATATATTCTCCAAGAGTCTTCAATATTCCAGTTTGACAAGTGAATCAGAAGAAGGAAAAGATGGAAAGAAAGAACAGGAAAATATCAGTACACAGGGGCATTTTTAACATTTCTCTTTGTTTTTGAGACAGTCTCACGTAGCCCAGACTGGCCTCACCTTGCTATGTAGGCAAGGATGCTCTGAGCTTTTCATCGTCCTGCTTCCACCTCCTGAGTGCTGGGATCACGGATGTGTGTTTCCGGGAGTGGTTTCCGTGGAGCAGGCTAGGCAAGCACGGTACCAACTGAGCCCCAGCCCCAGCTGTCTTCAGGCTATGACTGCTGTGATGCCAGGGCATGGCCAACAGCAGCTTGGCGGGGAGAGGGTTGATTCGGCTTACATGACCACACTGTACTCTATCACTGAAGGAAGTCAGGACCAGAACTCAGACAGGGCAGGAACCTGGAGGCGGGAGCTGATGCAGAGGCCATGAAGGGGCTGGGGAAGGGGCTGCTGCTTCATGACTTGCTCATGATAGCTCCGCCAGCTGCTCTCTCATAGAACCCAGAACCACCAGTCCAGGGATGGCACCGGCCACCTGCCCCCCATCAATCACTAATTAAGAAAATTCCCTACAACTGGATCTAATGGAGGCATTTTCTCAATTGAGGTTCCCTCCTTTCCTAGTGTGTGTCAAGTTGACATAAAACTAGCCAGCACACCAGCTGTATGGATGCACTTTAAAAAAAAAAAAGATTTCAGGCTCAGCTTTTGTACAGCTAGTCACTTAAAAAAGCAAAAACCAGGTTTGGAGAGATGGCTCAGGGATAAAGAACACTTGCAGACTGGTATGGTAGCGCACGCCAGCACTTGGGAGGCAGAGGCAGGCGGATTTCTGAGTTCGAGGCCAGCCTGGTCTACAGAGTGAGTTCCAGGACAGCCAGGGCTACACAGAGAAACCCTGTCTTGAAAAACCAAAAAAAAAAAAAAAAAAAAAAGAGGACTGGGGTTCAGTTCCTGTTATCCATGTCAGACAGCTACAGCTGCCTGTAACTAGTTCCACAGGATAGAGTACTACACTCTACTAGCCTCCATGGGCACCCATACTTATGCGAATGCATGCTTGTCCTTGTCTACATACATGTACACACACACACAAATAATCATTTTTAAAAATTGTTTTTTAAAAAGGTTTACTTATTTATTTTGAGTACACTGTAGCTGTCTTCATGCACAGCAGAAGAGGGTATTAGATCCCACTGCAGATGGTTGTGAGCCACCATGTGGTTGCTGGGAATCGAACTGAGGACCTCTGGAAGAGCAGTCAGTGCTCCTAACTGCTGAGCCATCTCTTCAGCCCTTAAAAAAAAAAAACAAAAAACAAACAAAACCAAAAAACCCTGCATGTGTTGGTCTATGCCTGTAATCCTCATTCATACTTTTGGAAGCTGTGACCAGAAGATTGTGAGGCAAGTCTGGACTACATCTTGAGATCTTGTATTAAGCAAATTAATTAAAAAATGAAAGAGGTATCGTTCTACCTTATTGAACACAGTTTGGTAATGTTAAAAAGATTATTAACTTATTTAATGTAAACCACACCAGAGTGTAGCGTTTTCCACATTGAAGGGATGTTGGCATGCCCTAGATTAGTTTGCCATGTAAATCAGGTGCAAAGGTTCTCATGTTCAATTAATTAATTTTGAGACAATCTCTTTATGTAGCCATAGCTGTCGTGGGACTTGATATGTAGACTAGGCTGCCCTCAAACTAATGGAGATTTGCCTGCCTCTGCCTCCTGGGTACCAGGATTAAAGGTGTGTGCCACCAGGCCTAGCCTCAAGGTTTTTGTTTTTTGTTTTTTTTTTTTTTTTTTTTTTTTTGGTTTTTTGAGACAGGGTTTCTCTGTGTAGCCCTGGCTGTCCTGGAACTAACTTTGTAGACCAGGCTGGCCTTGAACTCAGAAATCTGCCTGCCTCTGCCTCCCGAGTGCTGGGATTAAAGGCGTGTGCCACCACCCCCTGGCGTGAAGGTTCATCTTTAAGTATTTAGAAAAATGAATCCCAAAACTACTTTTGGTTCTTATATCTATATGTGTGTCTTAGATAAGAAATTTTAAAAAGAGACATCTAGAGATATCTGGAAATTGTTTTGTTTTGTTTGATTTGAGGCAGAGCCTCACTCTGTATTCCAGATTGGCCATGGTTTTATTATATAGCTCAGACTTGCAAAATACTTGGAACCATCCTCCTGTCTCAGCCTCCCAAGCGCCAACATTGCAGGCTCAAGCCACAGTGGTTGGCTTGAGGATGCTTTGAGGATGATCGTTCATTTATATCTAACATAGACGCTCAGGGTTTATGTGCCAGGTTTGAAATTGAAGAACACACTTGTTTTCAGATATTTGATCTCAGAAGCTCCAGTCATGTGACAATGGCCCCTCTAGCTGTGCCATCTGTTAGAGCCACCATGGGAACAGGAAGGTAATACACACTGGGCCAAAAAACAAGACACCTAGCAACTGGCCCCAGTGCCTTCATTGCTTTCGTGGTTTCTTCTCTCTGAGTTTATGAAGACAAACTTGGATGCTTGGAAGCCCTCTGGGGAAAACAAATTGAGTGGATTAAAACTCTTAATTCTAACTCAAGTTCTGACCAAAACAATTTTAAATGAAAATCAAATGGAAGAATGATGATCTAGCCTTTAGTTTCCCCCCCAGCCTGATGCAAAAGTCCAGGCAAATGGGGTTTAAGATAGGCTCTCATTCCTATGTGACTTCAAAGGGTTCCTCCTGGGTTCCACTCCTGGCTACCCACTCTTTCATCTGTGAAGTCTGGACAGAACAGACAAACACACGGGCTTGCTGAAAGGCTCGAAGGGTGGCTGGGAGGTACCTCTCAGGAAACGTTTGTTTCAGTTATCTCTGGGTTAAAAAGTGTCCCCCCTAAGGCTGGTCAAGTTGGCCCATATCTGTCTGTGATACAGTACTCTAGAGACAGAGGCAGAAGTGCTGTGAGCATGAGGCCAGCCTGGGCTACGGACTAAAAGAAACCTGTGCATTCATTCTCCTTATTCAAGACATCGCTTCCCCAAGCCTTCGATCTTCAAGGAGATACGGCTTAAGGAATGCCTTTTGAGGGAAGTGCAGTATTTCCCACTTTTGGCTATAATTCAGTAACATTCCTTCTGTTTTTCTTGCCTTTAATCGTAGCTCTAGGGAGGCAGAGTCGGGCAGATCTCTGTGAGTTCAAGGCCAGCCTGATTTACAGTTTCAGGACAGACAGGACTACACAGTAATACACTGTTTCTAAGAGCCAGGAGAACAAACAGACTAACTAACAAACAAAATGGTGAGGAAAAGTCTTCCCAATTACTGTTGGCCATACCTTTCAGGAATTCACATTTACTCCAGGATGGTATTGGGAACTTTCTAAAAGGTTGAGATGCCTATTTTAAGGTGGTTGGCTAGAGAAACTAAATGCCTAGTTGCAAAATTGCTACATTAACTACAAACACTATCAATTTTAAAGAGTACTAGGTAGCTATAGAAAAGTACGCCTAATTTCTAGAAACAAGTCAAAGTTTGTTCCAAAGCTTTTGGAGAAGTTCTGTGTGTCTTTGAGCATGAGTACCTACGCAGTGTCGCTGGGGGCCCGGGAGGAATTGGCTCGTCTGGAGCTGCAGTTCCAGGCAGCTATGAGCTGGAGGACATGGGTGCTGGGAACAGAACAAACACAGGTCCTCTGCAAGAGCTGTGGCTGTGCCCTTAACCCCGGAGCCACCTCTCCAGCTTCCTTGTTACAAAGACTTTTAAGTATAAAACTGAATAGGCAGTGGAAGGCAGCATGATTGTGTGTTTGCAGACCAGCCTCTACACAGGGAAACCAGGTCTCAAAAAGAGTGAAGCAAATCAAAACAGATTCTGAGCGTAATACAACGTGAAAACGGAACAAAGAGGCCTCAGGCTGCAGCTCAGGCACTTGCTTAGCATGTGCAAGCATGGATCTCATTCCCAGCACTGCAAGAAAACTAAGCAAAGCAAAGCAAAGCAAAGCAAAGCAAAGCAAAGCAAAGCAAAGCAAACCAAACCAAACCAAACCAAACCAAACCAAACCAAACCAAACCAAAAAAGCCAAAATCCAAAAACCCGAAAGCAGCCAGGATGGGCCAGGCATTGTGGTCTTTGCCTTTCCTCCTTGTACTTGGGAAGTTAAACCATCAAGACTGCTGTGCATCCAAGACCAGCCTGTCTAAAAAAAAAATCCAATTCTTTTTCCTTTGGGTGGAGTACAGGTGACCTTCCTTCCTTCCTTTCTTTCTTTCTTTCTTTCTTTCTTTCTTTCTTTCTTTCTTTCTTTCTTTCTTTCTTTTTTTCATTTTCTTGTATTTTTAAAATGTTTTATCATGAGCATAACTCATTTCATTAGGTTTTAATGTTATTTGTGTGATTTCCCTGCATTAAGTTAACATTAATTGATAAGGATAAAAACACTCTTAATCCCACGAAAGATAACAATATAACATTCTGGGAGCAACTGGTATGTAATGAATGCATTCGCTCCAGACCACTGGCATTCGGCCCATTAGCAAACCAAGCATCAAGTCCCGGGCTTTCTGGTTCACTTTGTTTAACCTCTTCCATGACAGGCACAGACCATTCCAAAGCCCTCAGCTTCAGTTTCCATTAGCTCTTCCCGGCCCAACTTGCTGTTTGATTGCTTTCCCGTGGAACCAGTGAGCAAGAAGGAAGGAACAAAGGGGGCAGGTCAAACGTGAAGGTGCAGGAGGGCTTCTTTTTTCCTTACTTCCCTCTCTGCAGGTAGGATAGTCTCAGGGACAAGTTCTGAACTGCCATGCAGTTTCACATAGCTCAGACGCACTGACTGGAGCCAGTAGAGCTGATGACCACCATCTGTCGGAGTAGAGATGAACCTTTTTGGAGAGAGAGACAGAGAGACAGACAGAGAGAGAGACAGAGAGACAGAGAGAGAGAGAGAGAGAGAGACAGAGAGAGAGAGAGAGAGACAGGGAGAGACAGAGACAGAGAGAGAGAGAGACAGAGACAGAGAGAGGTGTTGGAACATGTAACGCTGTCTGTCTCCCCCAGTCCTTTCAGAATGATTAATATTGCCTCATTAACATTTTGTGAACTCAATCAAGGCCGCAGCTTCTCTGGCAGGACAATGCCCAGCAGCCATTTAAACAGCAAAGCTTAACTGAGAACACAGGGTAACCTATCTGAAGCCCATTTTTTACTTTCTCTTTGCTCCCAAGAACACCTACATTTCTCTTTAAGTAAAAATTATAAATTTCATTCGGTATTACAAAACAATGATTTCTCCGTCTCATTTAAAACACTGGGCAGGAAAACTGTCTCTAGGAAAAAATTGCCTTTGCTGTTGATTTCATAACATACAATTTGTGCAATTATAAGACAAGCCGCCTAAGTACTACTTGTATGGAAGAAAAATAAATATTTGCAGGCTGGGAAAGAACAATGACCGAAGCAAGTCCAGAGCTCAGCTTTCCCTGGGGCTCCACGGAGCCTGGCAGACAAGCCTTGAAATGAAGGTTTCCAAACAAGGCAGGGAGAAGAGAGAGACCCAGGCAACGAAGGTCACGTTCACAAGCAGTCTCCTGTGAAGTGGGGGTGGGGTGGAGTTCAGGCAAAAGAAAACTGCTGGTGGTGAATAACTGAGGGGTCAGAGACACAGGCCTTGGGTACAGCACAGATGTTCAGACAGGAGGATAAAGAGTCATTCTAAACAGATGTTTAGACCTTGAATCAATGTGGACCCAAGGGCTGGAAAGATGGCTCAGTGGTTAAGAGCACTGGTTGCTCTTCCAGAGGACCCAGGGGTTTGTTGTTGTTATTGTTGTTGATGATGATGTTGATGTTGTTGTGGTTTTTTTGGTTGGTTGTTTTGAGACAGGGTTTCTCTATACAGCCTTGGCTGTCCTGGAGCTCACTCTGTAGACCAGGCAGGCCTTGAATTCACAGAGATCCCAACCTCCCGAGTGCTGGGGTTAAAGGCATGGGCCACCACCGCCTGGCTAGGACCCAGGTTCGATTCCCTACATTTCTGTGACTCTAGTTTCAGGGGGTCTGACAACTTTTCCTGGCCTCTTCAGGTAACACACATGCAAGTGGCGTGCATGCAGGCCAAACATCCATGCATATAAAATAATTTAAAACTACAAAAACAAACAAACAAACGGAAAGTATGGACTCTGAGTCTGAGTCAGTCAGCGCAGTACTTTTGAAGTCAGAGAAGTAGATTCTTTCAGGTGAGCCAGGCTTTCTGTGTACATAACACACCTACTTGGGTGTATTGAACTCCCTGACTTTGAACCCTTACCTGCATCTGTGTGCTTGCCACAAGACCTGTAGCCCAGGCTGGTTTTGAACTCATGCTCCTTCCTCGGCTTCCAAGTGCTGGGCTTTCAGGCCCGTGGCATTATGACCAAGTATCTATGTAGATACTTAGAATCTACAGGACTTGGAAACTGATAGATGTGGAAGATGATGAAGAGTTCTAAAGAACTGTGCTGCCGGAGAGATGGCTCAGTGGTTAAGAGCACCGAGACTGCTCTTCTGAAGGTCCTGAGTTCAAATCCCAGCAACCACATAGTGGTTCACAACCATCCATAATGAGATCTGATGCCCTTTTCTAGGGTGTCCGAAGACAGCAACAGTGTCCTATATGTAAGTACTTTACCCATAGTGGGTGAAGCTTGGGCTGGCCAGTTTGGAGGATTACAACTAAAGACAAAAGCAATCTTGGAAGCTTTTCAGGACTTACATAAAGAATAGCTACTTTTCTGGAAATAAAACATCCATATTGCATCGTTTGAAGCCTTTTCCTATTGATGCAAGAGGGTTTTGGGATGCAGAAATAAAACTTACTGGTACTTTGCTTCAAAATGATCTAATTCATCATTCCATGTTGGCACTTAGAAGCTGTCACAAAGTATAAGACAAATGGCCAGCAAGTGCATACCTTCAGGGACTGTCTTAGGGTTTTATTGCTGAGAAGAGACACCATGACCAAGGCAAGTCTTATAAAAGAGAACATTTAATTGGGCCCGGCTTACAGTTTCAGAGGTTTAGTGTTGTGGTAGTTTATTAAGTTCTACTCTGATCTCCCTGGCAGCGGCAGCACCAGTTCCTTGCCATCTGCCCAATGTTCTAGACACACACACACACACACACACACACACAAACAGCCTTATATTTAATATGTCTTAAACAGTGCAATGGTTGGGCACTTCCAAACCTCCCTACGGCTAACACACTCTCCACTCCGATATTTGTGAATCATTTCTTACTAAATTCTATATTCCATCCTGGCCACCCTGGGCACAGGCCTACAGCCCTCCTGGGCCACAATCTCTGATTCTTGAATGTGGACTGTCTCTCTGCCCTGCAGCTCTCAGGCCTGATCTTTCTGCTCCCCTGGCATGACAGTTCTAAATCCTTCCTCTTTCCTGGGCTCCTTTGCCTAGGAAATTTAAAGCCCCACCTCTGTCTCCTTGCCCAGCCATTAGCCACCTGCAACTTTATTTATTAATTAACTGGAGGCAGGGGCCTGTGGAGTCTTGCATGCAAATTCCTGAGTAATTTGGGAACCCAATTAACATACTATAAACAATAAACCAAATCCACACCAGTTTATTCCATTATCACACGCTCATACTTCAGACATGAGGTACTGACGAATCCAAGAGGAGTTCTACATCTCAATCCAAAGATAGCCAGAAGGAGACTGTCTTCTGCATATAGGGGTTGGGGTAAGGGGTGGGGAGTGTCTTTTTCCACACTGAGTGGAGCTTGACCATAGAAACCTAAAAGCCTACCCCCACAGTGACACACTTTCTCCAATGAGGCCACACCTCCCAATAGTGTCATTTCCCATGGGCCAAGCATTCAAACACATGAGTC
The DNA here is from genome assembly GCF_978045245.1 of Mus caroli. Lineage (NCBI taxonomy): Eukaryota > Metazoa > Chordata > Mammalia > Rodentia > Muridae > Mus > Mus caroli. The sequence goes on from NW_028227264.1 coordinate 95,073,629, forward strand.
GATGGGTCCAAACCTATTCAAACCACCACAAGAACCTTCTCAAGAGGTGGGACTCCACTGGTACCCTGCCATGGAACTGTGGTATGGATCCAGGATAATCACGCACTGTTCTTTGGGCTGATCAGGGATATCTAGCTGGAGGAAGAGGCGAGGTTCTTTGAAGTGCAGTTGGGTGTCTTTGTATATTTATGTTTTCTTTAATTGCTGCATGCTTGTTAAAGAAACTCAGAGGAAAAGGTAAGAAAAAATTGAGATTATGTACAATTGGAAATTTTGTTTCTTACCTGAGGATGTATAGTCATCTTAGTTTCCTTTTTAAAAAATTTTTAATTAATTTTTATTTATATGAGTTCACTGTCTTCAGCTGTCCTCAGACACACCAGAAGAGGGCACTGGATCCCATTACAGATGGTTGTGAACCACCAGGTGATTGACTGGGAATTGAACTCATGACCTCTGGAAGAGGCTCTTAACTACTGTGCCTTTCTCCAGCCCCTTAGTTTCCTTTTTTTTCAATTTTAAAATTTATTTTATTTTATGTGGTGTTTTGCCTGCATACATGAATGTGTATCATGTGCGTACCTGTGGCCTACAGAAGTCAGACCAGGGCATCTAATCCCCTGGGATTGGAGTCAGATGAGCTGCCACATGGATGACAAGCAAACCTGGGTCCTCTGAGAGAACAACCAATATCCTGAAACGCTGAGCCATCTCTCTGGCCCTCTTTGCCTCTTTTGTTGTAGCTGTGAAAAGACGTTCTGCCAAACACAACTTAGGGGAAAATGGATTTATTTTGGTTCATAGTTTAAGGTACAGGTCTGGGGTGGTAGAGAATCAAGGCAGCAGGATTTAGAAACAGCTGGTCACATAGCATCCAAAGGAAGCAAAGAACAATAAATAAATGCATGCAGCTGCTCAGCTCTCAAGAGCCTAAAGCCAGGGAATGGCGCCACCCACAGTGGGCAGGTCTTTCTACCTCAAGGCCATCAGGTTAGTCACTGGGTATCTCTCAGATGATTCTAGAGTCTGTCAAGTTGACAGTCAACAATAACTGATAATATTCACTGTGTTGGTTTGAATATGCTCAGCCCAGAGAGTAGCACAATTTGGAGGTATGGCCTTGGAGTGGGTGTGACCTTGTTGAAGGAAGTGTCTCACTGTGGGCATGGGCTTTAAGACCCTCGTCCTAGCTGCCTGGAAACCAGTCTGCTAGAGGCCTTCAGATGAACTTGTAGAACTCTCAGCTCCTCCTGCACCATGCCTGTCTGGATGCTGCCATGCTCCCACCTTGATGATAATGGACTGAACCTCTGATCCCATAAGCCAGCCTCAATTAAATGTTGTCCTTATAAGACTTGCCTTGGTCATGGTGTCTGCTCACAGCAGTAAAACCCAAACGCAGACACTCACTAGTTCTCTCTTTCCCTGCACCCCTCTCTTTCTCAGACGACAGACTTTTCACGTAGTAGCGTAGTAGGCAAGTGCTCTGCTACTGTGCTGCACTCCCCAGTCCTTGATGAGGTTTGATAAAGTGGGCTTGGTGTCTATCTGAATCTCAGCACTTGGAGACTGAGGCAGGAGAATCTTGAGTTCCAGGTCAAGCTAGGCTATATAGGGAAAACTGTCTCAAAACAAACAAACATTCCAAGCCAAACCAAACCCGCAAGCATTCCTTCTATCTTCAAAGGTCATACATCAAGATTGGAGGGGCACTACTCCCACTCCAGAAAGTTCCCTCAATCCTTTCTACACAATCCCCACTCATGGTCTCCACCCTCTCAGACTGCTGCTGTCTTCATTTCTATCACTACAGATTGCCTTTGCCTATTCGCATGACTAAAAATAGTTTTATATTTTGCTTTTTAAACCTAGCAATGTGAACAATTTCTACCTCAATGTTTATCTACTACTTTTTATTTCCCTTCTCTTCCCTTCCTTCTTTTTTCTTGTTTTGAAATAGGATCTTACTCTGCAGCCTATGATAGCCCCAAACTCAGAGCAATTCTCCTGTCTCAGTCTCTCAAGCGCTATGTCATAGGTCTATGCCCACAATATCACTTTCAATTGAAAAGTAATATTGCTTCTGTGTGTGCTCTAACTTGCACACATACTCAAACTCACACACTCACCCACCCACATACACACATACCCATACACACATTCACTTACCCTACCATAGACACATACACACACTCACACATACACCCACACATACTCACACACACACACACACACACTCATACCCATACACCCATGCACCCATTCACACATCCACATACCACACACACCCATACACACACACACACACACACACACACAGATCCACACCCGCACACCAATCAGTTTCTCACTGTTGGGGATTTGGCTTCATCTGTCCTTTCTCTGTCACCTTCCTTCCATTCTACTTGACACATAGCACTGTCAGCAATATCTTTATGGGTACATCTTTGCACACGGGCTTGTTTCTGTAGGCGGCACTCCTAAAACTGGAATTTCTGTGTCAATAAATGGACATCTCAAACCACACTGCTAAAAGACACCCAGAATGACTATCTCCAGACACCTCAGAATTACTCTTGAGTTTGGGGCTATCACAGTCTACCTAGAAATTTTCAGGTCAGCCTGGGCTACATCATATCACAAAACAAGAAAGAGAAGGAAGGGGAAGAGTTGTTTCTGACACTGTGACAAACCCTCAGTTGAAGATGGGTGGAGTCTTTGTTGTTAGTCTATTTCATATTTTAAATGTGGCAATTGATTTTAATCTATATTTCGCTTATTAGTAGTGGGGTTGAACACTTTCAACTGAGGAAATTTTCACCATGTCACTTTACAGTGGAAACTGGTCTTTTTTTTTTTTTTAAATAAACTTTCTAATGATCAATAATCTGGTCATGGAAAATTGTGATCAGACTGAAGACAGGAAGATAAAAATAGAACAATTTGGAAATCTGCAAGCTGAACTTTGTTTCAATTTTATTTTTAGCCAATGACCTCTTCTATAATCTTGTTTTTAAAATAGCTTATGCTGTTTTAGACAATCGTTTTATTTACTTTCAGAAAGACTTTGATTCTGCTTGAGGGAAAAATAAATGTAGTCAGACAGAGAGAGCCACAAAGCTGGTGCCCGGGCAGCCCCTTGCTCTCAGTAAGTCCAACAACAAAATCTGAATCTGTGTGCCAAATCCCTGCATGAGCTGATCCCATCTTCCTATTCCCTGTCATTTAACTTCAAACCGTAATTAACATCAACAAAATACGGTTATCTTGCCTGATGTTTTCCATAGAACCTTGGGCATTTTAGTGTATTTGTGTGTCTGTGCTCATGCGTGAGTGTGGAGGTGAGAGTCAACAGTAAGCCTCTTCCTTAGCTGCTCTCCATCTTACTTTCTGAGACAAGGTCTCTCACTGAACTTGGAGTTCACTGATTGGCTAGAGTGGACGGCCCATGAATTCTGGATTCACCTCTCTCTCCTCCTGGTGTTTGTCCTGTGTTGTGTCCCATTCGGTTCCTGCCCCCAACACACACACACACACACACACACACACACACACACACACACACACACACACACAGAGGAGTTACAGGTGTTTGCCACCATGCCTGTCTTTTACATGGGGGCCCAGGGATATGAACTCAGGTCCTGATGTTTATGTGGGAAGACTTTTCCTGCCTGAGCCCTTTCCTGCGGCCCATGAATTAGGTTTTAAAGGAAATAAGAATCCACCAAAGCTTTACTTATGGCTTAGTTGGATTATGAGGTCCTTGGTAGAATATGGGGTTTGATTAAATACCTCAAAGTTTCATTTAAGACACAAAACTCGGGGCTGGAGACATGGATCCCCACAGGCTGCTCTTCGAAAGGACATGGGTTCAATTCTTAGCTCCTGTTGTGTCAGCCCACAACTGTCTATACCTCCAAGATCTTACAGCCTCATGCAGACATACGTGCAGGCAAGACACCAGTGCACATGAACTAAAAATAAATTATTTTAAGAAAGTTTAAAAAAAAGCCTTTAATCCCAGCACTTGGGAGGCAGAGGCAGGCGGATTTCTGAGTTCGAGGCCAGCCTGGTCTACAAAGTGAGTTCCAGGACAGCCAAGGCTACACAGAGAAACCCTGTCTCGAAAAAAAAAAAAAAAAAAAAAAAGAAAGAAAGTTTAAAAAAGACACTAAACCCATAAAATAAAAATTATTGTTGTGACTCAAAATGTTAGCAACAAGATTAACATTGGTACCTTCAGCTAATTACTTTTGTTTTGTTTTTGTTTTCTTTGTTGTTTTTGTTTTCTGCCACCTACTCCCACTCCTACACAGAGTTCCTTTGTGTAGCTCTGGCTGTCCTAGAAATCCATCTATAGACCAGGCTGGCTTCAAACTCAGAGCTCCACCTGCTTCTGCCTCCCAAGTACTGAGATTAAAGGTTTGTGCCACCGTCACCTGGGTTTTGTTTTCTATCTTGAAAAGGGGGGATAATAATATTGTGCATCTTTCTTGGGGTGCAACAATAAAAGACAAATAGAAAGCTCTTAGATCACTGTCTGACCTATGAAATATCCATGGCAAATAGTGGCTGCTCTTTCTTCTTCTTCTTCTTCTTCTTCTTCTTCTTCTTCTTCTTCTTCTTCTTCTTCTTCTTCTTCTTCTTCTTCTTCTTCTTCTTCTTCTTCTTCTTCTTCTCCTCCTCCTCCTCCTCCTCCTCCTCCTCCCTCTCTGCTCCTCCTCCTTTTTCTTTCTTCTTCTTTACAACCCAATGGAGAATGTATAATATCAAATGAACAGAGCCATGGCTCTGTCCTTCATCAACCCACTCTAATACATATTTAAAACTTTGAAACTGATAGTTTATATTATCAAATAAACAAAATTCTAACTTCCTCATTCTACCTGGGTGGACATAGTCAATAACTCTCCAAAGATTCTTCCTCAGAACGAAACTGCCTTCTCCAGTTGGTGGATGCTTAAGTCATGTAGTGACCAAATGGTCTGGGTGCCTTGACTTTCCCAGGGTCATGGACTAAAAAGAGAAACAGATAACTTATGAGTTGCTTCAGTATGTTCAGAATAGATGCTGGGCCTGGAGATCAAAGAGCTTATAAAGAGGGACTGGGGTCATAGCCTGGCCGTAAAGCACGTGCTTTGCATGCAAGCAGCCCTGAGTTTAATCTCTAGCAGCAGCAGCAACAACAACAGCACACACACATATGCACAGACACACAGACAGACAGAGGGGAGGGGGTAGGGAGAGAGAGAGCTTTCAGAGGAATAAGGTAAGAGAGGAGCCCCTGAAGTAGCTTGATAATATTCTCCTCTGTAGCCACAAGACTTAGGGGTGTACTTCTGTTGGTTGCCTTGGGCTATTTTTCTGGGGGTGGGAGGTGGGAGGTGGGAGGGGTGTTTGATTTTTTTTTTTTTAATGAGCTCAACTGTGACCTCATTGTCTATCTCAGTAGTGATGTGCAGGGGTTTGATTCTGACTTTATACCTCCTACTCTGATAACAGTAATTTGCCAGTCCACCTGGAGTTCTCAAAATAGACAGGCTCCGTAGAATTGCTGGATGCATTACACATGAGCCTACTGCAGAATATGAGATGGATGTAGCAGGCGGAGTGGAGCGAGTGGAGCGACTGTCTGTAAACCCAGAATTTAGGAGGTTAAAGACCGGGAGTTCAAGGTCATCCTTAGCCAGTTCTCAAGTTCCAAACCAGCTTGGGCTAGGTCAAACCCAAAACAAACAAATGAGTGCATGCAAATTGTACAGCTGTGATTTCTTAAATTTTGTTTTGTTTTGTTTTGTTTTGGTTTGGTTTTTGGTTTTTGGAGACAGGGTTTCTCTGTGTAGCCCTGGCTGTCCTGGAACTCACTCTGTAGACCAGTCTGGCCTCGAACTCAGAAATCCACCTGCCTCTGCCTCCCAAGTGCTGGGATTCAAAGGCGTGCACCACCACTACCCGGCTGATATCTTCAATTTTAAAAGAAATTTCCAGTAATGAAAATATCATAATGCTTCTAAATGTGTTAACATGTTAAGGGTTAAGGGTTTTTTGGTTTGTTTGTTTTTGTTTTTGTTCATTTGGAGTCAAATGTTAATATATGTTAATATGTTAAATATAAAAATCTACTACTGTAAAAGGGAATCTCTCTCTCTCCATACATTATATATATATATACATATATATATACATGTATATATACATCTAAATATGTATATAGTTACCATCTGTATCTCCAACTATCCATCTATCTATCTATCTATCTATCTATCTATCTATCTATCTATCCATCCATCTATCCATCTATCCATCAAACCATCTATCCAACCATCTATGTATGTATGTATGTATGTATGTATGTATGTATGTATGTATCTATCTATCTATCTATCTATGTATCTATGTATCTATCTACGTATCTATGTATGTATGTATGTATCTATCTATGTATCTATGTATGTATGTATGTATCTATCTATCTATGTATCTATGTATCTATCTACCTATCTATCATTCCTAGAGTAATATTCCTCAGGCAACATCCACCAGTTTTTTAAAAGATGGTTTCTCACTGGCCTAGAACCTGTGGACTAGGACTGGGCCAGTGAACACCAAGGACCCTCCCATTTCTGCTTCCCCAGAACTGGGTTTATAAGCACAGGCACACTTTAAAGTGGGTACTGGAAACTGAGTTCAGGACCTTGTGCTGGCCAGCAAGTACTTTATCGAGTGAGCTTATCTCCCCAGTGCATTAATGTACTTTAGTATTTCAGATTAATCAGGCAGGTACTATTGAAGGGTTGTACCTGTATATCTTCATTCTTTGCTTTGGCAGTGTAGTGGATGCCATTCAGGGCCTCACGCATGCTAGGGTCTACCTCTGATCTACATGCCAAGAGAATCATAGGTCATTTTCTCTGTCTTTCTTTTGTTTGTTTTTGTTTTTTTGTTTTGTTCTTGATTTTTAGAGACAACATTTCTCTGTGTAGCTTTGGCTATCCTGGAATTTGCTCTATAGATTAGACTGACCTCAAACTCACAGAAATCCACTTGGCTCTGCCTTCAAAGTGTTGAGACTAAAGACATGTGCCACCACCACTTCTGACTGGAAAACACTGTATTTAGGGAAGTTAGAACAATAGTATGTGGAATTTTTAGTTTTTCTGTTCTACAGTGTTGCAGTAGGCTCAGAAAACACATTTTGTTTTTATTGTTTTGTTGTGTACTAAGGACTGAACCCAGTGTCTTGTTCACTCTGGGCGCATCCATCTCAAAACTCTTCTAAAAGATACACAGTATTTCTTCCTTAGCATCACTAAAGTTGTAACCATTTTTTTTTATTGAAAGGTTGTGATAAAAACAAGACTGTTATTTAGTTTGCATTTATGGTGTGAGAACTTATTGTTATTGTGATACAGGAGGTAATGACTGGGTTTCATTGTGTAAAGCTCCAAGAGAAAGCATCTTTTTAAATCAGAAGTCCTCTGATGGGAAAACAATGCTTTGAGTTAGATTTGATCTCTGCGTAATGGTCTTTTGTTTGAGAGAGTGCAGTTTAGAGTAATTGAAAGAGAACCCTGCCCGCTGCTTTCTCCGCAGACATGTAATTGAATTTCACACAAAGCGGAGAGGGAGACTCTTTCCAGGTGCACCGTGTGTTGTATTTCCATAGGTTAGTTTCTCTGGCGCCTCGTTGCTGTTAGGAACCCCGCAGAGGACTGATTCCAGTGCTTATTTTAAGATAGCTGAAGGAGAATGACATTTCTTTTGAAACCAACCTCTGATTTGATTGGAAGTCACATTTCTTTAAAATAGCAAACATTGGCTCTCCATCACATTTTTGGTTTATTTCTATCAACTTGTCAAAGGAATGAAATTAGGAGACATAATTTGTGTTTCACAATCCCCGGGGCTATGATTTCAAACCGATCTAGAATGCTCTGCCACAAAACACAAAACCTTGTGGAAGATGCAGGTTCAACCAAGCGACATCATTTTGTGTCCTTCAGTCATTGCTGGGATGTGTACACCCCAGAAGAAATTCCATGTGCCCTTATTTTGATCAACAGTATCTTTTTTTTTTTTTTTTGAGACAGCGTTTCTCTATGTAGTCTTGGCTGTCCTGGAACGAGTTCTAAATGCCAGGCTGGCCAGGAACTCACAGAGATCAGCCTGCCTCTGTCTCCCAATTGCTGGGAGAAAGGGCATGTGCCACTGCCTGCTAAATCCTTACTGTTGCTTCTGAGTGGTGTTGGAATGGAGCTTAGGAGGGCAGGCGATGGAGAGCTAGGAATGAATGGGTTAAAGAGACATTCGGAGGATCCAGGATTCGTGTTCACACTGGGCACCACCGTAAATCCACATGAGGGACAACAGTTGGCCTTCCACTCTCCTTGGATGCTTTAATTTGTGCGACTTGGAAGCATTTTCCTGGAGCTAAGCATGGTGGAGCATATCCACCCCTTGAGTAATCCCAACTTAATTTAGGAGGCTGAGGCTGGAGGATCACCTTGAGTTTGAGGTCAGCAACATAATGGGGCTGTCCCCAAAACAAATATAATGCACTTCCTGGACATAAATCTCAGAATCATTTTCACATATCAAATGGTGATTGGTTGTACACAGACACAGTCACATGAGCCATTGGGAAAAAGGCATTAAGGGAGTCATATTTGTAGGGACAGTAGACACTGACTGCTCTTCTGAAGGTCCTGAGTTCAAATCCCAACAACCACATGGTGGCTCACAGCCACCCATAATGAGATCTGATACCCTCTTCTTGTGCATCTGAAGACAGCTACAGTGTATTAATGTATAATAATAAATAAATCTTTAAAAAAGAAAAGAAAAGAAAACTGGTCCTAATTTAAAAAAAAAAAGCCCTATTCCTTTCATTTTCTCTGTCATAAGAGTTAGTAAATGAGCTGGGAGTGGTGGCGCATGCCTTTAATCTCAGCACTTGGGAGGCAGAGGCAGGTGAATTTCTGAGTTCAGGGCCAGCCTGGTCTACAGAGTGAGTTCCAGGACAGCCAGGGCTATACAGAGAAATCTTGAAAAACCAAAAGAAAAAAAAAAAAAGAGTTAGTAAATGAGGGCTGGTTGGTGGAGTGTTTTCCTTGCTGCCTTGCTGTGGTGGTCTGTGTAAAAATGGCCTCCATAGACCCATAGCGAGTGGCACTATTAGTAGGTGTGGCCTTGCTGGGGTAGGTGTGGCTTTGCTAGAGGAAGTGTGTCACTGTGGGCGGGCTTTGAGGGCTCAGATGATCAAGCCATGCCCACTGTGTCAGTCATTTCCTGCTGCCTGTCAATCCAGATGTAGAACTCTCAGCCCCTCTCCTGTACTGTCTCTGCCGGCTTGCTGCCAATGCTTCCTGCCTTGACAACAATGGACTTAACTTCTGAAATTGTAAGCCAGCCCCAATTAAATGTCTTCCTTTATAAGACTTGCTGTGGTCATGGTGTCTCTTCATAGCAATAGAAACCCTAAGACACTTGTGTTCCTGGGGTCCTGGATTTGATCCCCACTGCTACAAAAATAAGAAAATAAATAAATAAATAAATAAATAAATAAATAAATAAAGCAAGCAAGCAAGCAAGCAAGCATTTGAACGGGATGTAGTGGCATACATGTCTGTAATCCCAGCAGTGAGATGGAGGTAGGAAGACCAGGAGTTCAAGGTCATTGGCTACACATTAAATCTGAGGCCAGCCTGTGTTACGTGAGATCTTGTCTTAAACGACGACAGTAGTATCAGTTAATAAATGAGCTAGTGGGAATTCCACGTAATCAATCTATACTTTCAGATTTAAACCTTTAAAATGTTATTTTTAAATGTTGTTGAGATCTGATGTTATTGAGATCATTTTGCGCTGGAATGTGTTGTTCAGCAGCCTTCTTGCTGTGGTCATCTCTGCGGTCATTTAAAACATGCTAGCCCCGGGATGCTCTGGGTCAGCTTCCACTGACTGCATCTTATGTATGTGGAGGGTCCATCGCTAAACCTCAGCTCATTAGGACCAGTGCAAACTACAAAAATTGGTGGGGCGTAACTAGCCGTCATTTCCGGGAGTCAACTTCTACCAAATGCTTCAAAGTGTGTCTGTGTTCTGATGTTGCATTTCTAGAAATTTATTTTTAAAGAGGCAATCCAAAAAACATAAGCCAAGATATTGTACAAGGTTATTAGTTATAGCATGATTTTCAGGCATAAACTGAAAACAAAGCCACTGTCTTTGCAGACGGGGCAATCGAAGCTGTAGCTTAGGAAGGGCTGCTGACTCAAGAGGTTTTATGGCGGGCACTTTCAGCTGTGTTTCATAAAACCCCCAAGGTCCATCTGTCACCCATCAGGACCTCAAGCCTTCCCCTGGGGCTCATGCATGCTGGTTGGGACCAATGCCTGACTACCGTAGTTTTATTGTCTCTTGATCTGACCTTTTGATTTGTAGGACATGAACTTATAGCTTTTAAGATTGTTAATGCTTTATACTTGGATAGCAGTCCATCACTCTGGTTGATAGTGCCTTCCCTGTGGGTACTCTATCTAAAACTATCTATCTATCTATCTATCTATCTATCTATCTATCTATCTATCTATCTATCTATCTATCTACCCATCTATCTATCTATCTATCTATCTATCTATCTATCTATCTATCTATCTATCTATCTATCCATCCATCCATCCATCCATCCATCCATCCATCCATCCATCCATCCATCCATCTATCTATCTATCTATCTATCTATCTATCTATCTATCTATCTATCTATCTATCTACCTATCTATCCATCCATCCATCTATCTATCTATCTATCTATCTATCTATCTATCTATCTATCTATCTATCTATCTATCTATCTACCTACCCATCCATCCATCTATCTATCTATCTATCTATCTATCTATCTATCTATCTATCTATCTATCTATTTATCTATCTATCTGGATTGGTAGGTTCTTCTTTTTTCACCCTTTATCCCCCAACCCCTGTTAACTTCCTATCACTAGGTAGAAGAGCAAGAAGGATAGGTGGGAGAGAGAGAGAGAGAGAGAGAGAGAGAGAGAGAGAGAGAGAGAGAGATCTGAATCTAATTTCTTTTTTGTTTCTTCCTTGAGTGTTACTACTAACAAACTGCACCCCTCCCCCACCCCACCCCCAGAACGACCAATAGCCCTCAATCCTGACTCTTGGAGCCTGAGCATTTATACCCTCTGGAAAGTTCCCAGAATTCCAAACGTTGCACAACTGAAGAAACAATCTGTAGCTGGCTAAACCACACTTCTGCTAGAGTACGAGGCAAATCCTAGCTGCTGCAAAGCAGCCCCATACCCTCCACATCTTGGATTAAAATGAAACATGATCTTATAATATTTGTTTGTGTGTGTGTTTTTTAAAAGAAACCAAAATTCTATAATTCTCACAACACTTGTTTTTTTAAGACAGGGTTTTACTCTAGCCCTGGCTATCCTGGAACTTGCTTTGTAGATCAGCCTGGTCTCGAACTCAGAGATTGACCTGCCTCGGCTTCGTGAGTGTTGGGATTAAAGGCGTGTGCCTCCACTGCCCAGCTGTGTTTGTTATTTTTAGCAGTGCTGGGGTTGGACCTAGTGTCTTGTGCTGGGTAGGCAAGGGCTAGGTCACTGCCCTCACTTCTGTGTCCGGCCCATGTGGGCTTTGAAAACAACCATGTTTTGTAGAGCAAGCACTTTTTTTTAACAGCACCTGCCTGCCTAAGAGCTGATGAGAAGACACATTGGGGCTTTCTGGCTGGCCAACCTTACAGCCGGCTCTACTAAGCCCAGCCTGACTTCAGCTTGCTGATCTGGCTTGTCAGCTGTGGAATTTCAGAGAGAAAGATTCATGCACATTTTAATCTTCATGTATCAAAGCTATAGGGAAATCTTGGGTTAATCAACTTGTTTTCCCTTGAACCTGTTGGTGGGGTACATGGAGCATTGTCTGGCAAAGAAATTATGAATTGCTTTTGTAATCGTTATTTGTATTTAAAAATTTCCAAACATTTATTTATTATTTACTGTGCATAGGAGCATGGTGTCTGTGTGTGTGTGTGTGTGTGTGTGTGGTGTATGTGTGTGTGCATGTGTGTGTATGATGTGTATGGTGGTGTGTGTGTGTGATGTGTGTGGTGGTGTGTGTGTGTGTGCATGTGTGTGTATGTGTGTGTGCTTGTGTGTGGTGGTGGTGGTGGTGGTGGTGTGTGTGTGTGTGTGTGTGTGTGTGTGTTTGCATACTCTCATGGAGATTAGAGGACAACTTGTAGCAGTCAGTTTTTTCCTTCCAACCAAGTAGATTCCTAACTCAGCTTGCCAGACTTGACGGCATCTTTACTCTTGAACCATCTCAGTGGCCCTATTATTTGCATTAAAAAATATTAACATGATTCTAGGCCAGACATAAAGCTCAGTGGTAGCGTGCTTGCTTGCATGCATGAGATTCTATGCTCAATTCTCTCTCAGAGACCTGACAATCCTGTTCCAGTCATTATAGGGTTATGGCCAGTCATTTTATCTTTCTGAACTTTAGATTTCTGATCTGCTGCAAAATGGTAATAATTACCATGCAGGTTATTATGGGGATTATGTGACGTATGTTTTGGCATTTAGCTGATGTTGATATAAGGGATTGGAACGAATTTAGACTCAGAAGCCAGAGAAGTTTCTACCAGTTTAATCCTTTCTTTGGGCGTCACTCTAAATACTGAAGGTAATCTCAGATATTTTAGATAATGCAAAGATAAGGATAATTTAGATTCACCTATTTATCATCTGTCTGTCCATCCATCCATCCATCCATCCATCCATCCATCCATCCATCCATCCATCCTTTCAGGTTCTCAAGTATTCTAGGTTGGCCTCAAATTTGCATCTTCGGATGACCTTGAACTCCTGAACCTCCTGCTATAATCCTTCTAAGTGCCAGATTGACGGACATTCCTTACCACACCTGGTTTATACAGTGCTGGGCACCAAGCCCAGGGCTTTGTAAGCAACCACTCCACTAAGTGAGCTACAGCCCTAATTCCATCATTAGACTTTGAGATTCAGAAAGTCTCTAACATACATCCATTTAGAACTTTATAACATATAGCCAAGATAAAATACTTCTCGGTGCTGATTAAATCTTGCCAAGTTCCCCCGGCACAAAGCAATAGGTCTTACTCTAGCAAGAGCAATGGCTATTTAAGCATTGTGAATAAAATATTACATAACCAGTTTAACTTATGCTCTACCCATAGAAAGACTCTGTTGTAAAGCAAACATGTCTTTGTTTCAGATAGGTTTTCCTGGGAGTATTTTATGAGAAAGGTGTCTTCTACAGGCTCAGGTAGCTGATCACTCGCACCCCAGGTGGTAGAGATAAATAAATGTTTTTTTGGGGGGGTAGTGGTGGTGCCTTAGGAGACTTGGCTGTGCTGCAGGAGGTCCATCACTGGAGGTGGCCCTCAGTTTAAAGCCTCACTCTGCTTCTAGTTTGCTCTCTCTGCTTGATGCCTGTAGTTTGAGAAGGTGAGCTCCCAGCTCCCTGCTTCTGCTGCCATGCATGCTGCTCGCTCTGTCTGCTATGACAGGCGCCATCTCTCCGTTCTGGAAGGCAGGTAGACTCTTCCTTCTGTAAGTTGCTTTTGGGGATGATATTCCATCACAGCAAAAGAAAAGTAGCACATGCCATTAAATTCCAGGCTGACCTTAAACTCAGGACCCTTGTGTCTCCACTCCATACCGCCACGCCTGGGTTCTCCATGATCTCCTGTGTAGGTGATAGCTTTATGGATTTCTATTACATCTCTTCAAAAAAATCATTTTATGAACCTCCTTATCTGATTTGGAAGACCCCTCTCCCTGCAGACTTCTATGCTCTGATTCGAAGTGTGTGTTTTTCTGGGGTGCTATGCCTTGTCTAGGTTATGAGTTCACAGCTGCCTTGAACCATCCAGCTTCTCACATTCCACGGTTGTAGCGCTGCTCTCTGCCCTGGATCTGGGGACTAATCCCATCTTGTCCTTTCTCTCTGTTCATCCCAACCAAGGTCACTGCCAAACACCTCACATGGCCTTATACATCTCCTTATCTCATTATCCTAATAGCTTTCCTTCTTTTTAAAGATGTTTTTCAAAAATGATGTATTTGTTTTGTTTATAAGAATAATTGATAGCTGTCTTCAGACACTAAAAGAGGCCACCATATTGTTCCTGGGAATTGAACTCAGGACCTCTGGAAGAGTAGTCAGTGCTTTTAACTGCTGATCCATCTCTCCAGCCCCCAAGACTTTGTTTTTAATGACATGTATGTCTGGGTGTGGGTATGTGTGTTGTGTTTTATAAAAAAGATAAGAAGGAAGGAATATGTTTGGTGGAGGTGCAGTATGGTATAGGGGAAAGGGTTGCCTCTGTGGGCCCATGCTGAGGCACCCCTTCCCCCTGAAGGACCAGCCACACGATGGTATAGTATAGAATAGAGTTTATTTAGGGCATGGGAAGGGAAGTTGAGGGGGTAGTAGAGACAAAGGCAGAGGGAGAGAGAGAGAGAGAGAGAGAGAGAGAGAGAGAGAAGGAGGAGGAGGAGGAGGAGGAGGAGGAGGAGGAGGAGAGGCCCCCCACGAGCACGTGGGGGAGGATGGGGTAAGGGAGCAAGAGGAGAAGAGAAGAGAGCAAGAGAGTGAGGATAGGGCAAGCAGCCCCTTTTATAGTGAGTCCCGCACACCTGGTTGTTGCCAGGTAACTGTGGGGCTTAGCCTAGCCGAGATGCTGACAGCCCCTGTCTCTCAGCATCAGATCTCCATGCAGCTAGAGTTCTAGGACATTGGGAATTGCTTGATGTGGATGCTAGGGAACCAAACTCAGGTCCTTTCCAAGAGCAGCAGTGTGCTTCCGGTCACTGCGTGGTCTGTCCGACCAGCTCCTCACCTGTCCAGTTTATGAAACACTTCTGAGGGGCCTCAGCAGCTTCCTCACAGCAACGGACATTCCCAGACACTCTTGTGCTGATCTTTCCACAATGGAGACCTGGCTATCTTGGGGAACACTTAGTGGTGTGTGCGAGCTGGGGGGTGGAGGGGTGCATTTCTTCTTCTACACTCCTTTAATGATGGGTTTGCAAATAAGTGGGTATCTTCATTATGGCTTCCAGAATATTTCCCCTACTATGTTTTGCCCACCCCCCAAAGGTCAACTAGCTCCCAGTAGTAAGTAGTAGCTTTCTCTCACAACAATCCCTCATTCTGTAAAGATTTTAGCTCCAGATTCATCTTCCCGATGGGCCATGCGTTCTTTCATGCTTTTTCTTCTTTAGGTTTGTTTGTTTGTTTGTTTATTTTTAATGTGCATTGGAGTTCTGCCTCCAAGGTCCCCTGAAACTGCAATGATAGACAGTTGTGAACCACCATGTAGGTGCTGGGAATTGAACCCCTGACCTTTGGAAGAGCAACCAGTGCTCTTAACCCTGAGCGAGCCATCTCTCCAGCCCTCTTTTATGATTTTTTCCAGTATCTGGCCTTGGAGTCTGTACTTTTCTCATTGATGTGATAAAAACTCAGCAAAGGCGACTTAAGGTTTTATCTGTTTTGCAATCTGAGGGTGCATCCTGTCACAGCAAGAAGGCATGGTGTTAGGACTGGGATGCAGCTCGTGGATGGGTCTCCTTTTATCAGCCGGAGACTCAAGTCCAAAGGGTAGTGCCACGCATATTCAGGGTGGTTCTCCCTTCCCTAGTTAAGCCTCTCTGGAAACATCCTCAGAGATACAGCTATGTCTTCTGGTGGATTACAAATCCAAATGTTTTCCTATTCCAATGACCCCCTACCCTATCACATCTATTCCTTGTGTGTGTGTGTGTGTGTGTGTGTGTGTGTGTGTGTGATTGAAGGTTGAACCAAGGGCCTTCCTTGCACATGCTAGGGAAGAACTAGGCTCTTATCCCCAGGTCCTCATAGTCAGTTTTTAGCCCCCAATCATTACTAATACCGCAGCTTTCCTGTCACCTCAATTTCAAGGGCTTCCTGTTATTACTACAATGGCTACTGTATAGAACTGGCTCAGTCTGAGCACTCGCTGGTTAGATCATCTCAGGCAAATAGGTTACATTCGTTCAATCCCGTTTGCTCTATTCAGAGGCTGTTGTGCCAGTTAGCTGAGGTCAGACATTAGGAAAGAGAGACAGCAGGAGAGGAGCTGGAACAATGAACGGATTAAGGACATTGAAATTAAGCTTCAAAGAAAGAGGGAAAACCAGAGCCAGGAGGACAATAGTCCCTTCTGGAGGACAGGGTTGGGACCCTGGCTGAAGAACAGTGAATAGACTGTAAGTGGGACTCCTGTTGGGTCGGTAAGGGGGACTAGAGAGATAAAGGAGGCCCTAGGATCCACAGAGGAGATAATGTTCCAGAGCAGAGCACACAGTAGGGGCTGAGTAAATATTTATTGAGAAAGTAGGTGGATTCTGCAGAGGCAGGCAGGTTGTGCTATTTTCTCAGCCTGTTTTGGATAGAGCCCTGCTAGCGTGGCCCGTTTTCCACAGGTGTTGGGAGAAGGGCAGGATCTGTTTTGCTGGCTTTTGAGTAAAAACAAAAACAAAAACAAAAAAAACACCCCAGGAGCTGGGTGTGATGGTGCTTGTCTGTAGCCAACACTCAGGAAGTAAAGGGCGACAACAGGAGTTCAGGGTCAGCTTCAGCTTGAGGCCAGCCTGGGCAACATTCCAGCCTCCACCCCAAGTCAAGCAAACTGAGTTGGACTTGGACTCAGTAGGTGTTACACACACACACACACACACACACACACACACACACACACACACACTGTATATGTGTATATATGAAGACATGCAGTTGGGAAAGTCAGGAATTTGATCAAGATCTATTGTGCATGTGTGAAATTGACAAAGAATAAATAAATAAAAATACTGAAAAGAAAGAAAAAAGGAAGGGGGTTGGGTGAAGGATGATGGGGATATGTGTGGGGAGAATAAAGGAAAATGAAAATTTTACTTTATTATAGGGCTACACATTTAATGTTTGATGTTTCCTTTGGGGGAAAAAAAATCAATCTTATTGTGTAGCTCTGGTTGGCCCAGTATCAATATATAGATACCCCAGGCTGGCCTGCTATTCAATGTGTAGATAGCCCAGGCTGGCCTGGTATTCAGTGTATAGATAGCCTAGGCTGGCCTGGTATTCAGTGTACAGATAGCCCAGGTTAGCCTCAGGTTTGCAGACTCTTCCTCAGTGTCCCAAGAGCTAGGTTTACCAGTGTGCACACTTGGCTGGGTTAGACATCGTAATACACGAACATTCCATTCTTCACGACAGTCTTCCCAGGCCAACGCTAACTACTGTTATCTTCTTTGTTTTATTTTTTCTTTATTCTTGAGAAATTTATACACGTATACAATGAAAATGATCATATCAAACCCCCCCCCCCGTTTCTCCACCCCAACTTCCTTCACATTTCTCTCCAACAGAGTCCCTTCCAACTTTCTGACATATATATAGGATAGATGTCATACCTCATGCACACACACACACACACACACACACACACACACACACACACGGACTAACTCAGTTAGTGCTGCCCACGTGGGTATGGGGTATTCACAGGAGCATGAGCAACTTGCCAGTGGCCACACATACAAATCAATCAATCAATCAATCAATCAGCCTCTCTCCTCATCAGTGAACAACTGCCCACAGCTCCTGGGTAAGGGGCAGGGTCTGGAGACTCCCCAGTCTATGCTGCCATTTTGGCAGGGCTGACCTCACGCTGGTCATCATAGCCTCTGTGGGTTCGAGAGCCCTGTGGTCATGTCAAGTCCAGAAGACAGGATTTCAGAACACTCCCTTTATGGTCTGCTCTCTCATTCTTTCTGCCCCCTCCTCTGAGACTTGGTGGTAGTGTTGGGTGGAGTGGGGTGATGTGTTAAGAAAGATGTCCTATTCCGGGCCGGGCACTCAGTGTATCCTCGGCTCACACAGGCTAAGTCATTTCAGCATTGACTGCTGTCTGCTGCCAAATGAAGTGCCTGGGACCAATGGCGAGTGCAGCCCAGGTCCTAGGTCTGATCCAGTCCCCTTGCCCAGGCCCGAAGCTTCTAGTCATGGGCTCCTGTGGGCCTTCACTGCTGTTAAGGTCCAAAGAAAGCGTGCTATGTAGGAAGACTTGGAGCTTGGAGTGTGTTTAGAGTCCCTGGCCTCGAGTTTCCTCTTCTTTTGTTGAAATACTTTACTAGATGTAAACTCACTGAGGTTAGGCCCTGTGTGTATGTGTGTGTGTGTGTGTGTGTGTACACACGCGCGCCCGCTCGCATGCACGCATGCACGCACGCACGCACGCACGCACGCACGCACGCACGCATATGCAGATGGCTATAGACTGGCTGGCAGCGAGCCCTGGGGGTTGCCCTTTCCCCTCCCAGGTGTCGGGATTATGAGTACACACTGACACACCTTTCTTTTTATATGGATACTGAGGATCTCGACTCAAGTCCTCACCATTACCCAGCATGCACTCCCCAGACTGATCCAGATCCTTGGCCCCTAGGGCACTGCCTTATCTTTTCAACTTTTATCCTTCCCTACCACCAAGAAAATGCTTAGTCAAGGTCTGTGTGGTTGGACTGAGTTTGCTTGGGCTAGCTGCTGATCACTCTTGCCCCCCTCAACCTACCCCACCAGGCCCCACGTTTTTCAGGCATTTTCAGGTCTATCTCAAAGATTCACCATTTCAGCCGGGCATGGTGGCACACGCCTTTAATCCCAGCACTTGGGAGGCAGAGGCAGGCGGATTTCTGAGTTCAAGGCCAGCCTGGTCTACAGAGTGAGTTCCAGGACAGCCAGAGCTATACAGAGAAACCCTGTCTCGAAAAAACCAAAAAAAAAAAAAAAAAAAAAAAAATAAAGGCCGGGCGTGGTGGCGCACGCCTTTAATCCCAGCACTCGGGAGGCTGAGGCAGGCGGATTTCTGAGTTCAAGGCCAGCCTGGTCTACAAAGTGAGTTCCAGGACAGCCAGGGCTATACAGAGAAACCCTGTCTCGAAAAACCAAAAAAAAAAAAATTCACCATTTCTTCTTTCCCCTCCTACAGAGTCATCTCACTGTGGTTCCTGTCTCTTGCCGTGAGTGCTCAACCCTTCTGGTAATGTCGAATGTCTCCACAGGATTCCTGAAGATGAAATGCATGGGCGCGCACACTCCAGCCGCATCCGAGCCATTCCGTCCCTCCGCTCGGCATGTAGCAATCACTAAGATAGTGATGAGTTAGCTTCTCGGTTAGTTAACTTTACATCGGATACTCTGGTCACAGGCCATACAACAGGGAACTTACCCTCATTCTGGCAATCACAGCTTGCTGCCATTCATGTTTCTGACAAGTAGCTTCCTTCCTTCCCTTCCTCCCTCCCTCCCTTCCTTCCTCTCTCTATTTCTATCTCTTTCCCTTTCTTTTTTCCTTTCTTTCTTTCTTTCTTTCTTTCTTTCTTTCTTTCTTTCTTTCTTTCTTTCTTTCTTTCTTTCTTTCTTTCTTTCTTTCTTCCTTCCTTCCTTCCTTCCTTCCTTCCTTCCTTCCTTCTTTCTTTCTTTCTTTTTTCTTCCTTTATTTATTATTATTTTGTAAATCTCTAGACATAGTTTTTCTGTAGCCCTGGCCGTCCTGGAACTCTCTCTATAGGCCAGGATGGCCTTGAACTCATAAAGTTCTGCCTGCCTCTGCCTCCTGGGTGCTGGCATTAAAGGCCTGCTCATCCACTTCCTGGAAGCTGGTAGCTGGTAGCCTTCTCACACTGTGACAGACCTGTGAGCTGATCCATAACACTGCCACTACTCATTGGTGACATCTCAGATCTTTATGATCCCATGAGGTAGAGAAGAAGGTTAGGGACAGTTCTTTCATGGCCTGGCACATAGCTATTCATTCTCTCTCTCTCTCTCTCTCTCTCTCTCTCTCTCTCTCTCTCTCTCTCTCTCTCTCTCTCTCTCTTTCTCTCTAATCCTCCCTTCTATCATACTATCATAGGCATCCAAGTTCCCTACCCTTGTCTGTAAGGGCAAGTATTCCTTAGCTTGTTAGGTAGGCTTTGCTGACTCAGAGACTTAATTTCCCAGACTGCCACCTCTCCTTCTTTCTTCATCTTCTCCCCCCTTCCTCTTTCTTCTCTTCTCTGTATTTTTTTTATTTTTATTTTTATTTTTTTGAGACAGAAGCTCACGTAGCTCAGGCTGCCTCAAATTCCATGTAGCTTAGGCTGGCCTTGAACAGATCTTCCTGTGCCCCCGGACACCAAGTGCTAGGGATCACAGGTGTGCCCCACCATTCCCAGCTTTAAACTCGTCTGAATTGCTTTACTACTTCCATTCTATATGTGTGTCTGTGTCTGTGTGTATGTGTGGGTCTGTGTGTGTGTGAGTGTAAATACCGAATTGCAAAGCATACTTCAGTTCTCTCTGACCCTTTTCTTGTGGCCTCTCTCATCGTAGAATTTCACAGTGCTGAGGGCAGACAGGAGGAAGCATGAGCCTGCCTCAAGCAAGAGACCAGAATTGGCAGTTGTGATGAAGGATAAGTGATTTTGAGAAATCAAGGTGTTTTCAGAGGGGTGTGCGTGGCTCACACGATCTCTTCAGGAACTTTTGTGCAATCTGACATTTCCCTGAGAGTTGCTTAGGAACCCAAGGAAATCGAGGTTCCAAATGACAGGATGGTAATAAATTGGTCTGTCCTGGGCCAGCCATCTGCTTTAAGTAAATTAAGAGACTAACCCATATGGGATTCATCTAAAATAGCAATTCCCATTTTCTCTGCAACTTTCATTTCTCTTTATTTGGCTCTTTGAATTGGTTTTGCATAGAATAATCCAACCAACTTCTAGCCTATGCTTTCTGTATACCCACTTCTTTGTCTATACAGGCCTCAGACCTCAGGGTCTCCTTTACCTACCCTCAGAAGATCCTCTTAAATGGTTGACAGTCTTAAATGTTTGAATTTGACAGTTGTTGGACTCAGGGGCTCATGTCTTTTACTGTATTTTGGGTTGGTTGTTTGCAGCAGGGTCTTGCTATGTAGCCCAGGCTAGCCTCAAATCCATACTCCTGCCTCAGCCTCTCAAGTGCTGGGATTACAGGCCAGTGCTTCCATGTCTGAATCCATGGAAAACGCCTTGGAGCCACGGAGCTTCAGCTTTGCCGGGCACTGCCTTCTTCAACCCTTCTCATTTATCGGTGGCCTCTCCATCTACACCGGGCTGGCCCCTCCCATTTACACCGGGCTGGCCCCTCCCATCTACACCGAGCTGGCCCCTCGCAGCTTTCAGCTCTCCTGTTTGTCCTAAGTTTGACATGTTTGCTCTTTGACCACCAGACTAATCTTAATAAATCATTTTTGTCATGCTAATTTTTTTCCTGCTGTTGTTCAGGAATCCGCACTGCTTAGAGATGAGCCAAATGTTTCTACCACAAATCCCTTCATCAAGTTCCAGCTCGCCTCTAAACGTGGTCCCCTGCTCAGCACCTTCCCCTCAAGGATGGCGGTCTGCAGTTTTCACTTCCTCTGGGACACACCTACTTTCTCCTGCTCCACTTATCTCAGAGATTACAAATGAGTTCCATTGTAAGCTTCTAGAGAGAGAGCAGCACCGGGCTTAGAGTTCCAGGTTCCAGGCTAAGCTTGACTCTAGGAACCCAGGATGCTCTTAACCATCGACTGACTGAGTCAGTGAACAAACTAACAGCTTAGTCATGGCTGTGTTTCTTGTGGGTTGAGACAAGTAGTAACTATGTCAAATATATAGCAGTGCAATAGTCTAACTCAGCGGTTCTCCATCTCCCTGATGCTGCCACCCTTTAATACAGTTTCTCACTTTGTGGTGACCCCCAACCATACCATCATTTTTGTTGCTGTTTCATAACTGTACTTTTGCTACTGTTATGAATTGTAATGTAAATATCTGATATGCAGAACACCTGATCTGTGACCTCTGTGAAAGGGGTCACAATTACAGGTTGAGAACCCCTGGCTGTAACAGATTTAAGCCAGTGGAATTAAGTCTGTTAATTACTTCCAGAATTGATTGGAGCTAATTCTCCTAAGAACAGAATTAAGCAGAGGAAGGGTGAACAGATTTAAGCAAGGGTGACCGAGAAAGGCTTTTGGGGAAATCACATCTGGGTAAAAGCATCATAGCTGTGAACTTGAATGCATGGATGAATGGATAAATGAATGGATGGATGGATCGATGGATGGATGGACTTTTGAGATGTGGTCTTGTGTGGGGGCCACACTGGCCTTACACTCTTGGTTTTTTTTTTGCCTCAGCCTTGGTGATCAGCAACACTCCCAGCTAATGAGGCAAAGTTTAGTCATTAAAACCAAATAGGAGGATGGAGAGCTGGGTCATGGGGGAAGTGCTTCTTCCTGGGGAAGCATAAAGACCTGACTTCAGGTCCTCGACACCCAGGTTAAAAAAAAAACCAGGCCAAAGGGGCTGTGACCCAGCCAGTGCTGGGGGCAGGGGCAGGTGGCTCCTAAGTGCTCCGTGCCCAGCTACTAGTCTAGCTGAAGTGGTGAGCTCCTGGTTCAATGAGAGACCTGCCTGGAAAAACTAAGGCGAAGGAAGGGTGAAACTCAGTGGCACCTGTGTGTGGCCATGGCTTGTAGCCTCAGTGCACAATTAAATAGAGCAAAACATTCCTATATCTTAACCCCAGAACTGAAGCCTTCCAGTACGTGGTAATGTATATATTTGAGAAAGATGAAGAGGACACCTCAATATTAACAACTTCAGGCCTACACATGCATGAGCCTGTGCAGGTGAGCACATCAAAGCACATCTGTGGATATACTGCACACACATTTACACATGCATGCATATACACACATGCATACACATATACACACACACACATATATATTCACATATACATATATACATGCATATACATACACACACACACAAACACATACATACACACTCTTAGTTAGGGTTTTACTGCTGTGAACAGACACCATGACCAAGGCAAATCTTATAAGGACAACATCTAATTGAGGCTGGCTTATGGGATCAGAGGTTCAGTCCATTATCATCAAGGTGGGAACATGGCAGCATCCAGGCAGGCATGGTGCAGGAGGAACTGAGAGTTCTACATCTTCATCTGAAGGCTGCTAGCAGAATACTGGCTTCCAGGCAGCTAGAGTGAGGGTCTTAAAACCCATGGCCACAGTGACACACCTACTCCAACAAGGCCCCACGTTCTAATAGTGCCACTCCCTGGGCTGAGCATAACCATCACACACATACACATATATACACAAGCATACACATAAACACTATATACACACACATACACATGCACACATGTACACACATATGCACAGAAACACATGCATATACATACATATGCACACACACACACATCAGTTAGGATGTGTTCATAGAATGGCTTGCATAAAGTCTTGGGTTCAGTCTCCAGCGTCTTGTAAACCTGGATTGACAGCACACGTTTATAATACCAGCATTTGGGGAGTTGAAGTTAAAGGAGCAGAAGTTCCTGGTCATCCTCTGCTACATAGTGAATTTGAGGCCAGTCTGGGCTGCATGAGACCTGGGCTCAGAGCAAAATAACCAAAACCAACCAACCAACCAAACAAACAAACAAAGAAACAAAAAACCCAAAACCCACAAAACCAACCAACAAACCAGACAACCAAAACCAAAATAAACAACAACAACAACAAAACCAAACAGAGATGGGGGTGCAGCTCAGTGGTAGAGAGCACTTGCCTAGCACGTGTGGCCATGGATTGTATCCTTGTCTCTCAAGGAAACAGAGCAGAACGCATACCCATAGCTAAACCCCCAAAGCAAAGAAGCTTCCCCAGGCATGGCAATGCGCGTGTTTGAGGCACGAACTTGAGGTAGTCTCACCAGTGACATACCACACAATTCAAATTATAGTTCATGGGAGTTGTGTTTAAAAGAAAGACAAACCACATGCCAGTCTACCCATAACATGTATGCAGAAAAGCAGCAGCACTGGGACAGAACGTGTGCTCATAACACGTGTGGAAGGAGAAATAGAGAGGCATAAAAGAGCCTGGGACACCGGGGATTGCGCTATCTCTCTGAGCCCGGTGGGGAAGGCAGAGCAACTGAGCTGGAGCTTAATCCAATGAGGATGCTGGGCAAGCAGGTTTGTCTGTGATATGAAGGATAATGGTGACAAGGTCCATCAAAGAGGACCCGCGCTATGACTTAAAGTCAACCTGCAGGAACATCCAGCATGTAATTCTTTATTTACATTTCTGATTTCCTTAGGCTAGATTCCAAGACATGCAATCAATAGATAAAAAGAGGATAAACTATTTTTTTTTCTTAAAGGGAGACTGTCCTCAGATTTATTGTTGCAGTTTACAAAGTTTGTGAACTTTAAGCAACACCAGGAATCTTAGAGGTCATATTCTCTGAGTAGGCATGGTGACTCTCTGGGATCCACATTCCAAGGCCAGGATGTGAGGCAGATCTAGATGCAATATCTGTCACCCACTGATGCCAGGGTTGCTTTGGCTGGCTTGGCGGGTGGCCTGTCCCTCCCTCCCAGCTCCATGTATGTCCTCCCTGAAGCTGCTTGCTCCTGGGAGAGGAAGATGGTCCCTGACCAGAAGGGGACCTGTCCTTCATTAAGGATATGTGAGTGGCTGTGCTTCCCTGATAGAACCTCCAAATAAGTTCTCAAGTGTTCAAGACCAGCATCGACTGTATAGCCAGTTCTAGGTCAATCTGTGCTACACAATCTCGCTTCAAAAAACCAAAACAACAGCAAAAAGAATTATGTCATAAGACAGTATTTGGTTGTTGTTAAAAATGCTTAAAAATCCATACACTATCTTATAATACTCACCATTTATCCAGCTTTTTATTAGTGTTATTATTTTGACACAAGGTTTCACTGTGTGACATTGGCTGGTCTGGAACTCTCTTTGTAGATCAGGCCAGCCTTGAATTTACAGCAGTTTGCCTGCTTCTGCCTCCTAAGTGCTTGGATTGAAGATGTGCACCAGCATACACCAGAGCATTTTGTTGTTGTTTTTGAGACAGGGTACCATAAAATGTAGCCCAGGCTGACCTTAATTAGCTATGTAATGCAGAGACCTTCAATTCCTGATCCTTCTTGCCTCTAATTTCCAAATGTTGGGTTTATTAATATGTGCCATTTGGTTGGCTACATATTCAGATACTACTTATGAATATGATTTTCAATTTATGGAAAGAAAATAGCATCCATTCATTTACTTGTGTTTTTTGTAGCCTAGGGTCTCATGTAGCCTAGGCTAGCCTGGAACTCACTATTGTAGCCTAGGTTGACTGGAACTCAAGACCTTGCTTTAGTCTCCAGTGCTGGGATCAGAGATGTCACCACACTGTTATTTCTTGCCTTTGTTGAGCACATTAATGGTTTAGACACTGGTGGATATTGAGTGTTGGGATTCATTCACGTGTACATTGGTTTATTACAAGGCTAACAGGTACTTCTTCAAAACTTAGCAATCGTCTTGCATGGCAATCATTTAAAGTTTATTCTTTTTACTCTTAATTTCCCTGTTTCTAATATATATATATAGTTTGGGAAAAAATGGCTTTATTTTTAAATGTCCGGCACAGCGAGATTTGAGGGCTCCTGAGCAAATAAAACCCATAGAGCCCTTCTTTCCCTTCTTGAGAGGTGAAGACAAGAGACCTTAGGATAAACTGCATTTTAATGTGGGTGGCACTGGACCGACAGGAAGAGCACTCGACCCGCCCCCCACTTCCATCAGGGTCTGAGGCTTCCGGACTCTGCGCCCAACCAGCGGGAACCGGCACAGCAGGTTTGTGGCAGCGTGGGCTGCACTGGTGGGGCAACTAAGATTTGAATCTGGGATTAGCAGACAAAACAACACTTGTGGAGCTGAGGCTTCTCGTGCTCTGAGGTTCTGTCCTGGGAAGACTGGGAACCTGACACCCCCGGAGTGGAAACAGCGCAGGGAGTGGGAGGATGTGCCAAACAAGGTTTCCAGGCAACAGGTTATATAAGGACTTCAGTGCCCCCAATCATTCAGCTTCAGTGGCTTTTAGAATGGATGGGCTTATGATGAGGGAGGAGTCGTGCAGACGAGGCTGGCCAACGTGTGGCTCCTGCTTCACTTTCGTCCTGCCTGTGGACCGCAGGACCGGTTTCTTCCAGAATGGGGTCTTGAGGTTCATAGGGCTGAGGAGTGCCAAGACTTCAGCCTACGCTCTTCTCCGTTTAGAACACCCTTTTGGACCACACAATCTATTTGAGATTTGGTTCAAATTTAACTTGTAGGCTCTTTATCTTACTTATAGTGCATAAAAATTCTACTGAAACGAGGGCTTCACTGTGACACGTTCATAAGCACATATAACCTAATTTGACCTTGCCCTTAGTCAAATTCGCCTCCACACTCCCACCTTGACCCCCTAGCACACAGCTGAGGCTCACTGAATGCATACTTGACCCAACGGCCTTTCTGTTTACCTCCTGTGGGAATTGACCTTAGTGTCTTGCACGTGCTAGGCAGGTACTCTGTCATGGACGGATTTCTGGGTCCAGTGTAGAACTTCTTAGTTTGAGATAGAATCTCATTAAGTTCCCCAGGCTGGCGTTTTGTTTTTTGTTTTGTTTTGTTTTGTTTTGTTTTGCTTTGCTTTGCTTTGCTTTGCTTTGCTTTGCTTTGCTTTGCTTTGCTTTGCTTTGCTTTGCTTTGCTTTGCTTTGTTTTAGACAAGGTTTCTCTGTGTAGCCCTGGCTGTCCTGGGACTTCAGAGATCCACTTGCCTCTGCCTCCTGAGTGCTGGGATTAAAGGTGTGCACCACCGCACCCCCCCACGCCCCCCCAGGCAGGCTTTCAGGTAACTTTCCAGTTTTAGGCAGGGATTGAACTTTTCTCTTCCTGCCTTAGTCTTTCGAACAGTCGAGATTGTAGACTTCCGCCTCAAGATATGGTGTAGTACAACCAATTTAAGCTTATCCCTAACTAGCTTACAAATAAATGAGACTCAGACTCTGACTATTTTATTTGGCTTTGGCAATTACTGGGGGCAGGGAGGGGATTAACCCTAATCTACTCTTCTAACTGCTGGCCTGGCTGCCTCCTCAATGGTGAGCCCCAGATAATGTTTCTCCCCCTTAGTGGCTTTCTTTCTTTTCCTGTTCTTGCTTTTTCTCCTGTCTCTCCTCCTCCCACCAGGTCACTCTAACCCACCTACCTTCAGTGATTGGCTGTAACTACTTTTAATTGACCAATAGTTTTGAATCAAGGAACAAGGTTTGCACAACAAAAGCTTGTAAACATGAGAAGTCACTCAGTCACTCGCAGGCCTAGACCTTCAGGTATAGAAATTTATCATTACAATACATAGCAACAGACCAAACCTCTACAATATGGCTCCACTGACTTTTTGTTGAAGAGTACATGATTTCCTAAGGATAAAGTGGATATTAAGTTCAAACTATCTGCCCAATTATGTTTATATCTACCCATCCATTCATTTACCCATCCATCCAACCACTCACCCACCCACCCACCCATCCCCCAAACCCTCCATCCCTCTACCTCTCCCCCACCATCCATCCATCCATCATCATTTATACACTCACCCATCTGTCTTATTTAGGATTACTATTTCTAATAAACACCACAACCAAAACACACTTTGAGGAGGAAAAGGTTTATTTGGTTTATGCTTCTATAGCAACTGTTCATCTCTGAAGGAAGCCAGGACAGAAACTCACACAGGGCAGGAACCTGGAGGCTGGAGCTGATGCAGAGGCCATGGAGGTGTGCTGCTTACTGGCTTGTTCTCCATGGCTTGCTCAGCCTGCTTTCTTATAGAACCCAGGACTACCAGCCCAGGGATGGCACCACTCACAATGGACTGGGTCTTCTGCCATCAATCACTAATTAAGAAATGTCCTTCAGGTTTGTCTCCTGGCTGACCATATAGATACATTTTCTTAATTGAGGTTCCCTTCTGTACTGGCTGGCTTTGTGTGTTGATTTGACATAAACTAGAGTCACAAGAGAGGAAAGAGCCTGAGTTGAGGAAATACACCCATGAGATCTGGCTATAAGGTATTTTTTTCAATTAGTGATCAATGGGGGAAGGCCTAGCTCGTGGTGAATGGTACCCTTCCTGGGCTGCTGGTTCTGGAAGCTATATGAAAGCAAGCTGAGCAAGCCATTTGAAGCAAGCCAGTAAGCAGCACTCCTTCATAGCCTGTGCATCAACTTCTGCCTCCATGTTCCAGCCCTGCTTGAGTTCCTGCCCTGACTTCCTTCAATGATGGACTATAATCTGAAGTTTAAGCCAAATAAACCCTTTCCTCCCCAACTTGTATTTTGGTCATGGTGTTTTAACCAAAGCAATAGAAATCATAACCAAGACACCTTTTTCAGATGACTTCAGCTTGTATCAAGCTGACATAAAACAAGCTGGCACGCATCCATCCATGTGTTCAATAGTCTTTATTAAACACCCACAATAAGCCAGCGTTGAGACAGACACGGGCTCTGCAGTCATGTCTGTGAACATCTCTGCATAAGGAAAAGATGTATATTATTTTCCCCAGTAATACTTACCTTGACCTGAAACTGAATTCTGTGTATATTTGGTTGTTGTCTCACCCCATTTGACTATAATAATCGGTAGAAGAATGGAGACTGTCATGTACTTGACATTGCTAGAAAACTACCTGGCACGCCGTAGGTATTGGATTCACGTGACTGGCTGACATCAGCGGAGGTTATGCACACCTGTAATTCTGGCACTCTGAGGCTAAGGCAGGAAGATCTCGGGTTCGAGGCTAGCTTGAGCAAGATGCCCCACCTCAAAAATAAAATGGTCAAGCCTGGAACAGTGGCACCTGCATTTAATTCCAGCACTCAGGAGGCAGAGGTTAGCCTGGATACACAATGAGTTCCAGGACCACCAGGGTAACACACTAAAATAAAACAAAGCAATCTCGCTTTGTCACGTAAACTAGAATTGTGTGCCATCCTCGTTAAAAGAAATACGCGTGGAAATCTATGGCGCGTCACAAGGATGCGTTAAAGCTCTTCCCCTTCAGGCATCTCTCCAACGAGAAATGATTAAATACTGAAATCGATGTGATGTTTCTTGGCGACGACAGTGATTTATGCCTTACTCCGGCCTGTAGTTAGAATGTCTGAGAGATCCGGTCAAGATGACACAGGAGATTTTCTGATAAAAGCTTGATGGATGTTTTCAAGTTTTAGATTAATTTTCTGATTCTCCCAGCGAGGCTTTGTTGGATCCTGACCGTGTGACAGTGATGGAGGATGCAGAAGGGTCAGTGAAGGACAGCATTCAACCGTCTCTGTGAAAACGGAGCCTTCTAGATAGCATGCCATGTAGTGCGATTCTGCTTAGCAGATGAAAACAGGTAAAAGCTTGACAAAAAGCTACACAGGTCTTCTGATGCTGTCCAGTCTCCCTTCCCCTGGTTCTGGGTTCCCTCTTCCTGGTCATCTGGACCAACGTTAGGAACTTAGATCATTGGGAGCAATGGGATTCACTTCACTATGGGAGGTGGGGGGCTGAAAGACTGTCCTTTTTCCTTAAGGGAACCAAAGCCTATGCAAAGTCGCTGAGCATTCAGGCAAGCCTGCAGGCTGTGAAGGCAAACTAGCCCACAATGAAGAGGGGAGAGCTGATGAGGGGACCTGGAAAGAGGTGTGGCTGAATGGGTGGCTTCAGAGGAAATGCATCCTCTCTCAGCTCTGGGCAGGAATGGGAAGGAAGTGCCTTTAGGAGTTTCTTTTAAGGACTGGGAGAGAGATTCTCTCTCTAGTCTCTGGCATCCTTGCCTTGTGCATGGCAATGTCTCTATGTCTTCCCATTGTGTTTGTCTCTGTATCCAGATTTTTCCTTGTTCCATTCCCTTAGATTAGGCCAACAATAATCACGTCATTTTAGCTTGATTATTTACAAGAGGCCTGTTCTTTTCCTCTTTTTTAATGTATGTATGTATGTATGTATGTATGTATGTATGTATGTATATGTATGAGCATATGTATGTATGTATGAATATGTATGAGCGTATGTATGTATGAACGTATGTATGTATGTATGTATGTATAGACAGGGTCTCTCTATATAGACCAAGACTGGCCTCCAACTTGTAGCAATCCTCCTGCCTCAGTCTTCTGAATGCTAGAATTACAGATATATAAGACAATGGATACCACATCTAAATAAAGTCACACAGTCCTGGAATCTCAGAGAGTCATGTTTCAAATTCTAGGAGAGAGACAGGGAAGAAAACAGAAGTGTGTGTGTGTGTGTGTTGCAGAACTGGCGACTTTCTCAAACATCTGATCCACAGCATATGATAGCATATGGGTTTTTATAGGGTCTCTCCAACTTAGGGAGGCTCAGCGCTGCCAGATGCCTATAATAAAACATCCCCCCCAGATCCTCTGGAAGTGGCTAAGACATTTGGGGAGCAGGTTTATTTCTGGCAGAGAAGAGCAGCAATAGCAGCAGCAACAAAGATGTCAGAGCCGGGGCAAAACAACAGGGGTGACTTTGTGACTTGGGAAGAATGCTGGTTCCTACTGGGCCACATGTCCTGTCTCTAGTACCACCTGTATACCCTTGTCTAGCCTCTTTGGGGTTCAGAGTCCTCATCTGTAGAATGGGGTTACTGAGGAGGAAGCCAAAGGGCATTTGTGATAATTCTGTGAGAAGAGTAATGGAAAACACCTACTCTCAGAGAAGACTTCAACAAGTCAGTTCCCCCGCTCCCTTCCTGAGGATGGGCTCTCCCAAGAGGTTTCTGCCCAATAGGACAGTTGTTTTCATTTCAACGTTAGACTGAAAATTCTGTTTGCGAGGCAGTGCTAACAGACATCTAAATGCCATGTGGTTGGTGAGACTCTCTCCTTGGGCAAGAATGAAATGTGGCCAGAACATTGGCTCTAGCATTAGGAGAAGAGACTTGGGAGTCAGTTGACTTGGGAGGGATGATACAGGGCCTTTCCTAGGTAATTATGGTTTGCGGACGGAGTTTTTGAATCACCCGATGCGCAGTAGTCATGCCCCATTTATACTTTCTGCTTTATTCTCTTTGAGACAGGGTCTCTCCCTGGACCTGAGATTAGGTAGGTATGCTGCCAGCAAGCTCCAGCAGTCCTCCTGTCTCCACTTCCCCTACAGCAATAGAGTTAAAAACACACATGACCACACTTGGCTTCTGATGTGGGCACTGGAGATTCACACTCAGGTCCTCATGGTTTTGATCTAGAGATGGTAGAGTGGGAGGATCAGGAGTTCACAGACATCTCTGGCTACAGAGTAAGTTCAAAGCCAGCCTGGGATGCTTGAGACCTTGTCGCTAAAAGGACAGTAGGGGATTGGGGAGATATCTCAGCCAGTAAAATTCTTCCTGCACAAGCATGAGAGATTGAATCTAATTCTCAGAAGCTATGTTAAAGAAGAAAGCAGGCACATGCTTTCAATAGCAGCCCTGAGAAGGCTGAGAACAGATGGTTGCCAGGGACTCCTCAGCTAGCCAGTCTAGTGTCATTGGCAAATCCCAGGACAGCGGGACAGCCTGTCTTAAAAAGCAAGCCGAGGAAGGACAGAGCGGGAAAGAGGAAGGTTGTACTCTGACCTTCTGACCTCTGACCCCCACACACAATTTAAAAGGGGACAGGGTGGGGGTGGAACCCCTGCATCTGTGTAAATTTCACACGATACTAGAAAGAGACAAAATGGGACAGAGGGGGGAAAATGTAAACGATTCAGCAAGAGCAGAAACAACAGAATGACTGCAGTTCTGGAGTCATTCGCAAGCCTGGTGTGGCTCTTTCCCAGGAAGAGAAACCCAGTTCTCTTCTAACTGGATGTCTTTACATCATTTCTTACTCCAGTCACAAGAATTTTCCTCTCTGGAGAGCTGTGCCCTAAATAACCGCCACTGCCACGCTCCTCTGCCATACATGCTCCTGAGAACCCAAATGCCAGCCCCAAGTAGAAACGCAGCTTTCATACCCCATTCATGTCCCCTGCGTGCCCTCAGCCTGCCTCCCTGGAGGGTCACGTTCCAGTTCACAAATAGCATCAAAGAGAAGTCGCTTGGGGGCAAGGCAGTCTTGGAAGTCGAAGGCAAGGACCTTGGAGCAATGACTAACGGGGCAGCCAGGGCTCTCTTTGTCTCTTGTTAACAGGGTCTGAATAGCCTTCCAGCCTCCCAGTTCTACCTCTGGACAGAAAAAGAGGGAGAGGCAGAGAAAGTTCTGGACTGCCGTATGCCTCCTGCACTTTCCCTTACAAGTCACCGAGTCCAATCAGAAATCGCTTGGCAAGTCGGAAGCTCTTGCCCATGTGAGAGGTGCTGGCTGTGGCGAGCGTTTGAAGAAATGTCTCAATAGCTCATGAGTTAGAGGGACCTCAGGTCAAGTTCTGTCTTAGATTCCAGAGAGCCATGTGCTGCTGGGATGTGCTGACCTATGATCTGGGTTTTTGGACCTTTGCTTAATAATGATATGTGTGTGTGTTCAGCTCTGAGGAGGTCACGGTATGGAGGTCTCTAGGTCCGATATTGCTCGAAGCATCCATTTCTTCTGCTCAAAAGCATGTATCTTTACACAATTTTAGTTAGTGCTCATTATTTGTTCATTTTGAGACAGGGTCTCTTGTAGCCCAGGCTAGCCTTAAATTCATTCTGTAGCTAAGGATATCTTTGAACTCTTCATTTTCCTGCCTTAAAGTAAACTCAGTAACCTAGGGATTTTGGTTCACGTTTGTAACCTCAGCACTCATGGCATAGACACAGGAGGATCTTGGATTGAGGCAAGCTTGGGCTGCCCCCAAACAAAACAAAGCAACACAAAACAATTCAATGAAATCAATGGAAAATTTCAACTGTCAACTGTATACACACATTTTATGTGTTTGTGGGTTGGTTTGCTTACTTGGAGTCATGTTTTCACTATGTAGCCCTGGTTGACCTGTGTCTTCCTCTGGGATCTAATATTGCTCTAACATTTGTGAATCATTATTTCCAGTGCTATACTTTTAGGGCTGTCTTCAGGATTTCCCATGCACTGGGGGGAAAAGACAAAAGAATTTAATTTACTATTATGCTAGGGATGTAGAAATATAAAGAATTGCAAACCTCAGGGGTCATATAGTGCACTTTCCTGCCCTCTCTCTTTGAGGAGGATGAAAGAATGGAACACTATACAAAGTTATGTACAAAGCTGTGTTTCCCCCAGCCTTTGCCTTTCTATGGAAGACTCCTTCCATATTTGTCCTCATGAAGGCTGTATTGGGCAAGACTGACAGAGCCCATCAGGAGTTGTGGGAAACAGGGTTACAGAGTTTAGTACTCCTGGCGAATATGGCATAGTTAGAGGCCCCAAGTTACACCATGTCCAGATGTCGTTTTTAGACGGCACCTGCTTAAGCTGACCTTGGAGCTATATTAAGAGTCTTGCTTCTTTACATTCAAAAGCATCCCGGGTACCATCTGATAGCTGAACATTCGGGTTCAGAGCTGGAAATCGGAAGGCACGATGCTTCAGAAGGCTTTAGCACTTAGTCTCAGAGTCTCTTAAGACCCCTAGAGAGTTCCAAAATTCTCTTTAATATGTCAGGGGAGAAGTTATCAAAAAGGCATCATTTAAAAAAGACATTTTAGAATTTTGGGGGAGTATATTTTTCTCAAACTATCCTGTATAGGAATGATGATAAATAACACAGATTCAATTCATTCAGTTTTAATTTTTTTCTTCTATTTAATACTTAACAATTGCTGGGCAGTGGTGGCACACACCTTTAATCCCAGCACTTGGGAGGCAGAGGCAGGTGGATTTCTGAGTTCAAGGCCACCTTGGTCTACAGAGTAAGTTCCAAGACAGTCAGGGCTATACAAAGGAACCCTGTCTTGAAACAAAACAAAACAAACAGACAAAAAAACTACTTAACAATTATCGTTCATATGTCAGATTTTGTCCTAGGAAAGACAGGTATGTTAGCACATAGATAGGAGACAAGCCACTCAGAAAGTGACTCTCTTGGGGTATAAATGGGCTTGAAGGCAAAGCTGAGATCTCTGACATATTAAAGAGGATTCTGAAGTTCTCTAGTAGCCATGTCCTGGCTGGGTGGAGAAGGGGGACGGGAATGGGGGCCTTGTGGACAGAGGGATGAAGGTGGGGGATGCTGATGGCAGGGAAACATGTTCTGTTTCATCAGAGCACTGAATACTGGTGGGCAGAGGACGGGGTGAGACCGGAAGAAGATACATATGGCGGATGCAGTGGATGATATTCCCTCGAAGGACAGGATAAGTACTCACAAAAGCCTCAGTACAAATTTCACCTCTCCAGAGAGTGGTGTCCCTTTTGTCCTAGAGTGAAATGAAATTGTCTAGCTTGTTGACGTGTTTTACCCTTTGCACTTTTTTTGCAACCTGGATTTTTGAAACGATGGTAAGAATATGTTCTTATTACTTCATGTCAGATGCTTGGTGTCACGGTCTCTTGTCTGTCCTTATGCCACAAATGCTTTGAGCCAAGTGTCTGGGGCACTCATGAACCGGTGAGTCACGGAGAGGTATACCTGACAAACTGGGGGAACCATGTCTCTCCAGCCCAGACCTTCTTGTCAGTCAAGTTAGATGAGGCTGCATAGGGAAGATTATCTGTAAGGTCATCACTCACTGTCAAGAAAAGTTCCAGAAAGAGGCCATCAGCGTCCCCATAATCAAGAGACTCCTTGACTAAGGGGAACCTTGGGATTTGTGACTTTTCATGGGAAGTTTGACCAATGATTTCTTTGTCCTCTGAGTTTTAATTCTTCTCCTGAAAGCTGACAGTAACTCCTGGTGATGGTTGTGTAGCTCAGGAATGTATAACATTGTTGCAGTCATGTAACAATACAGCTCCCTGTGGTAGCTCAGGCTGTAATCTCAGCACATGGGAAGCTGACAAGCATGAGGATCACCAAAAGTTCATGGCTGGCCGGGGGTGGGAGGGTGGGGGGGGGGGGTGTAAGCACAGAGGTAGGTTAGCCTGAGCTATGTATGGAGACTTGCGGCTGCACAACCCCCACCAACAAAATCTAAAAACAAACCAAACAAACCCCAAACCTTCCCTAACCCTGAACTAAGTGAGAGCCCAAAACCCCAACCAACCAATCATTGCCACCAATAAAAACAAAGCAAAACAAAAACCCTTTTAAATTTCTTGGTTAATATAGTTATTACTCCATCCCCAATACGGAGATGTTCCAAGATGTTGGAACGCTAGAAACTGTAGATAGTATCAAGCCCTGTGCTATAAATACTTTATTTTTATTATACATACAAATTGATAGGTTTAATTAAAAAGGTACATAAGAAGATATGAATTATCACTAATAAAACGGAACAGTTATAACCAATATACTATATAACACAAGTTCCTTGGAAGTTATTAATTACTTATTTCTGGAACTTTTCACTTATTGTTTTGAACCGCAGTTTGAAGTTGCAGAAGGTGAAGCCACAAATAAATAAAGTGGGATTGTTGCAACTAACGAATGACTACTGATAATATATTAAGAATGGAGCAGAGCTGGCCCTGCCCCTTGAAGGCTCAGCTCTCCGGAGACTGGGCCCTGTACCTTGCCTTGGCAGCACAGTAGAGCTGGCTCTGATGGCACAGGCACAGGGAGTCAGCCCTAAGGCTGTAAGAGTGGGAGAGCTGGCCCAGCCCCTCACCGACTGCAGCATTCTGGAGCTTGCCTCCCTCCAACACACCTCCACTACACAGAACAGTAGAGTTGGCCCTGCTGGCATGGGTGCCAGTGAGCCACCCAAGGCCACTAGAGTGGGAGAGATGCCCCTGGCTCTTGCTGGCTGCAGCATTGAGTGGGCTATCTGGGGCAGTGCTGGAGAGCTCACCCTGGTTGTGCGGGTGCAGGAGAGCCCTTGGGCTCACCTACCAACTCACCTACCACCCAGGCCCAGGTCCAGGGCTTTGAGTTGACCCATCCCAAATTCTACCTTACCTGTGAACTGCTGGAGTGTGTAAAAGGGCCAGTCCTACAGATCCAATGTATCTACTGTTAATTACACCTACATAGTAAAAGTAAAGTTTGTTTGAGAGGTCCTGGGATCTGTACAGGGAAAAAACATTGTATCTTATTCAGAGATCAGAGGGGAATTTTACAGAATTTAATCTTTTTCTTGTCCTTTTTGTGAGGAGAGGGAGAAATTAAGTCAGAACCTCCCTCTGTAGCCCATGCCGGCCTTGAACTTGCTCCCCAGCCTTTGGAGTCCTAGGATTACAGTAAACCATAGTGCCCGGTTGAACTCCCTGTGTTCTGCTGGAGCTGAGTCCCGGTGAGCGAGTCTCAGGAGTCCATCTGCCTCAGGCAGAGAGGAAGATTGCCACACCTCTGAGGCCAGCCTGGGCCACACAAGATTCCATTTAGAGAATGAGGGAGATGGCTTCATTGTCAAAGCTCTTGCTGTGTAAGTATGAGATTTCAAATTTAATGCCTGGATCTCATGGAGGAAGGAGAAAAATTTCCAGAGTCCTCTGACCTCAGTGAGTGCCATGGCTTGAATGCGTGCTTGAACTCAAGCTTGTACATCACACACACACACACACACACACACACACACACACACACACACACACAGAGTGAGAGAGAGAGAGAGACATAGACATACACATGTAGACACACACATAGGTACACACAATAATAATTATTATAAAATAATAACAAAAGACCTAAAAAGGATACTACCTAAAGTGTGTGTGTGTGATGGGGGGGGGCAGTGAGTACCTACAGGGTTGGGCAGGGCATTCTGATTAGGGAACTGAAAAAAGAAAAGAAAAGAAAAGAAAAGAAAAGAAAAGAAAAGAAAAGAAAAGAAAAGAAAAGAAAAGAAAAGAAATGGGGACTTCTGTTTTTTTTGGGGGGGTTGGGGGAACCTATTCATAACTTTTAAACAAACAAACAAACAAACAAACAAACATAGAAGGTGTTTGGAAGTTATGGAAAAGTAGGCCAACACATCAGAGAGATTTTCAGAAGGGATGTAAAAACAACAACAAAAACAAAACCCAAAAAGCTGGGCGGAGTTTGTGGGTAACACATCGCATATGGCAGACCCTGGGTTCAACTTCCAACATCCTTTGAAAAGAAGCAAACAGGAAAGAA
This sequence comes from Mus caroli, assembly GCF_978045245.1. Lineage (NCBI taxonomy): Eukaryota > Metazoa > Chordata > Mammalia > Rodentia > Muridae > Mus > Mus caroli. The sequence continues at coordinate 95,110,875 of NW_028227264.1, forward strand.
AAGAAATGAGCCTCGGCATAATTTAGTAGGCTCGGGGAAGCAGGGCCTGGGCGTGAAGCAGGTAGTGGTGCTGAGGGAGGAGAGGATCCTTTGAGAGTTAGAGTTGCTCGAGTTTCATTGGTTAGAGCATGCGTGAATCGTGACAGAGGATACTCTCTGACTGTGTCCATTGGGCGACTGGTGGAAGCTTGAGTCACATCTTACAGACTTTACAACGGGCTGGATGACTCCGCAGAGCCTCTGAAAAGGTTTAATGAACACGGTGCAGAAACGGCAGGAAACCGCTCCGACAGAGAGAAGAGTGGGTTGGTGCAATTCTAGGAAATGAGAGAATTAAAGCATACCTTATAGATACCCGGGACTCTCGCCAATTTCACTATAAAATTAGCTAAGATGGGCAATTCTCCACTCAAGGCTAGGCCTGTGAATTTCAAAGGGGGCAACCCCAAATGAACACATGGGACCCAGTTTCTGTGTTTTGTGTGAGGGATGGATTCTTCCTCCTTGCCTGGGCGAGCATAGAATGAATTGACGCAATGTTCTAAAATCAGTGCGGTTCCATTGGTTTAACAAGACGCCGACTGATTTTCTTGGAGTGCCCTCCATTCTGTCTGTTCTACCTACCACACTCCTTTGCCGGATTCAAAGTCTAGTTCACATCCAGCCTCTGGAACCCGCCCCACATGACGTCAGCCGGCCTTGCGCTTCAGGGCTCCAGACGTTCTTTTGCAGTTCCTTTGGGGTTTACTACAGACTTCCTTGAATATTTCAGTTTTCAGGGGTTGGGAACTAAGGATTGAATCCAGGGTCCTGTGCATGCTACATAATCACTTCACCACTGAGCTATGTCCCTAGACCTTATTGTGACTTTTGTTTGAGAATTGGGACTCACAGGACAGCACAGTCTCGCCTTGGATTTGCTATTTCCCTGCCTCAGCCTCCTGAGGGCTGGAATTACAGGCATGCACCACCAGGCTTTGGCTTACTTTTCATTTTTCACTGTCCCCAGAGAAAATACCCTCTTATTCACCTGATTATGATTCTCTGTGTTCATGCCCTGGTCATTTGGTCTCTTGCACAAAGCAGGCAAACTCCCACGTTGCTGCCCTTGTAGCTGCCGTGTACCCGTTGGTTCATTCATTCAGCAAAGGTTTTCTGAGTATTGAGCATGTGCCAGGCACATGACTGGGCTCCAGGGCACCTCTTGGCTTCCTCTCCCCTGGCTCAGTGGTTTCCAGCCTTAGTCACTTATTCCTACCCTGGGGCTTTTCCTCTTGTTCTTCCACTTGCCTGGACTGTCCCTTCTCTAAGCATTTTTTTTCTTAAGGATTTATTTATTTTATGTATGTGAGTACACTGTAGCTGTATAGATGGTTGTGAGCTTTCGTGTGGCTGTTAGGAATTGAATTTTAGGACCCTTGCTCGCTCCGGTCAGCTCTCTCAGAATTTTTTTTTTTAATTAAAATATATTTTTAGGCAGAGTCTATGTGTATCTCTGGCTGGCCTAGAAGACACTATGTAGACCAGGTAGGCCTCTAACTCATAAAGACCCACCTGCTTCTGCCTCCCGAGTGCTGGGTTGAAAGCCATCATACCCTACTTGAACTTTTTAATACCAAGGTTACCTTTAATCTCATTTCTGTGGAGAAATCATCTCAGACTAGTCTGCTATTTGCTTCAGATCTCAGCATCTTTCACTTTTTTCCCCCAACAGTATTAGTTAGATCAGCTAGTCTGCATAGTGTACACAGACTACAGGACGGCGGTGAAGCGCTCTTCTCTGCTGGAACACAACCAGCTAGCACGGCGTCTCCCTCCTAGCAAGAGCTCTGAAAAGTTCATTTGAACCAATAAATGGGTGACGTCCACTTTCTTGCAAAGACAGATGCTGCATGCTTATATGTCAAGAACATACCAAGGGAAGACAGCACGTGTCAACATGTGGTAACTCCACAAGGAGACTTAATGTGGACTGTGGGCTCAGGAGAAGGCTGGATCTAAGTGTGTAGCCCTGAAGCATCTCACCATCTTACACCCGTTGCTGAATCTGGCCCAATTTCTTCTGATTTATGCTTCCCAGAAAGCTCCTACAACTTCCAGTCCTAGGACATGACCTTTGATTATTGATGAAGACATGGACACTTCTAGCTGTCTTAAGGCACTTGGTAAGATACATCACAAGCCATTCACTTCAGTGTGTGTGTGTGTGTATATGTGTGTGTGTATACATACATTTTATATATGTGATATATATATATATATGTAATTACACATTATATAACAAGGCTCCACTATAGACCATTTCACCAACATATTTGCTAACTGTATTCATCCTTACAGCTGTTTATACATGTGTTTAACTCCCACATATGGTAAACTGATGTCAGTCACATTCACAACAAACCTAGGTGTCCTCTTTTCTTTGTGCAGAGGCAGTTAATGTGCACACTGCTGTGGTTATTTAGCCCACCACTATAGTACCCACGTGTTAAAATTTAATCCAAGTGACTCTTCCCTGCCCCACCCACTCAGCCATCATTCTAGAGAAGTATTCGCTGGTATTTACTTCTGGCTCTATTTTTGAAAAGGGTCTCTGTGGACATCTGTTTACTTTGCTCTTGTCCCTGATATCAAAACTGTCACCACCACATGGCTGATGGGTAAGCGGTCGTGCTGCTGAGGGAACAGTCACGTGAGCATTTAATCACAGCCCTCCTGCTTCTTATAACCCACCATTGCTGTAACTAGTGCACACAGCACCGTTCACGTCATTACTACAAAAATTGATGTTTGTCAGGGCAGTGTGTAGTTAGGACTCTCTATAGTCTACTGAAAAGGCCTTTGTGTTTGGGGAATCAAATTATAATTTTCCCCAATGTCTTCATCTTTTCAGGAGAAAAATGGGCATGTGCCCAAAATGCACACTATGCAATTAAAGTAGAAGATGGGAATCCCATTGTTCTGAGGAGGCAGCCAAGCTCCAGAGACTGAGAAGAGGAGGAAGAATAGGCTCTTATCAGAGCCCTGTCCCATGCATTTCCCACATGCTCTTCTCATTTTTTCTTTATTTTAATTACTTACTTAATTTACTTATTTATTCTAAGGCTAGTGAATCAATTCAGGGACAAAGAATGGTAACCAAGCCCTCTACCATTGGGCCTCAGCCCTGTAGCTCTCTTTTTGTGCCTGTTGCCTTCCTTAAATCTTCCCTGTTCATAACTGCAGCTTCCTCTTCCTCTTCCTCTTCCTCTTCCTCTTCCGCTTCCTCTTCCTCCTCCTCTTCTTCTTCTTCTCCTCCTCCTCCTCCTCCTCCTCCTCCTCCTCCTCCTCCTCCTCCTCCTTCTTCTTCTTTAAAACAAAGAAATTAGATTAGATTACAAGTGTGGAGTATTGATAAGGTTGTAGAAATATCTCCTTATGGAAACCGTCTGTGTGAAAGATTTATGGCGGGGGTGCGGGTGAAGAGGAGGGGTACCAAATGAAGTGGCTTTTGGTTTATTTTAAGAGAGAGATGGAGGGAGGGAAGAAAGAGAGAGAGAGAGCGATGCACAGAATCAGAGAAAAAAAAAACAGGATAGCAAATTGTGCTCACCGTGAAACAGTTAATAATGCTGTCGATTCTGACCCTGTTGTCCTATAATGGAGATAAGAGTCTCATTATTCAGAAACATGCAAATACAGCGATTCTAGTCTTCACACACAGACACTAATCACCACACCAGCCGATCACGCTATGTAATTTGCTCTGTGAACTCAGGCACATAAAATATATCACTGTAATCACTTGCCAGTCACAGCAGGACTGAAGACAGCACCAGAATAGCCCATGTTTGAAAGGGGACATGCTGAGGACCGCATTCTCAAAAGGCAAAAAAAAAAAAAAAAAAAAAAAAAAAGAGAAAACAACGGGGCCAATCACAATGGCCTCTGATTGGATTTGCAGAGCCCCTGGCTGTAAAGGGACATAGCTCTCCTCAAATGGCGCTTGCCATGGGAATTGGAAATGAGGGTTCCTCTCGACCTTAAAGAGTGCTGTGTTGTTCACTTCTACTACACAAGAAATAAAGGCCTTTGGGGGTTTCTTTGGCTTAGTTCTATGTGGTCTAAAGCTGCAAGTCACTTAGCCACATGTGAGTCGGGCACTTGAAAAGGGGTTTGTGTTACTTAGACGAGCTGGAAGTGTAAAATGAACATTAAATTTCAGAGACTGGGAGGGAAAGAAATGGAAGATCAATCGTATTTATTCATTTGAAACAGGGTCTCATGAGATCACGCTGGCCTCATACCTGATATGTAGTGGAGGGAGATCTTGAGCAGATTGTCCTGCCTCTATCCAAGTTCTGGGATTATAGATGCATGCTATCGCTCTCCGTTTATGTGTGCGGAATCAAGCCCAGGGCTCTTCTGAGTTCTAGGCAGACATTGCCATCTACATCCTCTTTGGGCCCTCAATATCATATTTTACATTGATTACGTAGCAGAGTGATTCTTGGCCTGTGAGTCGAGACCCCTCTGGCAACCCTCTAATCTCCAAAAATATTTACATTGTGATTCATAACAGTAGCCAAATTACAATTATAAAGTAGCAATGAAAATATGGTTGGGAGACACTACAACATGAGGAACTATTAAAGGATCGCAGCTCTTAGAAGTGTCTTAGGGTTTTATTGCTGTGAGGAGACACCATGACCAAGGCAACTCTTACAAAGACAACATTTAATTGGAGCTGGCTTACAGTTCAGAGGTTCAGACCACTATCGTCTTGGTGGGAGCATGGCAGCGTCCAGGCAGACACCGTGCTGGAGGAGCAGAGAGTTTTACATCTTGGTTGGAAGGCAGCCAGCAGGAGATTGACTTCAGAAGGCAAACAAGAGGATGGGAGGGTCTCTTCCACACTGGGTGGAGCCTGAGCTAAGGATCCTCAAAGCCCACCCCCATGATGATGCACTTCCTTCAACAAGGCCACACCTACTGATAGTGCCACTCTCTGAGCCAAGCGTATACAAACTACCGCAGGAAGGTTGAGAAACACTGAAATAGCAGGAGACTAGAAACTGGATTGAACGATCAAGATTAACCTTTGGAGACATTAGTTAGCATAGGAAGACTGGAACCCTCTCTTTACCTGGGCTCTCCTTTTTTTTTTTTTTAATTTTTTTTATATATTATTTTCTTTATATACATTTCAAATGCTATCCCGAAAGTTCCCTATACCCTTCCCCCGCCCTGCTTGCTCCCCTACCCACCCACTCCCACTTCTTGGCCCTGGTGTTCCCCTGTACTGGGGCATATAAAGTTTGCACAACCAATGGGCCTCTCTTTCCACTGATGGCTGACTAGGCCATCTTCTGCTACATATGCAGCTAGAGACACAAGCTTTGGGGGTACTGGTTAGTTCATATTGTTGTTCTACCTATAGGGTTGCAGACCCCTTTAGCTCCTTGGGTACTTTCTCTAGCTCCTCCATTGGGGGCTCTGTGTTCCATCCAATAGCTGACTGTGAGCATCCACTTCTGTGTTTGCCAGGCACCAGCATAGCCTCACAAGAGACAGCTATATCAGGGTCCTTTCAGCAAAATCTTGCTGGCGTATGCAATGGTGTCTGCGTTTGGAGGCTGATTATGGGATGGATCCCCAGGTGCAGCAGTTTCTAGATGGTCCATCCTCTTGTCTCAGCTCCAAACTTTGTCTCTGTAACTCCTTCCATGGGAGTTTTGTTCCCAATTCTAAGAAGGGGGGACGTGTCCACACTTTGGTCTCCATCTGGGCTCTCCTTTTAACAAAGCATAAGTGAGAAAATATTTCCATAGACAAACTTGGGAGAGCTGGGTGTTAAGTATATATATATAATATCCTACAAAGGCTCATTGACCACACAACCGAGCACTTCTGGGGCCCTTTCCTAGCTCATTAGCTCATTCTGATTCTTGGGAGCGCTCTGTCTATGTTTCTGTTTCTGACTGAGAGTCCAGGTGTTGCCTTATGCCTGGGACACCAGACCCTGGAACCGAGTGTCTTTCTGACGCTTATCCACAGCGAGCCACTCCTATGTACACGTCAACACCCTGGGCTTTTTCACTATTTCTCTGACTTCTATCTTATTTAAAAGACAAGACTCTTTCTCTATTTCCCTCCCGGCAACTGCTGGGATTTATAAAAACTTGCCTGTTCTATTGTTTGTCTGTCTAAATGTTAATGAAATTGTCCTCAGGCTTCCTTCTGAGTCCATTTTAAACTTATTTTATTAATAGGACTAAGAACTAGGGCCGGGTGTGGTGGTGCAGGAAGCAGAGGCAGGTGGATCTCTGTGCCTGTCTGGTCTACAAAGCAAGTTCAAAAACAGTCAGGTTTTGAGGAATTCTGTTTTGAACACACACACACACACACACACACACACACACCACTGGGACTAAGAACTCAAATGGGTGAACCTCAATTTTTTTTTTTTTTGGTAACAATTACGTATTGGAAAAAAAACCTTGAATTTATTTATTTAAAAGATATATCAGCCGAGTGTGGTGGCACACACCTTTATTCCCAGCACTCAAGAGGCAGAGGCAGGCGGATTTCTGAGTTCGAGGCCAGCCTGGTCTACAAAGTGAGTTCCAGGACAGCTAGGGCTATACAGAGAAACCCTGTCTCGAAAAACCAAAATAAATAAATAAATAAATAATAATAATAATTAAAAAATTAAAAAAAACAATTCAGATTAATTTCTTCTGTTTCCTTTTTCTTTTTTAGCGTGACTATTTAGAAAAATCTCCAGTTACACAGGTAGCTCCCATTTTATTCCTATTGGGCAACACCCAGTCTACCAAGTTAAAGGCTTGTTTACTGCAGTTGCTAAGATATTCTCCCTTTCTCTATCTCTCTCTTTCTTGAGAACACTAGCTCCCTACCCCCACCTCTGTGTGTGTGTGTGTGTGTGTGTGTGTTCTTCTCAATAAAACCAGGTTCCCTTGGAGACACTTCGTACTGATTTGGGAGCCAGCTTCCTTGAGGCTTTTGGGGTGCACTTTGCTGCCCTGTACCTCTCTGTGCCATAACTGACTCCCCACCCCAGAGGCTCAGGGAAAAACACATGCCTGCTTTGGCAAAGGAGGCACTGCTGCCAAGGACACTGGCCCAAAGTATTGAGAAGGACTTTGACCCCCACTGTCACTGGAATGTGAGCCTGACTTTGATTTAACCCCTTATCCTCCAGTATCCTGCCTTGTGGCCCAGACTCCAAATTAGGGCTCAAACCTCTCCTCTGAGCCTACTGTGAGCCTACTGTGTGGCTGCAACAGTAGGTGGGTTCCTCTATGCCTGGCTCAGGTGTAACCTTTTTTTTTTTTTCTCCCCCAGAAAAACTAGGAGGAGGGTAGGAAAAAACGAAAAAACAAAGTCACAAATCCAGCTTGGTAGTCAGTCTGTAGTGTAAAGGGAATCAGGAATCCTGGACTGATGTTGCAACCATCCACCCATAGTAGATTCCAACCAGCTAAGCTAGCTTTGGACACATCTCTATGCTAAAGCTTCAGGGTTTTTTTGTTTTCTTCTTCTGTGTCAGCTGCCTGTAAGATGAACTCTACAATGATTTCTTCAGAGAACTGTTGAAGTATCAGCTAAGCACGTAATAGAGTACTGTGGACCACAGCCTTGTTGGTTGGGGGCGGTGGGGGAGTGAGTGATATTTTATAGACAGATCCTAGGGTTACGCTGTTTTATTTGGCCAGAGAAGTGTTGTATAAATGAATGGAAATCCTTTTTGGTGGGCACACCCCAATGTGTGAGGCTTTGCTCCGTACTTGTGTCTTGCTTGACTGCTGAAGACAGACATGTCCTATACCTTGTACAGTGGTTGTGCTAGGTAACCGGGTAACAGAGCCACATGACTGAGGGCAGCCTGAGTACCAGGCACTTTCTGGACCATCGACACAGTTCCTGTCTTTGACAGCTCTCTGACAAGCACACAATAGAACAATGGAATCCAGATGGACAGCAGCTCTTAGCTACTGAATGCATCAACATTCAGGTTTGGAGGAACAGTAAGCTACTAACTGCCTCAGGGGAAGATTTGTTTAAGAGAAGAAATGCTTTTGAGCCAAGATCTGCCCATAAGATCAGCTCCTGGTTCTGAACCACTTCATACTCTCCAAACCGATGAAAGACTCTCCAAAGAAATTGAAAATCTGATTCACCGAATCTATTTCTTTTGCAGGGCCCCGTTTCACCTCTATCTGCTTGAATTAGGTTGTTTGTTTGTTATTTTTTTTGTTGTTTTTTGTTTTTTTTTGTTGTTGTTGTTTGTTTTTTGGTTTTTTGAGACAGGGTTTGTTTTTTTTAAATTAGTTGATTACTTTTGGCCTTTTTGAGAGCTGACCTAGAACCCATTATGTAGCCCAGGTTGGCCTGAAATTCTCTAGACTCCCCAGCCTTAGCCTCCTGAATGGATGCTGGGATTATATACCAGGGTTCAAATGAATTTGTAAGAGAATCATTTTCTTTCTTTAACCAATGTTCACTTATTATTAAAGTTGTAATAAAATATTTATTAATGTATATAAAATGCAGAAATAACTGATATTTTTCCAAGAAAGATAACTGATAAAATATTTAATTACAAGATAAAACAGAAATACGCCCAGTGACTTTTGTTTTGTTTTGTTTTTAAGTCTGTCTCTTTCTATATAAGTGTGTGTTGTTTGTTTTAAAGGCAGGGTCTCATGTAGCCCAGGCTGACCTTCAATTCCTGATCGTCCTATCTCTACCTCCAGAGAGCTAGGATGTCAGGTGTGTGCCATCATGCCTGGCTAGGGTTTTAAAGTCATCTTCTTGAATATATACCATAATATTGAATATATTAACTAGGTATTATGGTACACATCTGTAATCTCAGCACTTAGGAGGATCAGAAATTCAAGGTTGGCCCATGTCTTTAATTCCAATTCTTGGGAGGCAGAGGCTGGCAGATCTCTATGAGCTGCAGGCCAGCCTGGTCTACAGACTGAGTTGTTCCAGGTCAGTCAGAGCTTTACAGAGAAATCCTATCTCAATCCCCCTTACCTCCCCTGAAATCTACACACACACACACACACACACACACACACACACACACACAGAGAGAAGTTCAAGGTTGTTCTTGGCTACATAATAAATTCAAGGCCAGTCGCAGCTACATAAGACTCTATCTTAGTTCAGCCACGCCGGCCAGCCCTGCAAGTGCCCTTTGAATCCAGAACGACCAGAGGCTGTTTGTTTAGGAAGTCAGAGCTCAAGTTCATGATGGTAGCTGCCTTTGGCATTGGTTCTTCCTTAGTGATAAACAACCCAGCCCCAACCCCAGATGAGTTTGTTTGGCCCATTTTGGTTGCTATCTCAACCCCAGGCTGCCTTGGGATTGGCTATCAAAGTGGACAAAGGTGAGGGAAAGAGATGTGGGTGTTGGCCTTGGCATTGGGCTTCAACCTGTGTTTATTTCTTTTGAATGCAGGTCATTGCAGGCTCCTTCAGTGTTCAGGGCTCTGCCTGGGGAGCCTGCTTCACTTGGATCAAAGCTTGTCCCCTGCTGGGCTCTGGGTGGTCACTTAGGACAGGTTTAGGTCTAAACTTCTCTCTCTCTTATATGTGAAAGTGTGTACATGAAAGAACATGGCAGCAGTTTCGTAACAGCAAAAGATGACTGTATCCACAGGCTTGAGGATGACTGTACCCACAGGCTCTACCCAATCCTTAGAGCAATGCCATGGGAGAAGGGTCTTAGATATTCCCACCTCACAGGTGAGGAAAATGTGGCCTGAGTCCATAGCAAAGGCAGATCAGAGAGAGCAAACAGTGAGTCTGGAATCCATTCCCAACCTTTACGTTTACGGGAGGCACTAATAGTATCAAATAGTATCCACTATAGACACAGTTAGGTACACAAATAGTATCAAGCAGTATCGATTATAGACACAGTAAGCTGTTGGCTTTGTCACACTAGGCAAGCATTCCAGCAGCGGAGTTTCTTTGTTGTAAAACTCCGCTCTATCATGCCTTAATGCCTTGACTACTTTGTGTGGTTTAAATTTTACCTTGTACTTGGTGAAGAACATTAGATCTTCTCATTGATTTCTTGTGTGCACACTTGTGTGTGACATGTTATGGTTGTGTTGTGCACAATAACAGAGGTTCTCAGCCTTTCCAATGTCGAGACCCTTTAATACAGTTCCTTATGTTGTGGTAACCCCAACCGTAACATTATCTTTGTTGCTACTTTATAACGGTAATTTTGCTACTGCTATGAATCATAATGTAAATACTTGATATACAGATGGTTTTAGGCAACCCCTGTGAAAGGGTGGTTTGGCCCCCCTGCCCCACATGTTGAGAACTGCTGATGTATTATATAGTATAGATGCCTGTGTAGGTTTAGAGGGCAGAGGCCAGAAATGGATGTTGTCCTCTATTGATCTATATATTCTTTTGAGATAAAGCTTGCATTTTTGGTTATATGGGTGCTGGAATTTGAACTCTGGTCTTCCTGTCTGCTCAGCTAGTCCTCTTAACTAACATTGTGCCATCTCTCTACCACCACAAACCCAGCTTCATGAACTAACACCGGTTAATGTGCAAAGTGCTCCCAGACACTGTCAGGGAGGAACTTGAAGGGAGTCCTACCGGCTTAAGGTTAATTTCACCTGATGCTCAATTTTGACCTTGCACTTGGGGATGCCGCTGTTCTCAGGATACCTAGGAAAAATGGAGGCAGGGTACAAGTAGATCGTGTATTGTTAGCTTCCAGGTGAGGGGCTTGAGAGGCCCGAGGCCTGTATCTATCAGTCCTATAATGGCCATAACCCATGGCATTGACTGACACTCAAGAAGTGTGAACTTGGCAAGAAATGGAGTTGGATTTCTTTGTGCAGAACTCCAATTATCAGCAAAGCAAGAAAGAACAAGAGAAACATCATTTTCCAAATGTACAGCTCCAATTTAGAGTTTTGATTTAAATTGTCAATTCATGACAAAGGAGTAATACTTAACGACAATCCCCACTCCTGCCCCCATGCCATCCTGCTCCCCGTGACTCAACCCTAAGTTTATTTTAACATACAAAACACTTGTCTAACAGTTGCAGGTACTCTTGTGGGCCAAGTGGTATATATCCAGGACCCAGTGGCAGGGTCAACTCCATCTTGGAGCCTCTTGTTTGTGACTCCAATAATCTGAGTGTCTGAACTTCTACTCGAGTCTTTGATACAGTGGATCACGGGGTAGCTCATGTTGTCTTTGACTTCCACCTGGACCTGTGGCCATGGTTCCCGAGGGCTGGTCTTTCCAAGCACTCTGCTCACCCTGACCAGTCCAATGATCTGCACATAGCTCGATGGCCGTCTAATGGAAGTCTGGCAGATAGCCAGGGTGACTCAGCCTTAAGCTCATATCATCTCCCACAAGTTATTAGACCTAGAAATTATGTCTGATTGGCTGGGAAACAGGGTCAAAGGCTGCAGCCACAATACGGTGAAGGCTTTTGCTTTTTGTTTTGAGATGAGACGAGAACTCCTATTGCCCAGGCTGGCCTCGAACTAGCTATGCATTTGAGGATGGCCTTGAACTCCCGATCATCTCACATCCATGTGCTGGATGATAAGAGTGAGTGTAGTTTTTACTCACAACATCATCAGCTTCTGATGAATTTATCAGGAGGCAACACTGATGATAAGGACCATCTCCATATCTATATAAATCTTACTGATATCCAATAACAAACTTGCTGGCCACTGTTCTAAGAGCATCAAGTGTATCAGCATCAACTTCTCATAATGGCTCCATAGGAACATCTGTGATCCCAGTAGGTGGACGAGGACTGCGGTACAGAGATTTTAGAGCACCCACTCAAGGTCACATGACCCTGAGTGTCTGTCTTAGTAAGGGTTTTACTGCTGTGAAGAGACACCATGACCAAGGCAACTCTTATGCTGGACAACATTTAACTGGGGCTGGGTTACAGTTTTAGAGATTCAGTCCATTATCAACATGGCAGGAAACATGGCAGCATGCAGGCAGATTCTCAGCTGAGAGTTCTACATCTTTATCTGAAGGCAGCCAGGAGGCAAAAATGCTCTTCAGATCTCCAATTCTTTTCAGCTTTGTTAACTGCAACATACTTCTTGCTCTTGGGTTAGGTCTACGCCCTGTTAGCAGTGTTCCTTGTCAGGTATCCCATGGCTCTGGCATCTCTAACATCTTGGGGTCTCCAAAGGCAATCCAGGCTTTACCTTTACAGCTTTCAAGCAGTGGCCTCTCTGAACCTCCTCCGTGCAGGGAGACTGCTGTTACACATCTGGCTTCAGCAGCTTAGTCACGGAGGGAGATTACTCTAGAGCCATAACCACGTGACCAAAGCTGCTAAATTCTGCTGCTTGCTGGAGCTGGAACATGACTTCCTTGTTGAATTAAATCTTCACTGGTTTTCTGTTTTCAATGGTTTCTTTCACTGCCTAAGCTTGGCTGTCATGGAACTTGCTCTGTAGACCAGGCTGGCCTTGAACACAGGGATCTGCCAACTTCTGTCTCCTAAATGCTGGGATTAAAGGCATGCAGTATCATACCTGGATTCAAGCTTTTAAAAACTTCCTTTTCATTATAGATCTTTATAAGCATGGCCATTATGCCTCAAGATCTGGATTAAAGGTGTGTGTCAGTCTGGATTAAAAGTATGTGTCATCCCTCCTCAAGATCTGGATTAAAGGGGATGATGTCTTCCTGCCTCAGGATCCAGATCAGGTGTGCCCTCCATTTCTGGATTTTTAGTTCATTCCAGATATAGTCAAGTTGACAACCGAGAATAGTTATCATATGGGATCCAAGGTGGGATCTAAAACCAGAACTCTTGTTTGGATGCCAAAATTAACAGTTGATTCCTTATTTTGTTCAAGTCATTTCAGTTTTTAATACATGATTAACCATGTGGGTCACACCGAGTGAACATACTGAAGAGATTTCAGAAAGTGTTGCAAGCCCCCATATGGCTCTCTCCTGGGTGGTCAGCGCTCTGTTCACCTCTGACCTTTCTTTCTTCTTAGGAACAAAGGATTTCCTAGGAAGTGGACAGACAGGTGCTGCTGGTTCACTTTATGTTCATTCTCTGCACAGAGGTAGCACCCCTTAGGGGGTCCATCTGAGGTCCTCTCTCATCCTCTGTTCCTATGTCTGCTCCGACTAGCATGGCAATGCACCACATGGAAGCTTGACTCTTCCCTCTTTCCTGCAGACACAGCCCAGAGCGAGTGAGGGAAAGCCCTGAGTGGATATTGAGCACTTACTGGAGTGGAGGGAGTTGATAGATTCCCTGGTACTGGGCAGCCTACGGGAAACTGGCTTTGCTTTTTTGCCCACAAAAGGAGGATATCTAAGATAAACTGAGACTGCTACAGTGCTGAAGGGGCGGTTGGAAGAGCTTATAGTTTTTGGTTTTTTGTATTGCCTGGTATAAGAGCATCTTTTTATGGAAAGTAGAAGAGAGACCATGTCTGTTGTGGTGAGTAGGATCTCTGGTTCCCTCTTGGTATTGTTAGGAAGTGGTGTGTCGGACAGAAGGTAGGAGGAAGTAAGGGGGGTAGGAGAGAACCCGTGTCCCACCAGAGTTCTAGTGCCCTGGGTGGGCAGACGCTGGGGACTACTGAGCACTCTCCATGAGGCCCCTGGTGGGTGTCTGGCTGTGGAAAGCCACGAACCCCAGTCCTCGGGGGATGGAGAGGGAACAGTCCAAGGTCTCTAGGCCTCACGGAGGCCAGAGATGACAGGTGCTCAGTCTCAGACATCCTAGACATCACTGTATGTCTCGGAAGAGCTGAGAACAAAGTGGGATCCCCCAGGGGCAGCTCGGTCAGCCTCAGGGCTGAAGGGAGAAGAGGGCAGGGGAAGAGGGGGCACTGGGTGGTTCCCACATGGATGAGAGCCCTTGGTCCAGTCCATGACTGGAGTACAGGAAGACCTTCTGGCTGGAGGTTAGACGTGGCTCTTTAGACGAAAGCCCTCTCTGTTGCCCCAACACAGTGAGTCTCAATGAGCAGAGATGGTCTGTGGTATTAGAGCCTTATTGTAGAAAGGCAGAGAGAAAGAGAGAAGGTAGAAGGAGAGAGGCTAGCCATAACCACGTGGAGAGAGGGGGGAAGGGAGGGGGAGGAGAGCTAGAGATGAGACCAAGAGAGGTGAGAGCTTAAGAGAGAGAGGAGGGGCCAAGCAGTCCCTTTTATAGTGGGCTGGGCTATCTTGCAGTTGCAAGGTAACTATGGGGAGGAACATACCTAGCTATTGCCAGGTTAACTGTGGGGGTGGAGTCTAGCCAGAATGCCAGGAGTTTGGGGACATGACTAAGAGTCACAGGATTATGGAGCTGGGGGCTCTGTGGTGTCAGGCACCTATGTCTGTCTGGGAGCATGGCTCACTGTTGCATCCCTTGTAGGGTTTCTACTGGGTCTCCGGAGTAAGTCTGGCTCGACCAGAGAACAGGCTGCCTTTCACAGTCCCACAGTGGTGGTGTGGCTGGATAGGCAGGCTAATCTCCTCCTTGTTAATCCTTGGAGGATGTCCTGGTCCAGTGAGTATACATCTCCAGCAGATCTCCAGGCTTAGCACAGTCCTGGCTAATGTTTCCTCTTCCCAGGTGAAACCAGTCATCGGAAGGAGAGGTTGGAAACGCTTTGTGAACATGAGTCACCTAGGCTCTGAGAAGCCAAAGTTGGCTGGTGACCTAAAAGGACGATATCATGGGAGCCAAATGAGTGCTTATCTAGAAGGCCATCCACAAAGCCCGAGGTTATTGTCATTGTCCCATGAGCTTTTGAGGATGTGCTGGGGAAAGAAGGAACAGAAGGAAGGCCGTGGGTGAAGTCTACTTGTGGCCCTCAAAGCCCGACCTTCTCGGGAGCTTTTGAAGGGGCAAGGAAGAGTTGGGAAAGGAATTTGGTCAGTAGAGAAAGGCGATCCCGGACTGGAGAGATGACTCAGTGCCTATGAGCACTGGCTGCTCTTCCAGAGGTCACTGGCTTGGTTCCCAGCAGTCACACGATGACTTACATCCATCTGTAACTCCAGTCCTTAGGGGTCCAGTGTGCTCTTAGGGACTCTGCAGGCAACAGGTCCACATTTGGTACACAGACATACATATATAGCAAGAACATTCATGTACATAAACATAAGGAAAGAAAAAAATATCAACCAAGAGAAGAAGAATGGGAGGTGGCAGGGGGTGGGATTTATATAACAGTACATAATGATATGCATATGAAATGTCTCAGTGGAACCTGTCTTCATATACTAACCAAGAAGTAGTAAGAAAAAGAAATACATTCTTTCTGGTTTGTATCCCCCTACTGAGAGAGAGAGAGAGAGAGAGAGAGAGAGAGAGAGAGAGAGAGAGAGAGAGAGAGATGGCTTAGAGAAGAGGGACCTTACAGCAAAGGAAGTTTGGCTCACTGAAATTGGAGGGAAACTTACCTACCTGGCTGGTTTGGTGAGACAAGTAAGTTTCCTGGCCGTGGGCGACTCCCTGACTCATCCACATTACTTATCTGGGAGGCCCAGCTGCCTTGTGGCTCTCCAGCAAGGCTGAGCTGTTCATTTGCCTCATTTACCTGGGTTAGCATGGTCATCACCCAGGCCAGCTTTTGTTGTTACATCACCCATCCATCTCCAGTGTGACCTGCAAACTGCAATCCAGTTCCTTCTACTCTGGAGTAGCTGGAATTATACATTTATACTGGGCGCCACAGCTCAAGCCACAGGACAAAGGGAGCGGAAGAGATTCTTATTGAAGGGGAGTTAGTAGTGGTTAAGTCCAAGGCTCTGAAAACAGACTTAGCCTGTTTTGTCTCCGTGGTGTGTTTGGTTGACAGCCAGTGGAGACATCTGTTAACCTACCCAAGCCTGAGTTTTCTTACCTGTGAAACCTACATCATACAGTTGAGTGCGTTAAATTACATAAGCGAAATAACTGCCTGGGATACACTGAGCTCCAAGCAGGGACTAGCGAGTGCTCTAGTTAGTGGGAATATCCTATCTCTGTTGTTTTCATCCAATACCTTGATAAAAAGCAGCTTATTAGACAAAGGGTCTGTTTTAGCCCACAATTGCAGGTTGCAGTTCATTATGACAGGGATCCAAAAGCAGAGGGAATGAAAAACAACTGGACACATCAAATCCACAAAGACACGGATGCATATGTGCCTGCTCACTCTGTCAGGATGCAGACTTAGGAAAGGCACAGGCCACAGTGGGAGAAGAACTTCCTTCACATGCCAGTGATTGTCATCAAGACAACTTCCTCCAGATGTGCCCACGGGCCAACTAGATCGAGACAATCCTTTATTGAGACTTGGTTAGGTGATTTTTAGGATAGTTCAAGAGACAATAAAAACCAAATATGACTCCCACCAGCTGTCTTCAGTAGAGTCCTCTCTGATGCAGGGGGACAAGATCACCAGTCAGGCTTTCTGACCCTATTCTTCCACCAATGAATTAGCTATGTAACCCCAAACTAGTCCTTGGTGGTTCTGAGAGACACTCACCTCCCTGAGGACGACGACTGGACTGGACTCTGAAAGTACTGTGGAGGAGACAAAAACAGAAGATTATGCCATTCCTATTTTGACTGCAGCCCCTCAATTGTGATCCACTAGAAACACAATTTCTTGGGTCCCACCCCATGCCCTGGGGATCAGGGACTCTGAGCGTGAGGCTGGCCATCTGCCTTCATCAGAGCTTGGGATGATTCGGTAGCAACCCCCAAGCCTGAGACTTAACTGTCTTGTAGTTTTCAATGGAGAAGAGAGAAGAGTTAACCCAAGAAGCTAAGTTTGTGTTCAGTCATTTTTGACTTTGTCAGATTCTTAGGAACAATAAAATGAACTTACTCCCCCTCTTCCTCCTTAGGCAGAAAGATATTCAATTTATGTATTTGTTAATTGGGTCAGGGTCTTACCATGTAGCCCAGGCTACCTTGGAACTCACTGTGTCCAATGAATTCTGGGAACTGAACCTTCTTAATCCTCTGGAAGCAGGTCCAGGGCTCTTAGTTCGGCCCCTCCTGCTGCCATCTTGAGTTTGGACATCTAGAACCTTGGTTGGCCTGGAACTCAGGAAGATCAAGCTGCCTCTGTCTTCAGAGTGCTAGGGTTGATGGTGTATTCTGCACTATCTGGTCAAATATCTTTTTTGTCAGTATTATGGGCTGAGTTGTGTCTGCCTCTAAATTCTTATGTGGGAACTCTAACCTCCACTACACTGGAATGTTACTGCACTTGAGCCCTTAAAGGAGTCAGCTGGGGAAACACCATGGAAGGAAGCGCCTTCATCTAATATATCCTTTGGAGGAGGAATTTGGATGCAGACAGGTCCAGAACAGAGACCATGTGGAGATATAAGGACAAGACAGGCAAAGACAAGACAAGGAAAGAACCCTTGAAAGACAGGACCCGGGCTACCATCTTTAATTTGTAAAAGATTTATTAATTTTTATTTCGTGTGTATGGTGTCTTGTCTGTATCTATGTTTGAGCATCGCGCGTGTTCCTGGTGCCTGTGGAGGCCAGAAGATTTGTGTCTCCGGGAACTGGAGTTACCATGTGAATGCTGGCAACTGAACCTTAGCCCTCCAGAGGCATAGCCAGCGCTCTTAGTCCGGCCCCTCCTGCTGCCATCTTGAGTTTGGACATCCAGAACTGTGGGGAAACAAACTTTTGTTGTGTCACATCCGGTCTGTGGCATTTTACTACAACGGAGGGTGAGGCAACGGGAAGCGGGCTAGAGAATGACCAGTCTAGGCACGAGGCTGCTGCTGGTGCTGGCTGGAGGCTTTAGAGCTTAGGGCAAAGTCATGTTTAGCTGCCTCTCTGGATAGAAACCAAAGAGAGATGGCGTGACTGCTCCCTTCAAAAAGAATTCCTCACTTTGTACGTGATGCCCCTGTTGCCAGGAACGAGATTAGCAGTGATGATAAAGTCCCTCTGAGAGCAGGACAGTCAGTGGGAAAGAATTGTTTTATAAACATCTCTTTCGCATATAACGTTTTAGGAGCGTGCTCATCTCAGGAAGGCCATACTCGGGGCCCTCTCTGCAAAGGGTTTCGTGGAAGGGACCGGGCGGAAGGATCAAATGAACACGTGAGCCGGCAGCTAAACTATTGTACTCATATCTCAGAGAACCAGAAACTTCGGACCATTGCTAGCCTCCCGCTCTCCCTCCTCCTTCCTTATCTCTCTCTTCCCTTTTACCCTTTCTTCTGCCCTTTCTTTTTGATGTTGTCCTGGGGATGGGACCCAGGGTTCCCGTATGGGGCCTCCTCCTTGCACGAGCTAGCAAGCGCAGTAAGACTCAGCTATGCGCCCAGCCCTCTTCTTGAGAGAGCCTTGCTAAGTCATCCTGTCTGGCTTTAACCCCACATTATACAGCCCGATCGGGCTTTGACCCTTCCGTTCTCCTGCTTCAGCTTCCACCAGGCCTGGCCCTTAAATATTCCTTTTTTTCAATGTATATTATTTATGATCTGCGAATGGTGGTGTACGCTTGCCCTTTAATGGCAGCACTTGGGAGATTGAGGCAGGAGGATCAGGAGATCCAAACTACCCGCAGCTACAAGTTGAGGTTGAGGTTAGCCTTAAGATGCTGATATATATATATATATATATATATATATATATATATATATATGACAAAACAAACAAACAAAGAGAATAAGTGTCTGCCTATTTTACCTGTCCACTTCTGACAAATACTTAAAACGAAGTCTTACTTCCTTATCTTTGTCTCCTCCCCCCCCCCCCCCCCAGTTTGGAGAATAAATTTTTTTGTTACTTTTAGTTTTTATTCTTTGGAAACACGGTCTTGCTATGTGGAACAGGCTAGCCTGGAGCTCACGGCAATCCTCCTGTCTTAGCCTCCCCAGTGCTGGGATTGTGCCCTTACACTTGCATGTTCTCTTGGTCCTTCCAACCAACCTCTTTCACACACCACTGAACCTTTTACAGAGGGCCGTAATACACCACCATGCCCAGCCAACTAATTTCTTTAAAAGGTTATGTTAAGCCTGGGCTTGGGAAATAAGAAGATCTCACATCTCAACAATACCCACCCCCACCCTCAACTCCCCCATATTTTTGTAACTGTCTGTACCTGTGGTAAAAGCATGGATTTACCCGTTTTAAGAAGAGGATGCTTGGTTTTTAATATTCAGCACGCAGGCAACACTCTTTCAACACCCCAGTGACTGTTTTCTCCTGTTGGGAAGACGTTCTGGGGGTTCTGTAGCATGTGTGTTCATGTAGATCATGAAGATTGTGTGATCAGGCTCTTCGAAAACAATATGACCAATGGAGAAACACATTTCTGTTACTCTTGGTTTTCCTTGTACAGTCTGTTCATTGGCTTTCATGAAAAACAAACAAAAAACAAACAAACAACCCAGAGAACCAGGCAGGGATCATGTGCAGTAAGCCCGACAGACTGTCTTTGCAGTTGATGGCATTCAGGACGACTATATTATCACTGCTGGGTAATGTGAGAGAGGCAAGGAAGAAGTGGCCCAAGGTTTCCTGCCCATTTGCTTCTAACTGAACACAGGAAAGCTAGGGCCAGTCTTGTGTTGCACACCAGGTTCATGGTTATACTGCGCCATCCGCAGTAGCAAAACTAAGGAAGAAGCCCCGATACCCATCAACATGTAGACAGGTTAAAAAAAGAGTGGTGAGTCTCTCCCTTCCCCTGGGAACCTGCTGTGCACAAAACTCCTTAAGCCTCCTGCCGTTTTATGCCTGATCAGCAGTGTCATTAAGGGACACATGCATGTTTTGCTGTTGGAAACTTCTGGATTTTTTTTTTTCCTTCTGTGTACAACAAGGTCCTAAGACATGAACATGCTTCAGATGCTGTCGGAACAAAGTGGCAATGAGAACGTTCTATTCACTAAATGCTGAAGTTTTAGACCCCATAGTTCATCTGTCCATCAGTCACTTAACATGAGTGGAGCCAAGGTCTGTGGTTGGGGGCTTCTAGGGAAGAGGCCAGAGGCTTTGTATCCTTGTAGCTTCCTGCCCTCAATCTGTCCTCCTCCCTGCCTGTTATGGATCTGTTACCATAGCTGGGTAGTCAGTTCTGGTGCCTATGCTGACAATCTCAGAGACTAGAGCACCTATCCCCAGGCTCAGTCCACAGTAAGCATTTCTAGTTGTATTCAAAGTCAAGTCTCCCCTCCCCCTCCCTTTATGTTGCTTGTTTTATGCTAGGGAGGAACGATGCATAGAATCATGGGGAGTAACTACATATGGGCTGGAGAGATGGCTTAGTGGGTAAAGGCATTTGCCACCAAGCCTGATGACCTGAGTTGGATCCCTGGACCCACGTATTGGAAGGAGAGAACAGTTGTCCTGTGACCTCTCTGCTGTAGCAATAACACCCTCCTCAAATAAATAAACAAATGTATTAAACTATCTCTGCTAGGATAGTTAGATGATTGCAAATTTATCAGAAACGTTGCTATTGTTTGAAAGCGAGCTGGCTGGAGAAGAATAGCTAGAAATCAATGAAAATCCGTTGAAATTTAATGCGATTTTTAGTCTATTTTAGTATTGTATGTGCATATATGTGTGTTTGTGTACATATGAGCATGTATACATATATGGATATGCATACATATTTGTATGTGTATTCATGCTTATATATTTATACACACCAACCAAGTTTGGAAGAGATAATTTGCTGCAAGTATCTGGAGAAGGTACCTTATACGTGAAATCCAATGGTCAGGTACCTAAGGCAGGAGAATTGCTATGAGTTTGAGGCCAGTCTACACTTCAGAGTGAGACCCCTTCTTAAACAAAACACAGCCAAGTGTGATGAGACATGTCTGTTATTCCAGTATTCAGGAGGCTGAGGCAGGAGGATCAAGAATTCAAGATTAGCTTTGACTACTGTCTTACAGTTTCTATTGCTGTGAAGAGACACCATGATCATGGCATCTCTTGGAAAGAAAAACATTTCATTGGGGCTCGTTTAGAGTTTCAGAGGTTCAGTCCATTGTCATCATGGTGGGAAGCATGGCAGCATGCAGGCAGACCTGGTGCTAGAGAAAGAGCTAAGAGTTCTATATCCAGATAGGCAGGCAGCAAGAGGCCTGGCTTGAGCATCTGAAACTTCAAAGCTCACACCCACAGTGACAGTGGATTTCTTCCAACAAGGTCACACCTACTACAACTAGACCACACCTCTTAATAGTGCCATTCCCTATGGGCCTACAGGGGCCATTTTTATTTAAACCACAACAATGACATAGGGAATTTTAGGCCAGCCTGGGCTACCTGCAGTTGCATCTCAACAAATGAAAAGCAATAATAACAAAAACAAACAAAATAAATACAAGCTGCAGCAAGATAACAAACAAAAACAAAAGAAAAAAGTAAACATAATTCTATTGGTAGAATTTGAATATTTTTAATAGTTTCTTTATTAGGGTTAAAGAAAATAAATATCTTAAAATATTTCAAATAGTTCAAGCAGGAGATAGACTGACATTTGAGAAGCACCGAGGGAGGGTCAGAAGTGCTGACAGAGTCTCTTCTTGTGCCCAGATTATGTCTAAGGTGGGTCTCAGCCAGCATTCAGATGTTCTAGGACCCACGTTAGGGGCTGGTTACCTGAAGGTGTCTCACATGCATTGACTTGTTTGCGTTAAAAGAGTCTGTTCCTATGACTAGGAAATGAGTAGGCTGGTGGCTGTCTCAGGCAGTGTCCCCTTGTGAACTCCAGGAATAGAAGGGGCTGCTTCTATGTGGGGAGGCATAGGTATGTGTGGTGTGTTTGAGGCTGAGGGGAGGAGGTAGAGAGACAGCTGTAGCTCCTGCTTATGTGAGCACGACTGAGCTGCCTCTCCTTGGTGTCTCCCAATCCCAGGGTAGGAGTGTAGGCATCAAGAGGGCTAGAAACCTCGACAGCACGCACTCAGGGAACACGAGGTGTCTTAGTAGCTGCTTCAGATTGGTACTCATTCAGTATTGACTGTGTTTAGCCATGACACTCCTCTTTGTCTTTCCTTCTTTCCTTCTTTCCTTCTTTCCTTCTTTCCTTCTTTCCTTCTTTCCTTCTTTCCTTCTTTCCTTCTTTCCTTCTTTCCTTCTTTCCTTCTTTCCTTCTTTCCTTCTTTCCTTCTTTCCTTCTTTCCTTCTTTCCTTCTTTCCTTCTTTCCTTCCTTCCTTCCTTCCTTCCTTCCTTCCTTCCTTCCTTCCTTCCTTCCTTCTTTCTTTCTTTCTTTCTTTCTTTCTTTCTTTCTTTCTTTCTTTCTTTCTTTCTTTCTTTCTTTCTTCTCTCTCTCTCTCTCCCTCCCTCCCTCTCTTCCTTCCTTCCTTCCTTCCTCCCTTTCTTCTTTCTTCCCTCCCTCCCTCCCTTCCTCCCTCCTTCCCTTTCTTCCTCCTCTTCTTCTTCCTCCTCCTCCTCCTCTTCCTTCTCCTTTTTTTGTGATAGGGTCTCCCTTTGAAGCTCAGTCTGGCCTTAAGCTTACTAGGATCCTTCTGCCTCAGTGCCCAAGTGTTGGAGGCTTCAATCTTTTCTTTAAAAAAAAATTATTTGTGTGTGCATGCGTATGTACCTTTAAGTACTGAGCTATCTCACTGTCCCTTTGATTTTGTTTGCCTTTTACATAATCATTTATTGTTACCTTAATACACACACACACACACACACACACACACACAATTTTATGTGTCTTCTTGACCAGGCCACAGGATGCAGACATAGTTGCTCTATTATTCTTTCTCTGTGTGCTGACATGGCTTTGTTGTTGTTTTTTAAATAAGAGCTGCTGGCTGGCCAGGAATTCACTGTCAATGTCTTGAGTGCTAATCTAAATATTTGTGCTCTTGAACAGCACTTATTGAAACCAGAAGGCTTAGTAAAGCAGATTCCCCATGCCAGAAGGACGGGTCTCACCCAGTCCCCTGACAGCCTGCATAGACCCTTCCTCCAGTCACAGAGAAGCCTTCTAGCTGGAGGGATGTTGACCTGGAACATCGACCCTTTCCTGTCTGCACACTTGACACTGGCTCTTCCTTGGTCTCCAGCCTTACCTCTGCCAGGCTTCAGACTTAGACTAGAGCTCAGTTGTCAGCTGTCATGTATCACCAGCTTGCTGACTCACTCACAGGTTCCAGAACTGGCCGGTCTCTGTAACCATGGGAGCCAATTGCTCACCATAAACCTTTGTATACATACCTGAAGGTAAACACATACACAAATCCATTTGCTTAGGTCACTGCTTTGGGGCTACATATCTTGATTTGAGATCACACACACACACACACACACACACACACACACACACACTACACACACACCCTATTGATTTTGCTTCTCTGGAACTTCTTGACTGACGCATTCAATGACTATTGATTGAATGATGTATAGACCCATGGGTCTGGGCTCTCAGCCAGAGATGGAGCCTGAATAAGACACTCTAGCTTCCGGTCCTTAGAGAGTTTGTACGTAGATGAGTGGGAGGGGCTTAGCCATATCACTACAAATAATTAATGAAAATTACAATAAGTACCACAGCAAAAACATACAAGATAGCTGGGGGCTGGTGTGGCTCTCCAGTCCCAGGTACTCAAGAGACTGAGATAGGAGGTCTTCACCACAGCAGCTGAAGGCCAGTCTGGACAACATGGTGACACTTTGTCTCAAAAGAATTAGTGAAAATAGAAAGAGCTGAAGCACACAAGGGAAGGGCCTTCACCTACTTTGGGTTTCAAGGAGACCTTAACGAGAGAGCTGCGTGTGTGTGTGTGTGTGTGTGTGTGTGTGTGTGTGTGTGTGGTGGGAAGGAGTGACTGGGAAGCCTCCTAAATGAGGCAGTGGCTTGTTCAGCTTCCTTAGTGGGGCATCGACTTGATGAACTTGATGCTCTAGAAAGGAAAGAAGACAGTTGTGGGGATTCAAAGGGACGAAGTTAGGAAAACCCACAGGCTATTTGTTCCCTTCTTGTTCCCTGGGAAAAAGCCCATGGAAGCCTGCTTTAAGCACTTGGTAGAATTCTCCATGCTAGCTTGGGACTTGCTTTTTGGGTGTTCTAAAATTATGAGTTCAATCTCCTTAATAGTTATAGGAATATTCAAATATTCAAATTATTGGGTAAATTGTGCTGGTTTTTTTTTTTTTTTTTGAGTGATAGTTTTCTTTTTGCTTGGGAGAGTGGGCATGTACCTGGCCTCAGAACACTGGGATGGTTTCTTGGTGCCAGAGACCCTGCTAGTCTTGTTCAGGGCCTGAGGTCAGTTATAGTCATCATATTACTGTTCTTCGGTTCTGCATGTCCCCCAAGCAGTGAGACAAGTAAGTCAGGGCTATGCATTTCTGGTTCTCAGAGTATTGTAGGGAGATAGCGATGGAGATAGCAATGAAAAGTGCCCTCTGATCCTCGTCTTGGTCACTGCATCAGCGAGGATCTGCTGCTGCATGGAGCCATTACCACTGAAAGGCACTCTGAATATGTGTAAGTTTATGTACACAATACTCTCACATACATTTTGTATATGTGTATGTATATGCACACATACACATTATATATACATTATATGCACACACACATATTCTGTATATGTGTATGTCTATGCACATACACTATATGTGTAGGTATATGCACACACACTCTGTGTATGTGCACACAGTCACATACATGCTGTAATATGCATATATATATATACACACGTTGTATATGTGTATGTACATGCACATACAACCACCCACTCTGAATATATGTATAGATATGCACATACACTCACACGTGCACACACTCTCTCATGCACTCTGCATATAGTGCATATATCACTTTCTTAAATTGTGGGTTGCACCTGCACTTTGGATTATGTAACTGGATGTAAGGTTTATGTAAAATTTGGTAAAAGTAAAGATTTCTGACCATGTAACAACTGCAAATTAGCTCCACATCAAATGCATACTGAATCTTAGACCTTTCTCGTAGGGCTGCCAGTGTTGTAGCAAATGACTTCAATGCAGCTGGCTATGACCACGGCATGCTCCTGTGTACTGTGCATGCTGTCCTGACTCTCAGTGCCAACCTAGCTATTTTAATACCTTGGCCCAGCTCTGAGACTACTGTATGCTCTGAAGTACAGTATTTTTACCGCACACACATTTTCTTTTTTGCTCTCATAGAAACATAATGGTTTAATTATAGAAAAAGCCTCCTTTATTCCTGCCACTACTCTTTAGCGTGTAAGTATCAAATCCGCCTGTCTGTCTGTCTGTCTGTCTGTCTGTTGTATTGTGTTAGAGTGGAATTGCTGTTTAAATTGCTGACTTGAATTTTGTAAGCAGTCATTAAGTTGGCTTTGGCTTGGGAGTAAAACATTTCCAACAATTTTTGCAATGGCTTTTTGCAGAATACACGTATGTCATTTTGTACTATACATTTGTATGAAGGGGTATCAGTGATTATACAGTGAAAATTTCTATCAGCTCAGAAGAATGTCAAGATGTTCTTTGTTCTGCAATATAAAGTATGCAGCCAAAATGTAAATCATCCTGTAAAAATAAACATTCATTTTATCTGCATGCAGACTTACTTTCATCTTGAGGAAATGATAAAATTATGTGTATCAAAGAATTATTTTAAAATAAAGGTATGACTTTATATCAGTAAATGTTTGATATGTGTATCTATTTTATACACTTGTATAGCTAAGGTCTGATAAAGATTTATTGGGTGAAAGAAGTTGCCAGTGAAAGAAGTTTAAGCCTTGGTGTGTGTGTGTGGTATTTATGTGTGTATGTATATATGGTGTGTGTGTGTGTGTGTGTGTGTGTGTGTGTGTGTGTGTGTGTGTGTGTGAGAGAGAGAGAGAGAGAGAGAGAGAGAGTTAGAGTTGGACTTGGCAGGAGATATAGGCGAGGATGCATTATCTTCTGGGAACAGAATCCCAGAACGTATCCTAATTTAGAAATTGTTTTAGTGCTGGCCCCTGGAAACCTGGTTGTAAATAAAACTTTACTCTTCCACGTTGAAACCAAATGGATCGAGCATGGTTTCTTTGAGATATTTATCTTCACTGTTTTTGGGAAGCCCCTGTTCTGGATTTTTCAGAAATGCCTGTGTTTTAATTTCATCTCCTTAAACAAAAGCATTTCTTAGTTAAGAAATATAATTAAAAATTTAAATAAAGCCGGGTGTGGTGGCGCACGCCTTTAATCCCAGCACTTGGGAGGCAGAGGCAGGCGGATTTCTGTGTTCGAGGCCAGCCTGGTCTACAAAGTGAGTTCCAGGACAGCCAGGGCTATACAGAGAAACCCTGTCTCGAAGAAAAAAAAAAAAACAAACAAAAAATTTAAATAAATATGCAAGTTCAGAAAAATGTGGCAGAAGGAATCTGCCGACCACCCCTCAGATTCTTATTTTTCCATGTTGGCAAATGTAGCAACTTTCATTTCTTTTCATTTTATAGTTTATTTATTCGTAGTTCAGAGGATTGAACCCAGGCCTCATGAATGTTAGGCAAGCTTCACCTTTAACCCTGGCATTACTTAAAGCGAACAATAATAAACTACTGTGAAACAGGCGCTTGCCTAAGTGTTTACAAACCAACCAACCAACAAACAAACAAAAAACTAAAAGCAACAAGACCCCTTGTTCTGTGTAAAACCATATCCAGGAAATAGTAGTGTTTTCTTCAGCTTACAGATGAGCTAATACACATTTAGAGAAGCTAACTAAGTCGCTTAAAGTCATAGAGTCAGCCAGTAGGGGAAACAGTCTGGCATCATGCGTCAGAGCAGGAAATCTAGTAGAAATATTGTGAGTGATAGGAGGAACATTAAAAGGGAAAAACGAAAGAGACTTTATTTTTAATGATTTTATTTAACCTGACAAGAGCAGAGCATTATCATTTGAACAGGTAGGTCATCCACACCCAGATTATCTGTGAACTCTTCACATTCTCTCTGCTCTAGGTCTTTGGGACACACCTCCCAGCTGGAGTCTACGCTTTCAGGAAGAGCTGGATTCCTGGCTCCGTTGACAGAGTGCTTGCTTAGTATACCTGAAGTCCTGGCTCCCATTCCTGACACGACATAAAACAAATAGCTCACACTTGTAAGCCCAACCCTTGGGAGGCTGAGGCAGGAGAATTGCTATGAGTGTGAGGTTAGCCTGGACCGCAGCGTGAGTCATCTGTAAAACAAACAAACAACAAAACTTACAATTGGTGTGGTTTCTCACACTAACAAAGCCAGTATTTAGAAGGCAGATAAGGGGGACCAGAAGTTCAAGGGCCCAGCTTGTGTACATGAGATCTTGTCTCAAAACAAAACCTCCAAACTTCATTTATACTTATATTTTATAAAACTTATACTGAAAAGTCAATAATGTGTATATTATATATGTAGTATATATAATCTACATATACTCAAGTTATAAGATTTCTCCAGTGACTAAATATATCTTCAAATTAACATTTAAATTATAATGTAATTTTAAAAGTCTTTCTTGATCACCAAAGCCATATTTCAAGTGCTCATTCAGTCGTAAGTGAGCTGCCTAGAGCCTGAATTCAGCTTTCTGCGGCTGGCTGAATCTCAGGGGAGTGAGCTTATGCCACAGCCAGAGAGAGGAAGAAAATGTGTGGGTGAAGAGAAAGCCAGTGTCAGGCTTTCCTTTTGGCTGTCATGAAAGTTCCAGTGAGTTCTGGAGTGCTAGGTAGCCAGGGAAGGAAGCTAGGCATGCTTCTCTTCTCTTCTCAGAATGTATCTTGTGAGTTTCCTAGCAATCCTGGTTCTTCAGAGGAGAGTGCCAGCTCTCAAAGTAGAACCGATTAGAGCCAAGTAGAAATGTCCACGAGCTTTTAAGAGACAGCTCATCTGCTGGGCACGCTGTGAGGCCACTGGCTATGTCCCTGTGACGGTTAGTCACTCAGTACAGGGTCCAAAGTCAAGGCCAGATCGTCTAAAGCAAACACTAGAGTTTAAAAAGATCTTGGGTCAGATACGGAGGCGCATGACTTTATTCCCAGGACTCTGGAGGCAGAGGCTGGTAGATGGCTGTGACTTCAAGTCTCTTCCTGTTCACAGAGTTTCAGGCCAGCCAGGGCTTCATAGTGAGGGCATGTCTCCAAAAAAAGCCTTGGATTTATTCCTGTGGTTGTTCGTGAGTGTTGTTAGGGTTTGGCATATGTTCTGAGATGGCTCTGGTGCTAGCCTTTTGTTTTGTTTTTGTTTTTGTTTTTCAAAACAAGGCTTCTCTGTGTAGCTCTCACTGCCTTAGAACTCAGTCTATAGATCAGGCTGGCCTTGAACTTTGAGATCCACCTGCCTCTGCCTCCCAAGCTAAGATTAAAGGTGTGAGCCACCACCATCCAGTGTGGTGCTGGCTTTTTAAATTCATGTTTATTCATGTAAATCACTTAATGAGCCTCTTCAGATATAAAAATGTACTTTTTGTTATTTCTGCCAGGAATTAGAGAGAAGTTTCAGGTTTAGAAAATCATCTTATGGAGCTGAGGAGACGGCTCAGTGGCTAAGGACATGGACTGCTCACCCAGAGGACTTGGGTTTGATTCCCAGCACGCACATGGCAGCTCAGAACAGGCTATAACCCCAGCTTCAGAGGATCCCATGCCTTTTGTGGTAGCTGTGGGCACCAGCCATGCAAGTGGTATGCAGACATAAAATAGCCATTCGCATAAAATAAAATTTGATTAAAAATAAACTTAAGGGCTAGGGAAACAGCTAAGTAGTAAAGAACTTTATGAATGTGCCAAAGTCCTAGGTTCTATCTTCAGCAACACACACACACACACACACACACACACACACACACACACACTCACTCAACTTATGAAAGATACATTATTTAATAACACACACACTCAAGGTACATTATTAAATATTAATATTTCAATTTAATACCTGAAAGATTAGTTTTAATTGTCAACTTGTCACAGTCGGTTATCACCTGGACACTCAAGTGAGGTTGTATTGGTTACATTGCTAGAGATGAGAGGTTCTGCCACTGTGGGCAGCACCATTCCCTAGGTTTGAGACCTAGACTGTGTAAGAGTAAAGAAAGCATGCTGAGTATTAAACATGCATGCTTTTATTTCTATCTGATTTTGCTTTTGGATGTGTTAGGTTCTTCAAGTTTCTGCCTTGACCTCCCCAAAGTGATAGATTATAACCCCTAATTATAAGCCAAACAAATCTTTTCTTCATAAAGTTGCTTTAGTTAGGGTATTTATTTATTTATTTATTTAGGTTTTTTGAGACAGGGTTTCTGTGTAGCACTGGCTGTCCTGGAACTCACTCTGTAGACCAGGCTGGCCTCAAACTCAGAAATCCGCCTGCCTCTACCTCCCATATGCTGGGACTAAAGGTATGTACCACCACTACCCGGCTAAGTCAGTGTATTTTAATCGCATCGACTCCTTTTTTGGAGACAGGGTCTCTCACTGGGTCCTATAGTTCACCAAATAGCCTAGGTTTGGGGGGATGTTTCTTATTTTGTGTTGGACCACAATCATAGCATCCTTGGACTGTGGGTAGGATATGCCTGGAGGAAGATCAATGAGCCACCCCACCTGTCTTCTTTTTAAACTCCAATGCCTCCTCCTTATTTTTAAATTCTAGAGAAGGGTTTTGATGTGCTAAGCTCCCCATGGCCTTGCATTTGCTCTGAAGCTCAGAGAAGACTTGAATTTGGGGTTCTTCTTCCTTAGCTCTTGGGTAGCTGGGGTAACAGACCCAAGTCTCCAAGTCCTGGGGTTTTTACTTGTTCTTTAATTAAATATTTTTTATGTTACTTGTTTATATGTGTGTCTATATGTATGCACATGCCCTCTGTCATGTGGAGGTCAGAAGGCATCTTTTGGGATTTGGTTCTCTTGTTCTACTTAGTGGGACCCAGGATTTGAACTCAAGTCCTAGAAGTTGACAAGAAGTGTCTTTATCTGCTGAGCCATTTGGCTCTTTAATTTAATAGATGATGATGGTGGTGGTGGTGGTGGTGCTGGTGGTGCTGGTGTGTTTGCATTGTCCAGGGATCAAATTCATGCTGTCAGGACTGGACAGAGAGGCCCTAGATACAAAGATATGTCTTAAATCCCGTGACCTCAGTAAGACTGTGGCAAGGAAAGCTAAGAATGAGCTCCTGGCTTGGTGTGGGGGCTCACACTGTAATCCAGCATTTAGAAGGCTGAAGCAGGAAGATCATGAGTTTCAGGCTAGTCTTGGGCCACATAGCGAGTTCAGTCTAGGCTACATTAAGACATCGTAGCGTAAGAGTAAGATCTTCTGGGGGTCAGCTTCCTGTCTTGCCTTTCCTGGGCATGCTTAAGCAGTCATTCACAAATTCACGACCCAGTAAGCATTCAGTGTCCATTTTGACACAGGCCTTCTCTGGGACTGCCTTGTTGGCCCGGTTGGCTCCTGATTTATAATCCCTGTCTTCAGCGCCCCAGGTGTGACCTGGTGTTCTTTCTCCCGGGCCTTGTCTCACACAGGACTCTGGTCACCGTTCTCTGGGGAATCTGTACTTTTGTACTTTAATACAATACCACATGTTGTGGTGACCCTTCAACTATAAAACTTAGTTGTTGCTGTTGCTTAACTGTAATTTTGCTATTGTTAGGAGTTGTAAGGTAAGCATTCTGTGTTATCTGATGGTCTTGGATGACCCCTGTGAGAAGGTCGAATGACCCTGAGGGGATTGTGACACATAGGTTGAGAATCCTGGCTTTAGGGACAAACAGGAAGTGCCGAGGACATCTCTCTTGAGAACCTGGAGATACAGGAGGTGTGTGCCTACGGTGAGTGGTAGAATTGGGGATTTTACTTGGAGAGGATTTGGACCAAATCCTGAGACAGATTCACATATTAGATTTACTGACAGAGTCGAGAGAGTATATCATAGACTAAATTCCATACACGCCCTTAAAAATCCCCCAGAGATTAGCTGGGAGATGAGAAAACACTGGCTCTGGCTGATAAGTCCACGCTCTGTGGGTCACCCAGTTCTGCAGACCTGGCTCTGCCCGGGGAACGCCAGGAAGGAGGACGCCTGCTAAAGAGGCGGGGATTTCAGTGTGTGGAAACTCTGGATTTTCTATACAAGTGCTCAATTGTCTCTCGCCTCATCTCTAAGAGTCACCTGTGACCGTGAGGAGAGAAGGTGACAGAATAAAAGGTTCATTATTTTCGTTCTTGTCTCTCTGAAAACTATCACTCCACAGTTTGATTCTCCCTGATTCAAGGAGAAAAATGAGATCCGAGGGAAGTTTTGAGCTGTTTTGGCTTTCCCTCTCTAACTGTCCTGGCTCAGGGGGTGGAGGGCAGTGGAAATGTACAGTGGGGTTGAGAGCCACTCTTGTGCCACACAGCCCAGCTTCGTCCTTGTTCCTTCTCCTCTATCCCCTCCCCTCCTCATTTTTTATTCTTTCTCTAGGGATCAAGCGCTGTCTCCTGCCCTCTCATTTGCAAGCTAGCAGCGCTCTGACAAAACTAAGGTGGGCTAAATGAATGGGCTAGAATGAAAACCTGTCTAGAAAAACATAGACAAAAATGCTTGAGAAAAATTGAATTGAGCAGAGTCTAATGAACATGGAACTGTGCCGCGAGACGGAGGGGTTCAGTGCGTTCAGCTCCACAGCCTGGGCTGGCTGCGTTTGTGGACAGAGATGGGAATCGAGGTATCAGATCAGCTCTGCTGGGGACGATAGACATGGGCTTCATTCAAACTGTCGACTAATGCAAACTTAGAGGCTGTAAAAGTGATTTGGTAATTTACTTTGGAATCTCAATTTGGGAGACACAGACTCATCTAGCTCGAATTCAGTGTCACAGAGTTCTGGGCAATAGGGGCTTCTGCGAGGTACTGAGTATGGTGGTGAGGACCATGCCGAGGACAGAAGACAAGGAACGGAATGTCTAAGTGGAACGGAAATGTCCGTAAACCACAGGCCCAATACCATTTTGGTGTGCACCTCGAGCCAGTGGGTGCACAGTAATTGTCTGGTTCTTCCAGACACGGTGGTCGGTCAGGGGTTGCGGGTGAACAAAGGTCACATTCCTAGGCAGTAAGTAGCTTGAGCTGAATCAGTCCCGTCCCTCCTAGAAGGAACAAAGTTCTTCCCAGGTTGCTTTCTCCGTAATTGTTATCCCCACAGAACATCCTCCGATTATTTGGTGGTGGTCTGTAATTGGCTGAAGTCTGGCTGTTGTGATTGGCTGGCTGAGCGTCAAGAGTACACAAAGGTTTTTGCCTGTGCTAGGTTTTCCATTACACTACAGTAGGTTGAAGTTCCGTTGGATGGAATTATCCTCAGGGCAAATTTAGCTGGATTTATAAACGCAAAGCAAAGGGGGTGGGTAGGTACCGCGGGAGAGCACGTGCTTTGGCCGCGTTAGCATTTCTCATGAAGTTCTTGTGTTCCTCACCTACGGAAACAATGACTGTCTTTCAGAGTTTCATTAGGAACAATAGAGACATCTGTATAGGACTGAACCTGTGTCTACAGTAAAAAACACTCAAGAGACTCAAGAGATTTAGTCCTTTTTTTTTTTTTTTTTTTTGGAGATTGACCCTCCAACTATAGCATAGCAAGCTTGGAACTCACTATGAGTCTCAAACTGGACTCAAACTGACGACGGTAATCCTCCTGCTTCAGCTACATGACTGTCAAATTACAGGTGTAAGCTACTACGCCTGGCTCAAAAGTATAACTCTTCACTAAGTCGGAGATCTGCTAAGGAATGAGAGCTCATCAAAGGTCTTTGTGCCTTGGGCCTAGCAGTGTACCAGAAGGAAGGACAATTTGGTGTTCTAACAGGCAGCTTGCTTCTGAATCTTAGCAGTGAGTAACCTGTATCTATGTACTTCCAAAATTCATATGCTTGACATCCCTTTAAACTATGCGGCAACCTTGATCGGGGCATAGTGGGAGTCTATAATCCCAGCTACTCTGAAATGAGCTGAGGTGGACAGACCTTGAAGCCAGAGTTGAAGACTAGTATAGGAAGCAAGGTAAAGCCTCATCAATTAATCATTTGATCAATCAAACAATTTAAAAATTTATCGAGATATATTTTACATGCAATAACATGTAATCATTTCTATATAATCGGACAAGCAAATTTCTATTTACAAATTAGATTAAGTCCTGAAGAAGTTCTCAAAGAACAAGTCTCAAATCATTTAATTCTGACTTTTTTACTCCACCAAACAATTCAGCGGTTCTTAATCTGTGGATTACGACCATCAGAAAATATATTTCCGGTGGTTTTAGGGAACAGAGACAATGTTCCTTTATAAAATTATAGTTGTGAAGTAGCAAAAAAAAATAATTTTATGGTTGGGGGGGTCATCAAAACATGAGGAACTGTATTAAAGGGTCGTGGTGTCAGGAAGGTTGAGAACTGTTCCTCTAATTACAATGATCGCTGTCTGGTTGACCCACCAGGAAGGGATTGAATCAGCCATGAACTTCAAGGTCCGTTTGGTGCTGTAGGAAAGGAAAGACACACCTTTCCTCACCCCTCACCCAGCATTAGATGATGACCAACACTCCTAAGATAAAAGACAGGTTAACAAGAGAAAGAAAGGTCTAGCTAAGTAGTCACAAGACTCTTCAGTTTAAAGACTCAGAGATATGGTAGAAAGGACCTGGTACCCCACTAAGGCTTAGCTGTTAAGAATGGCGAGCAGAAAGATGAAGCACAGGCAGCTGAGCTGAGTGGTGATGAGCAGCAAGGCCTGTCTGGATTCTTTGGGGCTCCTCTGTTGAACTGTGTTTCCCTCCTGGGAGTGAAGGAGCAAGAGCTTCGGAATTGAAGATCTTCATGTCTTCATGTTCAGCTGCTGTTACACAGGAGGGCTGGGGAAGATAAGGATGATACTTTTAGGTCTTTCTGGTTGGCTCCTGCAGAAAGGGGTTCTAGTTTCTATGACTTGCCCTGGAGGAACATGCAGGGGAAGAGACAAAAGATCAGGAGGAGGTCAGGGTGAGAGAGAGGTTCCTTCTGAGGTCCCCATTTGGGGGTATTGTCTTCCATGTTCCATCAGTGTGCTGTGTATCCTTATAAACTAATCATTCAACTTACTGGTTTCATGCAGGGTTTGGTTCATTTCCGAGGGATGGCTGTGTTTTCTGCTCAATGCTGAGATTTCAAAGCTGGAAGCAAGAACCTGTGTGTCTTAGGGTTTCATTGCTGTGAAGAGACACTGTGACCAAGGCAACTCTTATAAAGGTTAACATTTAATTGGGGCTGGCTTACAGTTTTAGAGGTTCGGTCCATTATCATCATGGTGGGAAGCATGGCAGCTAGCAGGCAGACATGGTGCTGGAGGAGCCAAGAGGTCTACATCTTGATCCAAAGGTAGCCAGCCAGGAGGAGATTGCTATTCACAGACAGCCAAGAAGGGACTGGAATTCCATTCTCCACAGGCCAAGCATTCAAACACTCAAGTCTATGGGGGGGCCATACCTATTCAAACCATCACACCATACAATGAAGCATTATCCTGATAGTGTCTCTTGGAGGGTGTTGGGCTTTGTCATTCGATATAGCAATAAACTAAGGATCAGGTGGATACTTCATAACTATTCAGAATGTAGGTCTTCAATCTGTAGAATTTATCAGTGCCATCTGGGCTGAAGATTATTAGTGCAAGAGAAAGAGGAAGATGGTCATTGACACCTAGCTATTACTCTGTCCCACCCCCTCCCCCTTGGAGAGGAGGGTCGCTATGTGCACGGAAGTCACTGGATATTTCTTACATGTATAGGCAGGCTTGATCCTAACAGATCAGTCTTGGCTTTGGTGTAGACTTAGCACTTAGAAATTCCCTAATAAAATTCACAAATGAGAACAGAAACAAGAAATGGAAATTGAAAAAGCAGCCGGTGGCCCTAACTGTCTGTGATGGTTTGTATATGCTTGGGCCAGGAGTGGCACTATTAGGAAGTGTGACCTTGTTGAAGTAGGTGTGTCACTGTGGGTGTGGGCTATAAGACCCTCATCCTAGCTGCCTGGAAGTGAGTCTTCTACTAGCAACCTTCAGATGAAGATGTAGAACTCTCAGCTCTTCCTGCACCATGTCTGTCTAGATACTGCCATGCTCCCACCTTGATGATATGGACGGAGTCTCTGAACCTGTAAGCCAGCTTCTATTAAATGTTGTCTTTCTAAAAGACTTGCCTTGGTCATGATGTCTGTTCAAGACACTGTCCAAGCATGTGTCTCTCTTCCTTTTACTAATTGCTTTTAATTCTTCTTCTTCTTCTTCTTCTTCTTCTTCTTCTTCTTCTTCTTCTTCTTCTTCTTCTTCTTCTTCTTCTTCTTCTTCTTCTTTTTTTTTTTTTTTTTGAGACAGGGTTTCTCTGTATAGCCCTGGCTGTTCTGGAACTCACTTTGTAGACCAGGCTGTCCTCAAACTCAGAAATCCGCCTGCCTCTGCCTCCCAAGTGCTGGGATTAAAGGCGTGTGCCACCACCGCCCGGCTATCAATTCTTTTTGTTCACCATTTGTCTTTGTTCTTTGATAGCATCTTGATATATAGCCCAGGCTAGCCTTGAACTTGAGTTGATCCTCCTGCCTCAATCTTCCCAGAGCTGAGATTACAGGATTTAACACTCTTGTCTTATTCATTCAATTTGAAAATGTAAGCATTGTGTGCTTGTAGCTTCCTTTCTGAAGGTGCTGGCATCATCCTGCATGCAGGGCTGTGGGGGGCTGTGACTTAATACCCAAACAGAGAGTGCACCTCCCCACGGGTCCTTGGCAAACATTGTGTATGCACTGGTCTCTGAGGTTCCTCGTTTATTTTATGAGGACATTCCAGTCTCTACATTTCAAAGCAAACATGGGCTTGAGGATGGAAGCCAGGACTGGGAATCAGGTGACAGTTTAAAACTTTCCAGTGTTTTTAAGCTCGTTGGAAAAGCCCTGCTCATTGGTTTTCAAATCTCATAGAGCCGATCTCACAGCTCCTGGTGAGTGAAAGGGAAATCCATGAATTGGGATTTGGGTATTTTTCATAAACATACTTGTGCTGGCTAGTTTTATGTCAACTTGACACAAGTAAGAGTCATCTGAGAGAAACAAACCCCCATTTAGAGAATGTCTCCATAAGATTCAGCTGTGAGGCATTTTCTTAATCAGTGATTGATGGGGAGCAGGTTCAGCCCACAGTGGGTGGTGGGATCCCTGGGCTGGTGGTCCTGAGTTCTTAAGAAAGCAAGCTGAGCAAGCCAGTAAGCAGCATCTCTCCATGGCCTCTGTTTCAGCTCCTGCCCGGTTTGAGTTCCTGTCCTGACTTCCTTCAGTGATGAACAGCAAGGAGGGAGTGTGAGCCAGATAAACCCTACTATATATTTAATACATGAGAATATATATTAAAGCCAGCACAATGCCAAACATTTTCAGTAAGTTTTGATTCAGACCATTGCGTTTTTTGATTTGTAGGATGACTGGAGAGGGCCAGCTATTGACATATTGGCCTCTGAAACTGTGAGCTGTTTAAAGCCTTACATTTCTGTCTAATGGTCCTAAGACTGAAAGCACAGTGCATAAAGGATATGTCATGATTTGATATTTCTGCCCAGTGTAAAAACTCAGATTTAAAAAATGAGACATACTTCAAATACAGGAAAAGGCAATTTGTGGGTATACAATGCAATGAGTGTGGGCGGATGATTATACTGTGTGACTGTTACCCAAAACAAGACACACACTCACATACACACATATACTTATATACACATATATGTACACAAATAA
Source organism: Mus caroli (assembly GCF_978045245.1). Taxonomy (NCBI): domain Eukaryota; kingdom Metazoa; phylum Chordata; class Mammalia; order Rodentia; family Muridae; genus Mus; species Mus caroli. The sequence continues at coordinate 95,147,666 of NW_028227264.1, forward strand.
ACACATATACATATGCATACCTACATATACACAGACATACAAACATGCACATGTACATATATATACACATATACATATAAATATATGCATACAAACTCACACATATATATGCAGTATATGCATACATACATACACACATAAGGACACATGCATACATATAGACACATTCACATATATACATTCACACATATACACATATACAAATACATACACACACACACACACACACACACCTGTAAACCTCCCTCCCATCTGGAAAGTTCTTATGGACTCCTGTAATCAGCACCGGCTCTTCGAAAGGGTACTCTCTCACGGCTCTCCCTTTCGAATCGTCCCCTCCCGCTTTCTGTTTTGTTTTTGAATTCTTCCCTGACAGGGTCTCAGTAGCTCAGGTTATCTCATTTTCACTTTCCTGTCTCGTCCTTCTGAGACCTGGGGCCACAGGCCTGTGTCACCACACTCAGCTTCAAGGACACAGGGATAACCCCTGAATTAGCTCAGAGTAGTCAGCCCCGACTGTCTGGATATCTGGGGCTTCACAGGAAGACTGGAAGCAGGCAGTGCCAAGTCTCTGGCCTGCCCGTGTCTGTTCTGGCTTTCTTTCCTTTCTTTGCTTTTTCGTGGATATTTTAGAAGCAGCTGTTCAGCTTCTAGGAAAATGTCTTCCAGGACTTAGATTAAGATCGAATTACTGGTCAATTAGGAGGGAATGAGCCAGGGGTGGTGGGGGCACACCTATCAGCCCAGAACTCAGGAGGCTGAGGCAGGAGGATCATGAGTGTAAGGGGAATCCTAGTCAGTGCCACATGACCCTGTTGTGCCCTCTTCTGACACTGGGAATAGGAGGAGGCCTGATGGAGAATATGTCTCTCTTTTCTTTCTGTCTCCTGCTTTGAGACAGGGCCTCCTATATGCCAGCCAGGCTGGCTTTGAAGTCACTTTGTAGCTGAGTTGATGCTCCTACCTCCAGCTTCTGAGTGCTGGGGTGACAGGCACGCAGCAGCACCTCCGTTCCATGTCATGCGTGCTGGCCAAGGACTGTGCCAGTGGGCTCTCTCCTGACTTCACACTGCTGGCATCTCTTCAGTGATGTGATATCAGAAAAACAGAAGGGGTCTTAGTCAGGGTTTCTATTCCTGCACAAACATCATGACCAAGAAGCAAGCTGGGGAGGAAAGGGTTTATTCAGCTTACACTTCCACACTGATGTTCATCACCAAAGAAGTCAGGACTGGAACTCACACAGGGCAGGAACTTGGAGGCAGAGGCCATGGAGGGGTGCTGCTTACTGGCTTATTTCCCCTGGCTTGCTCAGTCTGCTTTCTTATAGAACCCAGGACCACCTGCCCAGGGATATGGCACCACCCACAATGGGCCCTCCCACCCTTGATCACTATATTGAGAAAAGTCCTTACAGCTGGATCTCATGGAGGCATTTCCTCAAGGGAAGCCCATTTCTCTGTGATAACTCCAGCTTGTGCCAAATTGACACACAACACCAGCCGGTATAGAAGGGAAGGAGCTCACAGGACAAACAATTGCAGAATTATCTAATTTGGATGGCTTTCACTTGAGTGAGAAGCACCGCTCTCTGAATTGGGTGACAGCTGTCCAGCATCTCACACAGGACACAATTAAAATTAAGATAGGATCAGAAACTTGGGAAGACCCAGGAGCTAAACAGCTAACGACATACAGAAGCTGATACGTCAAGGGGCACTCTCTTCAGTAACCTCATCTTCCTGTCCTTCAATTGTCATTTAGTCATTTAACAAACACTTATTGAGTACTCAACATATGCCTATGTTCTGGGGAAAAAATGTGGCAGAAGTGTGAGGAATTTCCCATTCTCTTTTTTTTTTTTTTTGGTTTTTTTTGAGACAGGGTTTCTCTGTGTAGCCCTGGCTGTCCTGGAACTCACTTTGTAGACCAGGCTGGCCTCGAACTCAGAAATCCGCCTGCCTCTGCCTCCCGAGTGCTGGGATTAAAGGCGTGCGCCACCACGCCCGGCTCGAATTTCCCATTCTCATGGGACTGAGGTATCCTTAAATAGACAGCTGGCCAGGACCCCAGATGAGAGCTCCCAGTTACAGGCTTAATGTGTTCCCTTAGCTAGGCAGACTCAGCAGAACTTAGTTAAAAGCTATCGACTTCATTTATTAACATGTTCAATAAGACCCAGTAATTGCCTACCCTGTGTTAGGATTTGTCTGATTCCCCAAAGGAGAGAAATGAGAAGAGCAGTTCCTGTCTTGTGCTTGTCAAATGTTGGCGTTAGTAAGAAAAGACTTAGTGTTTGTTAAAAGCATGGATTTCTTGACTTAGTACATAGAAGATGGTGCCCAAGGGTCTGGGGTTGTCACAGGCATCCCGGGAGAATCTGATGTTGGTGATATGTCGGCTAACCTTGGGTGACAACCTATGGGGTGGCATTAGAGAAAAAGAACAGTAACCCCTTGCTTACATGACTGTGTGGGGATAAGGAAACCTGGAGGAAGGGAGATCCACACCAGCCCCAGAAGCTTCAAAAGCCTCAAGTCATCTGCCATTGTGCTTGTGTGACATCGGGCCAGTGACATTAACACCATGCTGACATCGTAAGTCTCAATGAATGATTGATTATAAGATTTTATGCCTGGTAGGGCTGAGGAGATGGCTCAATGGTTAAGATCACTGTTGTTCTTCTAGAGGTCCAGAGTTCAATTCCCAGCAACCACACGGTGGCTGACAACCATTTTACAATAAGATCTGATGTCCTTTTCTGGCATGCAGGGATACATGCAGGTAGAGCATTCATGTACATAAAAATTAATAAAAAAATAATTAGAAAAGAATGCTAAAAAAAAAAGAATTTATGCCTGGGAGTTTAGTTCTCTTTATTCTTTTCTTCTTCATTTATTGAATGATAGAGTCTCTATGTAGCCCTGAATGTCCTGGGTCTTTCTATGTAGACCAGGCTGACTTTGAACTTACAAAGATCTGTTTGTCAATGGTTTGCAAGTGCTTGGATTAAAGGCACCACTAGCTTCATTTTCTGTTTTTAGCTGCGTGTCACATCTCATTACATAGGGCAGAATGAGCTCTAACTTCTCATCTCCCAAGTCCTGTGATTATAAGAACACTCCATCGCTCTGGAACCCAAGTCAATCCTAACTGGTGTGCTAGAATGGTCTTCCACAGTTTGGTCTCCCAAATGGCCCAAATCTCTAATATGCCTTGATATCCATTATAAAGGGTTCACATAATAAGAGAAGTATAGGCCCTAGAAAGAGAACTCAGCAGTTAAGAGCACTGGCTGTTCTTCCAGAAGGACCAGGGTTCAGTTCCGAGTACTCACACAACAGTTTGAAACCATCTATCAGGTTGTGACACCCACTTCTGGCCTTCTTGGGCACCAGACACATGTGTGATGCACAGAGATGCAGGCCAAGTTCTAATGCATATAAAATAAACTAATAACAATAAGATATATAGTATAATAAATATAATATAATAAAATTTAAAAAAATAAGAGAAAGATTTGATCTTGGAGAATGAGTCAGGAACTTTCCAAAACCGGAAGTGAGGACTGAGATCGCCTGTCTTCCCAGCTGCTATACAGAAACACTGTAGACCCACCCACTGCCACATGGCCTGCCCAGAGAGGGTGCCATTAAGATTCTAAGTATGTGGTAGAGAGATGGACGAGAAAGAGAAGCAGAATGGTTTGAGCCTTATGAGGAGAGGTGAAATTGGGGACTTTCAGGTTCTGAGGAACAGCCTGATGTGAGTAGCCTGCCCTACCACCTGAGACCACAGTGACCATTCTGCCACTGAGGGCCACATCTGTGCCCATGGCCATGCAGCAGCAGGGGCCTGTGATGATGTTGGTGGCACTTGACACCATCAAAGGCCATGCAGAAGTCCCCAGTCTGGGCTTCCCCCTGGGATCATGTTGATATCCAAGGGTTATGTGGAGCTGGCTCCACCCCTCATTGACTGGGGTACTCTGGAGAGCTGGCACTACTCCTGTTTTTCTTGCAGATTGCAGCACTCAGGGGAGTGCCCCCCTCCTTGCTGAAGCAGAACATTAGAGCTAGTCCTTGTGGTGGGGACTGGGGTGTGAGTGCAGGAGAGCTGGTCCCACCCCTTGTCCAGGTGTGGGTAAGGAAGAGATGCTCACTCTTGCTGCCTGTGGCAGGTGGGAGAGCCGAGGTCATGAGGTCACGAGAGCAGGAGAGCCTTGCCCCAGAAGCAAAGGCCAAGTGAGCCAACCCTGAGGGCATGAGAACAGGGAGAGCTGGTCCCACCCCTTGCTGGCTGAGGCAGTAGGCCAGTTAGCCAGGGCAGTGCTGGAGAGCTGGCTCTGGAGCTGTGCGTGTGGGAGAGCTGGCAGGCTGACCAACTCAGCTACCACTCAGGCCACGATCCAGGACGATGAATTGGCCCACCTTGTATCTACCTCATCTATGAACTGCTGGAGCACCTGAAGGGGCCGTCCTGCAGACCCAAAGCTGCAGGATCTCCATGACCCAGGGCAGCAACAGGATATCTGAGAGGAGACCCGGTGAAGATCCACTATAATAACATAGCAAGAGCAAGAGGCCTCGGATGAGACCAATGACTCAGTGCAAGGAGCTTTTGCAAGTAAAGATGTTTGGACAAAGGGGGATGCTGTGTGAGATGCACCATGACACTGCATGATGAGATTTTTTTATTTTATTTTATTTTGGGGGAGGAGGTTGGGGAGATGGAGGGCAGATATGAAGGAATGGGGGAGTTGAGTGGGATTGGGGGTGCACGATGTGAAACTTACAGAGAGTCAATAAAAAGTTAAGGGGAAGACTGCCAGAACCCTGGCAGCCTCGAGGGAATGCCTTTAATGTCAGCAGTCAGGAGGGATAGAGTGGCCCAAAGTGGGATGCTCCATCACTTGTCATTCCACAAGACAGTGACAACAGGCAGCTGATGTGATCTGGGCGATTCCCACGGCTGAGATTCTCTCTTCTCTACACAGGGTCAAATTGACAATAAACATGCTAACCAGCACATGGCTTACAGAGGGGCATCATGTTTTGCTTTAATATGGGGCCAGGGATCCAAACTCAGAAGCTGAGGCGGACTGAGCAATCCCCAACCCCATTTTGAGGCAAAATCCTGCTATATTTGTGCAGGCTGGCTTTAAACTCATGGTCGTTTTGTGTGCTTCGAAATGTCTGTTTTGTTCCTCCTGTCTCTCAATCTGTAAAATAAGGATGAAGATAGTGCCCACCTTAAAAGACTGTCATTTGGACCAAATGGTCAATTCAAACAAAATAATGTGTTATTGGTTCGGTCATGGGATGGAACCCTCTCCCAATGGGATTCATGCTCTTTTATGTTGTGTGTGTGTTATATGTGTGCAATAAGCATGCATATATGCATGTTTTTGCGTGTGAGTGCAGACATCGCTCTATCACAGTGCTTGAGTAGAAGTCAGAGGACAATCTTGGGTGTCACTTCTAACCTCCCAGTTCTTTTTTGGGTCTCTCTTTGTTCTGCTTCATATGCCATGGGGTTAGCTGGTCCATGAGCTTCGGAGAGGCTCCTCTCCATCTCCCACCTCACCATAGAAGCACGGGATTACAGATGTGTGTGATGGCACCAAGTTCATGTGTGTTCTGAGGATTCACATTCACACTTGCATGGCAAATGCTTTACCCACAGAGCCATCTCCCCAGCCCTGGGGAATCAGTGTTCTTAGCAAAGATGTCCAGGGAGCTCTCTTGACTCCTCCTACCATGTAAGGTTGTACTGCAAAGTGGCCCTCTGTGTGCTGGAAGCAGGTTCTCACCAGAAACTGAAGCCCTGGGCAACCTGGCTTTCAACCTCTCACCGTTCAGAATCATGAGAAATGAGTTTCAGTTAATATGGCACGGATTTTATGGTATTTTGTTGTGATTGCCCAAATCGCTAAGGCAAGTGGACGAATGATTTTTGGAAGTCGTCGGTGGTGTAGCACACTTGATTGAGCACAGAAGCAACCCCAGCCTGCTATTGACTATCTGACCCTGTGTGGGCTTTGGGGTTTCAGACCAGCAATCAAAGGAGACATAACATTTCAATCTTGCTCACATGAAGTTTAATGCACCAGCCACACAAAGAACTTCAGAGGCCCTGGTTCAGAGGCGATGGTGATGTTTCTTATCCTCACCATCCCGTGTGTAGTTAAAATGAAACCATGATTAAGCCATAGATAAGTAAGTGCCAGTCCAACACAGTTCTGATTTCCCCCTCAAATCCTTTTCTCTTTGGTCAAAGTTCGTAGTTAGCAGGCTCTTGTCGCGGCAGCTGCAGACACATTGTTCCCTTCCCCCACTGCCCATTCCCATTGGCTGCGTTCACTTTCTTCTCTCTGTTAGGCAGCTTCCCTCTGCTTTTCTATTACACACACACTCCATTACTCTCTCTATTTTCCACCTCCACAGGGCTCCTCCTCCTCATGATCCCCTTTCTACTTTGTCACACACACACACACTCTCTGTCTCTGTCTGTCTCACACAGAGACAGACAGACAGATAGATGATAGTAGATAGATGATAGATGGATAGATAGATTAATATATATATGATAAATAGATGATAGATATAAATAGATGATAGATGATAAATGGGTGGTAGATGGTAAATAGATGATAAATAGATATTGGATATACAGATAGATGATAGATGGTAAATAGATGAAAGATGATAGGTAGATGATAGGTAGATGATAGATAGATGATAGATAGATAGATAGATAGATAGATAGATAGATAGATAGACGATAGATAGAGAGGTACAGATTGAAGCTCCACGTGTAAGTGACGACATGGAATTTGACTTTCAGAGTCTGGCTGAATGCTCTGCTGCCACACCCATCTTCCTGACATGTCATGCTTTCATTGTTCTTTGGCTGCATAGAGTTCCACTGTGCTCTTGGACCAGCTCCTTTATCCATTCACGAGTTGGCGGGCAGCTCCGTCTTACTTCCTGGCTATTGTAAAGAGCTTAGCGTCTTCTCGACTCAAACACACAAGCAAACACCTCCTAACTTCCTGAGTGCTTTTCAGAGGATGTGAAACTCTTCCTAACTTTCTTTGGGTGCTGCGTTGTTAGGGTCCAGCTCTGCTCCTTCTGCCTCTGGAGAAAGTGGCCCCAAGCTGCCTTTCAGCTGAACTGTTTGCTCTCTCCCAGGTTTTCCAGAACTTTCTCTGCATCTCAGCTTGGAATCTGACCTCAACCCCAGCCTGTGGGACAGTCAGTAAACATTTGTGACCTCTCTCTTCTGGGGCCACAGGGCCTGTTCTCCCTGCCTACCTGTGGCACTTAAGGTCAAGCTTAGGTCTGCAGAAATAGTTACAGGATTCTTATGTGAGGGGCCAGGGCTCTGTTTTCATTATGATTAGTGCAGGAACTGAGGTTGCAGGAACTGAGCAGTATGGCTTGATTTGGGGTCACCTATGCCTACAGCCAGGACTGTGCCACATACACATTATTTTAAAGTAGCAGTTCTCAATCTGTGGGCCATGGCCCCTGGGTGGGGACGGAGGTCGAATGAACTCTTTCACAGGGGTCAAGTATCAGATATCCTGCATATCAGACATTAACACTATGATTTGTAACAGTAGCAAAGTTTAGCAACAAACATAATTTTATGGTCGGGGGTTGCCACAACATGAAGAACTGTATTAAAAGGTCGCAGTGTTAGAGAGATTGACAACCACCGTTTTGGAGAATCCTCACTCCTGTTCTCATTCTCCAACCGAGGAAACGATGCTGGTCTTTGAACAGGTCCACGTGACAGTTTCAGCACTTGGTTTAGAGAAAGGAACACAGGCAGCCACTCTCCTGTGCAGAGAGTAGATCACAGGCAACACTGTGTCTCCTTTCAGTGGCCCGTCCTTTCTAGTCTAGCAAGAACAATGGTACTTGCAACTTGAATCCTTCAACCTATGATAAGGCAGAGGACATTTAAGGCTAGCAGGTACCATCTCCCCCTGCCTCCTTAGCTTGGAGAAGTATCACCTGATTGGATTTCCTTTTCACTCTGTTTTCAGCCTGACTTCTTGTGAGGAGAAGCATCAAGAGGCGACACTCTTGTTTGTGAGCTGACACAAATGATGCTTGGGAAAACTACAGGCTGTGGAGGAGTGGCTTCCAGGTCTAATCTGAGAGTTATGAACATATATGTCCAGTTAAGGAACTGAGTTTGCCTGCAAGGGTTTCCATGCTGTCTTCACTGTGATAGGGGGATAAATTCCTTCAAAGGAAGGAAGAGACAATGACAGACAGATGCACGAGAGTACTGGGAGCCATTCCAGGGCTCATGTTGGAGACTCTCATGTGTGGGCTTATCTGCTCATCTGTGTGTTCTTGGTTAGAGACAGGGAAGCACTGTGTGCACTCTGTGTCTTTTATCTGCTATGGTACCCAGTATAGGGCAGGATACAGATGGACAAATGAGTGCAGAGATGGAGGGAGGGAGTGGCATAAGGAAATGAGAAGCGGAAGAAAAGATCTGTGGACCAGAAAGGCATTTGGGAGCATGTAGGGAGAGGTACCTGAAGACAGACTGAGAATCCACACTGACCCATCTTCTCTCACTGTGTAATCTTGGGGAATATACCTGTCCAGGCTCCATTTAGAAAACCTTGTACATGCAGGTTAAATGGTCTTTATGTGGTTTGTATGGGGCTCAACGAAACATTGTGTCCTAGGTGAGTCATGAAACATTGTATCACAGGCCATTTCATTCCTGTGGACAATCTAGGTTTTTAAATAAAACAGGTGAATATTGTTTGAGTTTTACAAGGGTTTGATGAGTAGTGTGGCATCTAGCTGACTAACATTTGTGATGATACTGTGTTTAAGAATGGCTTGAAATGCCGGGTGGTGGTGGCGCACGCCTTTAATCCCAGCACTTGGGAGGCAGAGGCAGGTGGATTTCTGAGTTCGAGGCCACCCTGGTCTACAAAGTGAGTTCCAGGACAGCCAGGGCTATACAGAAAAACCCTGTCTCAGAAAAAAACAAAAACAAAACAAACAAAAAGAATGGCTTGAAATAAGCCAAGTGTAGTGACACACGCCTTTAATTCCAGCACTGGGAGGAGGATCTCTGAAGTCAAGGCCAGCCTGGTCTACAGAGTGGGAGTTCCAGGACTGGAAGGACTAGATAGGGAGACTTAGTCTTGTAAACAAACAAACAAAAAGCAAATACAAGCAGACCAATGAATGTCTGGAGAGCAGGAAGTAAGAGGCGTTGGAGTGAGCTATGTAGAGAAACAATGAGGAAACTGAGTGACTGAGTCACCTTGAGGCTCCCGAGGGAAGATAATGAGGCGCTTCCCTTAGAGGCTTGCAGGCTTTTGACTGGCCTGATGTTTATTTACCCAGGCTCTGGCTCTAAGGAAACCGTCTCATCCTAAGCTTTCCAGGAAAGTGATTAAGCAATAGCGCCAAGACCAAATCCACCCTCCCTATAAGCTGATTCTCTCAGGTATTTTGTTGTAGTGATGTAGCGAACACAAATTACTCTGTGATAAATAATCATTTATGATTCTTTTTATAAGCATTCCTGAGGTGGGCAAGAAGGATATAGGACTTTTCCAATTTTATCGTTTTATATATGACTTAACATTATATAGTTGGGTTTTTCTCTGAAGGTCTGTTTTTATTTTTGAAATTATAATTCTAATTATAATGCTTCCTTCTCCTCTTTCCTCCCTTCAAACCCTCCCATTTATTCCTCCTTGCTTTCTTTGAAATTCATGGTCTCCTTTTCAGGAATTGTTATCACATGCATATATGGATTTATATAAATATGTAAAATATGAAAATATGCTTTATAAAGATAATATTCTTATAAACATATATTTTAATACTTATAAAATATATATCTATAGATAAATGTAATAACATATATAAATATATAAGCTTTATACACATACACAATAACACACACACACATATATGTTGCAGGATATTTAATCACACTGTAAAATCCAAGATTGTGTTATTTACTGAAAAACCCTGTTTCTAGTTGTAGTATGGCTCAGCCCTTAGCACACACCTTAATTCCTCTGGACAGAATGCAGACATTTCCTTACTCCCAAACAATGAAGGTAAAGTTAGTTTGTAAAAGGAAACACTGATGTTTGAAAGTGATGTCTAATTGAGTAGCAGACAAAGTGATGAATCAGAGAAAGATTCGACAGAACATGGTATGCCCAACTCTCATGAGAAGAAAGAGGAAAGGGAAGCTACTTAAGGAGCCATGTAGAGAGAGAAGAGGAAGGAAAAAATTAAGTTTTACTGGAACAGTTGTAGAGAGACAGGTTGCAGAGAGAGAACAAGCTAGACATTGGTGAAGATAGAACGAGTCAGAGAATGAGAATGAGCCAGAAGATTAGAACAGATTGGCAGAAATAGTCTGTGGCCAAGAAGAGCAATTCAGGAGAAGCCTAAAGAAGCCAGATTGAATCAATAAGCATGGAGAGAAGTTTGAGCCAGAGCAGCTGAGTTGAACAGTCAAGAGATCAGAAAGAGCCGGGCAGTGCTGGTGCATGCCTTTAATCCCAGCACTTGGGAGGCAGAGGCAGGCTGATTTCTGAGTTTGAGGCCAGCCTGGTCTACAGAGTGAGTTCCAGGACAGCCAGGACTACACAGAGAAACACTGTCTCAAAAAACAAAACAAAACAAAACAAAACAAAACAAAACAAAACAAAACAGAGATCAGAAAGAACTAGGAAGGGGTGAGCGTATTCAGCAGTAACTCTCAAAGGCTGAAAGCATTCTAGATTGTACAGAGGCTAGAAGCTTCCTGGGCTAGGCCTTACTTCTGCCTAGGTTAGCAGACAGAAGTAAGCCTTGGAAATGACAATTGGAGCAGAAGAATAAATGATACTTTTACAAACACACACACACACAACCCCTTCCCTCCATCCTCAGTCTGTATATTACTCATATGTACATTTTTAGTGCTGACCATTTGGCATTGGATAGCCAATTGATAACCAATCTTCCTTAAAGAAGCCCATTTCCCCCACTCTCCTTAGTTGCCTGCAGTTGTGTGTGGAGGGTTGAGGCCTTGTGGGCTTTCCCCCATCTTGGCATGCCTCTTGGTGTCATCCTTGTTCAGCTCAGGTGTAGGCAGTCGAGTTGGTGAGACTTTATGGGCGTAGCTTCTGACGTTACTCAGAGATGCAGTCTCACAGCAAACTCCCTGAGCCTTTGGTTCCTACCATTTCTCTGCTCTGTTTCATGTCGACTGGACAGAAGCTGGCCCTCCTGCTTCAGCCTCCCAGGTACTGGGATTTACCTGTGTATAGCAGCACAGCTTAGGTTTTTTGTTTTTTGCTTTTTTTTTTTTTTTCAAGACAAGGTTTCTCTGTGTAGCCCTGGCTGTCCTGGAACTCACTTTGTAGACCAGGCTGGCCTTGAACTCAGAAATCCGCCTGCCTCTGTCTCCCGAGTGCTGGGATTAAAGACATGTGCCACCACGCCCAGCGCTTTTGTTTTTAATCTAATTTATTTTATTTATGACTAGGTGAACAGTCACATAACCAAAATGTTAGAAATTGAGAGTTTATCTGAGGCTGGCTGGAAGTAGTGGGAAGATGGAGTGGAAGGGAAAGTTTGGTCAGTGTCTACTTACTGCTTAGATATAATAGCAAGAGGCCCTGTGTGCTACAGTACTGTTGGGTGACTGTAGACAAGGACAATATGCTGCTTATTTCAAAATGAAAGAAGAGAATAAAGAAGCAATAAATACTTGAGGTATTAAATATATTTAACCCAATGTAAACATTATATTTATATCTATTATATATTATATATATCACATAATACCCTATAAATACGTATAATTTTTATGTTTTTATATATTAGATAAATGAATGGTAAAAAAATAAAGTATCACTGTGATAGGAAGGCAATGTCTTGGGAAGTCTTATCTGTCTGTCTGCCTGTCTGCCTACCTTTCTATTTGTCTTGGACCTTGGACCTACTTAAGTTTATTTTCCTGGTTCTCTAGAGAAGGTCTCTCGAGTGACTCCAGATCCCTGTGTTGTGCTGCAATGGGATCCTAAACTTCAGCGTTCTGTGTGCAGCCCTAATTACAAGGCTTTTTACAGCTGCCCTTAGATGCTAGCGCTGGCCAAGGCTAGAAGGACTTGTCACTTAAGAGGCATTAGGAAGAGACCTCTTCCCAGGTGTATGTCTTTCTTTACAAGCAGGTAGAACAACTCCCTATGTTGTCATCCTCGGGTTGGTCTCAGAAAAGTGAACTGTGTTTCCTCAGTGAAACCTCAATGTGAATCTCTCTTCTTTTGAGTAGAGCTGATTGGATGAAGTCCACGTGACTAAGAGGTATTTACATCTCTTAATTTTATGAATTCTGTATTTATGTGCTCTGAGTATTTTTCTTGTTATTTTTAAGCTCTCTGCTGCTTGAGTTCTAGAATATTTGTAACTTGAACTGGTCAGTTGTTTCCTGAACTGTTCTATTGTATCAGGCTCCACAAAGGCACACAGCACACAGGGATGGATAGAAACTGACCGTGTTTGTGAAGCTCACAGCTTAATGGGGAGAGAGGAGCGACATCACATATACATATAAATTAAAAAAAAAAAACTACTATGTGATTATCTATAAAGAAACTCAGTACTGCAACCAAAACACCTGTGGGGAAGGTGTCCCGGGCCCAGTGAGGTGAAGCTGGATGGAGCGGATGGAGCTGGAAGGAGGTGAGTGAAGCACCAGGCCATAGCAACTGCGAGATTCTTAACAGCCTGGTTCCTCAGTCCCCATCCTCCTGTGCCAGTCACTTTGTGAGTGAGTGCTAAATACGTGTCCTCTGAGTTCAGTAACCAAAGAAGAGGCTGACGTAAGCACCCTGCTGAGGTGTGAGATGGCAGAGTGGAGCATGGCAAGGGTCATCTTCACGGGTCAGGTCAACCATGAGAGCAATGAGAGCATCCTGTTCTTTCCCAGCTACTTCTCTGGTTGCCAGAGAAGTGCAGAGCCTGTATGAAGCTCACTTGCAACTCAGCCCTGGCTCTGGCGGCTGCCCCTCCCCTTTCTGTGCCTTGGCTCCTGTAAAGTCTTTGACTCCAGCAACATCACCATGCATTCTCTCTCAGCCTCTCTCTTCTGGGCCTGACGTCTTGGCTCCATTCCTTCGGCTCAAACACCAGAAATAATCTTTCTGTTGTTGTTGTTGTTTAAATTTACCTGATCTATTTTTTCTTTCTTTCTTCTTCTCCAACACACACACACACTCCACAAACTTAACCAATTTAACTTACTAACTTATAATAGTCTTCTTTGTGTACATGTATGTGTGCGTGTGAACGGTCACACGTGTGCCATGGCATGCATGTGGAGGTCCGAGGACAGCTAGTTCTGCCTTCCCACTGTGTGGTTTCTGGGAATTGGACTCAGATCATGAAGTCTGAGGTGTTGGAGCTGCCGCTCATACATTACCCCAAATCCTCCTTCCATAAATGCACTTTTCAAACTCAGAAAAATGGAGGTTATTCTACTCCCATAGCTGTTGTCACAAGGTACCTCTAACTCGGTGGCTTCAAACAGAATCTTGCTGGCTGTGGTGGTACACACCTGTAATGCCAATGCCCTGGAGGTTGAGGCTTGCCTAGGCTACATAGTGAGAGCCTGCCTATAAACAAAACCAAACCAGAAATATACTCTTCTTTCCAGTTTCAGAGGCCAGACACTCCAAACCCAGGGGCTAGGCTTCATGACGAGTCACTGGCCCTGGCTATCCTTAGCCCTTCATGTTCCTTGGCTAACACAGCATAGCTCCAATTTCACTATTCATCTACACATGGCTACTTTTCCTTGGTACTGGTCTGTATTCAAATTTACCTGTCCTTACAATGACTGCGTCAGGTCTAGTCTAACCCAATACATCATTTAAACTTGATTTTTTTTTTCCCCTCGAAAGACCCTATTTCCAAATAAGGTCGCATTCGAACACATTAAGGTTAGAGCTTAGGGGTTTTAGAGTCATGAGCCAGTTGTCAACTGTTGACCTATAGTTGTCTGTTGCTATGCAGTTTTCAAAGTTATGCTGACAACCCCCATGGAAAGAGCCTGTTACATCGAGCTAACAGTGTTTGTAGCTCAATGTGGTGCAGATCTAAGTCTTGCCTTTGGCCATGACTTGGGAGAACTGACCTCAGCGCACTGGTCATCAGTCTCCTCATTGATAACATGTGGAGAAGAGACTCAACGGTTCCCTGGTGGCTATGTTGATTCTTAGCACAGCATCTGGCATGAGGATTATACCATAGGTTTTGCCATCAGAAGAGCAGACTACGTTCTGTCCTTCACATTTGCACACAGTCTCGTGTACTTAGCAGGCACTAACATGGGACATCAGGGTCTCAGATGAATTCTTAGAACTGCTACATATCTGTTGCCAGCCCTTAAGGTTTCTAGACTAGACAATGCCAAGTCAGCTCAAGATTTACCCAGGGGACAAGTTATTTTGTTGTTCTCTTGTCCCTCTCTGTCCCCATCCTGTCTATTTGCTAAGCTAAAAGTATTGTGTGTGTGTGTGTGGGGGAGATGGAAAAAAAACTTTGGGGAATATGTGTGCTTGTGTGCTTCAGTCTAGATTGATCCTGTGCTGTTTTGGTCTCCCACAAGACTCTCTCTATCCTGCACACAGCCAGGTTCCACACAGGGTGGATAGAACTGGTCTGTCTTGGGTTTCTGCCGGTTTCATGGGCTTTGATGTTGGTTCAGCTCCAAGGTAGCTGGGAAAGACAAACTACTATTTGTTACTTGAGGGGAAAAAAGGGAAAGTTAAAAACAAAACAAAAAAAAAACCTCAGTCTTTTATCTCCGTGTCCTCTAAGTTACCAGTCTTCTGGTGGAGGGAGGGAACAAGTGGGTTTTATCTTACTGCCATGGGAACATCAGAGAACTCAGAGCCCTGGGGGTGCATGCAGTGACCAGTGAGTAGAGAGGCCAGGCTCTCTCAGGTTCTCTCTGGGAATGTGATACTTTCAGGGAACTGGGCTGCTGCTAGTGGTGGTGGCTGGTGACTGGTGGCTGGGCAGGAATGAGAGGAGCTGGGAGCTTTAGTGATGCCCTAGGGAGCCTCCAGCCAAGTGGATGACCCATCTACAGCATGGGGAACACACTGCTCTTTTCCTTTTTTTTCTTTGAAATTTTAACTTTTTAAAAGAAAATTTTATGCACATGGGTGTTTTGCCAGATATGGTAGCTCATATCTGTAATTATAGCCATTTAAGAGGCTGAAGCAAGATAAGTACCACAAATTTGAGGCCAGCCTGGGCTACATAGTAAGTTCTGTCTCAGAACAACAACAATAACAACAACAACACAAAAACAAAACAAAACAACCAAATGAAACAAACAAAAAACACAACCAAAAAAACCCAAAACAAAATAATAAAATAATTTTAAGTGTGTGTGTGTGTTTAATACCTTATTAGGTTAAACGATTCAGCTTCACTGTTTGGTATCTGGGTGCTTCAGCAGTTGGAAAGCATTTCCCAGATGAGTGGTCTTGGCACCTCTGTCAAAGCTCCTTTGATGGGGCTGGAACAGAGCTCAGCATGAGAGAGCTCGCCTAGTAGTTCACATGCGGTTTAGGAAGATTGTTTTTGACGGAGATTTGACTCAGTCTGTAGATCTCTTTGGGTCGTATCTTAGTAACCGTAAGTTTCAAGTCCAAGAGTCTAAGCTAGATTTTAGTCTCTGTTTTACCAATCCCCGTTCTTTATTATTTTATTTGTCTACAATTTATCAAAGTTAGTCACTAGTTTTATGCCACTTATCCTTCTCCTTTTTGAGACAGGGTTTCTCTGTGTAGTTCTGGCTGCCCTGGAACTCAATTTGTAGACCAGGCTAATCTTGAACTCACAGAGATCTGCCTCCCTCTGCCTCTCTAGTGCTAGGATTAAAGGTATGTATCATTATGCCAGGTATCTTTTTCTGTTTAATTTAAACACTTACAACTATAAGCATCTGTGAGGAGCGGGTGTGGCAGCAGTCCCAAGATGGCGCCCGGGACTGCAGCTAAGTCTTATGACTTGCACCTGACTTCCTCATACACCTGAAAATAAGCCACGACCATCGTGATGCCGCCCTGATTGGCTGAAGTTGCGTGCCTGGTGAGGTGATGTGGCGTGCTGTGAGTGGATAGGGGCTGAGAGTATATAAGCAGACCTCCCTGGGTACCCAGGGTCCCCGTAGCAGCATCGAGGTGTTCCTGCAATAAAAGCTGTTGAGAAGACTCCGACTGTGTTGTGTCTTCCTTGCCGGCCGAGGTGAGCGCAACAAGCATTCCCCACACTTCACACTGTCTCTGTTTTCTTTTTTCTCTCAGCATATTCTAATCTCACTGTGGTTTATTTAACCCATTGACCGTTGAAGGGTCTATTGTTTAATTTCATATATAATATATAATTCCAATCAAATAAGACACTTTGCTTGAAGTGTATCATTTTAAATCTACTCAGGGCCTAAGGAGGTAACAGTTGACAAGGTACCTGTTCCACAAGCATGAGGGCCTGAGTTTGGGTCCCCAGTGCCCATGTTAAAGCCTTGGTGTGACAATGTAACCTTTGCAACCTTAGTGTTCATAGTGGGAGGTCGACAGACACAGTTGAACCCTCAGAGGTCATTGCCAGCCAGCCTAGCTAACTGCTGGTCAGCACTGTGTTCAGTGGAAGATCCTGTCTCAAAATACAAGGTAGAGAGCAATAAAGGACACCGGTTGGTGACCTTCATGTGCCCATGCACACATGGTCATGAACATGCACATATATCCTACTCCCTAACACACACACACACACACACACACACACACACACACACACACAGAGGATTTGTGATCTCACATATTCTCTATTCTGGAAAAAGTCTCTTGTACACCCAGAACAAATATTTTTTTACCTGACTTATGTCTAGTTGGTATATTTTCTGAGACAGGGTTTTTCTGTGTAACCTGGATGTCCTGGAACTCACTCTGTAGGTTCCAGGTTGGCCTCAAACTCAGAAATCACCTGCCTCTGCCTCCCAAATGCTAGGATTAAAGGCATGCGCCACCACTGCCCGGCCTTTACTTATATCAGCGCGATGGCTCTGTCACACAGATGGAGTAGGGTAGTAACATCTCCAGCTAGTGTTGTGTAGTTCTTTTTTTTCCTTCAATTATGATAGTAAATATTCTGCGACCATCACAAAATACCTGAGACACGTGACTTACAAGGATGAAAGGCTTATTTTGGCTGATGGTTGCAGTCTATGGTTGGTTGGCCTTAGGCTTTGGGGCCTGTGATGGGACTGCATCATGGTGTAAACACACAGTAAAAGCTGCCCAGTGTAGGAGGTGAATGAGAAAGAAGGAGCTAGCTCCCCCCATGTCCACAGCAACCGTGTGCTTCCCTGTCCTGACTTCTCTCCACATGGGATTCTTTCTCTGTGCATGTCTGTCTCTGTTTCCAGACTTCCTCTTTCTCTAAGGATGCTGTTGTTCAGATTCAAGGCCTTTCCCACTGATGCAACTCATCCATCAGCAAAGATCCTAATTTCTAAATAAGCTTTCAAAGGCGCTGGGGAGTAGGGCATACCTTCAACATATCTCTTTAGCCAGGTGGACACAGTTGAATCCATAATAAGTAGTTCAAAGGAAAAATGATAGGAATACTGGTTTGTACAAATAAAGGAGCATTGACGTCACTCACAAGTGGTGGGAAAACGCACTATCCTATAGAGAGAAGGATGGTAAAGGAGAGTCAATAGACCCTGTCTCAGAAGGACAGAAGTTATATGTCTGCTAGTTACAGAGTGGCGGGAGAGTAACAAAGAGGGCTAGAGTCTCATCAGCAGAAAGGCTGCTGGTTAGGTTGCTGAAACGTAAGTTTTTTCTATACTCCTTTTAATCCAGTCATTTTTTTTTTATCACTTGGGACAGACAATCCTAAAACACTGAGCACTAAGCAGTCCTCATATCTTGTTCCTGGGAATCTGTTCCCACTTCCATTTCCCAGTCCTGCTTCCGCTGTCATTGGGTAAGGGGTTGACTGTGTCCTCCTCAGTGGCAGTGTGTGATTATTGAAGATGGCAGGAGCCTCAGGAGAGATATGTAGCACACCTTGTGGTTGCTCTCTGCTCCTTCTTCCTGCAGTCTCCTCGGGGAGGCAGAAGCCAAGTCCGTGGAAACAACTGTTACAGACACAGGTGCCGTGACATCCAGGACGCCATGGACACTCCCCATACTATTTGAACACAAGGCTCGCCCATGTCAAATGAGCACTCTACCTCCGAGCTGTATCTACCCAGTCTCCACCTCTTAGGCCCCAGCTAATAAATGGCATGGGGCTCAATGCTGCATGACACAAATGTGACCCTCAATGGGGGTAGGGAAAGGGTGGAGCTTTAAGAAACTGCGGACACATGGGCTCAGTAAAGAATGCTGGCCTCGAAGAAAATAACTCCTGGGAAACAGCGTGGGAATTTTCTCCCCTGTGATTCATACTCCTGGCATTCTTTGGCCTTCTCACTATATAACTTCCTGCTTTTGTGCTGTATTGCTTTTTGTTTTGTTTTGTTTTCTCCAGAAAGAGAAAAATCCTTGTGGGGAAAGCTAGGCCAAGTTGGAGAACGTCTTGTTGTCCAGGCCAAAGCCAAAAGAGCCAGCACTTTCCAGTAGGAAGTGACTCTATCTGGAGGGCCGGATGCCAGTCTGCTGGCACAGCTGGCACTCTTTGGAGACAGGTTCTTTCGTGTGTCTTGTCCAGCTCTCTAATTTACTCCCACGTAACCGAGCACTTGCCAGTTTTCCATACATCACGCCCGGAAGCTTCCAAGGAGGTGGCTAGAATCTCAATCTTACATTTTATTTCAACACCACAGACCTCTGTGGGCAGAACTCCCACTGTCATGCTTTGTGACACTTGCAATTCTTCCTTAGAAACATTTTTTTAATTAAAAACAAATGTTTCCATACAATATATTTTGACCGTATTCCTTTGCTTCCCCTAACTTCTCCCAACGCATCCCCTTTTCCTATCCAACTAACTTCATATGATCTCTCTAAAAAAAAATGCAAAGAGCACCACCACCACCAAATTAAACCAAAGCAGGTGCATGCGTGTGAAAGCATATTCTCCCCTCCCCCCCAAAAAAACCCCAAACAACAAAAAACCCAACCCAAACAACAACCACCACCCAACTAAAAACCATAGCGTTAGTTTTGTGTTAGCCTACCACTCCTGACATGAGCCCTTTCTCGGGAATGTGGTTGGTACACTCAGAGTTATTCTGCTGGAGAAAACTGATTTTTTTTTCTTTCCCAGCAAGTATCAATTGCAGACAGCTTCGTGGTTAGCAGTGGGACTTTGTGCCCCCTTCCCTTTCTCTGAACTTTGTGCAGATCTTGTACGCTGGCGTCATGGTCTCTGTGGATTCCTATGTGAAGCAGCAGCCCTGCTGAGTCCCAATGACACTCTTTCCTTACAATCGTCCACCACCTCTGGCTCTTATAGTCTTTCTGCCTCCTCGTCTACACACATCCCTGAGTCCTGAGGGGAGGAGTGTGATTAAAACATCTCAGGAGTCTTTGAGCTGAGCACTGTTTGTGTGGTTAGCTATGTTAATTACTACCTACTGCGAAGGGAAAGGGAAGCTTCTCAGAGGGCTGGCAATGCAGTGACCTATGGGTATAGCAATGTGTCATTAGGAGTGGCTTTATTGCACTGTTCCTTTAGTAGGATAACAGTAGTATGTATTCCCGGAGGACTCATGACCTAGTCACTCTCAGGCTCTTGATCTTATTAACAGTGGCAGGTATGGATTCTAGCTTATAGAGTGGGCCTTACAGCCAATTAAGAAAAAAAAAAAAAAAAGAAAGAAAGAAAGAAAAGAAACAGTAACTACAACCCCACTCCACACACACAAGTGGTTGGTTACTTCCACAACATATGTGCCACTATTGCTGTAGTCTATCTTGCAGATAGGTCTCTATTATAGCCCAACATCCTTAGCCCTTAAGGAAATGCACATTAAAATGACTTTGAAATTTCTTCTTACTCAAGTCAGAATGACCAAGATCAATAAAAGAGACGATTTCTCACGCTGGCAAGGATTCGTAGAAAGGAACTGCTTCTTCTTCAGAAACATTTTTTTTAATTAAAAAAAATTTTATACAATACTTTTTGACTATATTCTTTCCCCTCTCCTAACTCCTCTCAGATCACCCCGTTTCCCTATCCACCCAAGTGCATATTCTCTTTTTCTAAAGAAGAAGAAGAAGAAGAAGAAGAAGAAGAAGAAGAAGAAGAAGAAGAAGAAGAAGAAGAAGAAGAAAAAAAAGAGAAGAAAAACAACTTCATTGCTGGTAAAAGTGCACACTTGTGTAGCCACTGTGAATGTTAATGTACAGGTTTCTCAACAAGCTGAAAATAGATCTTCTACAAGATGCAGTTGTAACACTCCTGGGCATCAAAGGACTCAATATCCTACCACAGTCTTGCTTATCCGTGATCATATGTTCTTTCCACAACAGCCAGACTTTTCTTCTTTCCTGTTCATGAGTAAATTCCTCTCACGTGTCTGAAGAGAAAGCACAAGAGAAAAGTGCTCTCTCATAGTGTGTCTTAATCCATTTCTCATACTGTAACAAATATCTGTGACAATCAAGTATAAAGATTTATTTGTTTGTTTATTTAGTGTGTGTGTGTGTGTGTGTGTGTGTGTGTGTATGTGTGTATGTGTGTGTATGTGTGTGTGTGTGTGTGTGTGTGTTGTGAGACTGGACACAGTGGGTGTCTTCCTTAATTTCTCTCCAATTTAGTTTTTGAGACAGGGTCTCTTACTGATCTGAAATCCGCCAATTGACTATATTGGTTGGTCATCATGCCCAAGGGAGCCTTCTGTCTCTTTCTGTCTCCACAGCCCTAGCTGGGACTATGAACCACCATGACTGACCTTTTGTGAATGCTGAAGAATGAACCAGGTTCACTTTACTGACTAAGGTCCTATGTGGACTCTTACGAAAATCTTTCATTATCTCTTTACTCATGTGTGTGTCCTTCTAAGAGCTGAAAGGCACTCTAGCCTCAGACTAATTGTACAGCCAAAAGGGCCTGGCTTCCTGGAAATTGCTCTGTCTGACAGTGGCCTGACTCTTGGAGATATCTAGTATCAGAAATGCTTTGAGTCCAGGTCCTGAGAAACAAATTTCTCTGAAGATTTTTGTGGTTGTTCATGATGGTGGTCATTTTAATGATTCTATCTGGCTGACTAGAGGTAACCAAGATAGATTTCATTCTGGAAACAGCAATATCACTCACAATTGAGACATTTTGTAACTCAGGGTTGAGGAAGAGTGGTTAAGTTCTGTCACATGATGTTATAACAGCCACTGTTTTGGAGAGTTGAGGGATTGTAATTGAGATTGGCAGCTAGACATCTCCCATGCAGTTTACTACTAAGATTTAGGAGACAAGATTTAGAAGAATCAACCTGAACAGACCACAAATTTTTCTTCCAAGGACCATGTGTAGCAAAGAATGGGAGGAAAAGAGATGAAAATTGTACATGAAGGTGCTAGTGCACATTTCAGGGTCTCAGTTGTGTGACTTAATTTTTAAGGATGGACCTCAAGTGTCCCAAGCTGGCTTTGAACTTACTATGTAGTTGAAGGTGACCTTGAACTTCTGATTCTCCTGCTTTTATTTCCCCAGTGCTGGGATTAAATGCTATGTACCATCATGTCGGGTTAATGCCGTGCTGGGGATTGAACCTAGGACTTCACAAACGCCTGGCAGGCACTCTAACAACAGCTATGTCCAGCCATTCTTTTGGGTGGCCAGAGGGATTCAGACCATAGTCTCTAACAATGGTATAGTGGTCCACAATGCAGGGAGCAGAGAACACAACTGTGGGCTGGTGACCTTTAACCTCTCCAACATTAGTGACATTGGGACAATGTTTACTTCTCTTTCTTATATGTAGGAGGGCTCCTGGGCTTCTGGCCTGCCCAGGGTAACTATGGCAGTCAAGGGTTTCTGGAGAGAAGGAAGCCATTGTCTTCAGAGGTAGACTGCTGAGTCACTCATGCTGCAGTGAAGAGCTGCACACCTGTGCCCTTGTCACCCCAATGGGTCACAAAGTGAAAAAATAAAAAAGATAAGAGTGGGGTTGGGACTTGTGGGTGTGTTGATTTTTGGAGGGGCAATGATGGAAGTAGAAGGAATGAATGTGACCAGCCTGACATATATACATATATATACATCACATCACATATATGTATCACATATGTGATATATGCATAATATATACATATATATATATATATATAGCCAAATAATGAGTTATAAAAGCTTTCTTTAAAAAGGAAAAAACCTCCAGAAACTTAAGAGAATGCGTTTATGTATTTTACCCATCTAAGAAACTATTATGCTGATTTACTAGCCCTGCAGAGCAGTTTGGACATTTCAGGTGACATTTGTCCACTCAGCTCCCTTCCTGTGACACCCCTGAGAGACTCATGTTTCTTCAGATGATAAGATAGGGAGGTTTGGAGGCTTCGAGAACTTGTCCAAAATCACTGGCAGCATGGGGGCAGTTGCTGACAGGTGCACCTGCTCCCCCCACCCCACCCCTTGCCCCCTGTGACACTTCCAGGCCTTGCCAGCACAGGGCTAGCACCTCTTATACTGCAGAGTACGGCTTTAATGTGTGTGTGTGTGTGCACATGTATATGTGTGAGGGTGTGTGCAGAGGTTGGAAGTGGATTTTTTGGTTGCTCTCTACCCTGTTTTCTGAGACAGCATCTCCCACAGAAGCTGGAGCTCACGGATTGGCTAGATTAGCTCACCAGCAAGACCCAGGCCTCCTCCTGTCTCCACACTCCCCAGTGCTAGGCTTACAAGGGCATGCTGCTGTGCCTGGCTTTTTGACATGGTTCATGTAGACTAAAGGCAGGGCCCCATGCTTGTATGGTAGACACTTTACCAACGAAGCCATATTCCTCTCTCTCTCTCTCTCTCTCTCTCTCTCTCTCTGGTGGTTATTATTATTTAAACGTAGTAATAGTGTTAAGTGCTTCTGTCTCACATGCTGGAGTTACCTGCATTTTCTTATTTAATCCTCAAGACAACAATACCACCAGGCTCTCTGCCTGACTCTAACTCAACTCCTGCATACAGTTCCATTGATAACTTGCTGATCTGCACTTGGTACCCTTTCCAATACTAAGTATAGCCAGTAAATCCTGAGAGTACAAATCAAGCAGAGGGCATACAACAGAAGCTCAGAAGCCTGTCAGGAAACAAGAACAAGGGCTGCACAGGTCAGCTAACTGAGCACTGGGGAAGCTGGGTCAGGAGGATGGAGCATTCAAAGCCAGCCTGAGTTACATAGTTTCAAGCCAGCCTGAATTGCATGGCCAGATGCTGTATGAAAAAACTGAAGCAACAAAAGCCAAGAGCTCCCAACCAGACAAAACAGCAAAGTGGCAAGAGCCAAGCATGGAGGCACACACCTATAATTCTATTACTTGGGAGAATGAAGTGGAGGATTGCCGAGAGTACCAGACCAGCCTGGGATTCACATTGAACCCTTATCTCAAAAAAACCCAACACACACACACACACACACACACACACACACACACACACACACAGGAGGAAGGAGAGTCCGATAAGACTATTGAGCTCTGGTCTTTGTGGCTTTAATCAGCATCCAGTTTGCCTCCCACTAGACTCCTTCCTCTTGGCTTTGAAGATGAAAAAGTAAAATGCTCTGTGCAGTACATGCCGTGTTGGGATATATGACTTGCAGAAACCCAATAGGCTCGAGTTAAGTTTTTGTTAAAAAAAAAAAAAAAAAAAAAAAAAGGAAGTGGCTTAAAAAGCAGTGTCCTCATGAACCCTCCCTGGAAAACCTGCAGGCTAGTGCAGACTCAGTTCTTCCAACATCTCCATCCAAACGGAAGTTGGGGATCGCAAACATTTCCGCCAAGCGGAGGGTAATGACAGCATCACCGTGGGAAAAATGGTGGGGGTTGATTTCAGGACTGTAAAAGACATTTTCATCGCGTAATGAACCTAGCAGCAGCCTAGCAGCTGGCCGCATTGCCGCAGAACGACTTCCTCCATCAGCTAGCAGAAGGAGCTGGGAGACATGAAGAGCTCCTTGCAGGCAGGGGCAGACTCTGGAAACCAAAAATGGAAATGCCGCCACTAGCTCTGCATCTGCGCAGTGAGCATCAAGGTGAGGCCAGCCAAGGTCCCACCTAGGCGCTCTGGTGCATGGATGAGAGGAAAAGAGAAACCCGAGCCTGCGCACTGACAGGCCAGTGACAGGTGCTGGTCATGGCTGAATTGTGTCCAAGTGCCTCCATTACTCGGGGTTCCTACTGCCTTTCTATGTAGAAGTGGGCTTAAAGAAAAATTCTGACAGGCTTGGTTTGGTACCAGATGGGGGTGAGTTTGTTCGAGAGAGGTTCTGTGTCATTCCCAGGAGGGACACAGCACAGAGACAGAGAAACTGAGCAGGTAGACCTTGCTGCGTTTCCCCACCCAGACTGTTCCCCTGACGTTTGACCCTTTGTCCACCTCATTGCTACACGGCTGTCCATTCATCAAGGGCTTTAAACACAGAATAGCTTGCTTTCTCTGCGGGGGAGGTGTGCGATCATTTTTGAAACATTCTGTGACGCACAGAACTTGAGTTAAGTCAGTTTGTGGTCAGTGTTTGATTTGACAGGGTCTCTCTGTAATCTAGCCTGGCCTGAAATCTTAGTAACTCCTTGGAGAGTTTTCATGCCCAGTAGTGTACTAACGACTCTGAGAAGTCTTGTAGTAGGGAAATGTTTCTTTTTCCACAGTAGTTCTTTAAGTGTTGACTTTGGAAGAATTTTTAAATTTTATCTTTTTATTTTACTTTTAAACAAGTGTAGTGACAGAAAAGGGTGTCCTTTTCCTCCCTTTTATAATTGTGCTGGGTAGTTTTATGTCAACTTGACAAACGCTACATTTATCAGAGAGGAAGGAACCTCAATTCTGGAAAAGCCTCCTTGAGATCGGCCTGTAGGCAAGCCTGCAGGGCATTTTCTTAATTAGTGCTTGATGGGGGAGGGTCCAGGCCACGGTGGGTGGCGCCATCCCCCATGCTTGTAGTACGGAGTTCTATAAGAAAGTAGGCAGAACAAGCCCTGAGGAGCAAGCCATTAAACAGTTCTGCTCCATGGCCTCTGCATCAGCTCCAGCCTCCAGGTTCCTGCCCTGCTTGAGTTTCTGTCCTGACTTCCTTCAGTAATGGGCTAAATGCGGAAGTATAAGCCAAATGAACCCTCCCCCCTCCCCCCGAGTTGATTTTGGTCATGGTGTTTCGTCACAGCAATAGTAACCCTAAATAAGACAAATGTCACAGTAGATAGACCAATGAGAGGAAAGCATAGCAAATTTGTTTATTCAGAGTTTGATCTATCCAAGGGGACTTCACTCCTGGGCTGAGGTAAAGATGCCTATTTCACACCCAGATGCCATGAAGGTGGGCAGGGCATAGAAATGGGATAGGCATAGGATGTGACGTCCTGGGAAGAGAGAGTCCAGCAGGTCTGCCTGCCCGCAGAGGCCTTCTTGACCTGAGTGTAGCAGTCCTCTCAGGAAGGGGGAGCAGATGGCTATGGAATGAGATTGCTGACAGCATTCTGGGGGCCATAAGTCTTCAGTGGATGGTCTGGCTGGCTGAAGTAGGGAAGGCCTTTGAGGGTTAAATCCACCCCTGCCTCTGGTCTAGTACCCCACTTCCAGGTCCCCCGTGATGTGAGAAGTCACACTGCTCATACTGCGACCAACTCCTCTAGCTTCTTCCCCTGCCCTGATGGACTGTGCAACTCACCCTGGGGAATATGCTCTGGTGAATTATTACTATTTAAACCATTTCATTGTAAAATAGAACACATGTCAACGTGCTATATAGAAATTATTGAAAATGTACGAATCATTTATTTCAGCAGGTTTTTTTCTTTTTATGTACAATTTTGGGGCCAGGGTGAGTGGAAACTACAGAAAGGAAGATTGTAGCAAGGATAGGTGACAGTTGATGGCCTCCCTAAAGGAGGCCAGATACGTGAAGTAGCTTTCAATACTCTAAAATTGTCCCACACACCCCAAAGGAAGACCAACAGACAACCCATCTCCCTTCCAGACTCCTTAGACTTCATGCCCTAACCATCAAGGACATTCTCTCTTCTTGGCCCTGGGGAACACATCTACTGTTCTTATCTGGTTTAATCTAATTTTCAGTGTGTATGTGGGGAGGGGTCATCCTTTTTATTTCTTTGGCAATGACCAAAATATTCCTTCAGGACCCTCCTCCTATTTAATGTTTCTACTTTGGGCATAAGTCCCGGCTCCTTCTCAGCAAGGCTATGGTCCTAACCTTTTGGGGTTGCTGTGGGCACACTATACAATTGGCTGTTTCTGCTCAGGGCTGTGGGAACAGCTTTCCAAAACAGCTAAGCGACCCAAACCCAGACAAGCGCGTCTGGATCTGTGAAGTGCTTCTCGTATTTTGTTTCCTTTTCTGTGCACAGATATTTAAAAATAGATAGCAAGAACTTGCAATCGCCGTGAGGGGAGTTGTGTGTAGAAGGACGGCCCCTCCTTTGGAAATGACATTGTTACGGCTTTTTAGAATGTGAGCAGATTTGACATAGTGGAAAAAAAATATGGATATTTTGGTCTGTATCCCACTTCCTGGCATACAGCTACACCAAACCGCTTGTCAGTTCTCAGAAATGATGTGACTTTTGGATGCTAACGGGATTTCTGATGTTTAGGGCCTCTTGGGTAGTCTTCAGACAGAGGCTGGTTGCCAAGGGAAATAGCCAAGTGAAGCAACAACTTGGACTTTCAGCCTTACCCTCTCCTCTGACCTCTGGAGAGGGAGCGGGGCTGGCTAGCCTTTGAGGTGATCATTGTTGGCCAATGGCTGAATTAAAACCCAAAAGGAAGCTGTGGAGAGCTTCGGGCTGATTTAACAATCTGCCTATATTTAGATTCTGGGAGAATGGCAAGGCCCGACTTTGCCAAGGTGAAGAATTACACGTTAGAGGCTTCCATCTCTCTCAGGGTGGGTGCCTGTTGGAGGCACGGAGGTCTTTGCGCTCACCGACAAGCGTTAGGGGACCTGGATGTTCATCATACGAGTTGACCCTTCAAAGGGAAGAGTGGATAGCCTGCAATCTTCCCAGAAGGCTGGGACTGGAAATGGCTAAGAGCCTGGTGACCTGTGTGCTTGCTGTCTGTGTGGCTGCGACCACACTGGATTCTCCCTCCAGCCCTTACTGTGAGGTTGTCACTCTGCAGAACTTTGTGGAAAGTTGTCTGTGGGATGTTTTTGTGCACGGTGTATTAAATGCTGATGTCAGTACCTAGAGACCTGGTTGCTGTCTGGACTTTGGAAATGTCATTATTATGGAGCATTTTCTGATTCGCTATTTTGTAAGATATTGCTTTGCATTGCCTTCTGATTGGTTAATAAAGAGCGTAACAGCCTATAGCTAGGCAGCAGAGGTGGGACTTCCGTGAGGAGGGTCGGGAAGGGAGAAGATCTCAGATGGGACCTGGAGAGTCGCTATTGGGATACAAATGAAAGCCAGGGAGAGACCAAAAAAAAAAAAAAAAAAAAAAAAGGCAGGTAAAGGGCCATATGGCTGGAAAGTAGGCAAGGCCAGCATTATCAGGGTAGAATAGCTTAAACTCTGCCCAACTATAGTACCCGAAGCTTGTTAAATAATATAAAGGTCTCTGTGGCATTTATTCAGAGCAAGGTCAGGCATAGAAAAGCCCACACTTTTACAGGTGTCATATGTACTTTACAACGATTCTTGATGCATTCACATCTTCAGCTTTACTGAGCATGTGGGATTGAATTAATTATCACCAGGAAGATCTCACCAAACTGTGCTACACTTAAATATGCCTAAAATAAACCACTTGGGGTTAGATTTCCAAAGTTTAAACCAACACTAGCTACTAAGACATGCTGAACCAAACCACTTCCTTCTGATAACTGAAGCGATCACACAGACTCCCTGTAAATGCTGTCCCTGACCCCATTGCTTCCTGTGCTTCCTGGATGGAAGCACAGATTTTGAGGTACTGTAGCTAATGGCTGGAGTAGGTCTGGGATCAGGGAGAGACAAGGGTAAGCATATGTGTGTGTGTGTGTGTGTGTGTGTATGTATGTATACATACACACACACATATACATATATACACACACATATAATTTTATATATAAAATTTATATGTTAAAATAACAGACAACATATTTTATTACATATAAAATAAATTATATATAAATACTATACATTATGTATAGTATTTATATATAAATTATTATTTTATATACACATACACACAGTATATATATATATGTGTGTGTGTATGTATATATATACACACACACATATATATATATATATATATATATATATATATATATATCTTCCCCTGAGACCTCGTGTCTTTAGAGAAGCCTGCTGAAGATCAGAGCAGGGGCTTGCCAGCTGCAGTACCCATGTCCACAGGAAGCTACACTTAGTAAAGTTGTTACAGAAAGAACACCATGAACCCAGGCAGCGTCCCCTCAAAGACTCAGGTGCAAAGGTGCTTGGCCTTGTGTCCCAAGTGGCTTTAACTTTTCAGCTGGAGAAGCACGGCACAGCTCAGTGTTTAACTTATATGTCCAAGGCAGTGCAGTGTTTCCAGGTGTCTCATGGACAGAAGTCACACAGTGTTTGATGATTGGAAATCTTCGAAGGACACATTTTCCTTTTGCCTGGGTGAAAACAGGCCGGGAGAAAGAGGAACAGATGACATAGGGTGACGACATGGGACATGGGGAACACAAAGGGAAGTTGTAAATAAGCAGTTATTTTGTCAGTTTTCCTCTCAGGAATGAGGAGGTCAATGTTGATGTGAAGATGGATGAGGGCAGGTGAGAGGGCTCAGTGGGTAAAGGGACTTGCTGCTAAGCCTGACGACCTGAGTTCAGTCCCTGGGACTCACATGGTAGAAAGACAGAACAGACTCCAGAAAATTGTTTCGTGGTATTTGTATGTGTGTGTGCCTGCATGCACATGTGAACACACCTATAAATACACACTAAATCATATTTATGTCCATACATATATATGAATTACAAGTGGTTATATTTTAGATATAAGCCAATTAAACTAAAAATGGATGGATGTTAAAAGGAAGAGTGAACAAATCAATGGATAAACGTAGTAGTGAACACGCGTAACTGTTAAACGGTGAAGTGGTCCACAGGTCGGCTGGACACCCAAGGCCGTTAGTCAGCAGCTTCTCTTCCTTTCAGTTAAAAGCAAGGCCTCGTCATTCCATCTGCATCTGGGGTCGCTGCGTTTCCAGTCAATGAAAAGTGGAATGTCCGTTTAATGATTTCCTGTGCGCCCCTCCCCCACCTCCACAGCCAGCTGATTCGGAATATGGTTGGAGGAGCCGATGCTTGGAACTGCTGTAGCCCTGTTGGCAGAGTGAGGGGGTCAAGGGTTAACAGGGATACTGACTGCCCTTAGTCAGTCAGCCAAACACATAAGCTATGTCCTTCTCTAGGTCTCCTGGGAGCCAAGTTGTTTTCGTCGTATTAAGCATTCCCAACATTTATCTGTTGTCCTGTCAGGTATATGGAGGAACTCGGGTATTTGGAAGGATTACTCATGGTTTGTCAAGCCAACACTTAGAAGTAACCTAAATAAAATAAAATAAAATAAGTGAGAAAAGATCTAGGTAAGTCGTGGCGTTCTTTGTTGAGTGGAATACTCTACAGCACTTAAGAAAAGTCAACTGGCTCTGTCTGTATCAACACAGACAAATCTCTCACTGATGCCAAGGGAAAGGAGCAAGTCAAAGAAAGACGTGGTGTGTGGCCGTATTCATGCAAGAATCAGAAGGCACAGGAATCAGTATTACACAGAGCGTGCATTTTATATATCCACATAAATATACACAGTGCATACACAGACAACACACAAATCTCTCAGTCTCTCTCTCTCTCTCTGTATGTGTGTGTGTGTGTGTGTAAATAACTTTTTCCTCTGGGGAAAGAGAAGAAGATACGTATAGGATACAGAGAAGGCACCACACAACATGTAAAAGGCTGGGTGGTGGCTAAATGGTTGCTTATTTTATTTTCTCTCCATTGAAATCCCTTAATGAAAGAACTGGCAGTGGTGACAAGCACCTGTTGATCCTGGCACTGAGGCTGATGAATCGTGGGTTTGAGGCCAGCCTGGGCTACATAGTGAGTGCTAAGATAGTTAGTAAAGAATGACCAAATTCTGTAGCATGTAGTAATCAGATCACTCAGGAACAAATGGAAAGACATTTCTGCCATCTGTCTATCATCTGCCTGTCTGTCTGTCTTATCTATCTATCTATCTATCTATCTATCTATCTATCTATCTATCTACCTACCTATCTACCTATCAGCTGTCTGTCTGTCTGTCTAATATATCTCTATAGGGTCTCACATATCTCAAGCTGACTAGAAACTAGCCTAGGATGACCCTGAACTTCCAGTCTCCTGCCTCTACTTCTCAAGTGCTAGGATTACAGATATATATCACTGCACCTGGGGTTTATGCAGCATTAGATATTCAACCCAGGGCTTTGTGCCCACCAGGAGAACACTCTACCCTCCGGGGCTCAACCCCAGCCCTCATGTGACATAACTACCCTATGCCAACCACTGTCGGTGCACAGGTCAGTGGTATCAAGTGTAGTACCATTGTTTGTGATCATCCCACCTTTACTTTCAGCATACTCTCTCACCCTGCAACACTGCAGATCTGAATTCTTTAAATGAATCCCGACGTTCTCCGCCAGGCTCTAGTCCCTTCTATCCTTCTGCCCCCATCTCTGAGTCACTGGCCCTTGGGACTTCGCACTACTGGGATCACAGATTATTTCCTTTTTTTTTGCGCCAGGCTTGTTTCACTTAGCACAGTCTTCAGTGGAGTGTGTGTCTTTCATTCTATTTATAGCTGGCTGTTTCCAGACTTTTGTTGTAGTTGTTTATCCATACATCCCTTGATGGACACTTAGCTCAACCCCACGTGTCAGCTACTTTGAATCAGGCTGCTTGAATATGCCTGCATACCTATTTGTTCAAGCTCTTGTTGACAGTTCTTTGAGGCACATACTCCAGAGTGCATTTGCCGGACCATATCATAGCCTTATTTTTTATTTTATTGTTACAAGGACAATAATTTTTATAGTTATGATTTCAGGGTGCAGCGAATGTGAAATGTGTTGTGTTAGCAAGTTCCCATTTCTTGCTGTTACATTCCAGTAGCCTGTGGAGTTTGCAAATACAGAGTCTCACAGGAGTCTCGTTACCATGGATACGGTGGAGGTGCTTTCAAAGTGGAACTAACCTCTAGGGGCAACTTACCCCTCTAGGATGAGCGATATAGAGGAAATCCTGGTGTGGAGGCTGAGGATTGCCTAAGCTCTTGGATTTAAGAAGCACAATTGCGGTGTCACGTGACCACACAAGTTCAATGGCTAAGGTTTGCCCTGTGACCTCTCCTTAGGGTCAAGTAACAGAGAAGAGAATACGAAAAAGTCCCAAATCCTCCCTCTCCAGAAATACATTTATTAAACAAAATGTAAAAACAAAAAACAAACAAAAAAACCCACAAAAAACAATCTCTACTTTTGACAATTATATATATAATGCACTTTTCTTGTAAGGTAATAAAAAAATCAAGTCCATATAGCGAGAAAATTAAAGTCATTCGTAAGGCCATGTAACCCCACCCACTTTTTGCTAACTCTTCCCAGCTTACTCACTGTGCATAAGTGCACTGAATAAACTTCCTGACCGTAAGTCAGCTATGTTGTGAACGATTATATCTTGACATTTTCCTCCTTTGCTTGGGAAGAGTGTGAATTTGGGCCTGATCTCTATGATGAGACCCCTTTTTAAAGACAAGACAGAGCAAAGTAGAACAAAACTACATCATTCATTCTGATTTCTGTTCAAAACAAAAAAATATGTACGGGGTCTTAAAATGAGCAAGTGTAGCATTCATTACTATTAGTTTGAAAAAAAACATATAAAAGGAGTAAAAATGGGAGTTAAAATTATTCTGCCTCCTGTGAACCTTCTTTTGTACTTTCTTTTTGTGGGTGTATGTGTGTCATGTATGTGCACAAGTGTGAAGAAGGTGCACGTGTGGATGCAGGTGCATACACCTGTGCACTAGGCCAGGCACACATGACTACACATAGCGTTGCTCTGTAGGTGCTGGTGTCTTAACTCAGGTGCTTATACCTGAGCAGCCTGTACTCTTATCTGTAATCCACCCAACCAGTGCCTCGGCTGCTCTCTTATACACAGACAGACAGACAGACGACACACCCACAAACATATACACTCTTCATATAACTGCACAAATGCCAAGTTGAGCATCCCTCATCCTCATCCAAAGACTTGGGACCAGAAATGTTTAAGACTTTGAAAGCTTTTGTTCAGGGATTAATTTTTGAGCAATGCGCCTTTATTTATGAATAATCTTAAAATAGAAAATAGTGTATGCTCAAAAAATAAGAATGAGTGAGCCTTTTTCATATTATTAAACATTCCTTTATGGAATACAATTTGAAGCTTCCAAACCGTTTTCAGTTTATCTTGCTAGTTTCTTCAGCCTCTGCAAACTGTGTCTGGCCTCATCACAGTTCCCACCAACAGTGAAGGACCCATTCCTCTCCTGCCTCATCCCAAGCCTCTCTCCACTTCCTGCTTGCTTGCTACCAGCTTATTGGAACCAGGCCAGGTACTTGACAGACAGACAGTCAGAGGATTGGGAGGAGTCTTAGGGAAAAAAAAAATCTCTGCTCAAAGAAGGTGGGGTAGATCTGAATGTGGAAACGAGTGTGGACCCAACTAGTTTATAAGAGGTTCACAGCTTGAAGATGTATAGAGAAACCACAAAAGGTGTCAGGAGATACAAGCAAGATGAGCCATGTTGTCACGAGTGTGCAGAATAGCGTTTGGGGGTAACCACTAAAAGTCAGATGAGCAACTGAGCAATAATAATACTTCTATTTAAGTGTTACCTGATGATAATCTTCTGAAACACAATGTCTATATCTGTCACACATGCACAACAATATATGTGTTGTTGAATTGTTGGGGAGAATTTATTTAGGCACATAGGTAAATTTCTTAGCACAGTCTTTGATAGTAGAAGTAGATAAAACAGTTACCAAATAAAGCTATTTATTCTCAAATACTTGATGCTTTTCCAACGTCCTATTTTGAATCTCTGGCATATAGAATATGGATTTGTGTATATATGCACCATTAATAATTATGTATTATGTTCTCGGAGATTTTTGTGGCTTGAAGTCTCCATTTTTTTCTTTTTCTTTTTCATTATTGACTAAGTTTCTGACACAGTAAATAAATTTTCTTGTCTACCCCTTTCTTTTACCTTGAAGGATAAAAGGAGATCCTACTGTGATGTCTTGTTTACTTTTGGGTTTTATAAACTTTGAAGTTTCATAGTCTCCTGAAGGTTTGAAGGGTTGGAAGATACACTTTTTTTGTTTTGTTTTTTAAGGACAATTAACTTTGAAATGTCAGATAGCATCTTAGAAGACATTATTCTCCCAGGGACTGAGGTTTCTATAGAACTTTCTTTCTTGCACAAACTGTACTGAGGGCAGCGGGCAGGCTCAATTTTCAATCACATTCAGTTTCTACCTCTGGCCACGCCCTTCCCTTTGATAATTAAGGACTACGTGGCATGTATAAATAGCGTTGTCTGAGAACATCCTCATATCTCAGCCCCTCTCATCACCGAGCAGGGCCCATAACTGATGTTGCAATTAGAGTACTGATTTAGCTCTGAGAGGCACATTGCAAATGATCCACCGAGGACGATATTTATATCAGCACTGACTGAGGAAGAACTTGTCGACTGTACCTCTGGCAGATAATTTGAGGGCATGCCCCCGGGGTTAATCTACTTCTCGTTATAGCTTATGATCTGTGATGATGCATTTTCTGAACCACTCGTCCTACCCAGAGGGCCACTGTGGTAAATGCTGATCGGCAAGGACGTGTGTGACTCAACATAGATGAGTCGGTGGGAAAGATTTTCAGGGCATGGTTCGCGCACCCAGGAAAAAGGACGCGATCTGTGCTGAGGGGCAGTCGTTCTTCTGTGTTTCAGGTTTCACCCTGTTTTAACAAGAGAAGGAGGAAACGAAGATAGACAAATCACTTTGTCCCCTGAAGAAACCCAAGGCGATTTGAAGTCTTCCCATTTGTTAGCTGTTTGCTACTTCAGGACTGTAACATTCTTGGGACAAACGATTCATGTAGAATCAGAATCGGAACCCTAGAATTCTTGTAAATTATTTCATTAGGGTCAAAAGCCAGTAGTTGAATATATATATATCATATATAATATATGCCACAATAATATTATATTAAATACTTTTATATTATTTATATGTTATATGTTTCTATATTAACATATTATAAATATATAGTAAATTTATTTAATTGCTATATTATTTAATATATAATTATATATTATCTATATAATATATAATCATGTAACATTTATACCACAAAATCATACAATAGTTATAACTAATAATATGCATGTATATATTTACATGTTACCAGATCCTTCTGGAAAAGACAGTCTATGTAACCTCCCATGAAGCAGCAGAGCAAACATAACTTAGAGTTAACGCAACAACTACCAAGGATGTCTACATGGGTCAGCAGGTGAATGCAGGCTCTGTGCACCTGACAACTTGAGTTCGATTCCCAGAACTCCAGGCAGAAGTAGAGAACTGACTTCTAAAGTTACCCTTTGATGTCCATACCTGTACCCTGGCACACACACACACACACACATGCACACACACACACACACACACACGGACACACACACACTCATACACATATATGCACATACACATATACACACATGCACACTCACACACATACACACACATTACACACATGGACACACACACACACGGACACACACATACTCATACACATATATGCACATACACATATACACACATGCACACTCACACACATACACACACACATGGACACACACACACACGGACACACACATACTCATACACATATATGCACATACACATATACACACATGCACACTCACACACATACACACACATTACACACATGGACACACATACATGTACATTACATGCACACTCACACACATACACACACATATATGGACACACATATACACACATGTGCACACAAACATACACTCATACATACATGCACACATATACTCATACACACAATGCATGTACACACACATACATTCATACACACATGTGCACACACACACATATGCACACACATGCATGCTTCCTCTCTCTCCCTGCTTGCCTATCCCCAGGAGCTCACCTTTTCCCCATCTCTGCTGTGTGCTCAGCTAATCAGATTAACCCCTGTTGGAGTTAGAGATGAAGGAAGTTCCAGATGCTCCTCCTAGACTTAAAAACAGCATGGAAGGAGATCTGTGCCTTCTGCCCCAGCCTCAGAGTGAACCTACCTCAGGAGGAGCTTCTCCCATAGCATCTTGCACCACTGTATGTGACCCTTACGTTACTTTCTTTCTTTGCTTAAAACACAGACCCTTTGTACTGCTGAAAACTTTGGGTTGTTATAAAGTTAACACTTTGTCTTTTTTCATAGATGTCTGGCTGGCCTTATGAATGATGTTTCTATGGCAAGAACCATCTCTAAACTAATCTCAGAAATGCCAGATGCAGCCTCTGGGTGGAAAAAGAAACAATTGAGCAATCAATATGTGATTTTGGACTCATATTCGGAATATGTCAAGAATCCCAAAACTCAAAACTAAGCATGGCACACACACACACACACACACACACACACACACACACCAATTAAAAAGTAGCACACACTGGGTCTGCACACAAATGGTCCTGTCTACAGACAGGTATGGGGGTTGGGAGGGGCTTCGTGGACTCTACTTCTCATTGCTGAATTATTTGCTCCTGATAGACTCAGGTAGAGGGTTATACGTTCACTAGGGACCTGACTAGGCTTCAGTAAATAATTCCAATACAATGGCCAATACAATGGTCACACAGATAGCTGTGGTAAAACCTAATGGGTCAGAAAACCAAGCCCAAAGTCACAAATCTGGGAAAGAGTCTGGCAGTGTTAGTGAGGGGTGGGTAGGGCAGTGTTAATAGCAGTGGGGTGATGTGGTGGTGGTTTGAATGCTTGGTCCAAGGAGTGGCACGATTAGGAGGTGTGGTCTTGTTGGAGTAGGTGTGGCCTTGTTGGAGTGGGTGTGGCCTTACTGGAGTGAGTGTAACCTTGCTGGAGGAAGTGTGTCACTGTGGGTGTGGTCTTTAAGAACTTCCTCCTAGCTACCTGAGAATCCTGGATGGCCCTTCTAGAGAAGTAGGTTCAGTTTCCAGCACCCACCTGAGCCATCTCTCCAGCGCTGTAGCCACATGTCTGTAGAGTGACAGAGCATACCTTGGTCCATGTGAGTTCCACCATCTGGTACAGTCCCCACACCACATCTTGTAATATGGTAGAGGACACAGACACTGAGTATTTTTAAACTGTGTCGTACTTTTAAAAAAATTACACATTTGCTGTTTAATTTGAGAAAAATCTCCGTCCTAAGATATACCATATTCTTAAAAAAAAACCATTTATTTCTAGGTGTGGTGGTGCACACCTTTAATCCTAGCACTCGGGAGGCAGAGGCAGGGACATCTCTGAGTTGGAGGCCAGCCTGGTCTACAGATTGTTCCAGGACAGCCAGGGCTGTTATCCAGAAAAACCCTGTCTCGCAAAACAAAACAAGAATTAGTTTTGACTTTCTCTTTGAAATCTGTAATTGACCTGGCATCAATTTTGGCGTTGGAGGCAACGCAAGGTTTATATTTCTCTTCAGTTGATGTTCTGGAATTCATGATGCTAGTTTTGGGTAAAGGTTTTGTTATTTTATTTCTGAGATAAATTCTCTCCATCTGGAGATTTATGTTCTTCAAACTCTGGGGAAATTGCTTGCGTTCTTGACTTGCTTATTAACGTGCTCTGCATTCTCTTTCAGAAACTTTGTTGTGGTATGACCATGACATGTTCCTAACAGGCTCCCGTGTTGGACCTAGCTAGTATCCCTGTTTGGAGAGGATCTTGAAACCTCAGGAGGTGGGGCATAGTTAGTGATGGGCCTCTCGAGGCTCTGCCTGGACCCTTCCCATCCTTACTCTCTGTCTCCCAACCCGGTCTCCCTGCCGTGCTGTTCTGCCGACAAGCATGGGACCAGCAACCTGGACAGAATACGGAGACTCTGAGCAGAGCAAACCCTTCATCCTGACTTCCTGTCAGGTATTTGAGTAGAGTCATCATAAGATGAAACAACACAGAACAAAGACATTTGAAATCCTGATTGATCTTTTTTGTTCATATAATCTGCCTTGCTAGGTTACAAATCTAGTCTTGAACTCCTGGGCTCAAGGGACTCTCCTGCCCAAGTCTCCTGAGTAGGTAGACTATAGGTACATGCTACTGTCCCTGACTGATACTATCCATCTGCCTTAGTTAGGGTTCCATTGCTGTGAGGAGACACCATGACCAAGGCAACTCTTATAAAGACAACATTTAATTGGGGCTGGCTTACAGTTTCAGAGGTTTGGTCCATTATCATCATAGCAGGAAGCATGGCAGCATGCAAACAGGCATGATGCTGGAGAAGGAACTGAGAGTTCTCCATCCTGATTGACAGGCAGCCATAGGAGACTGGTTTCTTCAGGCAGCCAGGAGGAGGCTCTCATCCACAGTGGGCAGTGCTTAAGCCTCAAAGTCCACGCCGACACAGTGATGCACCTACTCCAACAAGGCCACACCTCTTCATAGTGCCACTTTCCATGGGCCAAGCCTATTCAAACTCTCACGCTGTCTTTATCGCTTGTTGTATATTCCAATTATACACATACGTTTAATTATACCATTGGTTTAACAGTAACTATTGTGTCATGTCTTTCTTAGATCAATGCTAGCAGAGACCACTCCAGTAAAACAATTTGACTCTTGGCTGCAAGACTTCTGGCTAATGATGACAACAAGACCTTAACCCAGTAGGTTTCTTGTGGACAGTACTTTCGGCTTTTTGAAGTTTCATAGCACAGCCAGGACACATAAAACTCCAAGGACTTCCAGACACCTGATGGCAGACTTACAAATCTTTGTCAAGCACCTGCTTTGAGCATGGGGGAA
The DNA here is from genome assembly GCF_978045245.1 of Mus caroli. Taxonomy (NCBI): domain Eukaryota; kingdom Metazoa; phylum Chordata; class Mammalia; order Rodentia; family Muridae; genus Mus; species Mus caroli. Next base: position 95,186,054 of record NW_028227264.1, read on the forward strand.
GTGTGTCTAGAGGGAGGGCCATGGGCATTGAGCTGAGGAGGCTGGTTGGGGTATGACATAGGCCTGCTCAGCCTTTCCTTCACAGGCTGGTCCTGTTCTACTCTCCTGCACTAAAGGCTTTAAGATAACCTTTGTTTGTCTCCAGCATCAACGGCCTCCATTGTAGCCTGCAACAGGGAGCCCAGGAAGGAAAGCCCGTTAAGAGGACTCTTATGAGGACTGGACCAGCTGGAGACGCTGCTGTTGAGGACAGGGGGTGGAGAGTGCATCAGACACTCTTCATCTTCCAGTTTTACCACTGGGTTTCCACTTTCACTCTATTCCCCCAAATACCTGTTATTTTTTTTCTCTGCAGGATTCAAGTGTGTGTGTGCACGGGTGTATCTTTCAACACAACTGTCTTCCATCTGATCTTAGCCAAAAGGCTGAGCCTCAAAGTGGGTCTGTGGGTTTTCTCCAGCTTCCTTTATCTTCTCTGTGTCCTGACGCTATAGTGGGGACGAGTTTTCCTTTTTTTTCTTTTTCCTTTTGAAGTAGATTTTTTTCCATACTGTATGTTCTGATAGAATATCACAGGTCCTCCCAGCCCCTCCCCATGCTCCCTCCTGTCCAGATCCACACACTTTCTGTCTCTCATTAGAAAACAGACTTCTAAGGGATAATAATAATGAAATAAAATAAAATAAAATAAAATAAAAAACAAGAAAACTGGAATATGATAAAACAACCACACAGGATAAAGAGCCAAAGGGGAGGCTTAGACCCACAAGAAGCACATTCAGATATAGAGACACACAAATTCCATATACACAGAAATCTCATAAAAACACAAAACAGGAAGTCATAATATGTATTTTTAAGGACCTCTAAGGTAGAATTAAAAAAAAAAAAGCCCTGATTTAGTATTATGAGACAAAGAACTCCAAAAATACTGTTGGGTTCATTTTCTGTCGACCATCTACTGCTGGGCACAGAGTGCTTTGTTTTCTCAATGAGACTCCCTTGGAGAAAATTAAGTTTTCATTTGTAAGGGGCTGTCAGCCAGAGACAGCTTCTAGGTTAGGGATGGGCGCATGTGCCACCTTCACCTCTCAGTTCTGGGACCTCACCTGTGCAGACTTCTGCTGCCGCCACAGTCTCTGTGAGTTCATAGGTGTGCCTGCCCGGTTCTATCTAGAAGGCCTTGGCTTCCTGGTGTTGTCCACCCCTCTGGCTCTTAGACTCTTTCTGTCTCCTCTTCTGCCTAGCTCCCTGAGCCCTGAGGGGCGGGACTCGGTGGAGACATGCCATTTAGGATTGAGTATTCTGAGGTCTCTCACTCTCTGCATATTGTCCGGCTGTGGGTCTCCATGTTTGTCCCCATCTGCTGCCCAAGGGCGCCTCTCTGATGATGACCAAGCAAGGCCATCTATGAGTATAACAGGATGTCATCCGGAGCTATCTCATTTCTGCATGCTGGGTTTAGTTTTCCCTAGATTCCTAAGTGGTCTCATCTTGGGTTCTTGCCCGCCCGAGCAGCATTAGGTATGGGTTGCGTGGAGCCGGACCTCAGCTCAGACGTGGGTTGGTCACTCCCACAAGACTGTGGTATTATCGAATCAGCATCTCTTCTAGGCAGGTCACTCTGGCGGATCAGAGTTGGGTTGGTATTTGCCGTTCCCCTTGGGCAGCGTGCAGAGCGCTTCTAGTACCACGAATGCGAGTCCATGGGGGTGAAGGCTCTAGGTAGGCACCATTTCAATGCCCCCATGTTCAGTGAACCCTGTAGGTGTTGTCTTCAGCAATGGAGGCTCACCATCAGTTTGTGGAGAGCCACCAATAGCCTTGGCAATAGCTGGGATTGTTTGGGGGGTTTCCCATGGGATCCCCTTGGCCAACAGTTTGATTCGATATAAATGGGATTCGATATATATTGGAAGTTTCATTTGGTGATGGGTGATGTCTATTTGGAGCTCTGTCTTCCCCATTGTTTGGCAATTTTATTTAGATCACGGCACCGGCTGGTTTTGCAATGTCAACTCGACACAAGCTGGAGTTATCACAGAGAAAGGAGCCTCCCTTAAGGAAAAGCCTCCATGAGATCCAGCTGTAAGGCATTTTCCCAATTAGTAAGCAAGGGGGGAGGACCTAGCCCATTGTGGGTGGTGCCATCCCTGGACTGGTGGTCCTGGGTTCTTTAAGAAAGCAAGATAAAGCAAGCCAAGGGAAGCAAACCAGTAAGGAACATCCCTCCATGGCCTCTGCATCAGCTTCTGCTCCCTGACCTGCTTGAGTTCCAGTCCTGACTTCCTTTGGTGATGAACAGCAGCATGGAAGTGTAAGCTGAATAAAGCCTTTCCTCCACAACTTGCTTCTTGGTTATGATGTTTTGTGCAGGAATAGAAACTCTAAGACAAACACCTTCATGTATGTATATATTATAGGACGGTTCTACCGTATTAGGTTTCCATATGATCTCTCAAATGGCCCCTACCTTTAGCTGTCCCTCCTCCCATTCCCTCTCTCCCCCGCCCCACCCCCATTTCATCCTCACCTTTCAGTCCCTCGACATCCGTCTATAACTGCCTAGCCTATTTCCCCTTCCTAGGGAGACCCATCCCCTCCTCCGCCCCTTTTTCTATGTATTTTCGGTGGTTATGAGGACTGTAGTTTGCTTACCTATGACTTCACAGCTAACAGAGGATCGCTTCTTAACGACTCCATCAGCAGAGGTTTGGCAGCCCTCAGCAGCTCATTCATAATTGAACACAAACTGCAGGGGGGTGAAATGTGAGCACAGCACACCCTGGGGATGCACCGCTGAAGCTGGCTGCACTCGGATGGTTAATATGCAGGCAGCGAGGCTACAGAGAGGCTTCCAAGTGCGTTCTGTGGAACCCGTTCTCGGGAGCCATCTGGCTTTTCCAGGTTAGAGAAGCTTCGCCATCTTGTTTCAGGGGAAAGCAGAGCTAGATACCAGGGGACCGTCGGGGTTCAGGGTGTTCGGGTGCATAAGTCTCACTACCTGAATATTGCCAGGGAAGACCTCCTCAGCCAGTCTTACACTTTGCATAGTAATGATTAAGATGGCTAACTAGCAGAGTGTTTAATGAACAGCAGGCACGGAGCACCTAACTGTTTTGTAGTCTTTAACCTGGTTCCCCACCCTAGGGTGCTTTAAATCATCTCCGTTTTGCAGACCAGGCACAACAAACCTGAATAAGTAGCCTGATTTCACATAGCTTCTGAGTCATATAGACAGAATTTCAGGGCTGGAAAGATGGGTCAGTGGTTAAGAGAAAATGCTGCTCTTCCAGAGGTCCCAGCTTGGATTCACAACTATCTGTAACTCTGCCTCCAGGGCACCTGACACCTCTGGCTTTGGCAGGGAACTCATGTCCACATATACACAGGCCCACACATAAACACACAAACAAACAAAAAAATATAATAAATCTTTTCTTAAAGGGCAGAATTTGAACTCAAACCCTTTGACAGTATAGGGCTTATACAGTATGCCCCCTTGATAGGAAAGTGATACGTGGTGATGTGTTGTCCTTGACAGCTTCGTGGCTTTTGTGTCTCCCTGAGGGAGGCATTTCATGCTTTTCAGTTACCACTGTATCTCCACATCGTAGCATAGTTCAGGACAGTACATTTTTATGAATGAGCGAACCTCTGCTATTTTCTTATAAAATGGTCCTTGTCAGCAATGGGAGTATGCTACCTGTGACGTCGCATGAACGTGATAGACGTGGGAAGAGGCGATCTCACCTGATGGATTGTCTCCATCTGATTGGCTTTTGGGGATGTCTGGGGGGCACTGGCTTGGTTGATGGTTGATGTAGTACAGCCCAGCCCACTGTGGGCGGTGTCATTCCTGGACCAAACCCTTACGCTAAGCACCAGCTGGGGAAGGAAGCCAGTGAGCCTCATCGTACCTCAGGTGCCCTACCTACCTCAGTCCGCCCACCAGGTTCCAGCCTGAGCTCTGGCTCTGGCTACACCCCCCCCCCCTCCAGGATGGACTCTAACCTGTAAGATGTAAGAACTTTCCACCCCAAGTTGGTTTTGGTTGGTATTTTATCACAGCAACGAGACGCAAAGTAGGTCACTACCTCAAGGGGCCTGTGTGGTGCCCCGTGGTTGTTTTTCTTCTCTCGGTTGTGAAAACACACCTCTGGCCTGGTGAGCGAAGCCAGAGAACAAGGGGTACAGGCACATTCCTGCAGTCACCCTTCGTTCCCTTTCACAACCGGCTGCTTCCGGCCTTGTTCAGAGGCCACTTCTATGACTTGGGAGTGAGCTGACTGACTTTTTCTCAATATTGTGGGCTATGAATGGACATTCCTAGCACGCTCCCTTATCTGAAGCTGAGCATCGACTCCCAGCTCCCAGGCCCCATTACAAACAAATCTTTTGATTGTTCAGTTTGAATGAATAGCCCAACCATTCTTTTTCTTAACAGAAAGGCAGTGACTTACCAGTGACTATTTAAAGCAAGGGTTTCCTGAAATGGCCCGGAGATATTGCCAGTACTTCTAAGTGTCTTCTAAAAAAAAAAAGATTTAGGTTTTATTCCAAGGACTTAGTACTGTCTGGAGAATGGTTTGTTAGGGAGCTGAGGCTCCTTTGCCATCCTCAGTGGTATTTATTGTCTGTTGTCATGCATTGCTTGTTTGCAGTTTTTAACTTTTCCATGACTGATGGGTAAGGAAAAACATAATATTTTGTTTTGCTTCTTCAGGGTGGCTATAATATTAGCTTGTTCTCTCTCTCTTTCTCCTTTCTCACTCCCCCATCCCACCTTTTTGAGATAGAGTTTCATGTAGCACAGGATACCCTCCAACTCACTTTGCAGTTGGAGATGACCTCTAACTTTTAGGCATGATTACAAGTGCACATTGCACACCTAGTGTGTGCTGTGCTGGGCACTGATGATCTTGGGGCTGCCCGCATGCCAGGCAAGCACTCTACCAACGGAGCTACATCCCCAGTCTTCCCTTTTCTCATCACAGAAAACAATTCATTGGAAGTAGAGTAGAGTATGATATCTTACGTTGGCGGTTGTAAGATTTTCTTGGTGAGGGCTGTGACAAAGCACTTGTTCAGCATGTGTGAGGTCCTGGGTTTGATCCCCATGGTGTCAAAAATCGCTTAGTCATGGATGGATCTATGTGGAAGAGGAGGGAGAAAAACTGTAAGAGCAAGAAGTGTGAATTACTCAAAAACAAAACAATAATAGAAAAACAAAACAAAACACTCCAAACCCAAAACAAAAAACTTAGCACCATCCAGACACAATAGGACTGACGTACATATGAGCTCACAGCACTCGCAAGACCTGTACAGGTTCAAACCAGACAAAATCCCAGCACTGAGAAGTGGACACCAAATCCCACCTGCTAGCCAAGAGGCAGTTTGCAATTGATACCTGTCAGGGAAGGGATAATCAGCTTTCTCCAATGACAGGTCCCTGGGGACATCAAACACAGTCCAGGGAAGGCCCCAAGCCCAGGAATAGATAGATGCCCAACACAAAACGGACTCCAGGGTTGGTTTGGGTTTTGGTTTGGTTTGTGCACTTTTTGTTAGTTTTTTCTTTTGCTTTTCATTTTCTTTCTTTCTTTCTTTCTTTCTTTCTTTCTTTCTTTCTTTCTTTCTTCCTTCCTTCCTTCCTTCCTTCCTTCCTTCCTTCCTTCCTTCCTTCCTTTCTTTCTTTCTTTCTTTTTGTTTCTTCTTTTGAGAGAGAGATAGACCATGATGTTTTGGGAGTACAGAGGTAGGGAAGATGTGGGAAGTGTTGGTGAAGGGCAAGAACATGGTAAAAAAAAAAAAATGAAAAAAATTAAATAAAAACTAATTACTTAAGAAAAATAAGATTCTTATAAATTGAGTCACCATGAATTTGTTGCCCGCTTTCCCATTTGTGGTGCCGAGAATCTAAACTGTGGTTCTGTGTAAATATGCTTAGTGTTTTACCCCCAACCCCACAGCTCACTTTTGAAAGTGACTGAGGCATTTTTCATAGTCACACTGGACAACAAGGATACTACCACCTGGGGCACACCAGAAATGTCACAGGCTGAGGGCTTGCAGAGTACTGGAATAAGGTAATGTGTGGAGGGCTGGGTGGCTACTTGAGGCTGGCAGTAAGAGATCTCTTCATGTAAGCTGGGTTCTGAATGAAGAGAAGAAGCCAAGTCCAGGCAGAAAGAACATTCAGATTGAGTGCTTTAAGCAAGGACAAGTTGGAAGCATTTGAGGAACGGTGTGGTTGGTGTGCCGTAAGGAGACTGGCTGGGCACAGGGCCAGAAGTGTAGGCCGGGCCGTGTGAATGTGAGTCTTAATGAGATCAGCTTTATCCAAAGCAGTACCGGAAGTCACTGGAGGGTTTTCAACAAAGGCGTCACTTAACCAATTTTGCCTTTTTTTTTTTTAAAGAATTATTTATTTTATTTATATGAGTGCACTGGCACTGTCTTCAGACACAACAGAAGAGGGCATTGGATCCCATTACAGATGGTTGTGAGCCACCATGTGGTTGCTGGGAATTGAAGAGCAGTCAGTGTTCTAACCACTGGGCCATCTTTCCAGCTTTGCGGGTTGTTTTGTTTTGTTTTTTAGGTGACCTCTGTAAAGTGTAGTATGCTTAAAGTTTAAAGTGTTATTTGCTCTTTTCTTTGATATGGCGGGTTTAAAATTTTTCTCTCTTTTAAGCATGCAATACTATGAAAATATGACACCATGTGTAGATCAAAGGATAGAGTATTTGAGATTTACCACAAACCCAGAGATGAAGATGAAGGGTGATTGACTGTAGAGGGATATTTACTATTAATGGGTAAATGGGGGGGTGTTTATTGTTGTTTCTGCTCCTACCTACATTTAAACATTTTAAACAAAGAAAATAGAGAAAGGACCATCTGAGCTCCAGCTGTGTGGAGACTGCATCTGGAAGGGCAGAGAGCAGGTAGCTTGGTGTGCCAAGGAGTTCACTTGGTGGAGGGAGTTAGGTTAGTATTGAACTGAGTGAGGAAAGGGGTAGGTTTGGGATGCGTTTTGTAGTGGAAGCCAATACAACCCACTGATGGATGTGTGCAGTGAGGAGACATGAGTAGCCAATGATAACTCTTTAATATTTAGCCTCAAAATTCGGTTGGGTTGAGATGTTGCTTACTATTGGGCATGGCAGTGCAAACCTTAATCCCAGGTTTCAAGGGGCTGAGGAGGAAAGATCCTGAGTTAGTTCAAGGGAAGCCTGAGCTATGTAGTTAGGCTATGTCTTAAAGACAAACAAATAAACAAACAAGCAAGCCTGTTACTGACCAAGATAGGGACAACACAGGATGAACACATGTAAATACGTGGAGGGATATAGGAAGACATGTTCTCTCTAGATCATGTTAAGTGTAGCCATTCATAAGGAGTGTCAGTTAGGCAAGTCTGGAGGTGCCTAGTAATGTCAGGATATCATATTAGATGTCTCTGGAGAACTACCCCAGTTCCCTCAACCATGCCGGAGACTTGCTTATTTGTCTGCTTCCGTGTGACTCCTTCTGACTTTCTGTGAGTACAACCTGACATGGGTCCTTTACACAAGCCTCACATTTTCTGCCTTCAGGGACTCTCAGTGGGGAGAAAGCCCTACTCAAGGGTGGAAAAGTGGGTTCAGTTGGGAAGTACGGAAGTGGAATAAGCCACTAAGAATGGGAGCCGGCCCTCTCTCAGAACTCGGTCCTTTACGTGGCTCTTGAGGAAGGTCCTTGGTGGTGAAGCGGTCAGTTAAACTTGGTCCCAGGAGGAAACAAGGTCAGTAACACATCGTTGTGTGTATTGTTTCTCCTTCCCATCCCTCATTGTCTCTGTCAATTTTATGTTCCTTCCTCAAGACACCTGAAGCTGGGCTGACTTTAAAGAAAAGAAGCCCATTTGCCCTATAATTCTAGAGGTTAGAAGAACAGGGTCCAGTGTCCCAGCAAGGGTTTTGGAGACACCATAAAATGGTAAGGAAATAGAAGGGGGCCATCTGTTTGAGAGGGACCAGGTAGTGCTATTGTGGTAAATATTATTTTGGGGGTTTTACTCTACTTAAACCACATAGTTCCCAAGTACAAGACAGAAAAGCCTTTATATTTATAATAAGCCTTAAAGTATCAGAGTTGGGCAGATATCAACCCTCAACTCGATTTTATCTACTTCCCTCTCAATAACCTCAAGATATCACTTGCCATGTTCTACTTGGGCTGTTCCTACTCCAGCAGGCCGGCTCTCATGGCCATGTGCTTACAATCAATCCACCTACCTTATGGCCACTTCTTGCTCCCTTCTTTCTTCTCTTTCCTCATCATCTCTGCCCAAGAACCCAGAGCCCAGGAACCTTTGTACTGTCTCCTCTCATCTGTCCAGCCCAGGCTGTAGGCATCTTTATTGACCAATCATGGATAACTTGGGGGTGGGGTGAGGGAGAGGTTTACACAACAAAAAGCTGGAATACATGAAGATCTGCCTGTCTTAGAACAACCAGATCTCAGGATACAGAATTTAGTATTTGACTACACAGAGAACCAGAGCAACCTGCTACATACCATGTCAGTCTTGATTCATATCAGTGTTCTCTTGAGCAGTAACTTTTTTCTGCAAGAGCATTATTAATCTCTTCTAAAGGTGGTGCCCTCATGACCTAACCCGGTGCCACTAGACCACACCTCTTAAGGCTCCATTTTCTCTCAACCTTGTCTTTCTGTATCCAAGCTTCCAGCCAATGGAACTCATCCCAAACAAAGCAGCCTCCTGTCCCTCGGTATTCAGGAAGGGGTAGAAGGCTGTGGACAAACAGAGGACAGAAGCAAAGCAGGAAACAGAGGTGTCACAGACACTCTGCAGCAGAGTTCTCCTTTCTGGAGACCGTTTCCAATCCAAACAGAAGACATAAAGGTCATTGGGACCTCATGGAGACCGGGGTTGATGGCTGATGTGGGCTGAGGGGAAAATGGAAGGTTCAGGAGAAAAGAGCAGAGGCAATAAGTACGCAACCTCTATTCTGAAGAGAAGTGGAAATCAGAATGGAAGCAAAATCCGGGTGTGTTGGTACAGGCCTGCCCATAGTCTCAGTGCTTGGAAGGCAGACCCTGGAGCATGAGGGACAGTGTGCCATCCTCCTTCTTCATCATCATCATCATCATCATCACCACCACCAACAAGCAAGCAAGCAAACAGGTATGTCAGCTCTGGTGGCAGAGGTGGCATCACGGCTGAGCCACAGCTACAGAACAGGACAAGAATCACCACAGCCTTCTTACCTTATAGACTTCCTGTTCATAGAAGAGCCACAAGAAAGAGCTGGAACAGGTTGAATGCATTCAACTAACACACACACACACACACACACACACACACACACACACACACACTTGTTGCTGTTTGTTTCATGAAGATATCTTTGCTGTGGACCTGTGGTCACAGTCAGGAACATTTCCTTTCTGAAGCTGTGGGGGAAACATTATCTGTTATTAAACTCAGCCACTGCAAGGAGTCTGTGTAGGAGAAATCACACTCTGTGTGTGTGTGTGTGTGTGTGTGTGTGTGTGTGCCCACGTTCCCCTTTAGTATTACTTTGGCTCCTGGGTCTTTTTGAAGATGTGAAGACCAACACCTTCCTGTAGGGAGGAGTCCTAACCAAGTAATTGTTCCCAGGCCTCTGTGAGTCCATGACCCATTAGAGGAATGTTCTAATGGGCAGTGCCCTTTTGGGCGGTGTTCCTGGAAGCAATGGAGTTGAGAAGTTAATGAGCTAGTTTCTTGGCCTTCGTTACTTCGAGGTAGTACCTTGGCCCCTGGCTTGTCAGGGATGCTAGGTTATAAAGTAGCAAGTTTAGAAGCTCTGGCTTGAAGGCAGGTGTGAGTCAGACTCTGGCCCCTCTATTTCCTAGACCAGCGACACAGGGTATTATCAGCGACATTGTCCTTTCATACTTCTTAGGAAGATTGTGATTTCACCAAAGTGTCTGGTGCAAACGTGGGCAAGAATAACACACGTTGCAATCTTTAGAAGGACCTGTTGGCATAAGGTTACTCTCTCAAATATCTAGTGTATCGCCTAGACTCTAGAGAGAGAAGAGAAAGCCATTTGAGATAGGAGGTGAGGCTGGGGACGGAAGGATACCATAGGGAGAATAGGATTTTGGAACTCCGGTTGTTTATTTTTATTTTAGATTTATTCATTTTATGTGTACGAGTGCTTTGTTTGTGGGCTTGGTGCTGGTGAAGGTCAGAAGAGGTGTCGGATTCCCAGGAGCTGGAATTATAGGTGGCTGTGAGCTACCATGAGGGCTTCTGGCAAAAGAACCCAGGCCCTCAGCTAGAGCAATAGCTCCTGAGCCATTTCTCCAGCCCGTGAACTCTGGTTACTGTGGCAGATTTTGGCTCCAATTCCAGTTTAGCTGCTTGGCTTCTTGAGGCCTCATTTTCCCACCTTAAAAATCTGTGTAGTGATACTTGCCTCTTGACACTGTAATAAAGATGGCTCAGTAAAACCCTGAGCACACCGCCTGACCTCTGTTAGGCTTTCCCTGGAGAAGGGTGGGGCAGGGAGGATGGGTGACTTTGACTCATCATTTGCATGATAGAGGCAGTGTTGCTCAGTGGGCAAGAGAGGCAGCCCACATTCCTGAAATCTCACGAAGCTGGTAATTAGTAATTATCCACTTTTCAAGGGCAGGGTCTGACCCTGCCCAAATCTCAGTTCTGATGAGTCAACAAAGGTTGCTAGGTTTGACATAACAAGGGCCCCTTTCAAACATATAGAAGTTATTAATAATCTTGGGCTCTAATCTCGGCCACCCTCCCCCCTTTTTTCATTTCGCTTTGAACCATCCTGCCCCTTGATTAAAAGCAGTCTATTCTAAATCCCTGTGTTCAAAAATGGCCTTTAAAAAATTCTTCCAATTGTATCACTCAGGCATGGCAAGGTCCTTGTTCTCAGCTCGCTCAAAGCTCATGGGACTCGCACCCCACTGTACGCTCCCTGCCAAGATTGCTGGAAATTGCTTAAGTGGAGTTGGGTCATGGGGAAAGAGTCAGATAAATCAAGAGTATGACACATTCTAGAAGACAGATTGAAAAATCTTGAGAAACAAAGTAAGATGATGATGATGATGATGATGAAGGTCAGGGCTGGAAGCAGGAAGACGCAGGTTAAGACATAAGATGTGGAGTGTGAGGTTTGAGTGAGGATAGTCCCTCTCCGTGAGGGGAGCCGGTACCTCAGGACCCCGAGGGTGGCAGGGAAGAGCATCCTGCTGCTAAAGAAGTTCTGAGTGCCCATGCTGAGGACTGTAACCCATGACCTCTGGACTGAGCTTTTCAACTGTCTCTGTAGAGGACTGTGCTGTCCATGTGGGCACGTGCACACGCACCCTGGGAAAAGAGGAGGCGAGTGTCCTTTAGAGCTTGAGGACCGTGGGAGATGCTAACTGTCGATATATCTTTATAATCTGTGGAGGGAGGGCATTCATTGAGCTGTTTGAACCTGTTCAAAATAAAAAGTTGTGCAGGAAAAGTCATGGGGAAAGAAACCAGCTGGATAATCTGTTTTTTTCTTTTTTTTCTTCCAGTGAACATTTTGTCTTGTGAGAAGCACTTTAAGTCTTCTCAAAGAGGCCGGGGTATCCCTCTCTCCCTTCCCGATTCGGGGCTCTGAGCCGAGGTAGAAGTCATACTCACGTTAGGAAATGTTTAGTTCTTTACAGTGCTGCTGCTGAAGAGCTGTATGGAGAGGCAGACCAACTTACCTCAAATTTAAGTAACCATGCCAGTTGTGGTGGCACACGCTAGTAGGATTTGCTGATGGAGGCAGAGGCAGGAGGATCACGAGTTTGAGGCCAACCTGGGCTACACATTTAAGAAAAAAATAAGTAAACATACATTTTGAGAGGGCAACCATTAAAATATTTCCCAGAAAGTGAAAACCTCTTCTATCAACAGGCTGGTAATGTGTCTATACAAACTTACTAGGAATCTCATTGGTCTATTCTAGGGCCAAAGAGTTTTGAAAATTTCACCAGGAATTTCCAGGGCAGAAAATGCCACTTGTTTTTGAACTACACTACATCATTTTCATATCTCATGGAGAATACGTTGCTTTTCAAGGATGGCTTTGTAAAGGGCAGGCAGGCCTGCATCCCTGTATGTGGATCAAGGATGGCTTTGTAAAGGGCAGGCAGGCCTGCATCCCTGTATGTGGATCAAGGATGGCTTTGTAAAGGGCAGGCAGGCCTGCATCCCTGTATGTGGACTAGGCTTACTATGTTCTGAGGCAGTTTGAAATCTTAATGGCTTGACTCCTTCGGATCTAATGGTGTCAGATTTAAATCTGACCATATAAAATGTTGGGGGCAAAAAGCAGACCAGTAAACAAACTTATTAATAGCAGTGAAATCCAACAGGGAGGATAGACACACACCAGTCAGTGGGGGTATTAAATTCCTGGGATAAGTTAACATGGATTAAGCAAAACTTTTTATAGTGCAAGTTCTAAGTATCAAATTTTGAAGCACAGCAACATCTAATAATATAATTATAATGATATAATTACTTATATCAACCACTTTTAATAGACTATAAATAATTCTAAAGGGGCGTGTTAAAGAAAAAAAAACCCAATATGCTTAATGTACAGATATTAGGCTCGCATTTGATCGCTAACTTGGGAAGAAAGTCATGCATGCATGCTGGAGCCGACTTTACTGGTGAGGCAAACTTTTACTATTAGTTTATCCATTGTTGTCTTGTACTTCTTGTGTGCTACACGTATATGCATATACGTATGTGTATGCGCATATATGTGGAGGTCAGAGGTTGACATTGGGTGTCATCTTCAGTGGCTCTCTGTCTTAATTTTTGAGTCAAGATCTCACACTGAATTTGGAGTTTGCCAATAAGGCTAGGCTGGTTGACTAAAGGGACGCCAGAGATTCCCTGTCTCCACCTCTCTACAGTTCTCAGGTTATTAACATGCAATTGCTTTGCACCTGCTCTGTTTGTTTCAGTGCGTGTGCTGGAGACCTGAGCCCAGTTCTCATGCGTGTGTGACACGTTCTTTACTGACTGTGTCGTCTCCCCATCTTCCTCTTCGGCTCTTCAGTCATGAGGCATTTCAGGGCAACTCTTTTTTTTTTTTGGTTTTTCGAGACAGGGTTTCTCTGTGTAGCCCTGGCTGTCCTGGAACTCACTCTGTAGACCAGGCTGGCCTCGAACTCAGAAATCCGCCTGCCTCTGCCTCCCGAGTGCTGGGATTAAAGGTGTGCGCCACCACGCCCGGCTTTCAGGGCAACTCTTGATGTTATTGATGATGTCATGAGTATAGTAGGCATTCCCACTTCAGCCCACAGACAGGGAATTCCCAAGTATGTCTTTAATGGTTCCTAAAACTTCTCTGGCTAAAGACCCAGGTCACATCACCCAGGCCGTGTTGGCAAGCTTGTGTTTAGTGTATTTAGTAGTTTTCTGTTTCTTTCTATCTCTTGGTGGCACACGGAGGGCTCTGATGACCAGGAGAGGTAGAGGAGGTCATTTCACTCTGGGCCTGTCTGTCCTGAAGACAGTTTGATTGTCAACCTTAGACCTTTCTTGTCCCCAGTGGCGCGGTCTTAACATCATCAACCTTTTTTTGGCCACAGGCCCAGGAGGCCAGTTTCTGGGGATAGCGTAGTGCAGAAGTGACGCTTCTGATCTGTGCATCAGAATCGACTCTGATAGTCTGGGAGTCAATCATGGCCATACAAGAGAGATCGTCGGTTCCAGATGACCCCAGACTCCAGATAATCACAGAGGACCAGTTTCCTATCTGAAACCCAGGCTTCGATATTCACACGATGCCTTAGTTAAAACCACGGTGAATAAGAAATCAAGCACCTGGCATAGCTTTGCTTTTGTAAACATTAACAATCAGATAAAAATGATCAGATTTAGGGCTAGTTTTATTTATTTATTTTCCTAAAACTCTTCATTCTGAAATGCTACAAGGAGGCTTCAAATAACATTTCTAAGAGGGCTTCTTAAAATACTGATTATTTTTTATCCTCTATGCTCTTGCTTGGCCCCACCACCAAATACTCCTGGATAAAGTGATGACCAGGATTGAGATGCGGGTGGGAGGGTGAAGGGTGTGGCTCACACAGCAGCTGAGGCCGATGGTAGTCACAGCTGTGTGGCTCACACAGCAGCAAGGCTCACACAGCAGCCAAGGATGCTAAGGCTCACTCAGCAGCCGATGACGGTAGTCAGAGTTGCCAACCCAACTGTTAGATTCTTGAGTTAAGACTGGACGGCTGTTTCTTAGTGCATCTGTGATCCTGGGTAGTTTCCCTCAGCCATAATAGGGGGTCATAATTCTACATAGTAATTATTATATAGGATTATATTATTTCTCAATTGTATAGTATATTAATGCTGTCTGTAGTATACCAATAACATAAGTGTTATATACTAATATTAATTGCATATGATTAATTTAAGCCTAGTAATGTAACATTTCTTCATTTTACAATTCTAAATTGAAATGATATGGTTAAAACACCTGGTAAGTGCCCCCTAGATTTAATCATTTTATGGTTATTCTGACGCTTATCGCTGTTCGTGTGATTATTCCTGGCCTCTCCTAGCGGTAGGCTTGTTAGATTTTGCTTTTGATTTGGCGATTGTTATTGTTTCTGAGATGGTCTCACTGTGTAATTCAGCCTAACTTTGAACTGAATACATAGATCAGGCTAGCCTCAAACTTGTGGGCAGCCTCCTGTCCCTGCCTTGCACATACTGAGAGTAGAGGCAAACGCCTTACCACTGAGGTACATTCCAGCTCTCCCTCACAAATCTCTCCTCGAGTGGACAGACAGCCTAGACTCTGCAAGCGGCACTTGCGAAGCACTTTACGGTCATGTGAACACAGTAGAAAGCCCGAGGAGGCCTTGGGAGGACACAGGCTGCCTCTTGCATTCTGTGGTCATGAGGACAAAGGCCAGGCGCTGACTTCAATACTTTTCTTCACTCTACAGAGCACATACATCCAGCCTGTCAGGCAGGCTGGGCGACATCCTGTAGTTCTTACTTGGGTTGTCTGCCACTGACTTCTTCCTACCTTCTTTGTGTTGAGACTCTTCCGCCCCCTCTTCCTCCACCCCCCGGATGGATGCCGTCAAAGGCTAAAGAGGATGCTGGCACCGAACCTCTCCGAGGAGAGCAACCTTGCACATGACTGAGTCAAAAGCAAGGATTAACTCTCTTGATACTTGCAGCCTAAGGAAGAGAGGTGTGAGGTGTGAGGTGTGTGTGTGCGTGTGTGTGTGTGTGACATCATTATCACTAACAAACAGGATTCTTAGTTGGTCTTTAAATGGCTTTAAATGGTCCATACATTTTCTGCTTCCTGCCGTCCTGAATACTATGTGTGTGTGTATATGTGTGCATACGCTTGTGTATATGTGTATAAGAGAGACATCATTACCACCAACAAATAAGGATTCTTAACTGTTCTCAAAATGGTCTATAAATTTACTGCTTCCTATCTCCCTTAACACTGTGGGTGTGTGTATGTTTGTAGGTGTGTGTGTACATTGTGTAAATATATAGTGAGACAGAGTCTCACTTGTAGGCCTGGCTGGTCTGTAACTCTCTATGTAGACCAGATTGGCCCTGAACTCACAGAGATCTGCCTGCTTCTGCCTTTTGAATTCTCGGATTAAGAGCATGCCACACCCATCGATACTAGATTTTTAAATGAACAAAAAGTATCTTATTTGCAAGTGAGGCAATGGACATTATCTTGTAACAGAACCATTTATGTGAATATGAATCTGAGAGGAGGCTAAATTTATTTCCTTCTTTTTTTTTTTCACAAAAGAATCCTCAAAGTATCTGGCAGAGGGGAGAAAAATGAGCTCACTCTTGCTATAAAATTAGAAACACAAACCATTCCAAACACAAGCTGTTCACGCTTAACTAGAGGATACTTCTTAAGTTCCATTTTCTGCATGGCTTAGAATTTCCTCACCCCCTGCCCTCCTCTTCCTCCTCCTCCTCTTGTATCTGTCTTATTTTCCTTTGTACGACACCTGATTCTAAGCGTGGATTGCCTCTGGCTACCATCTAAGCCAAGAAGTCGAAGATCTACCCTCCCACAGTAACCCTGGAACTAAATAGCTGCAGCCTTAATTTGGAGGCGAGTAAAGCTTTTCTGTATTAAAGTTGTGATTTTATCCTTTCCTTCACAGCTATAGAAAGAAGAGCAAGCTTTAGAAAGCAGAACGGAAGCGCTTTGAGAATCCAGATACTCCCAAAGCTGCCTTTCTGAAAATGATGACCCCCACACACCAAGCCTCAGTTACCATGGAGAACTCCTCAGTCACAATTCCTGGAGGTGGGGACCCTGGAATCTCAGAACTAAAAAAACCGAAGGATCCACCTAAGTACAGGCAGGTCTTTCTGTAGTGGGCAGCAGTTTATGCAGAGGCTCAGGGCTGGTTAAAGGTTGGAGATATACCCGAGGCTCAGCCTTAAATGGGGTATCTGTGCCAATCCCCTCCCCACTGAGGCTTATAGATGTCTCAGTACAGTAAGTAGAAGGAAAGTAAGAGCTGGAGGACGGGGAGGAGTGCTCCCAAGGGTTATATTGGCACTTGTGGACACACTGTAGCCATGATTACCTGTATAAGTCCTGTACAAGGTCAAGCCAACAAGACCATTGACCATTAACTGGACTCAGCATGTTATAGACCAAATGAACCCAAACCTAAACTACTTGAAGGTGGTAGGGAGACGTGTGGGGGTTGGGTGGATGTGATCAAATAGATATTCTAAAACCAAAATGGAATGGAATAGAAGCAGGAGATACGTGTTCAGAGGGTGGCCGTAGCCGCTAGGGCTCTCTGAAGCCTTCTGATGCTCATATAGAGGGTGATGCCGGGCCCCATGCATTTTCCTGAGGGACATCCTTAAACAGTCCCTGACTCCATAAAAAGTTAAGAGCCAGTAGGTAATGTCAAATAAGTGTGGGCTAAAGGGGAAGCCGACATGACACATTCATAAACGACAGCAACAGCAACATTTTTAAAACTGCAAGTTAAGCCAAGGTTATCACCCTGCATCTACAAATCTTTAGAAATCTGTGTGGGTTGTCAAATTCTGTAGAAAACTCAGGAATTCTGTGTCTTACTAGGCATAGGCACATCTAGCCAGAAAGAAAACAGAAACATAAACATATTCTTACAGCCAACCAAGACATCTTTTAAGAAAGCAACCAACTCTCAAAACATCAAAAAACAAAACAAAACAAAAAAAACCCCACAAAAACTCCAAAACCAAAAACCAAAAAAACCCAAAACCAAACCAAACCAAACCAAACCAATACCTTTAATAACAACTCTTGGATAAATGAATATAATATGTTAAAAATATTTTAGATGCATTGACAATGATTATAAAAAGTTGGAAGCAACCTCAATATCCACCAATTTTGGAATAAAATATAGTAAGATCAATACTAGATCACCATAAAGCAATTACAAGAAACTATCTAAATTCATACATTAATAATAATGCAAATAAGGCAGCTAATATTTTTATGGTATTAACTAGCACTTTTCTAAGGGCTTTGCCTACATCAACAGTAAGTGGGAACTCAAAACAATATGGAGTGTGAATATATGATAAGTGTACATTGTGATGTTACGTGTGTTTTAAGGCACAGACTATACTGTGGCTTACTGAGGCCTGTATGAGGTAAAGCCTAAAACTGGGATTCCATAAATGTTCACAACATTCCCTGACAGAGCAGTTTCTGGTGACACTGCAGTCTTCTTCAGCATCTTCAAGAGACTTAGCAGAACTCTGAGGATGCTCAAAAAAAAAAAAAAAAAAAAAAAAAACCATTCGGCAAGACAAGAAACCCCAAATGCAGATGCTGCAGACAAAGCCTTGGGGAAAGAGACAGGGCAAGCTAGGATTCATGAAGGTGGGAAGGTTTGTGGTACAAGCAAAACTTAAGTCCACAGGACAGAAGGAGTCCCACTGTCTGGAGGATTCAGCTGTAACTTCCTGCGGAAGGATGTCAGTGTGGGAGGGGGGAACCCACAATGGAGAGGGACCCACACATATACAGGAGCAGGCCAAGCTCCACAATGAGACTCCCTGAAGCCACCTGTGGCTTGCTGGTTTCAGCCATCCTTTCCTGAGAGGAAGCGGGAAGACATTGGCCTGCCTGACAGGACATCTGGAAGGCTCATCGGGCTAGGGACATGTGGTAAAGCTCTTCCATTACAAACTATAACCAGAGAGGAAATGACTAACTGACACTCTTTGACCCTGAGGAGTTGAGAGGAATTATGTGTGGAATGCCAGTTATCAAGGTCTGGGGAGCTGCGAGCCACAACAAAAAGTCTTCTCAGAATTCATGATATCCCAGGGAAAGGGATTTGGGGCTGTCTGGCCCTCAACTTCAGGTTGGAAAACACAAAGTATGAAATAGTGGTGTGCGTATGGCAAGGGCCTCTTCTTTCAGCCCCCAGTAAAGAACAGGATTAAGAGAAATAGAATTTGAGCCAGTCCAGGAATTCTTCTTCAAGCACGTTTCCAGTTTACGTCTCTTCTCGCCGATCCCTCTGACCTCTTGTAGGATGCGATTTTATCACCAAGGATCTCCAGGTTTAGTCAGCTCCCTCTCAGTCCACCCCAACCCACTCCCCAAAGACTCCTCGTTCTCCATAACGATGATCCCCACCCATTTCTCATTGCTTCCTCTGTCGGAGTGACTTCTGTCTGACCCTGCTTCGCCTGGGAAAGTCTCACCATGCTCTTGGACTCCTCTGCAGGGACAGCAGTGTAACCATCTATAGGTCCTCACTATATAGGTCTTCCCCAAGGACCCTGGGAACAACCTGATGATGATCAAACATCAGTTCCTTCTTGATCAATCCGTTCCTTGTTAATCAAGGGGACAACATCATGGGGACATGGGCTCAGCAGCAGTGTTAGAAAAGACCTGTCCTAATGGTGGGCTTTGGTGGGAAGATCTGAGGAGAAACTGGGCTTTTGGGTCTACATTGGATGGCACCAGGAATCCAGGTGACCCTGGTGCTGAGGGTGTTTTAGGGTTACAGTGATCCTGTTTGTTTGTTTTTGTCTGAATATAGACAAAATAAGTCATGTGGTGGTCTCATTTTGATTCACTTGATCACAGTGCCCACAGGCATGCCTGTCTGCGATGGCTGCTCTGTGTGATTGATTGTTTATGCCTGACGGAGGAACAGGATGACTTGGCTCTGACGATCAGAGCAACCGACAATGATATTGAGGGCTAGCTGTGATTATTTCCAGATGTGGAAAGTTCATTTCTCCTTTCTTTGCATCGATAAGGCAAAGCAGTCTTCAGATTGTGATATTGCCCATGTTTTCTACGACACGTAGAAGGCCGTGTGACAGAGCAGCCAGTACAATTCTATCCTTATACTCATTCCATTTAAGCCCTGTAGGACAGCCATGCTATATATGTGGGACTCACCCCCACTGCCTCCAGGATGGGCCTCAATTTATTTAGAACAATCCAGTGGTGACTCACTCAGGATGGCTTTAGCGATGGACTCCATGGAGACAGGCTGCGGTTTTTCACCCGGGAGGGTTTTAGTAGTGGGATTCTTTGGATGGGAGTAAGGGAGAAGGAAGAGATGAACTTGGCAGGTAATTGCAGTAGAGGCCTGACTGGGTTACCCCTGGGAACTGGGAGCCATCAGAGAGTAAAAGTGCCAAGGTAGAGAGAGAGGGTCTCAGCCCTGAAAGGAAGACCTGGTTGGCACATGTGCCCCAGAGCCACTTCCAACATCTAAAGGACAGGCTCAGAGTTGGTGGGGTGGGCCCTGTAATGCGTTAGGGCTGTCCCCTTTCCATTTGGGGGCAGTCTGTGCTCCTCTCCATCTAACATTGTCCTCTTCTCTCTCTCTCTCTCTCTCTCTCTCTCTCTCTCTCTCTCTCTCTCTCTCTCTCTCTCTCTCTCTGTCTTTCCCTCTCTGACACACCTACTCTCTCAGTAAGATGATATTTATCACGCCCAGGGGCTTTTTCAGATGCCAAGATTCGTTTTTAGAGCATACTTGTAACAGAATGCGTTTTTCCGCTGCCTTGGAGTTTTGAAGCTCTTGGGGGAATGGGGAGCAGGGGTGGGGTGGTGAGGAGCAAGAGTCTCCACGTGTTGAGGTGCTATCAACTTTCTGCCCTCAAGGGTCGAGCTTCCCAAACACTTGTTGAAGAACTCTCCGGGCACTTTTGACCGCAGCAGCTTCTGCTGTCTCTTTAAACAAAACCTGGTGGGCAGAAGGACATCCACTGTGGGGACACCAGGTGTAAGGTGGGGATGGATGGTTCGGGGCTGACAGAGGCTATGAGAAATTATTTCCCAGGTCTGGGGCAGAAGAAGAAGGACTAAGAGAAGTAAACACACCACTTGAGGAATGAAAGCTGTCAACGTTCACTTGGAAGGAGCCACTACAGCCGCTCCTTTCATAGATTGGACCCAGGCTGCTTTCCTGCTGAGGTAGACTTGGGCCAGTTTTCTTTTCTTCTTTGTATTTAGCTCTTCTGTGAAATATCCATAAAAGGTCTCCGAGCTCAATTAGAGCTATGGCTTGAAATATTCATCCCTCTGAAAGCTGACAACACTGGATTGAATTCACAGGACACTGACAGTGTGAATAAATAACCTACAGTCTTGTTCCTTTTTGAACTGCAATCTAATTAAATAGGGGATGTGGAGGGTTGGGGGAGAGAAAGGGACTGGATGGTCAGAGGGAATTGGGAGGAGAGACAAAGAGAGGCTGCTGGTGTTTTTTTTTTTTTTTTTTTTAATAAGGACAGAGTGTCTCAGGGCTGACATGAATTTATTTCCACCACATAATTGATCAGCTTAACTTGAAATCTCTCTACTCCATATTCCCTGGGACTCAGTTTGTGCTACACAGCTTGGTTCTCCCAGCTGGGCACAAGAGACCATCGCTGGTGCATAAAGCGAGAACTTGGTGAGGGAAAGAGGAATAGACTAAAAAAACTGGTTCATCGATCAGACCACGACAATCCGCCACACTCCAGTCTATCACAGGACACTTCAAACCCCAAAGTGAGAGTGGTCTCTGCTAACTCCCAGCAAACAGCTCTTGGGAGAATTCTTCCTGGCTAAATACTCCTTTGACAGCGGTTACACCTTCCCTCCCTCCCTCCCTCCCCCCTTATTCCCTCCCTCCCTCCTTCCCTCCCTCCTTCTCTCCCTCCCTCTCGCCCTTCCTTTCCTTATTTTATACTTCCAATCCCCCCTCCTAGGTATGCTTGTCTGTGTGTGTGTCTGCGTGTGTGTGTGTTGTGTGTGTGTGTGTATACATGCACGTTTGTATGCTTGAGGCACTTATTGCCATGGCACACGAGAGGAAGTCAGAAGATACTCTTGGGTGTCAGTTGTCCAGTTCCACCTTCTTGGAGATAGCCTGTTGTTGTGTGGCACTGTGTATGTACACTAGGCTGGACCAGCTGGGTCAGGAGCATCCGGGGATTCTCCTGTGTCTGCCTCCTGACTTGCAGTAGGAGCACGGCCTACATATATCTGCTGCTCTGATGGTCTGCCGTGGCTTCTGGAGACCCAGCTCAGATCTCAGACTTGCATCACAAATCCTTTACCCATGAAGCCATAGCTGTAGCCCACACCTTATAGTTTAAAAACCTTTAAAGATTAGCATACCAAGTAATGGGCTTAATCCTGGCACGTTTATGCATATGCATTATCATCCATTGTTTTCATCCATCCCTCTCTCTCCGGCCCCTCCCGTGCTCCCTCCTCACTCTGGGTGGTCCTCTTCCTCCACACAGTTAGTCCTCACTCTTTTTTTCCAGTTTCATGCATTCCATTACAGCCTCTGTTTCCTGCCTCCCTGCTTTCTTCCTCCTCTCTCATGATCAGTTTCCTACTTTTGTTACCAAAACAAATATGTCTGTTAAACGCATCTATAAACACACACACATATATAAACCTAGCTTCCACCTATGAACAAAAACATGATATTAGCCTTTCTGTGTCTCCCAAGACAGCATTTCTTAAGGGGAATAGATAGGACAATTTGATGTAGATCTGCGGGTTCCATGATTCCTGTTCATATCACCAGGTGAAGGTTCATACTGTGTGTTCTCCATAGAATATGTTCCATCTGGTTTAGCCTACACAGCGAACTCCTAGGTCAATAGAGGAGTTATTGCTGACGAATAAGGGTAGTTTCTAACTCAGGAGGTTCAGCACGCATTAGTGAGTCACATCGTATTCATGAAATGATCTGAGCATGTTTTCTTGTACCTGCCAGCCAGCTGTATAAACTTGGCAGTGACATTCCGTTTCTACTTAGCCCAGATGTACAACTTCCTGTGGAGGAGGGAAAGGCTTGAAGTAAGGCTTCCTTTCCTCTGCCCCCTGCCTCCTGGCTCAGGGGAAGGGTGAGGGCGAGTGAGTTCAAGGCCAGTGCTTCCAGACAGACAGAAGGAGTGAGGAACTTTGCTCAAACTCTCCCCTTCTTTGATAAAAGAGCCGAATTCCGATGCAGTGGGGACAGCCTTGTTACCAAGTGGCATACAAAAAAATAATAATGCTTCAGTTGTAGGGAAATATGTCCTGTACACTGGGATAATCATACCCACACAGAGATAAGACTTAAGGTGAGAAGCTCTGAGAAATACTTAACTCCACACAGGCACCAAGCAGTCACTTGGTTATTATGTATTTTTTTATGGCTTTCTTGGTGTGTGGCTTACACTTTACATTTCAGTCTGCCATATGTTTTGAGTTAGTTTTTTTGTGGAAGGTCTTCGTTTAGATTTTTTTTCTTTTGTATACCATTTGGTGACCAGGCTATCCACGTTGCCTGCGCTTCCTTATCAATGATCAGATGAGCGTTTGTGTTGCTGTGGCTCAGGTTCCGGGTGTTCTGTTGTGCTTCAGAGACCATTTATCTTATCCTCTCACCAACATGTCACAGTTTGGGCCACTGCAAAACTTTTTAAAACCATACCTCCTTATACTCAGAAGAAGCCCTGCTGGTATGAGCAGTAGCTACCCAAGTTTACAGGCTTCTGAGGTAATGTGTATCCTCCTCCCACTCTGAGAGAATCAGGGCTGTAATCTGTGGAGAGGAAGGCCGTGCAGGCCCAGGAGTCCCAAGGGACAGTAAGCTTGGCCTCTGTCTTTACAAAGAGGACAAAGCTTGGTTGGAAATGTCTTCTTGGTCCATCTCTGAACTCTTTGACTTCAAAGACCTAATCACTGTATGGCTGCGGGTAACTCGAGCTTTATAGCCTTATACTGTAATATGTGTTTTTTACTTATCCTTGGAAGCGAATGTTTCCTGCTTTTGTGGGTGTGCCTCATAATTGTCCATTCTAATCACAGTTGACATTTATTCTCTGTGCTTTAGCAAATAGTTCTCAAAGCTCCTCACCAGGAATATATCATTGCTGTGTGGAAACAGTTGGAAATACTGTCCTTGAATGGGGCTAAGCTGTTTGTGTTTAATTATAAATAAATAAATAAGTAAATGAAACACATAAACAAACAAACAAAAAAAAAACAGGTTAAATTTGAGTGGCACTACTGTGCATTTACAAGCCTCTTGTTCACTGGGCTTCATTGCTCTCTCGTGGGTTCGCAGATGGAGAGCTACCTTAGAGTTGGAGAAACAGAGGCTTATAGATGTCTCTGGAAGCCTCCAGAGAGGGCCAGCTTCTAGGTCTATAAAATTTATTTTACTTCACATTAAAAGTAGAAGCCGGGTGATGGTGGTGCACACCTTTCATCCCAGCACTTGGGAGGCACAGGCAGGCAGATCTCTGTTAGTATGGGGCCAGCCTGATGTGCAGAGCAAGTTCGAAGACAGCCAAGGCCACACAGAGAAACCCAGTCTCGAAAAACCAACCAACCAACCAACCAACTGAATAAACAAATAAAATAAAAAAATAAAATAAAATAAGGATAGAAAGGATAGCAGAAATTGGGTCGGGCAGCTGGGAGGTTTAGAGGCCGCCGTTCCTTCCTTTCATCGTTTGAAATGCTCACACGCAGAAATGAAAAATGAACTGGATGAAGCTTCACTGTTCCTCCCCATCAGACAGAGAACAGCATCCCGTTCATCAAGCTGTACCTCGAGGGGATGTAGATTGCCTGAAGACAGATGCCCTAGTCTCTACTTGAGGTTGGGTATCCAGTCAGACTGTGAAGCAAAGAAACACTATGGTTAAGGTGGCTGAGGCCAGCCAGCAGGACTCTGTGAGCTGTTTGTTACCCAGTCAAGCCTCTTTTCTCCAAGATTCCTTTCCTTTCCCCTTTGACCGTGGACCGTCTGTAAAGGGAGGTGTCATCCATTTGTAATTTTCTCGTTTCTAACAGAATTCCCTTCCCTTATCTGTTGTGCTTAATGTGTGGAAACAGACAATATCTGGGGTCTGTAGAAGCTAGTCCCACAGAAGGGTAAGCGTAAGCTATGCATGTGTATGGCACACCTAGATATGAATTTGAGAAAATCGAAAACTTATGTATATGCAACGTATATGTGTACGTTGTTTGTACTAGACAAAAGGAAGAGCCCAAAGGCCCAGGGGCTGAACACTGAATAAACAAAATGTGGTAGAGACATATAAGGGAATATTATTCAGCCAGAAAAGGTAGGTATGAGGTAGTGATACTTGCTAAAAATCATATGAACTCAGAAAACATTGTGCTAAGTGAAAGAAAAACCCAAGTCAAAAGGCTGTGTTTTAAAATACGAATCCATTTATATGACGTGCTTAGATCAGGTAAATCTACAGATACAGAAAGCAAATTCGTGGTTTCCAGGGGCTTAAGGGACAATAAGAAAGGGGAGTGGCCACTAGTGAGTATGGATTTTCTTTGGGGGGTTCATGGAATGCTCCAGAATTAGGTAACAGTGATGGTTTTACAACCTTGTAAATATACTAAAACCATTGAACTTTGCACTTTAAAATGGGTAAACTTTATAGCATCTAAACAGGCTTAATCTGGCTCCCCCATGTCTGCTGTTTTTTTTGTTGTTGTTGTTTTTTTTGTTTTGTTTTGTTTTGATCAAATCAGCTAAGCAGAATGCTCCTAACTTGGGCAGGTTAATGTTGGCATGGTGTGTGTGTGTGGGGGGGGGGGGGGGGGCAGGGACTAGGGGAATGAGGGAACAAATGAGGAAGGACCTAGAGCCTCAGTCATAGCCATAAGCCAAGTCAGTGCTTAGTTCTCAGCGTTGTGTCATAAAAGTCTCTTTGAAGACAAGAATTCTCAGCAGGAGACAAGGGGGACACAGGAGACTGCAATCCTTTTTACTTCTTTGTTCCCAGATAAACTGTCTCCATCCTATTTTTTTTCTTTGAAATATCTCACTTGTGTCCACCACGTTCCATTTTCTTTTGAGAAATAAAGTGTTAATGGTTAGTAATGCATCAAAAGGAGTTGGAAGGAAGCCTTAACGTTTGAATTCTACAAGCCAAGTACTTCTGACTTGCCCGGTTCAGTTCAGTTTAGTTCAGTTCGCTCCAACCAGCTCAGCTATCCTGACCTTGTGACTGGCATCTGATGTCAACTCATTGATTTTTAGCGACATTACTTTCTTCAGTGGCTATTTGCTCATTCATTGCTTTAATAACTTTCCTCTGAGACTCTTACCATGTACCTGGCTCTGTTCTAAGGGTTGGGGGATAATGTGGTGAGGAAGATGTAGTGTTTTTCCTCAGAGAACTTAACTGGGTCAAGCATTTTTGTCAAAGCTCAGAGGAAAGTAATCGAATACAGAGTGGAGGCTAAGAGAGCCTGTGAGCTAACAGGGAAAGTCGGTAGTAACCAATGTGGAAAACCACCCAAGCAGGTTCAAGGGCACAGTGGGGGCGAGAAGGCAAGGATGGCAGGAGCACGGGGCAGGTCTGAGCAGACAGAACAGCAAGAAGGCAAGGGCCAGGAGGGCTGGAAAGGCAGAGTGTGACAAGTGATGGATGGGTTTGTGGCTGCCTACCACCATAGACTGGGTGGATGGGACAGCAGAATCAGAGTACAAATCTGAGCCAATGGAGTTATTTCTGCTGAGGTCTTTGCCTTGGCTAGCAGAAAGCTAGGCTTCCCTGCATCTTTATATGCTCTCCTCTTTGTCTCTGCGTGACTGTGCCCAGGCTCTTTTTCCTATGGGGACAACAGTCTTATGGGTTAGTGACCTCACCCACGTGGTCTCATTTCACCTTCATTACATCTGAAAAGCCCCATATCCAGATACCATCATGTTTTAAGGTATCAGGGGAGGGGGATTTAGGACTTCAACATGTGTGTTTTAGGGTGACACATTTCGCCTACTAAAAGCTGGCAATCCCTGAGGGTCAGTTGGGTTTTGTAGGATTTTCCTGGCTGGGGTAAGGCATTTTATAGAAAAGTAACATCAATAAGTGGAAAGTTTTGTGTTTATAGGTCTGATGACTATGTGGGAGAGAGAGACCAGCAAACAGAACTGAGACTCCCTAGCCCTAGACAGAGGCAACGTGCTCCCTCCCTTTTTCTCTCTCTCTCTCAGCTCAGAATTCAGTACACTAGTCTTCATTTTCCTCGAGGCTGGTTTCCAACAGTTTATGCAAAAGGACCCCAGTATGTCCAGAACAGCGTACCTCACTACTCTAAACAAATTAGGAAAAGCATAAAAATCAACCAGAGACTCCCATTCTGCAAGGCCTCTAGTCTTCTTATACCGCAAAGCTCTACTGCGGATCAGGACTAAGCTGACTGTAAGTAACCGCCTATGGCGTCTTACGGGAACACCCATGGTCACCTTGGTTCATTGTCAGGAGAAATTCCTGCAGGTCAGTGATTTTCTGTTTTTATCAGGGAGTTTCTCATCAGAGCCAGAATCATCAGCCATGAACAAAGGAGAGAGTTAGGGCTGAGCAAAGTCTACTTTTCTTCGCTAATAAGCAAAGAAAGCTCCAACTGGAAGGACGAATCTTATTTTGTAAATACAGGAGAACGGTTTAGCCCATGCCAAGCACAACTGTGGCAAACATAAGGGGGTGTGGTCACTGGGGCTGGGGTTTAAAATGGCGTCTGAGAGCCAGAAATGGCTCTGTCTATTGTGCAAAGGCAGCGAGTGTCAAAGCCAGGTTGTAAAAAACTATTTTCAACAGGCAAATGCCATTTACTAGCTGTGATCTACCTGCTTCAACTGTAACACCATTTAAAGAGAGAGACTCTTGTCTTTTTTCTCAAAGACATCTGCAGACTAAGCATTGGAGTCACCTGGAAGTCCACACACACAGGACTCCGGTCCTAAGACTTGATGTGCTTGCAGATAAATCCCCAGCGAATCTCTCTCATTTGCAACACTTCTTCTTTGCTTTGGCTGCCTTGTTCCGAGGCAGGATCTTTGCCCAGATGGAATCTATGTTTAGGGCTTCCATTAGCTTTTGTACTTGAATATGCTCCATTTCCTCATTTTAGCATGAGTGTACTATGAGAGTGGCTTGCTGTTTATGCAGTTCCTATATAAGTAGGTCATTATTCCATATGCCCCTCCCCCTCTTCAAGAAGGTTAAAAAGAATTCGCAGCCACTTAGTGATAAGCAGGGGATTCCGAAGTTGGGGGTGCAAACGCAGTGGCTCTCATGTCTCAGCTCAGCCTTGGCTCTGGCTTCCTTGGTGCTCCTTTTAGGTAGGGTTGGATACCAGTTAGATCTCTGGTTTTGCTGCTCAGCTAGACTCGCCAGTGGAGAATGAGAAGTGTCGTTTAGCCCAGTTCAGCTTGGGCTGAAGGCTCCATTTTCCCAAAGTAGTTTTTCCCTCCACAGTAACAAAGAAACAATGAACGTACCAGCAGAGTCAAAGTAGCATTACAAGTTGATTTCTGACTTTGTGTGTGTGTGTGCGCGCGCGCGCATGCGCGCGCGCGCGATAACTGTGTGCTCCTGCAATTGAATGCCCCCAGCACTCAAGAGGCTGAGGCAAGAGGATCTTGAGTTTGAGGCCAGTCTGGTCTACACTCTACACAGCAAGACTTTATCTAAAACAAAGCAGAACAAGACAACAAAACAAATCAGTAATGTGAGGGGGTGGGGGAGACTATGAAAGAAATAGAATGTTAGATAGCTTGGGGCTAGGGCGGTAGCTCAATCAATAGAGTTTGGGCCTAGTTTTGTACTAGGCCATGGTTTAAATCCCATCACCAGACAAGCAAGGGATGGTGGTCCCATGGCTGTAAACCCAGCACCTAGAGATGGGAAGAACAGTTCAATGTTATCCTTAGCTATGTAGAGAGTTTGAGGCCATCCCAGGCTATGTGAGGCTTTCTCTCAATAAAAACAAAAGCTAAAAGAAAAAAAAAAAAAGTCAGCTTGGTGTGGTAGATTGAAGAAAGCAGCACTCTCTGTTTATCCCTACTGTTTCTCACAGATGTAGAGTCTGTCTAGACTTTGGTGGATGATTGTAAAGATAAGAGCTCCTACTGGTTCGGGCCAGACAGGTGACAAAGCAGCTTCCCTTTCCTGCCTAGGGACTGAGCTACCCTCTCCTTGTCCTCTGCAGACTCCCCCTCCCCCACAGTACTGTCCAGGTTTGGTCTATTGCTATGTATTGTAATGATACATACTGGCTTCCAAGATCTGGTCCCCCTACCACACACACACACACACACACACACACACACACACACAGCCTTAGGGACAAGGAAATCCTCGTGTACATGATGCTATGTAACCTTGTCTCCCAAGCTATCCCTGATGGGTCAATAAAAATGCCTACAGCCTGTAGCTGGGCAGAAAAGAGGTAGGCAGGGCTTCGGTTCTGGGGCTTGGGGTCTGAGTGAGAGACTAGAAGAGGAGAGGGGAAGAAGGAAGAAGATTCCGTGGGGCAGGTGGATTGTGGGCAGGAAGGTCAGCCTGATGGAGTAGGTGTGGCCCAGGCAGTGTTTGGGGGCCGGCCAGCGGCTCACATGTCCGGGTTCGAGCCTGGAAGGCATCTTGGAATCTGGAAGAAAAGAGGGAGCCTAGGCGGGTTGAGAAACAATGGAACCAAGACATGCTAGTCTGCTCAAGGTTCAACTTTAATGTCGGGGGAACATGCCTTATAAAGAAAAGGGGAGAAAGTCCATTCCCGCCAATTCATCCTTGGAGCCTGGAACTAGCTGCAGGTGATGACGTGCAGAATAGGGGCATAGTCTCCGGAATAGCTTCGGGGCTTCTCTGCAGGTAGCAGTATCTTGAAGAGGAACAGCGGCAGTGGCAGAACAATAGAGTGATCAAGGGAGGGAGGCTTCACCCTAGATAATCTCCTTAGTGGCAGCAAGGTCAAGTTCTGGTTTAGCCTGCTTCAGGCTTATGGAAGACTACAAGGCAGAACATGGCAACTGAAGTCTTAGGGTTACTAGAGAAGCAGACCAACTAGCAGAGGGTAGCCATCTGCCCAGCTCTAGTGCTTTAAGGCTTATTCTAGATGTAAAGGTTTTGTGTCTTTTATTTAGGAACTCAGTGGGGTAGACACTACCAAATAATACCACCACGCAGTATCACAGTACTGAATCCTTGTTTGGAGGCCTGGGGCTGGGCTTTGGGGTTCTATTAGAGCAATGTGGGGTAACTTTCTAGATGCAGATCCCTTATCAAAATAAACAATCAGAAGTTACTGATGCTAGGTAGGGTTTGTGGACACAGGAAACAAGAGGGATCTCGGATGTACACAACGGGACTTGACATTTAGGACGAATGTTAATCTTAACCAGCTATTTGGATTCAGTAGGAATATTTACCTTGTAGACTGTCACATGCAGAAAACCACCAGGGGTTCAATGGCATGGCTAGAAGGGTTGAGTTGTGTCCACAGCAGTCACTGGGACAGGGTGCCAAATGCTTTTGTGATCACCTCGGGAGGCCAGACAAAGGTGTCGCCAGGTCGCCATTTGCTTTTTCACCTCATTGACTGAGGCAGGATTTTTGCTGTCATGTCACAGGACCTCTGGCTGGGAACCGTGATTGGACAGAGAGCCCTGCTATTTTCAGTACGGCCATTGTTTTCTCTCAGAGCTGGACCGTTGGCCCCTGCAGCCTGCCTTCCTGCCTCTCACTTTCTCCCTCATGGTTGTTTCCTTGACCTTTCGACTTAACCCTGCACTTACATGGACATTTACCTCAGGTTACACTTACCTCAGTGAGGTCTCGCCTTACTCACATGGTCTGGGGCTGGACACGCCCATTTCTGTGGGCTCAACTGCCTATTTGTTGCTGATGTCTCTAAGATAAAACTGGCAACCTTGAACCCAGATCTTCCGGGCTCAGCTCCAAGCATCCAGTGCCTTTGCTTCCTGTAACCCTTTCCAGAGCCCACCACAGAAATCCCAGCTATGGTCCCTGTCTTAGATGCTTGAGGCACACAATGGATCAGCACCTGTCCTGGGATGGATAGTTCTCGAGCTGGGGTTTGAACCCAGGCTGTCTAGCCAGATCCCACACTTGCAGCTGATCTTCTGTAACTGGCAATGAGTGACGGCTCAATCACAAACAGAGCATCATTTTGAATGCTGCCTTCTGCCCTGTCTCCAGCACTGAATCCAATGTCCCGCCTTTGTCTCCTGAGTGACAGTACCCTTTTCCTTTTCCTTCTGTCTTCTCTTTACCTAATTTACCTGAGATATCCATCAGGCTTGAGGGGTCTCCATCCCGAGGGCTTGAGAAGGACTCTGATCTGATGCCTTGGCTGTGAGTCCTTAGACATTTGCATTTATTGTGTACGTGGTTCTGTTCCAAGCATTTGAAGGTATATTAGCTTGCTTAGTTTTGCAGCAAGCTTCTGACGTATGCCTAATGCCTTTTATTTCATTAGCAGACACAGCACAGAGTCATAGATCCATCAGGAAAATTGATGCCACTACTAGTAGTTGAGAGAAAGTGTGTGTGTCTGTGTGTCTGTGTGTGATGTGTTATGTGCTCATGCACATATGATTGTAGGTGCCCATGGAGGTCAGAAGAGGTTGTCAGATCCCCTGAAGCCAAAGTAACAGGCAGATGAAAGCCATCCAATGTAGGTGCTGGGAACTGAACTCCGAATCTCTGCGAGCAGTATGTGCTCTTAATTGCTGAGTCATCTCTCCAGCCCTAATGCCTGGCTTTTTAAAAATAGGGGTTCTGTGGACTGAATTCAGATCTTTCAGACCCTCATCCTTGCAGGGCAAGGTCTCTACAGATGGAGTGATCCCTCCAGCCCCACCAAAGGAAAGCTAATAATCAGGGTCCAATTACACCAGTGTAAGGGGCAGAACAAGCAAAGAGTAAATAAATACAAAGCAGCCCAGGGACCGGCGGCAGTGGAAGCCATTACCGGTTTGAAGAGACAGAGATGTTGATGCTACCAGAGTTGAGACACAGAGGCTAACAACAGAAACTGGAGCCTAGAGGACACAAGGCCCCTCCAGAGTTACTGAAACACCATAGCATTTCCCTCTTTGAAGCCACCAAGATCACCTACTGTCTCCCATTGAGACATGAACTCACCACACACACAATGGCAAGGAGCCAGGGGATTGTAGTCTGCAGAGATGACAGGACAGAGTGAAGAATGATTTCAAAATAAACAAGCAGAACACTGATCCAGATGAATGAGAATTTTCCCCCAGGTCACAGAATTTTGAATGGCAGGGTCAAGTGGTTTGAGCCAGGCTTTG
Source organism: Mus caroli (assembly GCF_978045245.1). Taxonomy (NCBI): domain Eukaryota; kingdom Metazoa; phylum Chordata; class Mammalia; order Rodentia; family Muridae; genus Mus; species Mus caroli. The sequence goes on from NW_028227264.1 coordinate 95,217,782, forward strand.
ACTTGCCTTTCTGGGAATCCAGGGCAAAGTACCTGAGCACTGTCCCCAGGAGTATAATGACAATGACAGTTGCATCCACTTAAAATGGTCTGGAGAAGGTCAAACAAGCCCAAACAGTGCCTAGACATCACACACACATTTGAGTTGGTTATTACAGAGGTCTCGGTGTGGAAGCCATGGCCCTGGCTTCCACTCCTGTTTTACTGCTGCATCTGCTTTACAGATGATGCAATGGAAACCCCAAGAGTCTGACTTGCCCAGGCTGCCCAGTGAAAGTAGGCCTGGAGCTCAGTGAACTCTGGGGTCAGCGTGCTGGCTGCTGTTGTACTTCCTGTTCTGGGACTCTCACGCAGCCAACTGCGGTTTCTATGGGGACACGACCCAGACCTTTTTTGCCTCTGATTCCATACCACTCACTTGGCATGTGACACCCACAGGGTGCTCATTGCATATTCTGCCTTGTGAATTATTAAACAGCCCGGAGAGCAGCAGGTGACCGTGAGAGCTGGCTTTCCCAGGCTGTCTCAGAATTTTCAGATTGGTTCTGAGGTGCTGAGGCAGGAGGGGAAAGGACATTCTCTTCCCAGGAAACTTCTAGGCCATCTCCACAGTGCATTCCTAAATATCTGGCTATGATGTTTCCTCAAATTCTGTACTATTTCCCCATCTTCCTCCCCAGAGAGGCTACTCCCTACCCCGAACCTCTGAGTAACCAATCAGTGGAGCCAAGGTGAGGATAGGAGAAAGTGTGGGCATACTGTGCTATCCCGTCCTGCGGGACTCAGTTATTTGTGGGTGTGAGGGGGACCGCAAACCTGGGAGAAAACGGGATGGGAGAGAAAGAAGAACCGAAGACCAAGTATATTGCTCCTATCAAGGTCTACATTTTTTAGGCTAAGAAGCTGGGTTTTAAAGCATATATCGAGGGGAATAGGGAGGGGTCGAGGGGGAATTAACAAAGAACAAAGAGGTGGGCATCTGCTGACATGAGGGCCGAAGTCAGGCACCAGGCAGTGGGCACTCTGCGTCTTATCTCCAGAACATAGATCCTCCTTAACAGCCTTGAGTGTCAGGCCAGGCTCAGGCATAACTCATGTCCTTGGATGTCATAGGAGTCAGGAAGAGATAAGAAAGAGGGGACTATAATTCAGCGTTTACAGCCTCAAGTGCCAGGAAGGGAACAGGGAGAAGGGAGTGAGGACCGGCTCCTAGCACGAGACCATTTGGCTTGTCAGGGTGGGAGATTTTGAAAGGCTCACTTTCTCATGGTATGGTCTCTAACACTGTGCCAACTATAAAAGACAAGAATGGGTATGTGGAAGAAGAGAGATGGTGACAGGTCAATATTAAGACACCTTTGGAGGTCCTTGAGGGATAGAATTCACCCATGCATCTGGACAAATGAGTTCTATTTGTACCTTAGCATGGACTTGGTATAACACCCCTGAAACAAGTCACCCACCTCTGCCTCTGTTTCCCCACATAAAGAAGAGGGCAAAACCAATATTCTACAAATGTCAGGAAGGTTCTTCATAATGGCTAGAGATGGTTGTGCCAAATTAAATATTGAATTGGCTTTTGGCTTGAGGAATTGGCTACAACTAAATTTTTTAAAACTGTTTTAACAATTCTATGACTGAGGGATGCGCTTTGAAGTTTCATCTTGCCATCAAGAAGAGCTAGGTGTCTTGTGAGACATGTACACATATTTATTTAACAGAAGTCCTGGATTCCATGCCTGATAATGGCTCTCTATCTCATTGGCCACTCACAAAAGAGCTACATTTATTGCATATACAAGACAACTGTAAATTTAGTGTGCGCCCCTTAGAAGCGTTAGGATTTTGGGGATCGCCATGGATTTTTTTTTTTAACCTGGACACTGCAGCTCCCCATTCTATAAACTTTATTTGTGTTTAAGTCTCTCTTACTGAACTCTGTGCATCCTGGCAAGCCAGCTTCGGTCCTTCCTAACCAATGCCAGCAAGCAAGTAGATGTCAATTCTCTCAAATGTTTGACTTAGACAAGATTCCTGGCATCTTGTTAGTGGGGCACCTTGAGTACTATCATACATTAACATTCCACTGCCTTTTTAGAATGGCTAAATCTAGCAAAACAGATACGTATAAACATACAGCAAAAAGCATCCAAGTGTAGAGCAGATAGCTATATATTAAGTCCTAGAGTTCTTCACTAAAAGAAAACGGAATTTTAGAACTTGTTAATCAAGAAACAAATATTGAGAAGTTTAATTTGTTAATGTTTTAAATGAATAGCTATTTTGCTAATATGCCTACAAATGATAAATCTGTAATTTATTAATTATATTCTATTAATCATTACATATAATTTGAAGAGTATTTGCATATTTATGTGATGGAAAGAAGATCTTCAATGGATCTTGGATACTGTCAGTGACTGTATAGCACTCCTTGTAAGAGCTGCATAGATCTCTTAGAAGTTGAACCCCACAGGCTGGAAGACTTAGTGCATTAGTCAGTTGTGGATACCTGTGATGAAGTACTTGAGACTAGTAGTTTTATTAACACAGGAAATTTATTTAGCTAATAGTTGGTGCTCACAGATGTGTTACCAGCATCAGCGTGATCGCTGGTGAGGGCTTAATGGGGGAAAAAAACTCACCATGACCTGGAGAGCTCTCTAGAAAGAGAGACTACACCACCAGACAAGAAGCTGGGCAACTCAGGGTCCGGTTTGCTTGCTCTTATAACAAACAAACTTTGAAAAAGACCTAGCTGGGATCACATGAGAACTTTCAATCCTTTCTGAAGAAAGTGCCCCAGGGACCTAATAAATGTCCATTTCCTCACCCAAAGACCCACCTAGTCTTTCCATGCAGTGTAACCAAGGAGCAAGCGTCCAACACTTGAGCCCTGACATAGGTATTGAAGCCAGATAAGAACCATACCACACCCTTAGCAGCCCCAGAGCTTTATTTTTGTCAATGAATTCAGTTGACTTTTTCTTTATCTTACATTGCTTAAGGGCTGTTTTAAAGACTTCATCTTTTTGAGTAAACAGGCCCGCCCGAGCCTTTCTTTTGCCCCTTTCTCTCTTCCTTTCCTCCTATGAAGTCATCCGTGGCACAGGCCCATGTCAACCTATTGGCTTCTGATGGCTTTTTCTTACTAAGGAATCAAGCCTGTCAGCTGCTGATAGTGCCTTTTGGATTCACACAGATGAGTGTTTTATGAAAAAAAGAAGCACCAGTGATGTCTTGGATGTTTGGGGATTGTTCAGTGAAGTACGCTGTCATCGACTGGACAAGCAGTGTTTCCACGGACAGCCCCACCTCAGGTAGGCTCAGTGTTTAAACCCAACATTAAACAGTACTAGGCTAACAGCTCTGGCCTGGGTAATGTCTCCAGACATATCCTAGGCCTGAGGGAAAGCCAGCAGGGCAGCAGGGTTGCAGGGCTGCAGGGCTGCAGGGCTGCATCTAGCTAAACTCAGCACAAATGTTTCACTCAGCCCTTGACACAGGCTCATTCTAAGCCATTACCTAACCTGGTCTCTGGGATCCCTAAGGGAGTTTGTTTGTTTGTTTGTTTGTTGTATTTTTTTTAGTGGAAATGCAACTTTTTAAAAAAACAAACAAAACAAAACTGGAAACTAAGCAACCAGCAACCCATCTTAGGCTCGGAGTAAAATGGAAAGAAAGAAAAAATGAAAGAAAACAAAATAAAGAGAGAAAAAAAGCCCAAGGGAAAGAAAGAAGATGAGACAAGAACCTTTCTTCCCTGTGAGCAGCCGGGGCTATGGAAGAAGGGGCGAGAAACATGGAGAAGGGCCTGGTTTATTTTTAACACCAAGCTACAGGCAAACTCTGTGTTCTTTTCTTTTAAAAATAGCCTTTTTAACTTCTTGAAGCATTTTGACTCTATTCTGCTTGAAGGCTAATGCCCCCTGTGTGGCTGGCGACTCCACTGGACCTTTGCCCATGACGGGCTCGCTGGCCAAGTAGTTAGAGCATGGAAAAATCCCAGCGTTTTCCTCCAGAGCACTCTTGCTTCTCACATGCATCCAGGCTCTGTGTACGGAGAGGCTTAGCAGCTGAGCTGCCTACCAGAGCCCAAACTCTCCTGCAAAAGTTAATGGTTAGGGGGAAAAAAGTCCTCTCTTTAAGATAGTTTTAATTAGTGAGATAGCATGTCCAGATTTGCTGAGGTCCACTGTGGTTATAATACATTCTTTGTTGTTTATGAACAGTGCAGCACAGACACATGCGCACATACTCAGACACCCATACACATAGACAGACAGACACAGAGACAGACAAACATATACACATACCACAAACACATACATAAACACACACACACACACAAACACACATGCAGGTGGGGGTGGCTCACCAGAACAGATCTGTGTGCACTCACTGGATCTCTCTACTTTTGTTGAGGGCATGTGATGTGCCAGGCTGTTCATATAGTTAATTATTTTAGGGGCAATTATAGGAATACTTCATGTTATAGAGCATTTTGTTCCTAATGCTGCATCCAGTTCCTCATGTTGTGGTGGCCCCCAACCATAAAATTCTATTCTTTGCTACTTTGTATTCCAATTTTGCTACCATTATGAATTCTACTGTAAATATCTGGGTTTTTCAATCATCTCAGGTGACCCTTGTGGAAGGGTCATTTGACCTACAGGTTGAGAACTGCTGTTGTAGAGACAGAAGCCTGGGCTTGGAACTGTTGGAGCATCTGTGACAACCAGATGCTGCGTGAGTGATTCCAAGGAACTTCACGCATGCTCAGTAGGTGGTCTTTCACCCGAGTCACATCTTCTGCTCACTATTGCTACTTCCGGGCTCTTTGGTCTTTTGTGTTTCTCAAGGAATCTGCCTATTTCATCTTAGTTGTCAAATGCATTTTATATACTTCTTCACAGCACTTCCTTATTACCTTTGAAATACTTTCATAATTTACAGTGACACCCTCTCTCTCCTTGAATTTGTTTCTTTTGTTGATAGACCTAGTTTTGTGCTGGACTTGCTGGTGTGAAGGCAGGAGGCAATGAGAGTATTATTAGTGATTTTAGACCAGGTTAGCCTACAGAAAGGGAGTACAGGAGGGAAGGTGGGAAAGACAGAGACAAAGACAGAGCAATAGAGATAGGTAGGTGTCTTAGTCAGGGTTTCTATTCCTGCACAAATATCATGACCAAGAAGCAAGTTGGGGAGGAAAGGGTTTATTCAGCTTACACTTCCATACTGCTGTTCATCACCAAAGGAAGTCAGGACTGGAACCCAAGCAGGTCAGAAGCAGGAGCTGATGCAGAGGCCATGGAGGAATGCTCCTTGCTGGCTTGCCTCCCCTGGCTTGCTCAGCCTGCTCTCTTATAGAACCCAAGACTGCCAGCCCAGAGATGATCCCACCCACAAAGGGCCTTTACCCCTTGACCACTAATTGAGAAAATGCCTTACAGTTGGATCTCCTGGAGGCATTTCCTCAACTGAAGCTCCTTTCTCTGTGATAACTCCAGCTGTGTCAAGTTGACACAAAACTAGCCAGTACAGTAGGTAAATGGGTAGGTAGGTAGGTAGATAGATGATGGATGGATGGATGGATGGATGGGTGGATTGAAGGAAGGGTAGATAAATTGGCTTGAAGTTGGGGGTACAGGGAGTTCCAGGGCAGTTAAAGAGGTTTCAGGGTAGCAGTTTCTCAGCTAAGCTTGAGAAAGGACATGAATCTGAACTGGTGGCACAGGAAAATATAGAGAAAAGGTACTTCCCAGCTCCCAATTTAGCTGCCACAAAGGCTCAGTAAGGATGAAATAAATCATTAATTAACAGCTAAGGCTTCCATGTCACTGGCTTGAATACGTTGGTGATGGACTTAAATGGAGTTTAAATAGCTGAGAAAACAACTAACTGTTCCTTGCATTCATGACTGCTGTTAATTCCTTGACACACTTTGAAATGAACCTATTTGATTTCTTTCAAGGACTTGTTTTATTTTAAGGTTCTGGCTTTGCTGAAGAAGTCACAGGAAGGAGGATAAGTTTCCTGGGCCCTGGCTTACAGCCTTGTCTCCTTCAGAACCTACTGTACCTGTAGCATTGCTGGTCACCTTCAGTCTTGCCCTTGAAGAGACCTATCCCATAAACATTTGTAGCTGAAACAGAGAAACTCTATCTTAGCTGTTTGGCCTATGATTTTATTTATTTATTTTCTATTTCTCCTGTGTGTCACAGAAATTCCAGAAGGCTTATAAACACCCCAATAAGAACAAACAGAGCCTTGCGTTTTCTTGGTGAGGTTGGGGTTTTAAGTTTTCTTTAAGCACATCCTTCAGCCAGCAAGTGGTCCAGGTTTGTCTAGTTTTCTTGGCCTCATATCTGCTGCTTGCACATAGGTCTGTGGGGGATGGGGTTTGCCCCACCGCGGGCTAGCTGGGTGACCTTGCTCTGAGCAAGGCCATCCAGTGCTCTGAGCCCTGTTATCACTGCCTGCAAAATCAAGATCTTATCACCTGCTCTACCGTGCAGATGAGGGCTCTGGGCTAAGCAAACCCCTAAGCATGCAGTGTTGCACTCAGTCACAGGCACTGCTGCAGACCCTCCTGCATTCGTCTCCTCCCGAATGCTAGCATGCAAGAAATCCCGTAGGTTTTGAAGGTGAATGAGGTCCTACTGCTTCCTTCCTATATCATTTTCGAGCAGGTCCCGTTGTGAACCTTGGCTTCCTCGTACATCAAACAGGGACCATTTAAAGCCGCATGTATTGACCTATGTCTTGGTGGGTGCATATAAACCTTTACCTGAACTCTATGAGAACTAAGGCTGAAATTACCTTGGAAAGCCCCTGCCATAGGTTTGGAGCCCTTTCGTTTTCCCTAAGTGGTAAATCCATTTCCTCTTTCTTTCTTGGAAACTGGACTATGGTAAAGCCCAGCTGCTGTTATGTCTGCATCTCAGGAGAAATGGATTTTCCTCTAAATTGCTAGGAACACCTCTGTCTTCTTAGTATTTTATCCTTGATGTTTTGCGGCTAGATCCCAGTGCTTTGTTCATTGCTCAGACATGCTTGGGATTCTCACTGTAAGTTAGCAGAGTAGGGAAAGAAAGAGGACAGCTGTATTATGTTAGTAATAGAGATTCCTCAAAGATGTGTATGAAAGAACCCCAAATGTCAGGTGGACAGTTAAAACTAACGTGAGTCAGCACCACCATGGAACAAGAAGGAAACACACTTTAGGAAGGGCTGGTACAGGGTGCAGTGGAGACAGGGTGTGTGTACTCACCCTGAGTGGTGGTCAGATTCCTGCAGAAATGAAGTACTAGGTTCTGGAGGGAGGTTACTCTCAGAATGGCATTAGAGCACCATCGGAGAGGAGTCTTAAAGGGCAGGGGATATCTTTTAGGAGAGGAATGTGTTGCTTTCTTCCTTTGAAAGGACTAAGAACGGGAGAAGGTAGGAAGCACCACTTTGCACTTGTACAAGATTGTCAATTTCTAAGGCGTAGCGAGGAAGCTCAGTTCGTGGGACGGTTCATTTTAAGGAATTACCGTATTTTGGATTATGTATGTGCTTTTGTGTCTACACCCAAAGCATACATACAAGTGCCTGTTGAAGCTAGAAGAGGCAGTGGGTCCCATGGAGCTGAGTCACAGGTTGGTGTAAGCCACCTGATGTGGGTTCTACGGACCAAACTTGGGTCCTCTGCACGAGCAATAAGTGTTGTTAACCACTGAGCAATCTCTTCAGCCCCAAGGTCCTATAGTTATATCTGAAAAAGGGGCCTGCATGGTAGTGAGGGCCAAGCCAAAAGGAACATAGCCAAATAGTCCAGCAATGGAAAAGGACATCAAGGAAGGGGCCGGAGTGATTACCAAGGCAACGCCCTCCTTTAACGAGGGAAGCATGGCATTTTATGAGGAGAGCCAGTGCTATAGGAAAGCGCTGTAGGGGAGGGCAAATTCCTGAGCATGCTCAGTTAAGACCTGCATTCCTGAGCGTGCTGCACTCAACGGTGTAATTTAATATGGAAAGCTAGCAGACACATTTTCCAGCAGGCTTGGCTCAAAGTCATGAGCACATGTTTAAGAGGTTAAAATGGTCGTCAGGGATGCCTCTGGGCGTGTGAAGCTGGCACCATAAAGTTTTAACTGCAACTAAAGGAAACGGCGCTTTGAATTAATATTGGTGCTTGCCCCTGGAAGTCCTAGTGTTGCTTAGTGGCTGCACGGGGATGAACTGGAGACAGAAAGCAGAAGTTGTAGGGAACTTGTTTCTATCCACGGCACACTCTAGGCTATGGTAAGCGCTGGCTAGTGGAACGCTTTTAAAGTGGTTTCGGCTGGTAGTATATACCAAAGGTAGTTTGAAGAAAATATTGCAATTTGAAATTGTAAAGGAACAGCACAACTAAATACACAAGGAATGAGGGCAGGTATCAGAAGCTGCCGACGCAAGTTTACAATCAATTTGAGAGACCTATCTATGCAAAGAAACAAATTTTGTATAATATTGTATTCAGGTAAAATTAACCTAAGAATAAATAAATTATTTAAATCTTATGATTTTGGAAGTCATTAACCACTGACTATATCTACTCAAACAATAAAATCAGGCCGAGATAATTTTCACACAGGCAAATATCACTAAGTTTTCACAGAACGGATAAAGCATATAAAGAACATGGGGGAGGGGAAGAGAATATTCCCCATATTTATTTTATTAGACAAACATAATTGTGAGTACCAAATTCGAAAAAGATTGTAGGACAAATTATCAACCAATCATATTTCTAAATACAAAAGCGTCAAGTCAGATAAAACTTATGAAGATAGTAACTTCAAAAGTGGAAATAATATTACAGGATGGCTGTGTTGGGTTTATCCCTGGAAAGCAAGAATGGTTTAATGTTTGAAAAATGTGTTACTATAATTTACCATGTTAAGAAAACGTGAGAGGATGCCCGTTGCCATGTGCAGCCAGTGTGTGCCTCTGTGATGAGTGAGTGTGTAGTGCTGAAATGATGGAGAAAGAGAACCAGAACAGTGAGTGCAGTATGAAGACAGAAGGAACCGGAAATGGGAGGGCGGGACCGGAAATGAGAGGGTGTTGAAGAATGGCCTCATAGTAGTAGCCCGAGCTGCCACCAGAGGCCATGATGTCCTAGCCCACGTTGATGTCCTGACCCATGCCGCCACATAGGGACCTTTCTGGGTCCGTGGCCCTACTGCAGCAAGAGTCTGTGTTGATGATGTATGTCTGTGGCCATGTTACCACCAAAGACCATGTGGATGCCCCTGGTCTGAGATACCGCTTGGGACCGTGTTGTTGTCTGAAGGCTGAGCTGAACTGCAAGCATGGCACCTCCACCTCGGCAGCATGGAAAAGCTGGCCCTGATGGCATGGTGTAGGAGAGCTGGTCCTGATGGCGCTCGCGTGCGCCCGCGCATGTACACACACACACACACACACACACACACACACACACACACGAGCGCGTGTGTGTGTGTTGGGGCTGATAAGATTTGGTCAGTTGCTATATATTGTAATGCTAAATACTAGGCCCCAAGGTCTGGTTGCCCCAAGGGGCAAGGAAACCCTCACATACATGAAATGATGCTATGTAACCTTGCCTGCCCCCCAAGTTATTCCTGATTGGTCAACAAAGATGCCCACAGCTTGTAGCTGGGAAGAAGAGAGGTAGGCAGGTCTTAGGTTCCAGGATTCAGGGTCTGAGGCAGAGACTACGAAAGAGAGAGGAGAGAATGAGGAGAGAGGAAGCCACCATGAGGTAAGGCTTCTTGAGAACTGGCCGTGAGGGCTGGGCAGTTGGAGTAGGAGTGGCCCAGGTGGAACATGGCAAGTTATAACTCAGGGTTATTGACAGGGAAGTAGACAAAATAATATAGAGCTCTAATGCTGTTAAGGTGTATTATAAATATAAAAGTCATGTGGCTTTTATTTGGGAATTAAATAATCCAAGGTGGGCTAGAAACCCCCTATTAAATATTTACCACAATAGAGCCAGTCCTGCCTCTTGCTGGCTGCTTCAGGCAGGAAAGCTGCCACCCCCTCTTTTCTCCCAGCCTGAGCAAACCTGGAGAACTAGCTCTGGTGGTGTAGATGCATAACTTTCAGGCTAACTAAGTCAGCTAGCACCCAGATCTAGGGCTGAGTTGGCACACCCTAATCTACTCAGTCTTTGAACTGCCAGAGTGGTGAAGGAACCAGTCCTGCAGAATCAAAGCTGCAGGATCTCCATGACATAGGGTAACAACAGGATATCTGAGAGGAGTCCCAGTGAAGATTCAGTATTGATGGAGTAGCAGAAGCCAGAGGCCTCAAACCAGACCAATGAATGAGTCCTTGCAATAAACATTTGCAAGTAAAGATGTGTGGCCTAAAGGAACACACTGTGAGACACACTGTGACACACTGCAGCTTCCATAACAAGATATTTAATTTTTTTTTTTTTTTTTTGCAGGGGAGAAGGCACGGGTAGAGGGCAGATATGGAGAGATGAGGAGATGAGGGGGATTGGGGAGCATGATGTGAAATTCACAAAGAATCAATAGAAAGTTAAGAAAAAGTACATGAGAGGAAAACATAACTGCTCCACTAGAGGAGGATATTCTTTTTTTCTGAGATGAAACTCTGTTTCCTATTAGAAATCAATAAATACAAGTAGAAGGAAATTTTCTTAATAAAATAAATTATACCTATGATAACTCCATAGAAAATATCACTGGTCAACTTTTGCAATTTCTCCTTTTAACCCTAGGAATAAGACGGGATGCCTATTACCCTTTCTAAGCAATCATTCCTTGGAGGTCTTGGTCAGGGTAGTGAGACAGGAAGAAGAGGAGATAAGAATTGTAAAAACAAATGTAACCGTTATCATTCAGAGGCATAGACTCCATCACAGATCCTAGTGAAACTCAGGCTCACAATATGAATTAATATAAGGGCTGACGAGTTACTAAATACAATCCCAGTTCAGAAACAATCTTCATCCTCACATAACATCAGTAGTTTTTAAATAATAGTAAATACCTAAAAAGCCGTTCCTTTCCATATTATTTACTAAACTCAAGCCAGTCCTCACCTCCTCAATGTCTTTTTTGAGATACTTGGCAAATGATGGAAAAGAAAATCATATGGATGAGTAAGGGACCAAAAAAATCACAGAAGACCAAGATGGGCAGTCTCACTGCAACCTGCATATCATCCAGGGTTCACTCAAAACATAGAGCTGTCCTGGAATTACGGAGGAGGAACTCACAATGGGGAGGTTCTGGGTAATCAAGGGACAGAAGAAGCTTGACCTATCCTCTTAAAATACAAGTTGGGGTGTTGAGGGCAAACTGACAAACCAGGCATGTGCCCAGTCACTGACACTGTACAGTAAAGAGGGATCACAAGAACATCTGTGAAAAGCCTCAGCTTTGGGGTAGTCACCTTTTTTGGTGAATCATAGCCATGAATCTGGCCTTAGATCTTAGACAGTAGGACTAGAGATTTAGAAGAACAGAAAGGATGAAAGATGAGTTGGACTCTCCATTCACTTCTGTGGCTAGCTGACTTAGTTAGCCTGAAAGTTAATTAATATATATTATATATTAATGTAGCTTACTTCTCCCTAAGGTCAAGTTGAAATTGGGTTCCCAGATGTCTTAGGGTTTCTATTGCTGCAACAAAACACCATGACCAAAAAGCAAGCTGGAGAGGAAGGGTTTACTTCCACTTCCAGATCACAGTCCATCACTGTGGGAAGTCAGGACAGGAACTCAAGCAGGGCAGGAACCTAGAGGCAGGAGCTGAGACAGAAGCCATGGAGAGGTGCTACTTACTGGCTTGCTTTCCATGGCTTCATCAGCCTGCCTTCTAATAGAACCCAGGACCCCAGCTCAGGGAATGGCACCACCTATCATGGGCTGGGCCCTTCCCAATTAATCAATAATTGAGGATGCCTTACAGCTGGATCTCATGGAGGCATTTCCTCAACTGAGGCTCCTTCCTCTTTGACAACTCTAGCTCATGTCAAGTTGACTCACAAAACCATCCTGTACACCAGAGTAATGAACACTGTTGAGATATTGTGGGGCTTTAAAAATTAAGCCAGTAAGAGGGATTCATTTTTCTCACTTACTGTGTTGGTTTAAATAGGTTTGACCCCCCCACAGATTCATGTGTTTGACTGCTTGGCCATAGGGAGTAGCACTATTAGGACGTGTGGCCTTATTGGAGGAGGTGTGGCCTTGTTGGAGTAAGTATGTAGCTGTGTAGGTGGGCTTTGAGGTCCCCTATGCTCAGGTTCCACCCAGTGTGATAGAGAGCCTCCTTCTGGGTGCCTGTAGAAGATATTTTCTCTTTCTGGTTGCCTTCAGATCAAGATGTAGAACCCTCAGCTCCTTCTCCAGCACCATGTTTGCCTGCATACTGCCATACTTCCCTCCATGATGATGATAATGGGCTATACCTCTGAAACTGTAAGCTAGCCCCACTTAAGTGTTTTCTTTTATAAAACTTACCTTGATCATGGTGTCTCTTCATAGCAATAAAACCCAGACTAAAACACCTACTTTTCCCCCTCAAAGTACTGGATGAGTCATGTGGGAGTGGGTTGTTGTAAGTGAGGGGAAGCTGCATGTTTCTGTCTTCCGTGTACCTGCTCTTGCTGTCTGGTTTCCTCCATGATTGAACCAATAGAAGGCCCTTGCTAGTGCCATGACCATGGGACTCGTAGAACTAGGGACCAACATTAACCTCTATATAATAAGTGACTCAGTTTTGAGTATTTTGTTAGCAACAGAGCATGGGCTAGAATACCATCCCATTGTGAAGACCTTCACAGGAAAACAGGTTCCCTTCATTTTCATATCCCAAAGTTCTATCAAAGGTTCTTCTCCTAGGCGGCTTGAACTTAGAACCAGAGAAAATCCATGCCTCAGTGATTATAACAACAGAGCAATCCAAACAGAAGTAACACTAAAGCTACTGTAATTAAGAGTAAAGAGAAAGGACAAGAGATGGCTTATCTGATTGGATTCTGGGTAAAACCCTCATGACAAAGTCACCATAAAAACTGAAAAGGCAAGGTGATGATTAGAGAAGGTGTTTGCAACACATGAGCACCAGTGAATGAACATGAGGTAGATTGTTGAAAAGTGCCTGCAAATCAGTATGAAAAGTTCCAGATCAAGGGACAGAATCCAACTGGCCAATTGCATGTTTTAAAAGGATCCCACTACTGAGGACCGTATATTGCTATCAAAGTTTTATTGGGCCCTAGCCATGCATTGTTGTAATGCGTTGTGTGTGTTAATACACATAATCCTAGCAATAACTCTGAATTCTAGCCCTATTCTATTTCTGAGAGGGAAAGTGGGGCCAATATTATATAACCACTAAGTAGTAAAGGTAGAATTTGGTTACAAACCTGGACTCTTAACTATTTGCCTGTGTTCTTAACTTGGTAAATTTAAACATTTGACGGTACTTCAGCAGCAGCAAGGCTTTGGCAAAAACAAACAGCTGCACACTAGCTAAGTAGTAGTTTGACTTTACCCATGAGGTTGATGATGGATGTTAGCCTGTAAGATAGCATCGTCTAAGTCCTTAGCTTGGCTTAGATTTGTAACTTTGGGGAATGCATGGAGAAATTTATTGACATATTGCTTGTAATGATGCTATGATGTGAATTTTTCTGAGGAGATTAAACACTTATCAGTTCCAGAAAGGATAAAGACAGATAGACAAGCCGGGTGTGGTGGCGCACACCTTTAATCCCAGCACTCGGGAGGCAGAGACAGGCAGATTTCTGAGCTTGAGGCCAGCCTGGTCTACAAAGTGAGTTCCAGGACAGCCAGGGCTACACAGAGAAACCCTGTCTCAAAAAACCAAAACCAATATAAAAACAAAAACCAAACCAAACAAACAAACAAAAAAACCCAAGACAGATAGACAAAAGAACAGATTCCACCTAAGCCTTGCTTAGTGAGCCAGTGAGTTTAATTAGTGTTACTTTACATTCAGGAGTATGATTTAAAGGCACTGTAACTTATGGGCAGCTACACCACTGTGTCAGAGACCATACTGTGAGAAAGTGAGCCCTTCACAATCTCCCACCCTGACAGGCCAAATGGCCTCGTGCTAGGAGCCAGTTGTCACTCCCTCCTCCCTGTTCCCTTCCTGGCACCTGAGGCTGTAAAGATGAATTATAGTCCCCTCTTCCTTATCTCTTCCTGACTCCTATGACATCCAAGGACATGAGTTACGCGCTGAGCCTGGCCTGACACCCAAGGCTGTTAAGGAGGATCTATGTTCTGTAGATAAGACGCAGAGTGCCCACTGCCTGGCGCCTGACTTCGGCCCTCATGTCACCCGACGCCCACTTCTCTGTTCTTTGTTAATTTCCCCTCAACCCCTCCCTATTCCCCTCAATGTATGCTTTAAAACCCAGCGTTTCCACAGCCTAATAGATGGAGACCTTGATAGATACAATCTACTTGATCTCGGGCTCCTTTTTCTCTTCCTCCCATTTACTTCCAGGTTTGCGGTCCCCCTCGCACCCACGAATAACTGAATCCCGCGGGGGACGAGTACTACTGAAGAAGAGTCCTTTCCTGTCCCGGTCTCCGCAGTCCTTGCCGCCCGCGGATACAAGAATGACACACGGACACCAAAGAGGCTTCACGCAACGGCTTCTTTACTTGTGGATTTTTCCTTTATAGCTCTCTTCCCCAGCAGCTTCTTCTACTACCTCTGTCCTTCTCGAAGCAAGGGCTAAATACAGCTTTTCTTACTACTACTTCTACTCACGGCAAGGGCTAAAACTCCTATACTACTACTGGCAAGGGCTAAACAACAACCGACTCACCTCCTACTAGCTCCACCCCACCTCATCTAGTCAGAATTCACACATGCTCCAGGCACGAGCTCAGATTGTTCACAGATAGGCTGACAGGTCCTGATCAAGAGGAACAGTCCAGCCTGGCAGGCAGCCCACGCATGCAGCCTCACTGCGCATGCTCGGGCAAGGCAGTAAACAAGTGGGTTTCACGGGGCCTGCGGCCGCACCCACTTCCCACACTTTCCCCTTCCCATTTCCAGCAATTGCAGGTCACATATGTAACTTGAGGAGGGGGAAGTACCTTGTGTACCCTTCTTGCATTCGCAACAGAGTGAGTGTCCATAGCTCCATTCTTGTGAGGGTCCCACATGAGTAATCCTAGCTGTTCTGATTTCAGGACTGCAATGGCCATGTCATGCCCAGAAGACAGAGTTACACAAATACAGAGTGTTGAATATTCATATAATGGAATTATGGATTTGAAACAATCTAGATGTAGCTTTTGAACACAACAGTAATCAATACGCAGTGGCACGTGCAGAATATGATACTATTTACACAAAGTTTAAAGGAGTACAAGACACCAAATGGTTTACTTATGTAGTAAAATTATACCACATGGGAAAGCTAAACTCAAATTCTAGGGCAATGCCTTCTGTTAAGTAATGGATGGGAAGATGAACAATGGGGATAGCATGCAGGAAAGGACAATCATCTAATGTCATATCATTTCAAGTAAAGAAAATATGGAAAAATATTAAGACATGTTGAGACCGTGGGGTGCTCAGTATTTTAGATATTGGATGCCCTCCAAATGTTCTGGTGTTAAAGTCTTGCTCCATAGAATGGATGTGTTGGGGGTGAGGGGGTGATAGAACTTTTAAGAGGTGGGGCTTATCAGAAGGTCTTTAGACCTGTGGACATTCTCCACAGGTCTGGGTGTTTGCACAATCAAGAGGTTGTGCAAACAACCTCCTCTAAGGCGGTTATAGAATCCTTGGGAGGTTTAAGTCCAGCTCCGCCTCCTGTGTGTTCTTGGTTCACTCATTCTCCAAGTGGTGAGCAAGCCGACTGAAGCTCCTGCCACCATTATTCCCATTGCTGTGCCTTTGTTATTATGTTGAGCTCTGCTCTCAAACTGTAAGCTAAAATAAACCCCTGTCAGGTGTTTGGTTGGTGGGCAAAAAGGGAGACAAACAAACAAATGAAACCCTCAAAACCAAACCAACCAAACCAACAAAATAAGACAAAAACAAAACACAAATCAAGGAGGCATGCCCTTGAAGGGGACAATCTGATCTGGCCCCTTTCTCTTTTTCTTTTTCACTTCCTGGACAATGGGGTGCATAGTTGGTTCTACTGTGTACTTGAGTCATGGCACTCCACCACAGCACTCAAATACAGACTAGAACCTCCAAACAAGATTTTCATCTTTATTTGTCATTGTATTAGTGTCTGGTCCCAAGAAATCTCTTTTCCCAAAGTCTGGCATTTAGACCAAAGCTAGCATTTCCTCAGGGATGTGAGAAAATAGTAATCACTCTCCTTATTTAACAAAGGGAGCTCAGGCTCTTCCCCTAACTAACTTATACTTGTGGTGGCTATTAGCATATCATACACCCGTGCCTATTAGCATATCAAGGTCTATACTAGCTTCTGTGCTCCTTCAATCTCTATTCTCAAGTGCCTGCTATACACTTCAAAGCCCTCCACCCAGCTCACAGGGTCTCCTCATCCCAGACACTCATTCCCTTGAAACCACTCCCACCACCACTGTCCCCCCCCCCCCCCATTTCTTCTCTCTGCATTCCTGAAAGACCATCTTGGTGATTTGGAATGAACTTTTTCCTTCTCACGTACAGAGTGGCTTTCTGGCTTCTTTACTATACCCATGCCATCCATTACTCATACTGGATAGCATAAGTGGGAGAACGTCTATTATTTCTCATACTTTTAGACTCATGTGGCCTGGCCCACCTTTGTTGCCTACCCCATCTTCATTCTATCCCTTGTCCATGGTGCCAGCCCATTGGGACACCTCATGGGACAAGATATGACTCCAAGTTTTTAATTCATCTAGGTAGTTTCTAGCAATGTCCTTCTCTTATTAAAATGTTATGTTTGTCATTTACAGGTTGAAATACCTTGTATAAAAAAATACCCAAGAGACCACAGTCTTCATAGCATCAATATTTATCATAGCTAAAACATGAAAATAATCTAGGGGGCTGGAGAGATGACTCAGCAGTTAAGCGCACTGACTGCTCTTCCAGAGATCCTGAGTTCAATACCCATCAACCACATGGTGTCTCACAACCATGTGTAATGAGATGTGATGCCCTCTTCTGGTGTGTCTGAAGACAGCTACAGTGTACTCATCATATATATAAAGCAAATAAATAAAATCTTAAAAAAAAAGAAGGTAATCTAGGTGTCTATTCACAGCTGGATAAACAAATGTGGTAAATTCATAAGTGGTAAACTCATAAGGTGGAGCAGTATTTAATCATAAAGACTCACAACATTCTGATGTGTATCATGATGTTAATGAACTTGGATGGTAGCACGCTAAGCAAAGCAAGCTCAGTACTGGGTGATTCTACTCGAGTGCCCAGAGGAGCCCAGAGGAGTCAACATTATAAACACAGAAAAGAGGCTGAAGATTAACAGGAGCTGGCAGGAGAGGAGATGGAGATTGGTGTCATGGATGTAGACACACATTCAGGGAAGTTGAAATGTTTGGGGGTGGTGTCAACGATGGGGGTGGTGAGGCAGCACCGGGGGACATGTGACCTGTCCAAACACTATGCTGAACTCTGGCTAAAATTGTACATTTTAAGTACATAGATTTTACCCAATAAACACATAAGCAAGAAGAACAAAAAAATAATAATAAACTCAACTCTGAAAGACAGCTTATATTATTAGACATCTATTATTTGTCTCCTCTTTCCCATGGAAGGTTCTGTTTTCCCGGTGGTGTCGTAAGTTTCCTATCTTCGTCTGCTCTCTGTTACTTCAGTGATGACAGTAAGCCCTGGCTTATCACTGAGTACTCACTACAAAGTCTTAGGGTGATCTGTTTGGATACCTGTATCCAGTTCATTTTCTTGCAGACATAAGGAACTCCAGACTGACAACCGAGGCAATCAGAAGAACATTCTTGAGGTCCGTGACAAAGTCTGGATGAGGAGAGAGTGTGTGTGTGTGTGGGGGGGGGGCGACATTTCTTTTTCCACATTCAACATGAAAACTAAACAAAACCTATGCCATTTTGGTTAAATAAATAATAACCAGCTCTCTGTACTGAGCCACAAGCCTCTCCCCTGGGGGCAACTGAGGGTCAGATGTCCTGAGAAGGACACTTTCAGCTTCCTCGGAGACAGCCATCAGGAGGAAGAACCTTCAGGTCAGAATGGCAAGGAGAGGGTCTGGCTGTGAAAGCTCCCTCGGTTTGTAAAGGACAGTGCTAAGGGAGCCACAGTGGCTGTGGGGATGGACCAAGGGAGTCACAGTGGCTGAGGGGATGGACCAAGGGAGTCACAGTGGCTGTGGGGATGGACCAAGGGAGTCACAGTGGCTGTGGGGATGGACCAAGGGAGTCACAGTGGCTATGGGGATGGACCAGGGGAGTCACAGTGGCTGAGGGGATGGACCAAGGGAGTCACAGTGGCTGTGGGGATGGACCAAGGGAGTCACAGTGGCTGTGGGGATGGACCAAGGGAGTCACAGTGGCTATGGGGATGGACCAGGGGAGTCACAGTGGCTGAGGGGATGGACCAAGGGAGTCACAGTGGCTGTGGGGATGGACCAAGGGAGTCACAGTGGCTGTGGGGATGGACCAAGGGAGTCACAGTGGCTGTGGGGATGGACCAAGGGAGTCACAGTGGCTGTGGGGATGAACCAAGGGAGTCACAGTGGCTGAGGGGATGGACCAAGGGACCGTCACCCTTGACTTGCTGCAGCTTCTGTGTCTGAACACAATTTAAGTGGGAGACAGGAGGAACACAGTCTCCTTTAATTAGCCCGAGGAGCCAGGTAAGGTAAATATTTGAGACCAAGACAGGCTGGAGGCTGGGATTTCAGCCTAGAATAACTGAACTAACAAATTGCCAAGAGACCCAGAGAGCCAAAGCCATGTTCAAAGAGAAAAGTGTTTCTTAGCTTTAGAGAAGTAGAAAGAAAACAAAAATCAGCCCTGGTCATTGAGATGGCCCCGTGGCTAAAGGTGCTTGCTGCCAAGCCTAACAGCGAGGAGAATCTGAGCCCTGGGATCTCCGTGGCAGAAAGAGAACTGACTTCCACAAATTATCTTCTGATCCCCCTTTCTCGTGAACAAGATAAGAGATATAGAAAAAAATTAGCCGGGCAGTGGTGGCGCATGCCTTTAATCCTAGCACTTGGGAGGCAGACTCAGGTGGATTTCTGAGTTCAAGGCCTGATCTACAGAGTGAGTTCCAGGACAGCCACAGTTACACAGAGAACCCTGTCTCGAACCCCCACCTCCCCCCCAAAAAAACCTTCACAAGATATAGAAAAAATTGTTAAAAATTAAAGCATATCATTAGATGAACATTATGAAGGTATGTCTATACTTTATCTAAATATTATATTACTGTACTGGCTGGTTTTGTGTGTCAACTTGACACAAGCTAGAGTTATCACAGAGAAAGGAGACTCCCTTGAGGAAATGCCTCCATGAGATCCAGTTGTAAGGCATTTTCTCAATTGGGATCAAGGATGGGAGGGCCCATTGTATGTAGTGCCATCACTGGGCTGGTAGTCTTGGAGTTCTATAAGAGAGCAGGCTGAGCAAGCCAGGGGAAGCAAGCCAGTAAGGAACATCCCTCCATGGCCTCTGCATCAGCTCCTGCTCCCTGACCTGCTTGAGTTCCAGTCCTGACTTCCTTTGGTGATGAACAGCAATGTGGAAGTGTAAGTTGAATAAACTCTTTCCTCCCCAACTTGCTTCTTGGATATTTGTGCAGGAATAGAAACCTGACTAAGACAAATTGGTACCAGAAGTGAGGTATTCCTGGGACAACCTGATCATGTTTTGGGGAAGACTGTGGAAGGACTTTGGAACTTTGAGCCAGAAGAGCCATTGGGCTGTTAAGAGCTCTGTGGGATGTTCTGTAGGAGCTTGGAAGATAATGTTGAGAACAGTGCAGAAAATGGAGGCTTGGCTTGTGAAATTTCAGAAGGGAAGATTAAAGACTCTTATCAGGGCTATTGCTATTTTAAGTGTGAAAATTCTGTGGTTTTGGTTAGCTGATGCTGAAGTATCAGCTGTGATTAACAAGATACCAGAATTACTAAAGCGAAACCTTTGCATTACTGGGACTATTAATGCTGGTTAGCTGGAGCTAAGAAATTAGTGGTGATTAAGAAGATACCAGCATCATTGAGGTGAAATCTTCTGGGAAGTGTTTTCTGAGAGCACAGAGGCTATGTTCCAGAGATAGCCAAGGTTGTACCTCGTGCTGCAGCTGGACTTTTAAGAGTCACACAGGTGGTACTGGTTCTGAAGGCATGAAGGGGTCATGAAGAGCAGCTGAGGCTCAGCACTGTGAGAGGCTGAGGAAGGCATTTGGTGAAGGTGCAGCCTCAGTTGCAATTGATAGCCCAGGACAGAAGGGTCATACAAAGATGTTGAGGCCTGGCACCATGAAGAGTGCCTATGAGAGACTATTGGTGAAACCTAGTTACAGTGGAAGGCAGCAGTGTTTTGGAGATGCCAGTACCATGGGATGACCACCAAGAACAGCAGCAGCACTGGAGTATAGGCAACTGGAGCCTATAAGACAAGGTGTGTGCTACAGTAGGCAGAGCTGGAGAAGTGACACAGCCCTTGGAGGAGCGCAGAAGATGGTGAGTGGATCCCAGACATTGGACAGTTAGAGTTTGATTTTGCTTTTGATTGTGACTGTGCCCTGATATTTTCCCTCTTGAAGTGAGAAAGTGTTTTAGTAGATCCTACAATTAAGAGATTTGTAAAAAAGACTTTGAATTTCAAGAAATTGAATATTTTAAAGGGCTTTAAATTTTAATATATAAGAATTTATAAAGACTGGGACTTTTAAAGTTATTTAGATCTTGAGGTTGAGCTTAACAGTGATGTGCTTATGTGTCAAGTTGACAAGGGGTCAAGTGTACTGGCTGTTTTTGAGTATCAACTTGACACAGCTGGAGTTCTCACAGAGAAAGGAGTCTTCCTTCAGGAAATGCCTCCATGAGATGCAGCTGTAAAGCATTTTCTCAATTAGTGATCAAGGGTGGGAAGGCCCATTGTGGGTGGGACCATCCCTGGGCCTGGTAGTCTTGGGTTCTATAAGAAAGCAAGATGAGCAAGCCAGGGGAAGCAAGCCAGGGGAAGCAAGCCGGTAAAGAACATCCCTCCATTGCATCTGTATCAGCTCCTGCTTCCTGACCTGCTTGAGTTCCAGTCCTGACTTCCTTGGTGATGAACAGCAATGAGGAAATATAAGTTGAATAAATCCTTTCCTCCCCAACTTGCTTCTTGGTCCTAATATTTCTGCAGAAACAGACACCCTGCCTAAGACAATTACAGTACACATTTTTTGCAAATTTTTTCCTGAATATTTTTTGAGACTCATTTTCTATGCCCATGCCTCTGAATTGCTGAGATTGCAGGCATATCCCATGAGGGACAATGTATATGGATTCATTTATAGTAAAAAAAAAAATCAAATTTCTAGATGGACACATATTTAACTTACTGCATTTACTAGCTCATTCCATATCTGAAGTGATGTTAAAAAAAAAAAAAAAAAGGTCGTGTCATTGACCTGCTTAAGACTTTCAGGTGCTTTTATTTTTCTTGGGATAAAAACCTGACTTGTACAGATCATATGCAGGGCGACTGCACAAGTGTGCCTCTAAGCTCAGGTCGTTATTTATACTCACGTCGGGGTTAGAGTTGTGATGAGGATTCCCCAGGGAACCCAACAGGTATCCCGGAGGGCCCACAGGATCTGACTCCTTGTCCCATCTTTGTTCCCACCCAATGGGCTAGCAGCAGGCCTGTTGTTCCTTTCTGTGACTGAGTGTAGCCGCTATGGAGCCTCTTCTGCCCCATCCCTACCGGAGTCACACTTGAGTGTACTTTATTTTCAGATATTAATTGCCCAGAGAGGCCTTTCTTGCCCTGCTCCCACCCCAGTCTAGAATGTTCTCCCTGTTACTTTGTATTTACCTATGCTCATTTCCTTCCAACCTTTACAATCTAGAAAGGTCTTGTTTGTGCATTTATTATCTATGTCAGCTACCAGATCTAAGCCGGGGACTTGTCTGTCTTGTTTACTACCCTAAAAAAGTCTTGACCAGTGTAGGACAAATGGACAATCAGATACTAGACTGTCTTCTTGGAGCTGAATCGAGTGACCCTATCCTTAATCCTCAACTTCCAAAACCTGCCCTGGTGGGCTTGCTGATCATGGAAGGGCCATTCCTTTGTATGTAACAGAATAATGATTTTTGGTCCCTGCTCTTTAGAGATGTTTCCTGGTTGGTTCTGGAGGGCTACTCTCTTCCTTTCAGGTTATTTCGGAGGTGGGAAGGAATTTCTAAATCTGATTGATACAACTATCCCTTTTCCAGTTGTCTTTGTTTATTTCTGTTTGTGTGTGTAAGCCTGACTGAGTGCCTCAGTATGTGCAGAGAGGTCAGAGGACAACGTCAGGGAGGCAGTTTCTGTTCACTACACGGGTCCCAGAACTCAGGTGGTCAGACTTGGCAATGAGAGCCTGTACCCCCCCGAATTGTCTCTCTTAGCTTCCACTTAGTTTTATGTAGCTTGGGTGTTAATGATTCTAGTTTATTCCAGTTTTTATTTAATGATTTTTCAAATAAGATCATTTCCATTTTTTTCTTTTACATACAAACAACATTCCAGAGTTTTAACAGAAGGCTTCTGAGAGAAAACTCTGGCTTTCTGGGTCTCTCATGTCGTGGCGTTTGATTCTAACTGACTATTAACCTATCCTGATTAGACAACCAGGACCTATACAATGAACCCGTACACAATGAACCTGTCCTGGACTTGAAAACCTAAGTTTAGGGTACAGGAACCTCATGGACCTCACTCACACTTTTTAAGCTACTGAAGTGAAAGTGACATTGTCCAGGCGAGTTAAAAAAAAATTTTTTTTTAAACCTTTGTAAAATCTTTGAAGTCTGTGCATATGTGTGCACATCTGTGTGTGGATATGAATGCAGGTGCTTGTGGGTGCCAGAGGCATTAAACCCCTTATGCTGGAGTTATAGGCAGTTGGGAGCCACCAAAGGAGGGAACTAGGAACCAAACTTGTATCCCCTAAGAAAGCAAGAAAGGCTGTCCATCTCTCTGACTCCCTAAAAGTTGCTTGTTTGTTGTTTTTTTTAACCACTTGAATAAAATATGATCTGATTAAATATGTTAGGTTGGATACTTAATTCAAAGATGTTCATGAAAACCAAACAGAATTCCCCCGCCCCGGCCCCTGCCCCGCCCCCCCCCCCCCCCCCCCGCTACTCCTTTGTTGAGCAGAAACAAATGACATCTTCTAACACAAATCGCACCACCAGGCAGAATCTGTAGTGCGTCATACCATTTCCCAGACCAGCACTCATACAAGAAGTTCAGAGAAACACACATATAGGTCAATGATAAGAGCTCTTGTAAAAGAGCTCAGTCACAGAGGCGTGTCTAATTATAGCCAAGGGCAAGTCCACAATGTATTGCTCTGTGGAATGATTGTCACCTGTGAGATTCTATTTGTCTCTTTAGTTCTCCAGCCCCAGACTCCTCTATTTTCCTTCCTTGTGCCCCTTCCCAATACTTAATGTGGAGTATGTATTTACCTGCCGTTTGCCATACCTCACTGAAATACAAACTCTAGAAGGCTCAGACCTGCTCTGGGTATTGAGGTATTCTTGCTGCTCAGCCCTGTTGACCTTCAGAAGGTGTTGACAGTCGACTGGAGGCTACAGGCAGAAGCAGTATCAGTGGGGTGGAGAAATGCTTAATTTGCAAGATGGTTTAAAGGTTTAAGGTAATGATTTTATGACTAGATACAGAAGGTTCTAGAATATTTGCGATGAACCTCATGAGCTGTAACTTGGGGGACCGTATGAAGGTAATTATGTTTGAGTAAGAGCATGCAGTGACATCAGGACACAAACCCACTAATTCTTGTAACTTGACAGAAAGAAAGGACTCTTCTCCCCGGACTGTTGCTTCCTTTACTTGCTCTTTCTTTGAAGAAAGTTGTTACTTCCTTGTGTCACTTCCTCTCGCCCTTTAATGTAAATTGCTCTTCCTATCTGCAGTTGGTTTCTCCACCGACCTGTGCGAATGCATGCTTCGTGCCTCGTTCTGTATGCCTTCTCCTTCTAGCTGCGTGTCTAACAAAGTCTGCATCGAAACAAAAGAAAGTGTGAAAGCTCAAGATGAAAGGGAGATGAAACTGAATTTTACTCATTTCTACACCTGTGAGCAGTTCTATTGTGACCCGTATTAGGAGTGTGGCACCTGATCTTAGCATAAGGCTGGGAAGGAATTCTAATCAAGGGTTTGAACTAAAAGGACAATAAGTGTTCTGGCTTAAATACTGTGTTCTGTTTTGAGTCACTGGTTAAGTTCAGTTATGGCACGGGAAGGAACCATCTATTAGTGCTGAATCCGGACAAGCATGTTCAATCCCTTTGCACTTGGTCTGAACGTAGCAGCTATTTGGCTCTGATCATTGGATTGGCCCTTTGTGTTTACTTGAGGTGATAGGACCACTCTGTCACACATAAGCCTGTATACTTAGCTTTCAACAGGCAATATTTTTGCTCAGTAACCCGAGAATTTCTTAGGAGTGTAAAAATTGATTTAGGAAGGAAATTCAAGTGTGTGTAATGTAATGTGTGTACTCTTGTCATCCCAGCATTTGGCAAGCTGAAACAGGAGGGTCTTTGTGAGTCTGGAAGACCTGGCTACAGAGCGAGACCTCATCACAAAAAAACAAAACAAAAAAACAAAACAACAAAAGCCAAAACACATAGGGAAAAGGAAAATGAAAAGTCAATAACTCAGTAAGATCATTCAGTGGAGATGATGTTTATGTTGTGTAAACCTGGATCAAATTATTTATTTAGCAAAAATTTATTGCAAACTGTCTGTCTTCAGGCACTCCTAACTGTGCCAAGCATGCATGCATAGATAGATGAGGTAAATAAAGGCCCCATGCCCCACAACCTACTTCCTATTGATAGAAGAAAGGAAGCAACAGAAGAAAGCTCATGATATATAGAAGAGAGGGATGAAAATAAAGTTGAGGTTAAATCACCTTATCTACCCCGCCTCTTTTCAAGATGGTTCCCCAGGTCTTTCAGGGACCTAAGGGCAAAATAAGGTGAACTCGGATTCATTCTAGTGTGGATGAATTTGAAGTCTCTGAGGAGTTATCTGATGATGAGATTAAACATTTTGAGAGTAAATATGATAGATAAGATTTAAACTGGAACTTGGGGCTGTCACTTCGTGTCATTGTCCACGAAGATACTGCTCAGTATCAACCATTAAGTAATAAAAGTTATCATAGTGCTCTTTAGAAGGGCGTCCACACCAGTGACTCTAAGAAGCATCCATGGCTCCCTCCCTCGGTAAGAACCAGGCAAATACCTGTCATTCC
Source organism: Mus caroli (assembly GCF_978045245.1). Classification (NCBI taxonomy): domain Eukaryota; kingdom Metazoa; phylum Chordata; class Mammalia; order Rodentia; family Muridae; genus Mus; species Mus caroli. The sequence continues at coordinate 95,243,299 of NW_028227264.1, forward strand.
AAATACATGAGATTAAATCTGCATTTTTAAAAAAATGTTCAACTCTTTGGGAATAGAGTTTAGGTACAGGTTGGGTGAATCATTCTCATTTGTAGTTTAAAAGGACACCATGTGTCATTTCTACTCTTAAGAAATGCCTCGGGAATGACAATTGTAAGAAGAATGGTGAACATTGCCTCATGGCCCTCTAGTGCTTCAGGCACACTGGCAATGGGTTCCTTAGCTAATCTAGACCAGAGGGATTGAATCATTGTTTGTCTAGTCTCTGCTTGTAGCCACATTAAATTTTTCATCTACATCCTATGTCCCTGAAGTGATGCCCACTGTGGGTAAAATGGGTTTCCTTCTATGGCTTTGGGGTTTGACTATAATGAAGTCTTTCTGAGTTTGATAGCTGCCCTTTAAACGCCCTCCCGTGGTTTCGGTTGAGCTCTTCTGTTCATGTCATGTTCTATGAGGAAGGAGTGTTTCAGAAAGCTCTCGTTCCAAAGAGGATGTGCAGTAAATGCAAATGAGGCTTTAACTCCAGCCAAGCCCACACGGTTGCACTTACCTATAAGGCCTCCACGAGGGAGGTAAATGCTTACTGCTTTGATCTGTAGCTGTGGATGGTTGGCTAGGCACATCTTCATCACTCACCACCTTATCTTACTGTACCCTCTGTTGGGCATCCTTCCCCATGCCCACTCTTTGCCCAGCTTAACTCTTGCTTCTGCTTCAGCGCTTGTTTAAGTATCTTGCACGCAGGGAAGATAATGAAGACCAGAATAACTCTGAATTCACACCCTGTGTGCCCTCATTTGTAATGGTTATCACATTTATAATTTGCTCTGTGCCATCTAACCGGAACATCTGCTGCTTAGGGGACAGTGTCTTGTTCATGTATTATTTCACATGGCTAATATAAAGTGGTTCTAAGAGCTGGAAAGTTTTGTTGTTATTGTTGTTTAACATAATGCTGTTCTGTTCCTTAATCGAAAGAAATTCAACTTTTTCAGTTTCATTTTCTCAGCAACCCAAACATCATCATAAAAACACTCAGATCCTAGAAACAGTGAAGGTTAACCATTAACCATCAGTATCACTGTAAGGATGGCCACTCATAGGCACACAGAAGGCACCTGATAGCTACCTAGGTACCCGATAGCTTTTATTACAATTACAAAGATATTCACTCTGTATCTTTGTCTTAAAGTGATATTTTGGCAAGTCATGAAAGGGAAATAAATTACGCTGTGTTGTATATGATTGTAACTTACAGATTTCAAAGTACTATGATTGTTTACATACAGTCTAGATTCTATTTAGAAGCAGTTTAAGGTACAGTTCAGCTGTGAAGACTAGGCTTTTGCAAGCCACACATGGTTGCTTCATAAATTTCTCATTTGGTGACTGTCCTCTTAAAATAAAATAGCTAGGAGGTGGTGGCACACACCTTTAATCACAGCACTGGAAGGCAGAGGCAGGGAGATCTTGTGAGTTTGAGGCTAGCCTGTTCTACAGAGTGAGTAGCAGGATAGCCAGGGCTACAGGGCAAAGCCCTGTCTTGAAACAAACCAACCAAACAAACAAAGGAAGGAGATAAAAGATTTCTTATTTTCAAAAACAGTTATTTTTTCAGTCACTATTTTCGTTATCAAAACATAGTTGTCAATGCTTTATGAGCAGCTTTGCTACAGGTTTTATTTCATTTAGATTTTGTTGTTGTTTTTTTTTTTTCCTTCTTCTTTCTGAAGAGCTGTCTCTGCCAGTAAGAGCATGAACTGCTCTTCCAGAAGACCCAAGTTCAATTCCCAGCACCCATGTTAGGCAGCTCACTACTGCCTGTGTCTCCAGTTCCAGGGGATCTGATGCATTGAGCCTCCACGGACAGCGTGTCTGCACTCAAAGGCACACACCACATAGGCACACACTTAGACAAATGGTTAAAGATACAAAAAAAATTTTTTTAAATTTCAAAATGAAAAAAAATCAACCTATCTCAACTATAGAAAATTAGAAAAATGCAGTTAAGCATTTAAAGAAGGGAAATGTAAATTTCTGTAATTTATGTCATCCATAAGGAGTCCTAGAGTCTCCCTAAAACTTCATTAACATGCATTGGTTCACAGTGATGGAGTTAAGTCATACTTTCCTCTTTTGGAGTTAGTTTTCCCTTAATTATCACATATGTGATGTGTCAATAAATACTCATAAACAATAATATTTTTTAAAGATTATGTATTGATTTATGTAATATGTGTGTGTTTGTGTTTGCCTGTGTGAGTTTCTAGTACAGAGTGTGTGTAGCAGCCTATGAAGGCTCAAAGAGGGCACTAGATTATTCAGAAGTAGAATGGTTTCTAACCACTGAGACATCCCTCCAGTCCCGAACAGTAGTCATCTTTTATGAAGGAATGATGGCAGCATCACTTGCCCAAGCTATTCTTGTTGAAGTTTAACATTTTTCACATAACCCCATTGTTCGTGATGCCGCTGGTATGTGGAGCGATACAAAGACTTCACTCAGGCCTTGGGAAGCAGTCATTTATTGGTGTGTAGTAGTTTAGAGCATAGCAGACTATTATCTAAGCAACCTGCTACTTCTTTTACATTGTTACTGAGTTCAGGACCGTGTTGGAAGATGGATAGGCGGTAGCAGGACTACACCGGGACAAGAACATTTGAGAAAAGACATCCACATCTTCTTAATAGTAAGTCTACAAACCAGGTCCCATGAACTTACACGGGACTCCATCTAACAGATGGCAAAACTGGAGAATTCTGAAAAGGAAGCCAGGGAGACAAAACAAAGTTCAGAAGCCTGTCCTTCTCATCCTCTGTGCCTACAGTGGCCGTCTAGGCTTTGATGAACGCATTCCCCCCTTCATTATCTTTCCATCATGTCCCACATGCAGGCCTGGGAAGGCTGACTCAGGGCCTTATGGTCCTGTGATGAGCTAGTAGCTCAGGGGCTGAGCATTGTGTCTTGGACCACAAACAAGGATGCTTTTCATGTTCTTATAATTCTCCATACTAGTGGAGATAACCGTAATTGTTAAGACTAGAGACTAGGACAGCTAGCAGCAATATGATTCTCCCCAGAGACAGTACAGAGACACCTGCTAGCCATTCAGCACATGTAGAGTGTCTCCAGTACCAATAAATTCTTCTCTCTACCTCAGGGTGATCTAAGTATGACTGCTTACTGATTAATTTTCCTTTTTTTTTTTTTTTTTTTTAAAGATTTATTTATTTATTATATATAAGTACACTGTAGCTGTCTTCAGACACTCCAGAAGAGGGCGCCAGATCTCGTTGTGGATGGTTGTGAGCCACCATGTGGTTGCTGGGATTTGAACTCTGGACCTTCGGAAGAACAGTCGGGTGCTCTTACCCACTGAGCCATCTCACCAGCCCTAATTTTCCTTTGTAGAGAGAGCATGGGGATTTTAAAGGAAAGATGCTACCAATTAGAACACTTTCTTATCTTCTGCTGTGCAAATGGAGGAAAGGAGGCTTGGTTCTTTTGAAGGGGCTACTGGTAGACACAGTACATTTGGGGGCAGCGTTCAAGACAGGGTTTCTCTATGTATATAGCCATGGTTGTCCTGGAACTTCCTCTGTAGAGCATGCTGGCCTCGAACTCAGAGATCCACCTGTCTCTGCCTCCCAAGTGCTAAGATTAAAGGTGTGTGTCACCACCACCACCACTACCACCTGCTGACAAGTATATTCTTTATTGTAAAGTCTACATTCATGAAATCCTTGACTAGAGGTGATGTTAGACCGGGACACACCTTGTGTGTATCTTACTAGACAGTTAAAAAATTATTAGCACAATGAGTTAAGAAATAAAAGGACATCATTACAATGTATGTTAGTTTGTATAACACTTAGAAAATATCTGAGTATTTTCTAAGTGTTATACAATAAATAATAATAATAATAATTTTAAAATTTATAAGGAGGAATGGTTATAATTGCTCATGGTTTTGGAAGTTTCTGTTCAAGGCCAGTTGACCCATTCGCTTTTTGGCCTGTGGTGGGGGAGCACCACAGGGATGCAGAACATGGTTTAGCAAAGTGATCACCATATATTGGTCAGGAAATGAAAGAGGAAAGGCCTGGGGTTCCAGAACCCCTATTAAGGGCACTTGTCAATAACCAAAACATTTCCCACCAGCCCCTACCTCTTAAAGCTGCTGCCACCTTCCAATAACACCAGGCCAGAGACCAAGCCTTTAGTATGTTGCAGACCAAAGTTATAACACATTGAAAACTTTATGCTTTCATTGCAACCTTAATACACATAACTGCACTTAGCAGCCTTCACTATAAGTTCACTGGCAATGGTCTAAAGCCAGTTTTAACCTAACCCACTTCTGTGAGATCTCATCGCTCATTTCCAAACTTGGATTGTGAAATCATCTTCACAATCTTTTACCATATTTTACACTGGCGGGTCTTTCCAAAACATCTCAATAAAATATTATTTTGTATCATTATAATAATTCACTCTTTCTATTCCTATGTCATTATGTAATTCTAGTGACACGTTAACTACAACATGAAGAATTCTGGTGTTGAAAAGACACAGAACTCAACTTGCAGGAGCAGAAGTGTGTGGCTGAGGCGGAGTGGATGTGGCACTCTGGAGGGTGACTTGAGTGGGAACTCAAGGCTCATTGACGTCTCATCCATAGCTTGTATGCACAGCCTGAGGGGATAATACTCATTTTTGAAAATTAAAACCCACACGGGGCATTATGTTGGCGACTAAGAAGTTTGACACTTGGGACCAGTTCATATTTTGAACTTGAGGATCAGATAACCATCCTGCAAATCAGTGGTTCTCAAACTTCCTGACACAGTGACCCTTTAATACAGTTCCTCAGGTTGTGGTGGCCCCCACCCATACCATTATCTCTGTTGCTACTCCATAACTGCAATTTTGCTGCTGTTATGGATTGTAATTTAAATATCTGATATGCAGGATATCTGATAGGCGACCCTCGTGAAAGGGTTGTTCAACCCCCAAAGGGGTTGCCTCCCACGTGTTGAGAACCACTGCTGTCATGCATGATGCTCATACAGCGCCTCTGCTTTAAATATCCCTCCTCAGGCAGGAATCAACCCTTGGTCTCTGTGATGGTAGCACCTTCAGAAGGTTTGCGTCAGAGGCAATGAAACTGGTTAACTTTAGTTGTGCACACATCTTTCTGGAATGGAGGTCAGCTATTTTATACACAGTGAATGAGACCAACGCATCACCGAATGTGAGGAAACATCTAATTCGGCCACTTTATGCTATGAAATAAGATCTTCGCCTTGGTCAGAGATCTTTGATCGTGTTACAGGAATAGTTCCGGTTATTTTTACCCATTGCTGCACGGATGTCTTCATTTGCTTTTACATGTGCTTAAGACTAATGCCTGAGCGGACAGGTGTGAGGACAGAAGCTGGCTAAATATAAACTTGTACAAGTTCATGGGTTCAACAAGCAGGCCCCTAAAAAAAAAAAAACAAAAAAACCAAAAAAACCAAAAAAAACCTCTCATCCAAGAAGAATCTTCTAGCACAAATGACCGATGCCCTGTGAGCAATCCCTGTTCCTACTCTACCACATACGGCTGCTTTAGTTTTATTTAAAGGTGATTTTTAAAAATGATTTATTTATTTATTATATGTAAGTACACTGTAGCTGTTTCAGACACTCCAGAAGAGGGCATCAGATCTCATTACAGATGGTTGTGAGCCACCATGTGGTTTCTGGGATTTGAACTCAGGACCTTCAGAAGAACAGTCAGTGCTCTTAACCGTAAGCCATCTCTTCAGCTCTTGTTTATTTATTTATTTATTTATTTTTAAGCTGGTAAGAGATTAAATAAAACTCACCACCTCTGTAATGCTTCTCTGGTCTGAAGTCTGTTTTCTCTTTTATTAAAAGCCCAACTTCATAACATTGAGGATTTAAAAGAGAATCTATATTACATTCTCCTTGAGAATTCTTATTTTTCTTGTTAACAAACAAATCCCAAAAAAGCAAACCTCTTGTGAGCTAGCTCACAGTAAATCTTGTTATAAATCACGAGCCACCTCAAAGGAAACCAGGGGCCCAACGGAAGGTGATGGATCTGGAGCCGTCCGCTTTCATTGATCTCTCTCAGGGTTGTGTGAGCACTCTACTTGGTTACAGTATCGTATTCTGCTACTCAGTTTTCTGGAAAGCATTTGAGAAAGGCTTCTGATTTCTGTTGTCCTCTTCTGCTGTATTTCTACTCTTCTTTTGGGAGATGGTTGAAGCAATGGTAGCCCAGACTTGCCTCTAACTGCTATGTAGCCAGATATATACTTGAACTCCTGACCGAGATTATAAGCTTGTAGCTCTTTCCCTTGAGCATCTTAACATCTTTCTATGTGCATTTCCTGTCCTGTTAATATTCTGTACAGTTCTGAGGAACAGCAGCAGTGAGAGGGACAGTCCCTAAGTGATTCCTGAAGTGAAAGGCAAGTATTTATAAGAAAACTCCTTGCTTGTTAGAAACGAATACATACCCAAATTGTCCTAATGCCAGTCTTCTAAGGAGTAAGAAAATTACCTGCTTATTTGTCTGCCCAAGTGTCCTACAGTGCATTGAAGAGGCGTTGATATCCACAGGTGGATTGTGGAGGCTGATTACAGAGAACAGTAGACCAAGCTTGGGTTTCCTTTATTATTCACAAATAATGTTGTTTTTTAAATAGGCTATCTTTGTATAACTAAGAAGAAGTTGATTTACTTAGTTTTTTTCTTCTGGGAAAAAAATGGAGTAGCAATATTATTTTTACTGTGGTTCTGGTTTCCCACTACCCAGAGTCTCAAGTAGCCTAGTCTAGTCTCTGTCTCCCTCTATAGCAGGGGGTAAACCTGACTCTTCAGATAAAGGTGGTTGCTGCATTGGCCATGTTAGTAAAATCGTTCTGATGATCATTTCCCATCATTCTCTCATAGAATCATCATTTTTTTTTTTTCTCATAGAATTGCCTCACTTACCTAAGCTGACCAAACTTCCTCTTTCACCATGGACCCAAATATGTAATAGCACTACAGCCCCAGTCCAGCACAGGAAATTCAGAACTTTTAACATCAGATAGTACCACTTTCTTGAAACTAATAGGACTATATCAGATCGCCATTTTCAGGATAGCATGAGATTTAAATTAAAATTTACTTTTCATGCTGTTTGAGTAAATCAGTTTTACATACTTTGACCCAGTATGTCAGTCAGTCATTATGAGAAAATCTGAAATTTAAAAGATACAAATATAATTTTCTTTTTAGTTAAGTAGATGTGTAAAACCTGTCATAATGAGTATTATTTATAAAATGGGCTCAGTACCCATTCTTTCTGTACATGGGGTGTTTGTAAAATACAAACAATGTGATGATCAAGGATGCTCTTTTAAAAACTGTAAACTTGTGGCTTAAAAATGAAATTCAGGGCTAAAGAAATGGCTCAGTGGGAAAGGGCTTGCTTTCCAAGAGTGAGGACCCAAGCTTGGATCTCCAGCCTTCATGCTCTTCTCTAATCCCAGCACTGGACAGTGGAGATGGGCAGAAAAGACATGGGGTGTCAACCTGTGACATCCACAGGCATATATATATATATATATATATATATATACACACACACATATATGCACACATATATTTACATATATACATGTACATATATTTACATATAGACACATACACACATATATATACATGCATATATGCACATACGCACAAATATATATATTTATATATATATTTATATATACACACACACATACATTGTCATTTGTATTCTGCACATGCCCACATGAATAAGTATATGTAATTTATGAATATATGCCCACACACAGAAAGGGAGAGAGAAAGGAAGATCTGAATAGATGGAAACATATCCTGTGTCTTTGAAATGCAAATATATTCATTTCCCTCAAAAGTGATCTATAAATACAATGTAATTTTAGAAAAATTATGGCAGTTTTTTAACATCTCCATGTGCTTATTTAAAATTTATATGAAGGAATGACACTAAGTCTACTTTAAAATGGAGAAACAGAAAAGAGGGACTCACCCTCCCACACAAACTAGTTTGGAACTGGTAAATAGTCAAATAGACCCAAGGAAAAGTACCCGAAGCCAGAAATCGAGCCAAGTTTATGTGGGAACCCGCTCTATAACATGGTACCATATTACTGGATGAAGGATGGATTGCCTCAAGCCATTGTGGTGAGTGTACTATGCCAAAACCATAGATCTGTTTGTCTTCTCACAATGACAGAATTTACTGAATCACAATCAACTCACAACCTACACACTGGTTTTGTTAGTTGACGTTTGTCAAATAGTTCCAATATCCCTTGACAGTCGGCTGTTGGCAAACAGTTTCTTTTATTTCAATCTAAATGACTAATGATTGATGGCTCAGTGGGCTCAGTGCAATGCAAGCATAAGGACTGGAGTTCAAATCCCCAGACTGATATTAACTCTCAGGTCACACACTGTACATCATCCCTTAATTGTATCTTTCTATACTCAATACAAAGAGCTACATAAGGGCTGGGGAGAATGCAGGGCTCAGAGAGTTCAAAGAGACCTTTGCACAGTCAGGCAGCATCGGAATACTGATATACGTGCAGAGCGGCTGTGGGTGGTTAGATAATATTCTAACAAATCTGCTTGGGGGAGCTCCTAGTGGCCCAGTCCAGCTAGACTTCAGGGTGAAGCCAAGCTGTGCAGGTGTAGTGTAGGGACAGGACTGAGGATGGGGGCTGAGAGGTAACGGAGTCACGTGACGAACCCTGGGCATCAGACTCCAGGGACCAGCATCAGGCTGTAGATCTGAGTTTATTGCTCAGTGCATAAGTTTATATACAGTGTTTGAGCCAATCCCAAGCGCCTAAATCCTTGGCCAATTGTATCTCGCCACACTGTCACTGTGCTCCAATGAAAGCCCTGCCTGATGAGGTAACTCAGAAGGAGCAGGGGCCGGGGCAGGTGCGCCCGCACCAGCGCCTATGCCACTACCTGTTAGGAATTCCTTGAAGATGTGGGGAGCAGCCAACATTTTGGCCTCCGTTTCTTTTTGCTGGATCACTGGTGTTCCGGGAGCCATTTTAGATCTAACGCTGTGTGTCGAAGATCAGGATTCTGAGGAGTCATAGGAGCGGGTGGTGTCTCACTCTCCATCCACTTCTTCATCCCCCACAGCATAGGACCCTGGGAATGGGCACACAGCTCTAGAGGTAAGGCGCTGGACCGAGGGATGCAAAATCACAAGGCACAGGAGGGGGTCTGGATGGAGGAACGACTGGACAAATGGACAACGATTTGAGTGGGCCACGTTAAGCAATGAGACCCAAGAATAGCTGAAGCCTTGGGGACAGTGGGAAGTTCTCTGCCCATGTTGAACACACTCACGACAGGCTGGTACAGTCATTCCTACAACAGTCACCGTGTTTGTCAGGTGTGTGTTCTTGGGCCAATTTTTGGTATGAGTTTAATACACCACGTGCTCCCGTGTGCCCCAGTTCACTTTGATAAGCTTATTGGTGGCACCTGTCCACTTTTAGGGAGGTTGTTTATCAAACTCGGCTTTGTGGGCGGTGCTGGGCAGGTGGTGGTGGTTCTGCGCATGCTGAGATGGAAAATCATTCTGTCTTTTCTGTCTGTGCTCCGAATGAAGCCAGGAGCTACTTGTAAAGTGGAGTCATCCAGGGCCAGGCAAATGTGAAAGCGATTGCTTCACATGATACCGATACCGGGGTGACTTAGGGCAGGGAGCAGCTCTGTTGGTAAAGGGGACAACATCATAGTTTTGTGGTTTTCCACTAGCTTAGGCCATGCCAATGTCCAAATCCCTAGTAAGAAATGGTGTGCTATGGGTATATAACCTAATCACATCCTTCCATATACTCTAGCCCATCTCTAAATTACTTATAATACTTAAGTACATGCAATATAGTATATAAAAACATAAGACAATGCAAACATTACAAGCACTTCTTATATTTTTTTCTTTAGGGAGCAACAAGAGCAAAAGGTCTAACACACACACACACACACACACACACACACACGCACACACAGACACACACACAGTTTACCAGTGGCTGAGGAGATGGCTGACTCAGCAGTTAAGAGCAAAAGCTGCTCTTACAGAGAATCCAGACTTGATTCCCAGAGCCCACATGGCAGCTCACTATTGTGTAGTTCCAGGGGATCTTGTGCTCTCTTCTGATTTCCATGGGCATCAGGCACACATGTGGTTCACAGACATGCAGGCAAAATACCCATTCACAAAAATAAAATAATAATAGTTTTGTGATGCATGCTTTTAATCCCAACACTTGGGAGGCAGAGTCAGGTGGATCTCTGTGAGTTCAAGGCCAGCCTGGTCTACAGAGTGAGTTCTAGGACAGCTTTGTGTACAGTGAAACCCTGTCTTAAAAATCCCAAAATAAAAATATAAAAATAAAAATAAAAGCATATTTATGTGATCTTGGATAATAAAAACTATAATATAGATTTTAGTGCAGGCGAAAGTTCCCCAGAATTTCTGGATTTGTGGTTGGTTGTATCCATAATTGTGGAACCTGTGTAGGGAGAACTCACTTTCCATGAACAGATTGGTCAGCTGTGTAAGAAATAAGTCACATGGTCCATTTTTTAGTATGAGGTATGCTTAGAATTCACTGGAGTTACAGGCAAGCAATAGACGCTCACTCCCCTAGCAAGTGGCTGGCACATGTTTGGCTCAGAATGCCTGAGAACTGTGAAGTTCCAGCCAGTCTGTTTCATGACTGAGTCCATGATCAGAAAAAGGGGCCATTCCCAGCCCCAAATTATCCAATGCATCTTTATTTTATGTCTTAAACCAGGAAGATGGGGAATCTGGAGAAGGATCAAGTTTGGTTTATGAGAAAGAAGATAGGATTTTCTCTAAATTGGAGGACCTTAAAACCACCTCATTGTGTAAATCAGCACAGCAGCCATTTTTGCCTTTTTTTTTTTTCTGCACTGTGTCTCTTGAATTTGTATTGAGTTAGTCTCACCATTATATTTGCTTCACACATAGAGAAAAGAAAAATCCAGTATAGAAGTAAGAGTCTAAAGCTAATTGATGCCAATAGTACTAAAGATACATCGCCAAGGCAAAGATGGTTAAGTTGGCTTTCCTCATAGATTTAACACTTTAGAAATTAAGACTGCTAAAGGGCAGGGACCTTAATCCAAGGTAATACACAGCCAACAGAAGATATTTATACCTCAATCTTACAAAGTATTAATGTCTAGAATATATACCCCCAAACCCAGTCTGCTCTTACAAAATAGGAATGACCATCATGGCAGTAATAATAAAAAGTAAAGTGCTTGCACAGAGCCTGACAGACAGTTATGCTTACAAGTTTGCTGGTCCTATTTCTTATCCCGTGATAAAACCCATTTGATACTAAGCCATGGCTTACAGACCCCAACTCTCTGGTTTCTGTCTAGCTCCATATTGCTGACTGCGAGAGCTACAGAGCAGTGCATATACAAATATCCTGCTGCTCCCAGAAGTCACAAAGTCTATTTGATCAACGTTCCCCCGGAATAGATCCAAGGTTTCAAAACTAACACAGAGGTGAGGACTACACAGCCTGTACCACTGGAGCTGTGGAATCCCACTGCCAAGGACTCCAGCTGGGCGATGAAGCAAGATCACATTTCATGGCTTGAGGTGTGAATCTTGTGACTGTCACATTCCAGCCCTCCCGAGGCTGGGCCCCAAAGACACCCCATCCAGAGAACAGAGTGACTTTGGAACCACAGTTTCCTTGTTGGCTCTTCATCCAGGTGTAACATCTGCTGAGGTGCACGGGAGAACCACCCTTCTACCCACTTTCCTGGGGACTCCCATGCCTAAAGCCAGGCTAGTCACAGAGATGACTCTGCTCACAGGAGACCAAACCTGTGCTCTGAAAGCTTTATCTTTTTCTGTGTTATGACCTCAGCTTTGGGAGAGGCTCTGGCTTCCCATGTGTGTGGCCTTGAGACTTGCGTGATGATGGGCTTAGGCAGGAGGCAAGGAACTGAACTCTGTGTCAGTGACCTGAGATGGGTTCATAACTTGGACTTGAAGGAGAGATAAACAAGTCATTGAGGGCCGAATGGCTGATAAGAAAGGAAGGGGAATGAAAGATAATTCTATTTGGTACTGTCAAACACACTGATTTCTGTCCCCTGAAAACCTGGGATACACACATTTCTATCTTGAGTCTACAGATGCAGAAACTGAAGCTCAAAGAAAGAATGGTGCTTTGCCCAACTTATTCAGGTTATGAATGGTTCCTTGGGCTCTGAGCCCTAGGTCTTGTAGACTCCAAACACTGTAACGTGTTTGTTCATGTGATTGGATGACTTTCAGTACGTCATTTTCTTTATATACAGATGCAGACATAGGGAGGGATGAAGGTGAGAAGAAATCTAGATGGCTGAGCAGACTCTCTGGAAGCATACACAGTCAGTTTCATCCTTACCCAGTCTTGGCCAAGTGACTTCCTACCACCGTGTTTGAACCCTTGCTCCTTGGGTTGGGTGTGGTTTTGGTTTCTCAGAAGTCCTGTTCCCCTGGAATGATGTCATCCTTAAAGTACTGTCTCTTTTTGTCATTTGGAGAAGACTGTTTTTCTAGGATATCCACTCTACATCATGGATGGATCCTCTGTCCAGGAGGGACACCAGACAGGGCGTTCACAGCGGGAGACATCTTGCATTCTGGCTTGCCAGTCAGGTGGAATTTTATCTGTGAGCTCTTAGAGCTTATGTCTCATTCGCCACGAACAGAAACACACTTGTCCAAACATCTGCAAATGGTGTATGTGTGTGCACACACATGTTTAAGAGAGCACAAGTAGTTTTTGTTCCCACTTAAGAACATTAATTGTTTAAAGGAATGGGCTTTGTTATGCACTTATATAAATGCATGGGTTGTTATAGATGCTCATTCTCTTACTACTCTCTCCATAATTGTCTCCATTTTACCTTTGTTTCTTTTTCTTTTTTTTTCTGTTTGTTTGTTTGGTTTTTTTCTTTGTTTGTTTGTTTTTTTGTTTTTTCACGGCAGTGTTTCTCTGTATAGCCCTGGCTGTCCTGGAATTCACTTTGTAGACCAGGCTGGCCTCGAACTCAGAAATCCGCCTGCTGGGATTAAGTGTGCCACCACGCCTGGCATCCTTTGTTTCTTTTTAATCCTCCAAATTTCACAAAAGAGAGACAGGAGAAAGCACACATTACTCATCTTTGATCCTGGTGGTCCTCCTCCCCCTCCTCCTCTTCCTCCTCCTCCTCTTCCTCCTCTTCTTTTTCTTTGGCTTCTTTCACTTAGCACCTGTGATCTCCACTTCCATCCATTCTCATGCAAACAACACAGTTTCCTCCTCCTTCCTGGGTGAGTAACACTCCACCACCTGTTCTTTGCATCGGTGAACATCCAGGCTGATCTTACAGCTTAGCCATTACGAATGAACGAATGGCATGTTGGTGTGCAGGTGTTAGCCTCTTAAGCATGAGCATACTCATTTCTGTAGCATGCCTCTTTGAGACCAAATTGTGAGAACACATTTTGTTGCTTGTGTCTCGATGGTCCATGTCAATTATTAAAAAGTTTCAATATCATCTAGTGATCATAGCAACCATTGACAGTGCTTTGGGTCTGTGTTGGGCATGGTAGTTCTCTCCCTCCCTCCTTTCCTCTCTCTCCCTCTCTCTTCCTTTCTCTCTCTCTGGCTACTACAGTACTCCCCTGTGTGTCATTTAACGTGGTTGTACTGTAAGTAGCAGAGACCCCATTTTTGTGGCTTAATGGGGGATTTATTTTCTTCACAGAATAAGAGGTCAACCACAAGCACTTCAGTGCGAGACTGGGACCTCTTACTGCCCTAAGTAGCCTTCACAGAAGAGTTTCTTTGTCATGTTTGCCACAGGCTATTTTATTTCATGTGTTGCCAGAAATGTCTAAGCACTGAGTAGGAACTAGGGGAAGAGGCTAAGTGGAGGACCAAGAAGGTAAGTTCAGATTGAATACATGCCTTCTAAAAAGCTTTCTCCAAGCCTCCAGCTGGTCCCTGGACCTGTGACTCATGCCCACACCTCACTGCCTGACCACAACCAGCCGGTAATCCGGAAGTGTTTGCATGAGTTCCTTCGACAGTAAGAAAGGGAGGGTGAGCGGATATTGGCTGTTTAACCATCATCGCCTACCTCGGTTAGTTAATGCTTGTTTAAAATTTATAGACAAGGAAAGTGAAATTAGCCAATGCTTTGCCAAAGGTCAGCTAGGGAGGGAGCGCCAGACATGTCTGAGTCTAAAGTCACCACTCCTACAGGTTGTGTATAATTTATTACTGATGCTCTCTGTAAGGTTTGGGCTGGAGAAAGCAGGCTTCAGGCATTCTCTCTGATTTGGGGGCGGGGGTGGAACTGGTGGGGGGTGGGGATTGACCTTTTGACCTCCACCTCTTCCTTGGGTGCTTGTGGGACTGAACCTAGAGCTGTGCACATGCTAGGCTGATGCTTCTTTGAGCTCCACCCCCCAGGTCCTTTCTCAGCATTAAGAACAGCACCGAGATCAGCATAGGGAAGATACCAGAGGCTCAGTTTGATGCTGGGCCAGGAAGTATTTGCTAACAGTTAGGAACCCAGTGTTAGATGGGTGATGTATCAAAAGCCAACCAGGAGTGTTTGTGTACACCCGGAGCGCCCCTCAGAGGAGGTTCTTGAAAGCCCTAAGGGTTAGGGTCACTTGTGAATTTAAGATTCTTGGTGTATGAAACTAACGTGTCTGTGATAGGACATTCTTGAGGAGAGGAAAGAAAGCCGGATACAACCTGACTGCCTCTCTCCCTGCTGATCAGAGCTAAAGGACTATATAATTAATTTATGGTAAAACTGAGATTTTTTTCCTGTTTTTATGAATAAAATAGGGTTTTGTTAACAATTCTGTGGGATAAAAGGAGAACACCAGCAACCAGAAGCTATGCTAGCTGTAGAAGAATATGAGAGAGAGAGAGAGAGAGAGAGAGAGAGAGAGAGAGAGAGAGAGAGAATATGAATGGAGAATGACTAGAAATAGCAGAACCCCATGCTAGTCCATTCAACTTCTTGAGGCTAGACCTTCAAAGAGGTTCTGATTGTGATGGGTTTTGGTGACAGTTGTTGGAATCTGATGGGCAGGGAGAATGCTTGATTCCCAAAGACAAGTGTGTGGCACAGCCTGTGTGCCTGGGTCTTCTCTAAATGAGTCACGTTTAAGAGTCATGAGCCCAGCCCAGCTCAGCCCAGCTCAGCCCAGCCCAGTCTAGGCTAGAAACAGACCTGTGTTTGGACACACTGAACAGTTTTCTCAACTTTTTAAAAAGTGCCCCTCTGGTTTGCTCAGTAGCCTTGGGAAAGTCACACCCTCTTTGTGTGGCTTGATTTTTGCCTCTGATGGAGATAAAATTAGAAGTGAGTAGTTATATGGGTCAGGAAAGACGATTCAAGATCTTCCAAAGACTCCTCACAGATGCAAGCGATGTTATGTTTATGGCTGTTATTAGTGGAGCTTGTCTCTTGTCCTACCCGCCTCTCATTAGGCCATAGGGCATGGCATAAACAGGTTTGGCCCATGACCGGTATTTGATGATGCTGGCATGAGAACTGAAGGGCGGGGATTTCTCTCTTGGGCTTGCAGTTCACCATTAACCCGCTGTTGCCTGAATCTCAATGCCGTTTTGTAAGGAAGATGGAAACAAGGGGTGTCATGGGTTCAGGTTCTGCTCTATTCAGTAAGGACTGACTGAGCCCCTGTGTGCCAAATTCTATTTCCCCACCAGAGACAAGATATAATAAGCATTAGGCCCCCTTGTGTCTATTAGCTCAAGGGCTCTTGGAGAGCTCACCTGTCACAATTTTGTGCCTCTTGTGTGCACCTAACTGACAGAGGTAAATGTCAAACTGCTGTCATATCCATTTCCATAGGGAATGAGACCAACATCCTAGGGTTTGGCTCAGGGTTTGGTCAGGCTCATCTCTCTGCCTCATGCCGCACCACGTCACTCTTAGAACTACCGAGTCCTAGCCGTTTGGACTTCTCTACAGCACACACATCTTGTTTTTCCGTTCCTGTGGGCAATAGGCTGGCAGAGGCTTTCTGTGAAGGGCCAGACCACACTCGTTCTTAGCTTTCTATAGCATATATCTCTCTGTTGCAACTTCTCAGTGCTCTTGTTATCACAGGGAAAGTGCCATAAACAAAATGTAAATGACTGCAGAGGGATGTGTCCAAATAAAACTTTATTTATAAAAACAGGCAAGGGTCCAGATTTGATGGTTAGTCTGTACTCTGCTGTGGTCTGTTCTAGACCTTTGCTTCTGCGTTGGGCTTCTACAAATCTGCATTGAACACTCCCTCCTCTTCACTCATCTGGTCACTACCGGTTCAGTTCTTATCAAAAGTTTCAACCCTTTTGTTGGGAGAAGAGTCTGGTATTATTTATTCAGATATTGAGAATATCTCTGTACCCTGAGAACTAGTCAAAGTCTGGACATGGGTGTTGTCACGAATTTTGTAAGGAATCCTCCTTAATTATCTCTGATTGGTTAATAAAAATCTGAATAGCCAATGACTGGGAAGAAGAGATAGGACGGAAGGACTCCTATCCCAGCCAGGGGTCCCAGGGAGAAGGAGTTCTCCATGGGGCAGGTGAAGGTCCAGGAGAAGAAGGGCCACCAGGTGGAGGGAGAAAACGAGTCGCCATGAGTATCAGCATGAAAACAGGTTGCCAAGGGAGTTAGTTCTCCATGAGAACAGACAGCCACAGCAGAGCGAGCCAAGCAGAGACTAAATGCGAGTTACTCGGGGTATGTGGCTGGGAAGTAGCTAGATAGCGTAGAGGGTTAGGTGTACCTGCTCAGTTATTGTGCTTAAAGCTTGTTGAATTAATCCGTAGGTCTCCGACTCAATTATTTGGGAGCTAGCTGGGGTAGAAAACACTGCCTCTTTTAAATTCCATCCTATTCTCTTCCAGGTAGGGGATTAACTGGGAATAACAGTTATGCAAGAGAAAAAAAATGTACCTTGCTCTATACATGAGAAACAGAACCTGGCAATGAAAGCTCTCTGTCACTAGTTACTGAATAGACCATCCAAGGAAGGCACATATATGATGTTTTGGAAAGAGTGTGTGTGTGTGTGTGTGTGTGTGTGTGTGTGCTGCTATGTAACACGCAGCTGTAATTTCCACTTGTTTTCAGTTCTCTATTAACCTTGTATTGTTCATGACACCCCCCACAAGTTTTAGAAAGTTCAGCCTGTGCTTTCTTCCTTAACCCAATGATTACCTCCCCCCCCCCACTCGTGTATTGACAGATCCATCCTGCTAGCAATAGTAAGTGTGCGTCACTACAGGGCAGAGTCAGCGGTGTTTTAATTCCCGTGCAGTGCCTAGAAAGTCCGTCCCCTGCGAAACAAGGAAAGACAAAGCTGAACAAAGATGTCCATTGTCACAGATGCATTTGCTTCCCTGCTGTCCGGGTCCCATGGTGAAGAGTTGTCTTTCAGGATTGATGCCAGAACCACTGTTCTGCTGGGGTGTGGTCAGCAGCTCTCTCCAGCCTGCAGTGGCCTCATCTGGAGTCGTCTGGAGACTCCCACGCATCGTTTGCTTTTCCTATATTCCAGGATCACCTGATTTCTGGTGCTTTCTTGTTTGTTTGTTGGTTGGTTGGTTGGTTGGTTGGTTTTCGAGACAGGGTTTCTCTGTGTAGCCCTGGCTGTCCTGGAACTCACTCCGTAGACCAGGCTGGCCTCGAACTCAGAAATCCACCTGCCTCTGCCTCCCAAGTACTGGGATTAAAGGTGTGTGCCACCACTGCCCAGCTTCTGGTGCCTTCTTAAGGCAGGACCAAAAATTGTTACACCCATTTCCTAACTTCCACCTGGGTAGGTCATGCGACTTTGTGGGTCACCAATCGACCTTGTGTAGAGTGCCTCTTTTTTTTTTTTAATGTTAAAAAGTAAATGTCTATGGATTTTTTTTTTTTGTTGTTGTTGTTGTTGTTGTTCTTGTTGCCCCAACCTCACCTCCATCACCCAGTTCGTCCTTGAGGGAACTGTGCTCTCACAGACAGGATGGGGATATTGAAATAGTTTCCTTGCAGAGTCTAAACTTTTTTCTTTTAAGTATTTATTTCAGTTTATTTCTTTCTGGGTCTCTGTACCTCTGTCTCTATATGTCTGTCTCTGTTAGTCTCTCTGTCTCCTTATCTCTGTCTCTCCATCTCTCTGTCTTTCTGTGTCTCTGTGTCTCTATGTCTGTCTCTGACCGCCCCCCCCCCCGCACCCCCCATCTGTATCTTCCCCTTTAATTGTTCTGTTTGCCTTTCCCTATCTCTGTCTCTCTCCCTCTCTCCCTTTCTTTGTGTGTGTGTGTGTTTCTACAAGAACCAGAAGAGAATATTAGGTCCCTCTGAGCTCGAGGACCTGCAGAGTATTAGATCCCTGGAGCTGGAGGTACAAGCAGCTCTGAGTCACCCACTGTGGACTCTAGTCCTGTGAAAGAGAAGCAAGCACTTGTTAAGGGATGAACCACCTGTCATTCAAACCTTTTTTCTTAAACAGCCAATCTCTGGCCCTTTGACAATAACTTTGAGATAAATGTAAATATGAAGTTCCCAATAACTCATATTATTAATAATATTATATAATATTATGGAAATTATTTCTTAGATTCATGGAACCAAAGAATATTATAAGTAGGGCTTAAGCCAGTGGTTCTCAACCTTGGGGTTGCAACCGTGGACCTAAGACTACTGGAAAACATAAACATTTACTTTACAATTCATAACAGTAGCAAGAGTGCAATTATGAAATAACAGTAAAAATAATTTTATAGCTGGGGTCATTACAGCACAAGGAACTATATTAAAGGGTCTCAGCATCAGGAAGGTTGATAACCACTGTCTTGAGGCTTAGAACGCTTCTAAAGCAAGCAGAAGTAACTGATTTTCAATACGGGAGTAAAATGACCTCACTCAGTTTCAGCCTGGCAAGATGTAGCTTTTCAGTGGTAACTGGGAAGGTAACGAATGTGTTTATGTCAGCAGCGGAGAGAAGAAAAATGGCTACATCTGGCTACAAAACAAACACCAAACCTGCACAGAGCTTCTCACCTTACCGGAGCAAGTAGCAAAGTCCGCAGTCAGGGGCTGACCACAAGGTGTTGAGTAAACAACAGGGAACCTAGAACATTCTGGATCTGCTTCCTCCCCCCCCCCCCCCCCCCCCAGGACATGATTCTGCTGCCAGCAGAGGGAGAGAGCCCAGGACTCTCTGACTCTCCCTGTGGTCACTTACTCACCCGCCATCGCTAACAGGGAGCTAAAAGTTCCCCCTTGCCCATGTCTTCCTCACAAAGGTGTCAGTCCCTTGCTTGAGCTCAAGCTGTAAGAGTGGCCACTGCGGGAATCAACCAGAGAGGAAATGACTGCCTGCTTATGGAGGAGGGGGCAGGGTCCCAAGATGACTTTTGCTTGTAAAAGAAGGGTAAGAGATGCTAGGGGCAGGGACCACAGATGGTATAAAAGGGAGGAGACAGAGGGTCAGCATGTTGTATCAGTCAGCTAATCTACTACAACAATCATTCATGTATTTTGGTGGTAAGAGACTTCTGGCATGTTCCTTGTCTGTGAGATCTTGCCACAGTACATTTTGAATTTATATACTGTGTGTGTGTGTGTGTGTGTGTGTGGTGAGTGCCCTGTGTTGTGTGTGGTTAGTGGTGTGTTGTGTGTGTTTTGTGTGTTTTATGCGTGGTATGTGGTGTATGTGCCTATGTGCTTAGGTAGGCAAGACATTGACAAATAAGCTTCATAACTTGCTATTTGTGTGCCTGAACTATTGAAGTTCAGAGGAAGAAGAGGAAGAAGAGGAGGAGGACGGAGAGGAGGAGGAGGAAGGAGAAAAGAAGATGATGAAGAAGGAGGAGGAGAAGAAGAAGAGGAAGAAGAGGAAGAGGAGGAGGAGGAGAAAGCAAGCAAGCAACTCCAGTTTAAATCACCTGTATATTTTATGATCTATATGTGTATGTGTGTGCAAGCTTAGGTAGGCACGACATTGACAAATGAGCTTCATAAATAAATGTGCTGTTTGGGTACCTGAACTATTAGAGTTTAAAATAAAATACTGTCTTATTGTCTTCAGTCCTGATTTTGGAAAGAACACTTTAGCGGTTTGTATCGAAGGTCAAGTGTTGCCATCAGTGTATAACTGAACCCCATCCACATGTCCTTTGACTCAGAAATTTCACTCTAAGGAACTGATCTCCCAAACCTAGTCACACAAAAGAATGTAAAAAAACCTGAAAGCAACCCTTGTCGGTCAGAAGGGGCTAAGTAGATGATGATATACATCTTAGGGTATTTAGTGAAGATGTGAGACACAGAGAGGATGTGTCACAGCACTTCATGGCATTTTAAGCATCACTAAGGAATCCAAGAATACCCGGAAGGGGTGGGCGTAGGTAGACACAGAGGATTGCACCATAGCCATAGACTACTTCTAGGAAGTTATTCCAAAAATGTAACACTGGATGTCTCCGTGCACAAGATGAGAAGACCGGTTTTCAAACGTCTCCAGGTGGTTGCCTTTCATCTCCTACTGTTTTGCACTGTTTGAGAATCCTGATTGGCCAGGTGTGTATGTCATTTTCAAAAAGAATTTTAATGAAAATGTCACTCTTCCCAATTAGTTGGGGGTTTCCCTCCCAGTGACACCAGTGTTCTATGGAATAGAAAACAATGTCCTGATTTTTTTTTTTTTTCCTGACAGTCTGGACACTTGGATAGCTGCCTTGGAATCTGGACTTCTCCCCTAGCAAGCCACACCAAAGGCCTTTTCATATTGAGGGGTGACCCTGCCTCCCAATCATTAGTTATTGGCCTCCTACCTCCTGACTATTCCAATTTCTCAGCTCTCAAGTGTTACCAATGCCTTCTCTTTGTCCAGGATGATGAAGAATGTCTGAAATCACTCACTGATCGATTTACAGTAAATAAAATAATACCCTGCTTCCTCTCAGTGGCCTTTAGAGAGCAGTCATGTGACAATGACCTAGCAATGTTTGTTTGCTATCAAGCAGTGTCCAGGAGAGGCCAAAACAATTTTCTTTTGTGAGATTTACCACTTGTTCAGCACTGGGTGTCTGGAAAAAGTAATATGGACAATGTCCACATTTAACAGTTTGTTATCCTGGGTTTTCTCCTATAATGCTTGGTTCATTGTAGCTGAATCCTCCATTTGCTTAAGTCTTCTGTCTTTCCTCTGCTCAGACTGGAAATTCCTTAGGCCAGAGGTAGTAGCGCATGTCTTTAATCCCAGCACTCTGTAGACAGAGACAGGATCATCTCTCCACGTTCCAGGCCTTCCTGGTCTTGAGTTACAACCTAGCTAGAAATATATAATGACGTTCTGTCACAAATAGGCAAACACCACCTGTGCTGGTTGGTTTTGTGTGTCAACTTGACACAGCTGAAGTTGTCAAAGAAAGGAGCTCCAGTTAGGGAAATGCCTCCATGAGATCCAACTTTAAGGCATTTTCTCAATTAGTGATCAAGGGGTGGGGGGGCCTTGTGGTTGGTGCCATCCCTGGGCTGGTAGTCTTGGGTTCTATAAGAAATCAAGCTGAGCGAGCCAGGGGAAGCAAGCCAGTAAGGAACATCCCTCCATGGCTTCTGCATCAGCTCCTGCTCCCTGACCTGCTTGAGTTCTAGTCCTGACCTCCTTTAGTGCTGAACAGTGGTTTGGAGGTATACGCTGAAATAAACCCTTTCCTCCCCAACTTGCTTTTTGGCCATGATGTTTGTACAGCAATAGAAACCCTGACTAAGATACCACTAAAACACTAAAGGCTGTATAAGTGTGAGACCAGTGTCATCCAATTATGCATGTGTCCATCCATCCATCTGTCCATCCACCCACCAATCCACTCATCCACCCATTCACTTATGGAACAAATACTTAATACTTGTGCATGTGTGGTGCTTCGCTATGCTCTAGGGATGCAAATGAATCCCTAGAATAAGATATATTCCTTGCTTTCAAGATGTTCATGGCCTCCAACTATCTTCGCAGTGTGTTGATCTTTACAATAATATGTGTCTAACTAAGTGCTGAACACAGATCCATGAAAGTGCCAAGGAAGGCCAGGCAGCTTGAGAAAGTTCTCAGACCGTGAACCCGGGAGGTTGCAATGATGTCTATTCTAGTTTTTGCTGAAGGGTGTTTAGAAGAAGCACCGGTTTTTCAAGACCTTTTAGCAGTAGCTTTCAGGAAGGCAATTCTTTCTTAGAACAGACATTTCTGGACCTGGAACCTCTCCTGAGGGTGACCCTGAAGACAATACTTAATCTGGTCTAACAATGGTCTGGGCTGCCTTCTCTTTAGGAACCAGGCTCACTTTTTACATGGACAAATGACCACTCAACAAGAAGGGACATAGGAAGAAGGCTGGGAGAGGTAATATTTACAGTGTGCTGCTGAGGGCCAGGACCTTTGCACCTTTCCCTCACATAAGTGAGCAGTTACCCAAAGGCATTGCGCATTGGTAGGCAATTCACACCTCTGTCCTTGTGTGTTTTTACAATTTTAAATTAAATGATTTCTAACACACCGTGTCCTAAGCTAGTTCCCTAAAGAAGCATAGCCCCATCATTGCCCCCACAGAGGTGAAAATTATTAAACACATACAGAATCAAACAATCACAGAAAAATAGAACAACAATTGCGGAAAGCATTTTAGGGACCCAGAGTTTCCTAGGATGCTACGGAACATCTGTAGGTGCAAATGGTGTATGCATGTGAGCGTGTAAGATGATTTTCAGTCATCGTGCAAATGTTTTAAATTTTCGATTATGAATTAGAAGATTCTAAGCGTAATCTTTGAGTACAAAAATACTATTGCGCACTCCAAGGATCCCAATGAGCTGATTTAGGAACACGTGTCGTGAAGCAGCCATCTACAAGGATCTGAGCAGGAGCATGGCATGGAGTCAGCGTTATTTGAATGGTCCGAGGGACTGAGAAACGAAGTTTATTCTCCAGGAGACAGAGAAGTTACGTGAGTTAACCATGCTCAGAAGAGATCAGAGACCAGAACATGGTCACCTGACTTTGCCCCAACATCCTTGGTCAACTTCCCACTCTATGGACGAGGAAACAGCAGCTTGGCTAAGGAGCCATCTGTTTTTGAATAGAGACTCCAGTGAGAATCTGGCCGCAAAGCAGAAAAGCATAGACTGTTAGTGTAAAACCAAAGTCGGTATTTATAGAGTGCTTACTATGCACCTCAATCTTATGGAGATCTCATGCATATTAATGCATATTAACACCCTTTTAGATACAATTAGACATTTCCATTGTCTTTCTTTTCATGGGAGACAAATGAAGGAATGAAGATGGTTATGGTTTATATATGCTCAGCCCAGGGAGTGGCATGATTAGAAGGTGTGGTCCTGTTGGAGTGTGAATGGCCTTGTTGGAGTAAGTGTGTCACTGCTGGTGTGGGCTTTAAGACCCTCATCCTAGCTGCCTGGAAGCCAGTATTCTGCTAGCAGCTTTCAGATGAAGATGTAGAACTCTTAGCTCTGCCTGCACCATACCTGCCTGGACGCTGCCTTGCTCCCACCTGGATGATAATGGACTGAACCTCTGAACCTGTAAGGCAGCCCCAATTAAATATTGTCCTTTATAAGATTTGCTTTGGTCATGGTGTCTGTTCACAGCAGTAAAATCCTAACTAAGACAAAGATCAAGTGCTTTTTAACATTTAATCTGCTATGCTGAGACTCGAACCTACCTCGTCAATTCAGCTCTAGAGTGTGTTCCCTCACCCACTACACACTCAGGTCACCAATACGTGAGGATGTGATGGAGGTGTCTTGATCTCTGCTGGGAATGGAACAATTCTGCTCATTGTGGGGCCTCCTCTCCATTTCCCACCTCCAACTGGCCGGGAGTCCTGGTTCATTCTGTAGAAGATGTAATTTTTTCTGGCCATCCACTTTTTCTTCTTCAGCAAGCTTCCACTCCATAGTTCAGGCTGTCCTAGAATTCACGATTCTCCTGCCTCAAATCCTCTAAGTGCTGGGATTGCAGAAACCCCCAGGAACAATGTACAGTTGCCATTGTTTCCTAGGAATAATCCATTCATATGCAATGATGAAAACAAAGACTCCTATCTCCAAGGCTGAGATGGACAGAACCACAGTTGGTGACTAGGGTAGCATAGTGCGAGTCATGTGGATTCATGGCAAACCTGACAGACATGGGTAGAGGCCCAGGGCACTACAGGGGGTCACCCGGTGCCAAGGAAGCCCTGCCTATTTGCTGCCTGGTGTTTGGCACAACACCTGGTGCCAAGCAGGTGTTCAGAGCGAGAACGATTAGAAGCCCGGATGGAAACAGCTAGGTCTCGACATGGGCAGCGCTGTGGTGATTGGAGGTGAGAGGGCAGCAGACCCGAATTTGACCTAATTTACTATCCTGCTGCAGGTAAGCTAGGAGGGAAGCCGAGTGCCAGGTTTCCAGTCCACAGGGAAGAGCACAATGCCCAGACCATGCAACAGTGTGCTGTCATAGCTAAGGTTCCTGGCTTAGAGGGAATCCTTTCACCTTTGTCTTCCATCACAGCAGGCTTATGGATTCTGCCTCCTTAAATAAAGGGACCTTGGTCTCCATCCACGTATGGGGGTTTGGTGGGGTGGGGAGGGGGAGGCCATCTGGGTCCTGTCACTAGCCTCCTCCGTATTGGTGCTCACCGAGGATCAGGCTATGGGTGCTTTCCTTTATCTCCCCAGCAGGTGCTGACAGCTGAGCCATTCCACACACCTTTGGGGCAAAGAACTGCTGGAAGCCCGGGCCAAGTTCAAAGACCGAACATTCTTTCCAAGGCGACCAGAAGCACCCTGGAGGGCTGGCTCCTAGTTACATAAGCCACAGGGCAGGTCCCCCACTGATGTACTCAGCCTGAGCCTCTCTGACTTACGCAACTATTACGCAGATGCACTTGTTCTGTGTGGCAACAGCCGCTATGTTGCTATCAAGTATGTGGTGTATCCGCCCATACTCACTTAGACAACACTAAAGCTCTTCACCACCAGGTGGTTAAGGCTGTCTGATCGGGCTGGCAGGAGGAAAAGGCATGACTTACTGTAGCTCTTGGCCCAGGCCACCGAACACTCAGTACCTTGTACCCCGTTAGCCTTGGGCAGTAAACCCTCTGATAAAATGTTCTCTTTTGGTGTTTGTTTTTCCTGGCAGTCTCATTTTGGGATATAAATGGCTCATTATTTCCACCCCATAGATCCATTTTTGCTTTCTGAAGAAAAAGGAAAAAAAAAAGGAAAGATTGGTTTAAAAAAAAAAGTCATCACTGGGGCGACCCCTCCTCTTCTCAAATGTTCTGACCTTGAATAGAGGCCGAGTTTCCACACTGCTCTGGGCCATCTACAGCCAGGCCAATGTGGGAGAGGTTGACTTAGGGAAGGCAGCCGTGAACAGGGGATATAAATATATTACACTAAAGCGCTTGGTGCCATTAAATGCCAGGAAGCGGCACAGACCTTCTCCCCCCACCCCCAGCCCCTGCAACCTTTTCAGAGGATACTTGGTGAGCATCAGCAGTTAGGAAGTTGGAACAGGGTCCCTCCCCAGCTAGGTCATTTTCCCTGCAGGGCATCTTGGAGGCAAATTTTATTAAGGATCAAGTAACTGGCCCAAAGCAGTATAAATAGCGAGAGCATATGACCAGCCCGGCAATGAATGTGGCCCGGGCTCAGGCAAAGCGCCCGCCCGCTGTGTTGACTGCTACGCTGCAAGCTTGCATGGAGCAGTCTTCCAGGAAGGTGACCAGAAAAGTTGTGCGCAAAGGTGAACGCAGACTTGCTAAGGCTTAGTATTTAAAAAAAAATTTCAAAGGGATGCTTCCTTAGTTTTTGGAACTTGGCGAGCCACACAGTTAATTCAGGAAAGGAACCTAAGGCTGGAGGAGATTAAGTTTGGAAGCAGACACTGTCCCAGATTGAGTTTCCCCAAGTCCTTCAGGTACTGCTAAGAGCAAAGCCTTAAAGCACATCGAAATACTGTGTAGGAGCTAACATGCCAGAGTAGACAAGGAGGACCTCAGACTTACATGGACAATCTGGAGTGAGTTTAATGTAGCTCATTTGTTTGTTCTACTGATCTCCCCCTTCGCTTTAGAGTAGACCCGGGGTGTAAACCAAGCTTCAGCGAAATGGATCAGATAGCTGAGCGACGAGAGCCACAGGGTTATGACAGAACAATTTCTTAAACTAGCTGTCTTTTGTTAGTCCTGTCCCCACTGTCCAGAGCTGTTGACACCTCTGAAGATAAGCGTGTGTCCTCCACTGGAGGAGACTCAGAGGATTGAAATAAAGCAGAACACTCCTGCTCGTATCCAACACATTTCCAAGGGACCCCTGGCTTCCGGGACAACACATCTGCTTCATTTTGACCTAAGTTCTAAATGCACTTTGAGAGATGGCAGTATTGTCAGCTCCCTACCCTTCTGAAAAGGACAGTAGCCACCTGAACATACCACACTCTTGAATATTTATAAAAAAGCAATATCTATACTTTGCCTCTAGAACTTAGATAGAGAAAGCCACTCACATTTAGGAGCCGGTGACCACAAGGAGCGGATGCTTTCAGAATCGCCCCCAGAGGGTGTGAGGACATGGAGGAAGCCCTGTTGCCTTCTTCCTGACAAAGACTATTGGCTCCTTATTCAATATTTACTCTATTTATTTTCCTCTGAAAAAACAATTCTAGCATGGCAAAATTCGTGTCTAAGAGATGGCATCTCCCAACCTCTCTCATAGTAAGAGTGTCACAGGACAGGGTGCTTACATAAATTTGAATTTTGGCAAACAAAATAATTTTTAATTACAAGTATGTGTGTGCGTGCATCTGTGTGTTGTGCTTGCTATAGTATTTTTATATTTCTAATGGTTTGTTGGTTTGTTTATTTTTATCTTATGTGTGGGGGTGGTTTTATTTTTTTCAGATTTTTTTATTAGATATTTTCTTTATTTACATTTCAAATGCTATCCCTAAAGTCCCCTATACCCTCCCCTCACCCTGCTCCCCAACTCACTCACTCCTGTTTCCTGACCCTGGCATTCCCCTATACTGGGGCATATGATCTTCGCAATACCAAGGGGCCTTTCTTCCCAATGATGGCCGACTGGGCCATCTTCTGCTACATATGCAACTAGAGACGCAGCTCTCAGGGGTACTGGTTAGTTCATATCGTTGCTCCTCCTAGAGGGTTACAGACCCCTTTAGCTCCTTGGGTAATTAGGGGTGTGTAGGGGTGTTTTGCCTGCATGCATGTATGTGCATACTTGCTAGCTGTGGAGGCTAGAAGAGGGTATTAGGTCCCCTAGAACTGGAGTTATACTATTGTGAATTGCCATGTGTGTCCTGGGAGCTGAACTCAGGGCTTCTGCAAGAACAGCTATTACTCTTAACCGCTGAGCCATCTCTCCAGCCCCCAGGAGTTTTGTATTTTCATTTGCCAAATATGGCAATTCTATGCACATGGCTTTTGGAATGAAGATGCACGTTCTCTCTGTCCCTTTTCTCCTTTCTCTCCTGGGAGGTAGATGGGATAGCTGGAATTTCAGCAGCCACACGGAGACATGAGGGAGCAGAAGTAAAAGACTGAGGACTTAGGTCTCTGGTGACTGTATACCTTCAGAGCTGCTTTTGTGTGAGAACAAGCCATTGGTCCACATTGGCTACCATGCTGTCTCTGTGATTTGTACCTAACAAATGTTAGATACCATAGATATTCCCATGTTATGGCCTTAGCATATTTTAGAGTAGTGTTACTTTTTGTGTATGGCAGAATCTGTTTTACTGTGTACCATTTGCTTTAGTTTTTATTTATTGTATATAATTATCTCTAGTATCTCTCTCTCTCTATAAACACACCATATCATGTTATAAAATAATATACATTATTTATTACCTATTATTATACATTAAATATACACTACACTACACATACACACACATACACACAAACATGGGCATGCACACATTATTTTTCTTCTTGTGTATCCCAAACTGGCCCTGAACCTTCTGTATATCCAAGGCTGGCCTCAGACTCCTGATCCTCCTGCCTCTGCCTCCTAAGCACTGGGATTACAGTTGTGTATCACCACATCCAGTTTAGTTACTATACTTTTAAGGTCTCTGAGGGAGGTAGAGAGTACTCCTTCCATCCTTTGGAAAGGCAGCCATCAACATGAGCCTCACACAATGCTGGTGCCATCTTTTACCTGCTACCTTTGGTCTTTTGAGCACTTGTTTCAGATCATGACATTTCTAAAACAAGGTGATTTTTTTTTTTTTTGTAACCTTCACACAAGCATTCTGCCCGAAACTTAGTTCACCTACACTGATAAGCCAAAACCTCCGAGTCAGAGTCATATTTCAAAAAGCTATTGACAGATTTCCTCCTATGCCACAAAGGTTAGCTAGGGATAGTCACGTGTTCAGGCCAAGTGCATCAATGACTTAGAAAGTAGGTGATTTGTGGCACATTCCTCTATTGCCAGCACTCAGAAGGCAGAGGCAGGAGGATGTCAGGTTTAAGGGCAGGATGGGGTATGTAGTGAATTCAAGGCTTAGCTGCAGCTATGTGGTGAGAACACAAAGCAATACTAACAAAAATCAGGATATCAGTGTTATAAAATACACTGCCTTCAGCAGGTCACGACCTTCATGACTCACTGCTCAACATTCTAGTAAAGTGAAGGGGTCAAGATGTCCCTTTGCATCGAAGCCTGAGCTTTCCGGTTATGAAGAGCAAGAGCAATTAGCTGGACTGACAACTGTACAAATAGCTGGCTCCCCTTTTTTCACTGAAATCTTTTGAAGGTTATGTGGTAGTAAATAACCAACCATGCTTCCTCAGATTAGCTGCATTTATTTTATTTTTTTCTCCCTAAGACGCCCACCCTCGCCCTCCATGGAGACAAAGCAACCTCGAAAAGAGAGCAATATTTCCTTATAGGACTCCCTCTTGGAACACTCATGGAACAAGATCAGGCCTGGTCCAGCTGGCAGAGACTGCCCCGGGGAGATGGCTAGACTTTGTGATGTGGTGAGGGAGGAGAGTTAGAATTTAACAGGCGAGAAAGGGAAAGGCCTCTCACACCATCTTGTAAGTTTCTATACAAAATAGAAACTTCCTGTTGTCAAGGAAGGGTGAGATCAGGGGTATGAGAAGTTGGGGAGCCAAGCCTCTGGACACAGGTAATGTTACAAAGAACAGCAATGAATAACCCAGAAGAATGCGCTACACGCAAACACAGAAGGATCAGCATTAGTTCGGAGCATCTGCTCTGGGAGTCTGGTGAGAGGTTATGACGTCATGACTGGCAGCCCTAGGAAGATGACGGATGAGGTGTCCGTAGGCATCTAACCCACAGACGTAAATAAAAGTTGTACAGAACTGAGTTGGACAGATAAAAACCACATCACATGTTAATTGGTATTTTTCTTATCATGTTAAATATGGAGAAGGAACATATCTAACAGTCATTCAGGGCCAGACATGTGACACATGCCTTAGCAGGCTGAGAGGCCGGAAGATCATGAGTTTGAGGCCAGCCTGAGCTATGAAATGAGTTCCAGGCCAGCTTCGACTTGATGGTAAGAATCTGTCTCTGAATGTATATAATATATAAATATATAACACAACACAACACAACTCAGGACTGTTGACTGAACATCTGTGAGGTACCAGGCCGCATGGTCAGGACTGCATCCAGTTTTATAATGCTGTTGAGGCAGGGTAACAGTGCCTTTGAACTTCTCAGAAATGAAAACTTTACAAGCTCCTTTTTGTCTCTGCTCTAAGACTGCGGCTGAAGTCAGCCACCTCCTCTGTACTGTGATCTCTTTAATGACCGCTCCTTTAACCAAGTGTTGTAACAAGCTGGTAGGCACGTCTATGGAGCACTTTTAGTTTTAAAATAGGCTTACGGTAAGACCTCTCATAAAAATCGGCAGATTGCTCTACGTTCAGCTTTTCTCTGTTACTAAATAATCTTTTGCTTTTCTTGACAACTAAGCTTAAACATTTACCAAACAAGCTCTAGAAAGTAGGACAGGAGACTTAGTTGACTCCGGGGTTCGTATAGGCAGGGAGCAGAGGCGTAAGGCTGAGATCGGCTTCCCTAGAGCCCTTCAAACTGGATGGACCTGCACTTGTTGCTTAAATGTCTTGAGGCCTGTGTTTCCACATCTGGGAAATGGGGAAATTGTGGTGTTTGCTGTGAAGATAATTTTATGAAAAGATTAGGTTAGTGGTTCATGGCCACAATATGCCCTAGCAAAGGTAGCTTCTTTTGATGCATGTGTGTGTGTGTGTGTGTTTGTGTGTGTGTATGTGTGTAGCTATTGATACATCAGTTCATCTGTTTATCACCATGCATAGCTTGGTGAATGCGTAATAGGGAAATCCAAACATACTGGGGTCACAGTTGTAAAGCATAGATACTTTCTCCCCAGTAACACTGCTATATGTCTTGTTTGCAACTTTTAAAGGTAAGACCCAAAGATGTCCAACTTTCATCTGGCTCCTAGGTTCCCTGCTCTCTTCATCCCATCTCACTAGCTCTAGCTCTCCGTGTTGGGTCAGGAGGAGGAGGGAGAAGGGAGGGACTGTATCACGTACCTCATCTTGCCCATCCACATCTATAGTCCAACCACACTAGGGTGGTTGTAGCACTGTTGAGTGTTAGGGACAGGTGCCTAAGCTAAGGGCTGGTGGTACCCGGTGAGTCATTGGAGGGGCTCCTGCCTGATAGACCAGTGCCCAGGAAGACGTGGTTATCCACTAACTTCTGATACTTTCCTTGGCTCCATCCAGAGCCTCCATCCTTGCAGCCTGATGATGCATTGTGGCTCATCTGTCTGGTATCTACTGACTCGCCTTGATACTTATGTGCAGTTTGCAGATGTTTTCTTGGTACTTTGAGATGTGTTCTATGAAGTCAGTTGCCTTTAGAAGCTCCTAACTGACGTAAACAACCCCCATGACATTTCCTTGCTTCTCTATGGCTGGCCCCTCCACCACTAGATGTTGTTTACATGCATTGGGGGATTGCTACATCAGACAGGAAGCTCTTCTGGATTGCATTTTCTGTTTTCTCAACTGTACTGTGAGTACCTTGAGCTAAGGGCTGGGTCTTCTCTTGCTGAGTGACTTGAAGACAGGCTTATACATTTTTAACAGGTGATGTTTTTGTCATCAGTTCCCAAACCTGTCTGTGATTGCACCATTGTGTACACGGGACCAGCAGTGGCTCTCACAACATTGCCCTCTGACGGAGCTGGAGATGAACTTGCGATGGTGTCTGCCCTTGCCGGAGGAAAATCCTCCGTTCCATTTCCGGTTCCTTTCCTTGTCTGCTCTGTATCAGGATGGAACGCTTAAAGAGCAGAAGCTGCTGTAATGGAAACTTAAACATGAACAGGAAACATCTTTAACACACTTACTCATTTTAGAGTAGGAGCATGGCAGGGTCAGGGTGGAGGGCCAAGGACAACTTGGGAGAGTCATTTCTTTCCTGCGGCTCTTTACTTACTGAGCCGTCTCACTGGCTGACTCCCCGTGTAGCCTTCGTTTGACTGTAGAACTCCAGTTGCATTACAAACCCACCCCCACCCAACCTCATTTCTCTCCCCTTTTACTTTCTAGCTTCCTCATTGGCTGATGAACTCATCTGGTGTTCCTAAGACCAACACCTTCAGTCCCATTTCACAAAGTCCAAATCACAAAGGAGGAAACAGTATTTATTTGATGAATGCTGTATTGAAGGTGCTGGGTGCAATAGATACACTGAAGAAGACCCGCTTGGGAAGCTGAGGTGGAAGATGGCAAGTTTGATGCCAGCCTGGTCCTGTCTGCCTGTCTGAGATTGGGGTAGAGGCTTCGAGAGGAGAAGGAGAAAGAGGAGAAGGAGGAAGAAGGAGAAGAATAAGGCTCTCCTTTCACTGATAGGGTTTTATTTTTCCACAGATAGTGACGAGTCTTTTTTGGAAGAAAACATCTAGTGTTTTCTTTACGTCAAGACTTTTCCATCTTGTATTTTGGCTAGAACAACTAGCTATTATCACAGGATAAGAGCTCTGATCATTGCCTCTCCCCAACCCCCTCACCCCACCAAGGGCAAGCCACAGTGCCTGGGCCGGCAGCCCACTCAGCCTACAGCATTAACCTCCTTTCTGTCAAGCTCTTCCAGAGATGTGGTCTGCACCAGCAATCCTGTGGTCTGCACAGCTCACTACTCTGCTTTCTGCACAGTTAATCAGAGCTGTGCCTGTTAATACCACAGATGGCTACTCACCACTCACCAGCAGCCACATCTGGTGTGTGACTGTTAGTCCTTCATTTGTTTACCTATTGATGATGATGATGGTGGTGGTGGTGGTGGTGGTGGTGGTGGTGGTTTTACATCACTCCCGCACCCCTCTTCTAAATCCCATTACAATATACGTTTCTCCTATCTTCTGCTGAAACGAGGTCATTCCCCAGTACCCCAGACTTGGTTCCCCATTCTATACTTGGTTGCCAGGAAGTCTCTTTTTGTGGTCATGTCTTCAGCTGTACATATTTTGTAGTTATGGCAGCAAGCTTAATCACGCCACAATAGCAGAGACCTCACGATCTAGTCATCTCTGAAGTGGACCACTTTTCAATGCCATTGCATTGGAGTGTGTCTTTGTTTGCTTCCTGTTGCTGTAATTGGACGCTAGACACTTGATAACCTGTAAAAGAAACAAGTTTATGCTGACCCACCGTCCGAGAGTCCAAGAAGTTGAAGTATTGGTCTGTCTGACTTCTGTGGAGGGCCGCCCCATGCTTGAACACATGAAAGCAGAAATACAAAATAGTACACTTGGGATACAGAAAGGGGAGCTGAATTCATGAATGTGTACACACACACACACACACACACACACACACACACACACACACGTACGTACGTACGTATGTACGTACGTATACACAAAGTCTGCCCTACAGAGCCGCCTTATTCCTATTATTCTGGATGTGTGTTAAATGAATGTTCTAGAACAGGAGTACATTCTTTCATTCTAGGAAACATTTAATACATCTGTGATGTTTTTAACCCTGGAAACAATACAGAATATCTAGGTTAGAGAGATGGCTTAGTGGGGAAAGTGCTTGTCTCAAAAATCCCATGACCAGAGTTCCAACCCCGGAACACACATGGTGGAAGGAGAAAAGAAACTCTCATACTCTTCCTTTGACCTCCACAGGAGTGTTGTGGCATGCTCAAGCCAATACACACACACACACACACACACACACACACAGAATAAATAAATTACATTAAAACATGGTATATTTTTCTTAAAGCACACACATTTTACATGTGTACCTTAATGCATTTTTATGTATGCATCTGTCTTAGGGTTTCTATTCCTGTACAAACATCATGATCAAGAAGCAAGTTGGGGAGGAAAGGGTTAACTCAGCAGGTAGCAAACAGGAGCTGATGCAGAGGCCATGGAGGGAAGTTACTCACTGGCTTGCTTCCCCTGGCTTGCTCAGCTTGCTTTCTTATAGAACCCAGGACCACCAGCCTAGGAATGGCACCACCCACAATGGGCCCTCCCACCCTTGATCACTAACTGAGAAAATGCCTTACAGCTGGATCTCATGGAGTTATTTTCTCAATGGATACAGATTTGAAGTATGTTTCCTTTGTACTAACTAACAACCCTAGGTCCTTAATGTTGTGTTATGGTTTGTATATGCTTGGCCCAGGGAGTGGCACTATGAAAAGGTGTGATCTTGTTGGAGTAGGTGTGGCCTTGTGGGAGTCAGTGTGTCATTGTGGACCTGGGCTTAAGAACCTCATTCTAGCTGCCTGGAAGGGAATCTTCCATTAGCCTTCAGATGAAGATGTAGAACTCTCTGTTCCTGCTGGAAACTGCCATGCTCTTGCCTTGATGATAATGGACTGAGCCTCTCAACCTGTAAGCAACTCTAAGTAAGTGTTGTCCTTGTAAGAGTTGCCTTGGTCATGGTATCTGTTCACAGCAGTGAACCCTAGCTAAGACATGTTGTCATGGTCATTATTTTAAGATATAGGTTTTGGTGTGTTTTCTGGGCTCACTTTCAACTCCCAGGTCCAAGCTATTGTGCTGCTTTAGCCTCCTAAATACCCAGAACACTGTGCCCAGCTCTATACCTTTAGGTTTATGTTAATTTTTGATTCTACCTTGCAACCTTCTAGTTAAAAATTCTGTTCTTGTTTCTATCAGGACCCTATCAGGACCCTGAATGCTGAGAGGAGGAAGGTGGGTAGTGACCCAGCTTTACTCTGGGATATTGGTTCCTCCCTAAGGTGAGAATAACGGAGTCAATCATGGTATCCTCACTTTATAGACGAAGAAATTGAGTTTCAAAATGGCTAAGTACTCTGTCCATGGTTGTATAGTTAGACTGAGTTTGAGACTCTGTCTCTGTGGTACCAAGGCTTTAGTCTTTCATTTAGATGATTAGCAAGATGCTATGGTGTGCTTTCTTTTTGTTTGTTTGGTTTTTTTTCTTTCTTTCTTTATTTTTTTTCGAGACAGGGTTTCTCTGTGTAGCCCTGGCTGTCCTGGAACTCATTTTGTAGACCACGCTGGCCTCAAACTCAGAAATCTGCCTGCCTCTGCCTCCTGAATGCTGGGATTAAAGGTGTGAGCCACCACCGCCTGGCTATGGTGTGTTTTCTTAATTTTAGCTCTCCTGAAAGCAAAGCCTGAGATATTTTATCTGGAAAGTGATCCCAGAGAAGAAGAGTGGGGAGCAAGGGGTGTGAGAGAGAAAAGCCGGGAAGCTCACACACAGATGGCCTATTGGTTTGGCTCTAACTGCAGACAACTTCTGTTCTTTCTCCCTTAACCCTTCTGAGGAGACTTAGGAGGTGTGTCATAACACCACCCATCTAGAAGACCCAAGAACTGAATACCCAGTAGCTTTCATCATTCAGTGGCCAAAAGCACCACAACCTTTGATGTCTTCTGATTTCTGAGTTGTAATGTGTTGGTATCAAGGAGGCTCTTCTTCCCTTTATACCTCACGATGGTCCAAAAGAAGACCAGATACAGAAGAAAAAGATTCAAGGCGAAGGCCTCTGTAAGACTCAAAGTGCTATTTAAGGTAAAACTGGACCAAGATGACATGGAGTTGAATGCCACCATGGTGACTGTAAGAGGAGGTGGGGCTGATTGTGGGCAACATGGTTGCAGTGGGGGGGGGGTGTCGGGGGCTGGAGTTGGTGGGGGGGGAGTAGCTGAATAAAAAAAAATAACAAAACAGAAAGGAAAGACAGGAAAGGACATGACTGCTCCTAGGTAGAGTAGAGGAGAAAGTTTATTACAGATATTTGGGAGTGCACAGTCAGAGTCAGGGATATTGGGAGAGTTCAGAGTGGACATGAAACTGAGCCATTTGAGGAGGGGGGAAGGGGGAGGGGAGAGAGGGGATCTAGGTGTGGCAGCCAGGAGGCTCAAAAGAGAGGGTAATCAAAATGGCAGGTTATATAGAGAAGGGAATCTGAGGGAAGAGCAGCCCAGTCCCTGGGCTGGAGAAGTTTCCGGTAGGGGGCGGGGTATGCCAGCTAGAAGGACCCTGTAGCAGGTAGAGACTAAGGAATGCTGGGAGAACTTGGCGGCCATGTCTGCTTTGATACGTTAAATAGGCACCTTAACCTTTTGTCCCAGGTTTGAGACCTCATGGTAAAGCAACCGTAGTCTGTATAGGGACTGAGAATAACTGGGTAAAGTAGATGTAGAATGAGAAACAATTTGCCTGTAACACGCCTTTTCTTGGGGCAGAGATTTCAACCTGCACCGAGGTCTTTTCTGCTAGAGATCACATCCAGGCATATTTGAAAAGCTGATGCGGCAGACTAAGAAGATATTTGTATGCATTTAGTTGCATGAGTTCTCCTTTCTCAGGGTCTATAGCTTTATTCATAGACCTGTAAATATATTCATATTTCTGTATGTAAGAGAACAGAGAAAAAAAAAAAAGAAAGCAGTGTGAGAGAAATAAAAGGACCACGGATGGTAACAAGACTGGAAGTCAACGGGAAGTGAGACTGGGGGTGGGGGTGGGGGTGCTTTATGAGAGCCACTGCCTCAGTCCCCAGCAGGACACACTCTTTAAATGCCTGGTGATGAAGTGTGATCTAGACTCAGGGCAGCTGGGCATCCTTCCCATTTCTTCATTCAGCAGAGAAGATCAAATGTTTATAATCCAATAAACACAGTACAGGCGCTCCCCAGGATTCTGCTCCCTGTGGCCTGGTTATCTTGTGTGTTTAGAGACTGTGGAAGTACTTTTAGGAGTATTCCTTCATATTTGGAGATTAGCTGGCACAGACTGGGACTTGGAGTCTGAACCAGCTTTTGGAGATGATGTGGAGTGGTCTAAGCAGTTGGATCAAATAGGAGGAAGGTTTCGTGAATGAACTGAGGGTGGGTAGGATCACATGTGCTGGTGGCCATTCTGTGAGAGGAGAGAGAGAGAGACAGAGAGACAGACAGAGACAGACAGACTGACAGACTGACTTATAAGGCAACTGACTGGTGTTAGGTTCCACTTCCCCTGCCTGGCCTGGGTCTAAGAGGTAAAGCACCTCTTTGCTAGCTAAACCTGCAAGTTGAGTCAAACAGGTCTTCACTGTTGAGTTCTTTTTTTTCCCCCAGGGCTTAGGATGGACCCCTGGGTCTTGTGCTGAGCCAGTGCTCTAATCACTGAGCTACATTCCCGAGGCCATACTTGAATTCTCAATAACTCTCAGATATCTGAATCCATAAATAATGAGACAGTTGGCAAATAAAGTCTGTTTGCCACAGAAGGGTAGGGTCTCTGTCTGCCTAGGATCTTTGCCCTGTTCTCTGTACAAAACTATCTTAAATTTTTTTATTGCATTTACTTGTTTACTGTGTGTATATGAGTGAGTATGCACACACATGTGCATATGTGCACATATGCTGAGGTAACAACTTGTGGGAATTGGCTCTTTCCTTTCATTATATGGGTCTCAGGAATCAAACCCAGGTCCTTGGTCATCCATCAGGGTTGAGAGAAAGCACTCTCACCTGCCCAGCCATTCTGTGAGCTCCAGAACTACCTTTTTTTTTTTTTTTTAAATGGAGGAATTTCCTAGTTTACCAGAGAATCTTACTGTGATGGTTTGTATACTCTTTGACCAGGGAGTGGCACCATTTGGAGGTATGGCCTTTTTGGGATAGGTGTGACCTGGTTGGAGTAGGTGTGTCACTGTGGGTGTGGGCTTAAGACTCTCACCCCAGTTGCCTGGAAGTCAGTCTTCCACTAGCAGCCTTTGGATGGACATAGAACTCTCAGCTCTGCCTGTGCCATGACAGCCTGGATGCTGCCATGCTCCCACCTTGATGATAATGGACTGAACCTCTGAACCTGTAAGCCAGCCCCAATTAAATGTTGTTTTTTATAAGACTTGCCTTGGTCATGGTGTCTGTTCACAGCAGTAAAACTCTGACTAAGACACTTACCAACATACTATCTATGTCCAGATGAATCAAAGAAATCAATTCTCTTGACTAGGCATAAGTATGGAACTCTAAAGAGGCCGATATAATTTTCATGAGATTTGATATTGATGT
Organism: Mus caroli; assembly: GCF_978045245.1. NCBI lineage: Eukaryota > Metazoa > Chordata > Mammalia > Rodentia > Muridae > Mus > Mus caroli. Next base: position 95,281,107 of record NW_028227264.1, read on the forward strand.
GTTTACTGAGGGGAGTGACTCTCCACTCTCCATAAATTTCAGATCATAAACTCTACAGGTGATATAAACTGGGGTTTCTTGCTTGCTTTTTCTCTTCTTTTTCCTCCTCCTCCTCCTCCTCCTCCTCCTCCTCCTCCTCCTCCTCCTCCTCCTCCTCCTCTTCTTTTGGAGTTGTTTTCTTTTATCTTTGCAGAATGCATGGAGAGAGCTGAGTCTTAAGCTAACAGAGAAACACAAATAAAGATGGGGTGTGGATGGAGAGAGTCAGGGTTCTAAGAACATCATTTGGACCTTGAATCCTGCCATTCCTAAAGTCAAACACATTCTTTTTCCCACAGTGAGTTTCAATCCAATTTCATTTTGGGGTTTTAAAACTTGCAGAGTAAGGAGATCAGCTGAATATTTGAGTCTGTCTGTTATTAGCAATAAACATCTGTGGTGTCCTTGCCGGACTGAAATTTAGAGTGTATGCTGGAAATGTCTGCTCAGTTCTGTTCTTCATAAAGACACACTGGCCAGAGGACCTGGTGACACAACATGTCACCCTTCCCCTTTCACGAGGTGGGTGAAACCCTCAGCCATATCCATTTTGAATCCAAGCCACAGCTTGATCCTGGCCTTCTGAAACCAATATGTCTGCCGTAACTTGTTAGTTGAGGATTCAGTAGTCAGCTCATATTTGACAAGGCTAGCCTGGTACCCAGCAACCTCCTGGTCTTCCTGGTATCATGATCCATGGGATGCCATTCATGGGTTCCGAAGGCAATCAGGCCAGGGCATCCCCAAATATGCTACTTTGGTATGATGAGTACTTTGAGCACTTGAAATAGCAGAAGCAGGAAGAGTTTTATCGCCCACCGCCTCTCTTCTACCTTAAATAGACCACAAAGCTTCCCACTCGCTAGATATTCTCCCTAAATGAACTAGAAAAGAACATCTTTATCACTAGACATTGTGAACTGACTCTAAAATGGAGCCGTACAAATTAACCCACTGAAAGAATCCTCATCCTGTGTTAGTTCATCACCCTCGTAGGTATTTCCTAGTGACTTTGCCAGAGTTCATTTGAATTAGTCAAAGACCGGAAAAGAAAATACAGAAAAATTTCTATTTCCTCCCTAATAAACCCTTAAAGATCCCAAATGAATTGGGCCCTGTTTCTTCTCCTTGTTCTTTTTCTTTTCTTTTCTTTTTTTTTTTTTTAAGATTTATTTATTTATTTTATATGAGTACACTGTCGCTCTCTTCAGACACACCAGAAGAGGTCATTGGATCCCATGACAGATGGTTGTAAGCCACCATGTGGTTGCTGGGAATTGAACTCAGGACCTCTGGAAGAAGAGTCAGTGCTCTTAACCACTGAGCCATCTCTCCAGCCCCTTCTCCTTGTTCTTTATGTGTGCTAAGTTATAGGACTTGATTCCTTTCCTTCTACTGTTTACACTTGCCAGAAGCTGTCTGACGAGCTGAGGGTAGCACAAAACACACGCAACGTGTTTGTGACTCCAAGAGTGTACTACAGTAGGAGCAGACTGCTGAATGCTAGAACAGGGACAGCCAAGGAAGGGCTGCAGGGACCCAAGTGAAGACATAGTTCATTCAGGTTATGGGGATCATGGAAGATTCATGGGAGATTTTCAATAGTCTGTGAAGGAGGAATGGAATTATGAGAGAGTGGAGCCATAGATCAATGGATTAAAGTGTTCTTGGATGACAACTTCAGATTCCTGGAGCAGAGGAGCAGGTAGGGTGGGCCAGCTGAGGTAGATGCTATGAGCTGATCATTCAAAAGTCATTGATGGAGTTCTTTGTTCTTTTTCCATAATATGGAATCAGAAAGTTCAAACGTCAGCTTTCCCAGCTTCCCTTGCGGTTATGTATTACTGAATTCTAAGAGAGCACAGAGGGTGTAACAGGTGGAAGTCATAGATTTGATGTGTAGATAGACTTATCTTGGATTTCCCATCTTCCACTTCTTGCACAGAAAAGCACAAGAGTATTGATGGACATACCAGCCATAGTAACACCAAGAAAGATGGTGTTAAAAATGGCAGAAAAGGCAGAAAGAGCTTGTTCCCTCTGGCACAACACCTGGTTCCTATGAAACTCTGGACCACTGTCCTGAATATCCCTTAGTGTGTGTGACTAATAATAACAAGAATAATCCTATGTTAGTGGAGCTGCTCTACTGGTAAAAAGTCTGCTTAGCACATGTGAAGACCTGGGTTCAGCTCCCAGCACCACACAAACTGCTTAGTAGGACACACCTGTGATCCCAGAACTTGGGATAGAGAGGAAGAAAGATCAGAAGTTCATGGTATGTGTGGTTACACAGTAAATTTTGGCCAGCCTGGGCTACATGAGACTCTTATTTTAAAGAAAAAAATTCTTATTTTAGTAAAGTCTTAATTAGTCAGGTTTTCCATTGCTTATAGCTGATCAAGCCATATGCTGAAAATAACTATGCTACAGAGAAAAAACTAAAGTTTACTCTAAGTCCTTTTTACATGGAGGCAAGGGAATGTCATCCCATAAGAAGTAGCCCTGATAGCTTCTCACTGTTGACACTCATCAAAACTCAGTTCAGAGCTGACTTCTTTGTAGACACCTTGGTCCCTGTCTTGGGCTTCTCTAGACTCACTAGTTGGCTGTTGGTCAATTCCCCCCCCCCCCGCCCGGTCAATTTTTAAGTATAAATAAGTGAAGTGTATTTGGTACTGGTGACTGGTAGATATATTTTATTCATCTCCAATCACACTTTAAGCAATAGTTATTCAGTATTGTTACCAATTCTTCATTTATGCTATGAACCACACACACCTCCCCATCCCCAGAGGAAAATAAGTACCTTGCAGGAGGTGGCTATGTCTCAGAATAGCCAGTCTGGAGAGTCACACCGTGGATGACAAGCACAGAGTCTTGGTTTTGAACCTTGGCCCCATCGCCTTAGACCTTACACAAGTTTTCTAACCTTTACATGCTTTCAATTTCCTTACCTGAAGAATGGAAGTTGGTAATAAAATTTACCCCTAAAGGTTATTAGAAAATGCAAATGAAATGTTTTCATAAATTGACTAGCACTGTTTTTATTATCATTGCACATGGAGAGGATAGACGATGCTCCTGACCATCCCTGTATCCATGGGTTTTCCAGTGTGATATTGCAACCCTTCCCATTGTGAAATGGATTCTGCTGTCTTACTCTTGCATCTGCATGGGTCTTGTGGAATTCTTTGGATGATAGAGTGTGGAAAAAATTAATACTGCATTTCTTCTCAACCTAGGCCTCAAGAGACCTTGTACATATCCTTTTTCCAACTTGAGACCCCATCCTTGCCATTAGAACAAACTAGAACACTGTCTGCCAGAGGATTCAAGTAGCTATATGCAACTTTTCAGTGCTATATGCATGTGGATGAGTCCAGCCAGGTCAGGAAACTCTTTCATTAATGAGCAATAATAAATCCTTCTATTATTATTATTATTATTATTAGCCAGGATCTCAAACTCACCACATAATGGAGACTGACTATCTTCGGATCCTCCTGTCTTCTCATGAATAGTGCTGGTATCGCCATGTCCCATTTTATTAAGTAGTGCTAGGAATCAAACACAGGTTATTGTGTGTGGCAGGTAAACACTCTGCCACCTGAGCTATGCCATCAGACTGGTGCTAATTATTTGAGTCAAGTACATCTTTGGAAGTGTGGTTATATGGTGGGAACTAATGAATGAAAGGTACTTTACCTAACAGACAGAGGGTTGTCACCTGTTCCATTCTCTGCTTTATTTGAAAGACCCTGAACAGTGTGTGACATAGGCAAGTGTAACATAAGTGAGTTCTAGCACATACATGGCTAGCACTCCTGAATATTTAAGTATTTGAGGAATGGATGAAATAACAGGTGGGATTTGGTACCATTGCTTCAGGCATTTGGTGGAGTTCAATAAACATTGGCACTCAACAGGGTACCAATGCTTATTAATGGGTTGACATCTTTTTCATTCATATAAAACTAGGTAATTCATAGGTAATGCCACCTTAAGACCAGTTAATGAAGCAATTCTGGCTTTCAGAAAACCCAATGCTAACAACAGTTGGGTTTTTGCTTGTACCATAAAATAAAAAACGAAAAAATAAATAACTAAAGCCACAGATGAATGTTTCCAGGAAATCTGGAGAGTCCAATAAAAATGTCTCTCCCCCGACCCTCTCCCCCCCGCACCCCCCCCCCCCCCCGCCACTCCCCAGCTCTGGAGTGTAGCTGTGAAGAAGTTATCCTCAGATCAACCACCAGTGTTGTTCTGGTTTCCTTTGCTCTGCTATCTTCTCAGCACCATGCACCATGAAGGGAGTCCCAAGTCTTCCCAGTGTTTGGTTTTCTCACTTTGAGTGGGGCATCGTACCCCACTCAGGAAAACCTCTCCTTTGTGTCATTGCCCACGGCATGGTGGGGATGGGGGTGGGTGTGAAGCTCAGTGTCTCCCACTGATCCCGCTCTCCCACTGTAGAAAGAGGTGTTTGCATTTTCACCCAGCAGAAGCTTCGATGTCTATCAGCTCTTGGTGACCTCATTAGTTCCCAAATTATATTTGGCTCGCTGGAAAGACGAACACACTGTACCTTCTCTGTGGGACTCATTATTTCCATTCTGGAGACTGTCATTTAGGAAATTTTGACTGTCTTTCATCCCGTATTTACACTAAGCAAAGCTGAGAATATTGTAATTGTCTGCGATGTTTTGGAAACGCTTGTCACAAACCGAAGCCAAATGCTGATTAATGTTAAATGTTATTAAGGAACTCAGCTTTTGGCTCGTTAACTGGACCCAAATGGCATTACCCATCAGCTTCAAGTTCTGATAATTGCTCAGCCCAGACTGGTGCTAATTTAGTAATAATGGTGCTAACAGATTTTGATGTTTCCCTTTGAGTGAATATTAGCTTGTATAAAAGCCAATGGGAAAGGCTTAAGTTAGGAGACCCAAGCCCCACATTTGCTATAATGAAACCGTGGGCAAATCTGTTACTTTCTCACGTCTCCATTTCCATATCTGTAAAGTAAGAGGTTTAGGCTGCAAGATCTTCAGTATCCTTCCGCACTGGGAATTCATGCCGTCGACATTATACAACTTGGTTTTGAACGACGTGTAAAGCAGAGACTCATTTAGGGCCATCCTAATTATGATGTGGATATGAAAGGGGGCTGGGTAAGGTTGCCAGGGTATCCCCCTCCTTTTCTGCATTTCCCTTCTATATTCATAGAGAAAGACATGTTCTCTGTTGCCTTGCAGGATAAGCCCATAATCAAATGCTCCATACCATCTGTTTGAGAGAGTTTTTTGGTAAGTCATTCTTAAGTAGCTATAATCACTGTGGAATCCCAAACCATTTCCTGTTATCCTGTCTGATTTTTGAAGCAGACAGGAGATTGTCTAGCTGTGCAAACCCCGCACAAAGCAGTAATAATGGAAGGAAGAGAGGTTTGTTTTTGAGACTGCTCATTGAATCTGCTTAGCTTTTTCCTCCTTGTTTTCTTCCCATTTGTTAAAGGTTGAGTCTCTGTCTCCCTTTGCCATTTCTGCCCACTCTCTTCCTGTCCTGTTCCTGCAAAGTTGAGGATTTCAACATACATGTTGATCATTTTTAACCTTGGCTTTGGAAGAGGGCAGCTTCAGGGGTGTTCATGATTGGCTCATGGTTACATTGATGGCTCATGCTAGACATGCTCGATTAAGACTGGTAATATCAAATCAGTTTGGTGATTCCTCAGGAGACTGGATATAGTACTACCTGAGAACCCAGCTATACCTCTACTGGGCATATACGCAAAAGATGCTCCAACATATAACAAGGACACATGCTCCACTATAGCAGCCTTATTTATAATAAGCCGAAGCTGGAAAGAACCCATATGTCCTTCAACACAGGAATGGATACAGAAAATGTGGTACATTTACACAACGGAGTACTACTCAGCTATTAAAAACAATGAATTCATGAAATTCTTCAGCAAATGAATGGAACTAGAAAATATCATCCTAAGTGAGGTAACCCAATCACAAAAGAACACACATGGTATGCACTCACTTATAAGTGGATATTAACCCAAAAGCTTGGAATACCCAAGATACAATTCACAGACCACATGAAGCTCAAGAAGGAAGAGCAAAGTGTGGATGTTTCGGTCTTTCTTAGAAGGGGGAACAAAATAATCATGGGCGAAAATACTGAGACAAAATGTGGAGCAGATACCCAGAGACTGCTACACCTGGGGATCCATCCCATATACAGTCACCAAACCCAGACACTATTGTGGATGCCAGGAAGTGCTTGCTGACAGGAGCCTGTTTTAGCTGTCTCCTGAAAGGCTTTGCCAGAGCCCGACAAATACAGAGGTGGATGCTCACAGCCATCCATTGGACTGAGCATGGGGTCCCAAGTGGAGGAGTTAGAGAAAGGACTGAAGGAGGTGAAGGGGTTTGCAGCCCCATAGGAAGAACAACAATACCAACCAACCAGGTCCCCAAGAGCTCCCTGGGACTAAATCACCAACCAAAGAGTACACTTAGAGGGACTCATGGCTCCATCCACATATGTAGCAGAGGATGGCCTTGTGGGACATCAATGGGAGGAGAGGCCCATGGTCCTGTGAAGGCTTGATGCCCCAGTGTAGAGGAATGCCAGGGTAGGGAGGTGGGAATAGGTGGGTGGATGGGTGGGTGGGGGAACACCCTCATAGAAGCAGGGGGAGCGGGGATGGGATAGGGGAATTTGGGGAGGGGAAACCTGGAACGGGAATAACATTTGAAATGTAAATTAAGAAAATATTCAATAATAAAAAGAAATTTAAAAAACACAAAGGACTGGTCATATGATGCCTATTAAGGGCCCCTGATGGTTTAGGTCTCTTACCTACTCCCAGCAGGTGTTAGAATGCAGGTCCCTGTCCTGTTCTCTGTTGCCCTCTGGTCTGACCATTTATTTCTTTCCAATTTTAAAAGATCTATCTATCTATCTATCTGTCTATCTATCTATCTATCTATCTATCTATCTATCTATCTATCTATCTATCTTTATGTATGTATGTGGGTGATCCATCTGCATGTGTATCTGTATGCCAGAAGTAGGCATCAGATCCCATTATAGACCTTTGTGAGCTACCATGTGAGCAGTCAGTGCTTGTAACTGCTGAGCCATCTCTCTAGTGCCTTACTCCTTTCAGTTGAAGACTGTGAAAATGGCTTCTTAAAGTTGACATTTCGCCAGGCCATGGTGGTGCACACCCGGAATCTCGGAATCTTAGGGGCCAGAGGCAGGATGATTGCCATTACATTTGGTCTCCATAGTGAGTTCATGGTCAGCTAGGGCTGCAGAGTGAGATCCTGTCTCAAATATGGAGGGAGGGAGAGCTGTTGAGAAGGTGTGGTGGATCAAAGTGCTTGCTGTGAAGACACAAGGACCTGATTTGAGTCCCTAACACCTGTGCAAAACCTGAGCCTGGCCACCTATGTCTGTGACTCCAGTACTGGCGGTAGAGACAGGCCTATCTCCAGGACTTGGTAGCCAGTCAGTCTGGCCTAAGTGGATAGCTAGTTACAGGTTCAGTGAGAGATATTATCTTAAAAAGTAAATTAAAGAGCAACTTAGGAAGACACCTCATATTCTCCCATAGCTTCCATACATGTACATATAGTCAGCTACATTTGCATGCTTATGCATGTGCACGTGTGCGCACACACACATACACATATATACACAGTGTGCATGTATGTACGTATCTTTATCTGTCTGTCTGTCTGTCTGTCTGTCTATCTATCTATCTATCTATCTATCTATCTATCTATCTACCTATCTACCTACCTACCTATCATGCTTTCTCTGTCTGTCTGTCTGTCTGTCTGTCTACCTGCCTATCTATCATCTACCTACCTACCTATCAAGCTATCTCTCTTTTCAACACAGAACATACTTTCTTAAATGCTCCTTTCTCTTGCAGTGGCTGGCTTACATTCAACACGCCATCTTTTTTCTATTTCAGAGACTGGGATCACTGTCTGGAACCACTGGCCGCCCTCTGAAGGCTGGAGAGGTGGTGACAGCTGAATAAATGATGGAGCTACGAGTCCATGGGTTAGGTTACCTGGGCATGGGAATCCCCATATAGCCAATGCCTTCCTGGGTATTAAGTGTCAGATAAACACAGCTCCTCAACTGCTACCCTGTGAATGTGTGTCATCGCCTGCTGGAAGCCGATGCCATGTGCTGTTTACTTGGTGGGGAGGACAGAAACTATATCTTTCTGGAGTATTTCAGATTCCAAGGTCTAATCCTGGACAGCAGGGTCACTGCACTATCTGGATCTCATTAAGAGTCTTGATAGGGACATGACCTCCTAAGACTCACCTTGGGGCAGCCAAATGCTGCAGGAACCAGTGAGGCTTGGGTTGCAGGCGCTCAGATTGCCTTTCCATGGTCACAGAAAGGTCTTAGGGTCTGGTCTTTTGTCTCATAGTCTACTTTGTGTCAGGGGGGAAGCTATCCTTTAAGCTAAAGCCTATAGAAAGGGGAGAGGGTCCAGAGACATCAAGCTATAGATCCGCCCCATCTTGAAAGGTCTTATGGGAACGGGAAATAAATCTAGGGTTTCATTTCTGAGTCAGCTTTCTTTACCTATTAAAACTGAGGGAGAAAGCAGGGTGTAGCTAGGTGACAGAATACTTGCCTGGCGTGTGCAAAGGCCCTGAATTCAAGTCCCAGTACCATAAAGCAATAACACCAGTGAAATCAAAGGCAAGGAGACAAAAGTCCCGACTGCTGGCCAGCGGTTCATCTCTCTGGTCTTTAACTTGGTTTTCTCACTGCTGGGACAAGGAAGTTGCTTGTTTTGGCCTATTGTTTTGTTGTGTCTTTTTCTTAGGAGGAAGTTACCTTATTTCCTGGCCCTGACCACTAGCTGGAGTCAACATTTGGATGCTGCTCCATGCAGATGACCCCTGCCAAGCAGATCAAGTCTTCATCATGTGGTTAGCAGCGGCAACCATGAGTCGGACATGATCTCATGTTCAGGGGATGTAGGGAGAGACAGGAGCTGGACTCTGAAACTAGAATATAGCTTCTCTGTGGCTCAATTTCCTGGTTTTTAAAAGGAGTTAAATGTATTGCTTAAAAAGTAGATGACTTCAGAAGGCATCAGTGGCATAAAACAGTTATGTGACAATTGTGAGTTATTCTCTCTCTCTCTGTTTCTCTCTGTGTGTATCTGTCTATCTCTCTCTGTTTGTTTTTTGTTTTTTGTTTTTGTTTTTGTTTTTTTGAGACAGGCTTTTTCTGTATAGCCTTGGTTGTCCTGGAACTCCTCTGTAGACTAGGCTGACCTTGAACTCACAGAGATCTGCCTGCCTCTACCTCCTGAGTGCTGGGATTAAGGGCATTTATCATCACCACACAGCTCTGTTTCTTACTTTACATGCACGATGAACTCAACAGCCATTAAAAAAAAAGTGTTGTGTAATCCAGGAGGTAGTGGCGAACACCTTTAATCCCAGTACTGAAGGCAGAGGCAGGTAGATCTCTGAGTTAGAGGACACAGAGAAACCCTGCCTCAAAAACAAACAAACAAACAAACAAACAAACAAAAAAGTGTTATAGTGTTGTACATATGAAAATGTCACAATGTAACCCATTACTGTGTGTCTTATTTAGGGTTTTACTGCTGTGAACCAACACCATGACCAAGGCAAGACTTACGAAAGACAACATTTAATTGGGGCTGCCTTACAGGTTCAGAGGTTCAGTCCATTATCATCAAGGCAGGGACATGACAGAATCCAGGCAGGCATGGTGCAGGAGAAGCTAAGATTTCTACATCTTGGAAGGCTGCTAGTAGAAGAATATTCACTTCCAGGCAGCTAGGATGAGGGTCTTAAGCCCACGCCCACAGTGACACACCTACTCCAACAAGGCCACACCTCTTAATAGTCCAGTCCCTGGGCCAAGCATATATAAACCATCACATTATGTGTAATTAATTTGTGCTAATGAAATATGCCCACCATATGGAGCTCTTTGGTTTAATTTCAATGGCCATGTTTGGGAGAGGTCACAAAACTAGCAAGCAGACTATGAGAAAGGAAGAAGAGATCTAAAGAATGGGGAGGGGCAATAGGGATGTGAAATACATGGATTGAAAGTGAACGGGGCCTATGAAGGGGAAGACATTGGTCCAACAAGAGGGGTGGGGGACACAGGAAGAGGATGGGAGAGTGGAACCAATAAGAGCAGGGCTTATGTGAAAATGCCCTGAGGAAGTTATTGCTGTATGAGCTAACCTAACAAACGCAGAACAAGGTAAATGAAAGTGGGAAAGGCGGCATGTTTAGATCAAACCAAGTGAATGAAAAAAAATTGGCACAACTTAGTTGTTTAGGATTAATGTTCCCGCATATTAAATACTGATGTCCCGTTCACGACTCCCGAAGTGTGGATGGAAGAAAGCTTGTGTTCTTGGTGTGGAGACACAGGATGGCACAGCACCCTTGGTTTCTGCAGAAGCTCTGAGATGCAAGGAGTCCCACAAGGTCATGAGTAAAGGAGATGTTGATCCCATTTTTCTTCCACCACCAGGATGTGGAATCCAAAAGGGGAAACATCCTTGATAGAAAAATATTCAATGGCCTTTCAATACTAATAATTATAGAGTTGCACGCTTCCATGTATGAAGCACCTGCCCTCACATAGGAGTTTTATGGCTGAGAATTAATATACTTAGAGATATAACCCTAGAATAGACTGTTGCCTTTAAGTGAAGTCAGTTTGAAATGTGCCTGCGATGCACAAAGTTTGAAGCCATTATATTATACTATAATTCTGTTTCCTTGTTTTGCTTACCTGCTTTATGGTCCACAAAAGACACTAATTACAATCTTCCCATGCATGCAGAGACTGGTGCAGGGAGGAGAAGAGAGCAGATTAAGAGCCTGCTATAGAACCTTGTTCTCCAGGGCCATGAGTCTGGCCAACCCTTACACTTTAGCATCCCGAGTAAAGCTGGCCAGGGAAATGTCTCCCTCTCTGTAAACATATGACCTGCAAAGTTAATGGGAAGCCGCTGATGTTCCTCCCCAGAATAGAATCCTGGGTTATTGAAAGTAAGTAGGCATTCCTCCCAGATGTCCGAAAAGAAATGGAAGTGTCGTCGCTCTTATTTTAAAAGCTGCAGATTAGGAAAAACTAGTTTAAAATTATCTAAATGATAACTAGACACTAATTTCAGGCAGAAAAACACAGGCCTCCTTTCCAAATCTGTTACACGAGCCTCTCTCCTAGGTTCTGCAGTTCCAAGTTCTCACTGGTATTTAGATGGGGGTTACAGTATCCATGTCGTTCTGGATATGGAAGGTGACACTGTGCCCATCAGCTCTGTTGATGGATATATTAAACATCATCAGACTAGCAAGTGTCCCATCTAGTCATACTGCTCCCAGCTTATTAACCAGGTGTTGCGTAAGAGAGAGGATAAGGATGTTCCCAGTGTGCTGACGGTAGGACACGAATCTCCAGGTGACTTTTTTTTTTATAAAAAAAATTAACTTATTTTATTTTATGCATTTTACCTGCATGTGTGTGTATACATACACACACATATCTATCTATCTATCTATCTATCTATCTATCTATCTATCTATCTATCTATCTATCTATCTATCTATCATCTATCTATCACATGTGTGCAGTTCTTAAGGAGGCCAGAAGGGGACATTATCAGATCCCAGGGAAATAGAGTTACAGACAGTTGGGAGCTGCCATGTGGGTTCTGGGAACCGAATCAGGTCTTCTGCAAGAGCAACAAGTGTTCTTAACTGCTGAGCCACTTTTTCAGCTCCATTGAGCTGCATTCTCAAATGGATCTACTTATTCATTTACTCATTGTCTCAGTCCTTCAGCCTACATATATGCCTACCACAGTTCCGATTCTACATTAGAGGCCATGTTTCAGGGGTTACTGTGATGCCACAGCTCTTCTAGGTGGCCAATAGTGTAAGCAAGATTCCTTTGGATCTTTAAATCTATAGTGCATGTGAAGTTGGGCTTAGGGGATCTAGAAATCCCTTGAAATTAAGTACACTAATGGATCTGAATGCACATAGAAACATGTTCTAGAAACAAAGATCCCTATCTTTCATCATAATGTTAAGGAACTTGGGACCCAAAGATGATCAAAGAGTATTGATGTAGAAAGAAAGAAAACCTAAGCTATCTATCTACTATCTATCTATCTAGTTAGATAGATAGATAGATAGATAGATAGATAGATAGATAGATAGATTGTGAGAGAGAGAGAACAAGGAGAGAGAGAGGAGAGAGAGGAGAGAGGGGAGAGGGGGAGAGGGGAGAGAGAGAAGAGAGAGGAGAAAGAGGGGAGAGGGAGGAGAGAGAGGGGATAGGGGATAGGGGGTGAGAGGTGAGGGGAAAGAGAACAGGAGTTAGTTGAATTGGGCTGAAAACCAGAGAGAGAGAATTCTGGCTCTGACTCCCATCCCTTACTGGTTATATAAGCTTGGGGCAGCAATTTCAATGCTCTGAGCCATAGTCTTTCGTTAATTTAAAATGAGGTATTAAACCCACTCGGTGTGTGGTTGTCAGAAGGACGAAATAAGATATAATACATGTGAAAATGCTACACTGTAAATTTCTAAAGCAAAACAAGGCTTGCAGGAATGACTGCTTTAGTTTGGGGCATTATTGGGAGAACAGAACCATTCATTAGCAACACCGCACTTTCCTATCATTAAATATGTTGTTTGTCCTCTCAAGGTCTTTATTCGTGCATTAAAAATAAATCTGTTATGCATTTTGTTTCAAAGGGCATCTGATAAGGCTTTGAAAGTTTAAAACTATAAACTGAATAATAAAAGGAGCATCTAAAAGTTAATGGAGCAGGACTTGTCGGGAGAGAGAGACTATATGCTGAATTCGAGATAACACCCATCTCATTTGCAAGGAGGAAATCTCTAACCCTCAGAATTATGCTAGAAATTTCCCAAGGGGTTGATTGGTACAATGCCCATGGTTTGATTAAATTCTTCACAGGACTTTTGGCCATGGGCACCCAAGGTTCCGGAACAATTATGATTAAAATAATTTACTCATGCCAAGTCAGTTACAGGAGCGAGAGCCTGGTGGGATGATTTCTGTGACTTGGTCTTTCACATAGCAAAGTAGCACAGTCTCCCTTTGGGGTCCTCTGACATACCGTGCATCTAGATTACTAGGCTACTCATGCTTGAACAGTTCATCCTCTTGAATATTTCTGAACTGTTTGCTTCCACGGTCAGGGTTAGGGTTAGGGTTAGGGTTAGGGTTAGGGTTAGGGTTAGGGTTAGGGTTAGGGTTAGGGTTAGGGTTAGGGTTAGGGTTAGGGTTAGGGCTAGTGGGCTCCTTGAGAGTTTAAACCCATATTTTTAAAATACAGCTCTGCAGTGGACAGTTTAGAAAGTGGCCTAGCCTCCTCACCAAGGTAGAATTCTGAACAGGAAGAACCTATCCAGGTTTCCTTTCTGGCTTTTAAAGTTTGGCAAAATCCAGTGTGATGGGTTGTCATCTGTTGGGGAGAAATACTTGATGTGATTGCTTAACTTCAGATCTTATGAAGCCAACGGAGTGGTGTGGTGATGACTATATTTTAGGCCCATTATCAGATTCTTATTCTTTTTTTTTTTGCAATAAGAACTACACACCCCCTCCCCCCCAGAGCTATATTCATGACCCATTTCATTTAACTAGGGTTTTGGAGATAATGATCAACCAACATGGTGAGTAAAGACTCTGGCGAGGCTTGGATCTGAATCTTAGCTTCACTACTGACTAGCCATGACCTGCTTCAAACTAATTTTGCTGAGGCTCCAATTTATAGCCAGTACAATGGGCTCAATGATAGCACCCCTTAGTAGAGGGTATTGAGAAGACCGAAAGAAGCAGAGGGCTCTCCGTTAAAGTGTTAACAGGGTACCTGGAGCCTGAAGTGTGATCAGTGCCTTGTAACATTTGGTGTTAGCCAAGGGAAGAGTGTGGGACCAGTTCCAGGCTGCAGCCTATTTGATGTGTTCCCTGTCATCCTGTGGCAAGGGCTCTGAGCTGAGTCTTTGTCCTTCTCCATGCTTTATTAGTCACTGCAGACTGTCATTCTCTGTTTAAGCTTCAAGAACGGCTGCCTAATGCAGGTCTCTTTCTTTACCCTGAGTTGGAGTTGGGTTCCTATATCTGGACACTAGACTCTATATCAAAATGATTGTGCATGACATGGTGTTGGAGGCAGAGGACATAAAACCCTCAGAGACTCTTTTTTTTTTTTTTTTTTGCTGGCGTTGCAAACTGGAAAACAATTTCCCAGCCACCCTTGCCTCACGCTGCAGCAGAGGCTCAGACTTTGTGCTGTAATCATTTCATGCCCAGAGCTATGCAGCAGAAGGCAATTTACTGTTGGATCCTGAAACGGCTCCATTAAATGAACGCCTTTTGATTTAATAATCATTAGCGTCACACAAGACGCTGACTCTTAAATATGGGCTTGGGGGAGAGGTGAAGCCCGGAATGCACTTTTCACGCTCTGTATTTTCCAGGTAGGCTTCTGTCTGAATTGACATCTCTTGAGCCAGCTCAGAGGGAGTGTGCTTTTTCGGTTGCATGAGAGATCATGCGCTTCACAAGAAGACTGGCTTCTGGTTGGGCTGGTGTGCTACTGTGAATAGAGAGGGTCTGCCAGAGCCTCACTGTGGGCTGGGAGGTTCCTGCTGAGCTGGATTTGCTGGGCCAGCTAGCAAGCTGGGGAACAGGGAGGGTGAACTATTTCTGGAACACTTGTAACCAGGCCTGGTGCTAGTCCCAGGGTCTCTTGCTGCACTAGAAGAGGGCAGAGCTCTCTTTCTCTGAAGTCATGACTCTTTTGGACTTGGGTTCCTGACTTCTGTCCATCTTCTCCCAGTCTGGTTGTATTTGAGTCCAGGAGTTAATGAGAGTCATACCCAATCCACTAGATCAGTGGAATACATTTGTCACAGGGAATGAGGAGTCCCCAAGAACTAAGAATTTCAGTGTAGCTTGAAATGTTAATATGCTGTGCTTTTGAAACAGGCACTTAGAAGCTTCGGTTGTTGGAAAAGCACCGACTCCTCACTTGGCTCAAAAGACAACTAAACATGGGGTAAACGCCTGGTTCCTCTGGTTCTTTTTCTTGTCATCGCTCTATCTCTTTCTGTTTAACTGAAAGCACAGAGATAGCATTGCTTTGGTTTGGTTTTGTTTTGTTTAGCTTTGTTTTGTTTGATACAGGGTTTCTCTGTGTAGCCCTGACTGTCTTGGAACCCACTCTGTAGACCAGGCTGGCCTCAAACTCAGGGAGTTCATCCACCTTTGTTTCCCAAGTGCTGGGATTAAAAGCATGAGACGCCATCACCTGATTGCTCTTAACCTTTCCTCTTAAGTCCCATTGGACTCTTGGAATAGCAGGACCATACAGAACAGAGCCCTCTCCACATGAAGGCCGTTATCCAGGAAAGGGAGGTAGCATCACAGAACATCACAGTCATGGCAGGGATAACTGAGACATGGCCAACCAGAACATCCTGCTTAGTAAATCACACTCCTGTCTGTGTCCAGTTCTTCCTCTGCTCAGCAAACATCATGTCAACAGCCCAACACTGGACTTGGGGGGGGGTCACTGGACCCCTGCATTTGTCTCTCTTCCCACTGTGGCCCACATTGGATAAGTCCCTCTCTGCTTTGCACTGCTACTCAGACTGTCCTGGAACTCTATAGATCAGGCTGCCCTCGAACTCAGGGTCTTTGCTTGCCTCTGTCTCCTGAATTCTGAGTGCTGAGTTGATTGGCATACTGGGTGTGGGTGGCTGAGTCCAGCCAGTTTGGGCCACTGAATCCTGAGGCTTTTGCTGTAAAAACTCCAACTAGATCCCATCTTAGGGTTTTATTACTGTGAAGAAAAGCCATAGCCACAGCAGCTCTTATAAAGGGAACCATTTAGTTGGTGTCTTAGTCAGGGTTTCTATTCCTGCACAAAACATCATGACCAAGAAGCAAGCTGGGGAAGAAAGTGTTTATCCAGCTTACACTTCCACATTGCTGTTCATCACCAAAGGAGGTCAGGACAGGCAGGAACTCACACAGGGCAGGAACCTGGAGGCAGGAGCTGGTACAGAGGCCATGGAGGGGTGCTGCCTACTGGTTTGCTTCACCTGGATTGCTCATCCTGCTTTCTTATAGGACACAGGACCACCAGCCCAGAGATGGCACCACCCACAATGGGCCTTCCCACCCTTGATCACTAATTGAGAAAATGCCTTACAGCTGGATCTCATGGAGGCATTTCCTCAGGGGAGGCTCCTTTCACTGTGATAACTCCAGCTTGTGTCAAGTTGGCACACGAAACCAGCCAGTACACTTTGGGGCTGGCTTACAGTTCAAGAGGTTCAGTCCGTTATTGCCTTGGCAGGAAGCATGGTGGCATGCATGCCAGACATGGCACTGGAGAAGGTCTACATCTGATTCGGCAGGCAGCAGGAAGGAAGAGTGACACTAGGCCTGGATTGAGCTTCTGAAAATCTCAAAGCCCACTCCCATGACATACTTCCTTCCAACAAGACCACACCCACTTTAATAAGGCCACACCTCCTAATAATACCACTTCCTCTGACCCTTATGGAGGAGGGGGGGGGCATTCTCATTCAAACCATCCCAGACTCCATACTGGTGGATGCAGTGTTAATTGGACTCAATGAATTAAAGAAAAAGACATGAAGGTATGTGGAAATGGGGCTTGTTTGGGGGCAGCTGTTAGATACATTCTCTACATATAAGAATAAAAAAGTTGAATTATTTAAAGACATTTTCCAGATATATTTTCATGGACTGCTTTCTGTGTTCAGTTCTACCAATTTGGGCAAAGGGAGATCCATCATAGCATTTGTTGAGTGAATGCATGACTGAAGCATGCATGATGGGCTATCACGAAGGTTCTATAGTATATGTTTATTGGAAGAGTATGTGTTGTGTTTTGTAAAAAGATAAGGAGAGAAGGAATTTGTTTGGTGGAGGGGTAGTCAGGTATGGGGGAAAGGGGTGCCTCTAAGGGCCCACGCTGAGGCATCCCTTCCTCCTGAGGGACCAGCCACATGATAGTATAGTATAGCATAGAGTTTATTCGGGGCATGGGGAGGGGAGCTAGGAGGGGAGTAGAGACAGAGAAAGGCAGAGAGAGAGGAGAGGAGTAGAGGCTGGCCATGAGCTCCTGGAGAGAGTGGGGCGAGGGGAGTGGGGAGAGAAGGGGGAAGGTTCTAGAGGACAGAGTGAGAGCAAGAAGGCAAGACAGCAAGAGAGTGAGGAGGGGGCAAGCAACCCCTTTTATAGTGAGTCAGGCACATCTGACTGTTGCCAGGTAACTGTGGGGCGGAGCTTAGACAAAATGCTAACATTACTGAAGGGAATGAAATGGCTTTCAGTAAGGACAGTATATACCAGGAAAGTATCATGGAACTGTTAAAGGAAGCTGAGGAAGGAGACTGTAGAGCTGATGACTGTAATAAATTTGATAAAACAAAGAGAATCATTACTAACGACCAAGTGGGACTGTTTAAAAACAAACAAACAAACAAACAAACAAACAAAAACAAAAAGGGGAGGTAATTCTTTGTGTTTAAAAAAAAAAAAAAAAAAAAAAAAAAAAAAAAACCTCTAACATCATAGATATTCCTTTCATGAGTCAAAACGTTTTTGTCTCTGTTTCAAAATAGTTCTTTCATCTGTGTGCTATATTTTGGGCACATTCATATCCTATGGGAAGGGAGTGGGTGAGCAGATGATCTTTTTGCTGACAGCTTCTCAACTTTTTGTATCTGATCATTAGAAGCAAGGTTTCCAAAGTGACATATTCAGGCCATACCATAATAGACTTCCCTCAAAGCAAGTATGCAAATGAGGGTTTGAGGTAAATTTGGTCCTTGAGTCTCACAAGCTCTAATGTTCTTAGAAGAATTTCACTACGTTCTAATAAGTGAGCTCCTGGAGGTACCTGGTCAGTACTTTCAAGAGGAAGACTAGCTTTCCTCTCGGCTTGGAGCAACTTCTCCAAGATCACAAGGGACATTAAGCCTTCATTGATGGTGGCCCTTGAAGATTCTACGTCAGAACCATCAATTACTTTCAATCATACCTTAGAAGTATTAGGTGAAAGCTATCAGGGAATGCTTATAATTACAGATTGAAAGTGCTGACCAGGTACCTCATAGAGCCTTTCTTTTTTTTCTTTTCCTTTTTCCAATTTTTTATTAGGTATTTTCTTCATTTATATTTCAAATGCTATCCCAAAAGTCCCCTATACCCTCACCCCCCTGCTCCCCTACCCACCCACTCCCATTTCTTGGCCCTGGTGTTCCCCCCCTGTACTGGGGCATATAAAGTTTGCAATACCAAGGGGCCTCTCTTCCCAATGATGGCCATCTTCTGCTACATATGCAGCTAGAGACACGAGCTCTGGGGGGGGTACTGGTTAGTTCATACTGTTGTTCCACCTATAGGGTTGCAGACCCCTTCAGCTCCTTGGGCACTTTCTCTAGCTCCTCCATTGGGGGCCCTATGTTCCATCCAATAGCTGACTATGAGCATCCACTTCTGTGTTTGCCAGGCACTGGCATAGCCTCACAAGAGACAGCTATATCAGGGTCCTTTCAGCAAAATCATGCTGGTGTATGCAATAGTGTCTGCATTTGGTGGCTGATTATGGGATGGATCCCCGGGTGCAGCAGTCTCTGGATGGTCCATCCTTTCATCTCAGCTCCTAACTTTGTCTCTGTAACTCCTTCCATGGGTGTTTTGTTCCCAATTCTAAGAAGGGGCAAAGTGTCCACACTTTGGTCTTCATTCTTCTTGAGTTTCATGTGTTTTGCAAATTGTATCTTGGGTATTCTAAGTTTCTGGGCTAATATCCACTTATCAATGAGTACATATCATGTGAGTTCTTTTGTGATTGGGTTACCTCACTCAGGATGATGCCCTCCAGATCCATCCATTTGCCTAGGAATTTCATAAATTCATTCTTTTTAATAGCTGAGTAGTACTCCATTGTGTAAATGTACCATATTTTCTGTATCCATTCCTCATTTGAGGGACATCTGAGTTCTTTACAGCTTCTGGCTATTATAAATAAGACTGCTATGAACATAGTGGAGCATGTGTTCTTATTACCATTTGGAACATCTTCTGGATATATGCCTAGGAGAGGTATTGCGGGATCCTCCGGTAGTACTATGTCCAATTTTCTGAGGAACCACCAGACTGATTTCCAGAGTTTGCAATAGATTGGCAGCATCAATATAGTAAAAATGGCCATCTTGCTGAAAGCAATCTAGAGATTCAATGCAATCCCCATCAAAATTCCAACTCAATTCTTCAATGAATTAGAAAGGGCAATTTGCAAATTCATCTGGAATAACAAAAAACCTAGGACAGCAAAAACTTCTCAACGATAAAAGAATCCCTGGTTGAATCACCATGCCTGACCTAAAGCGTTACTACAGAGCAATTGTGATAAAAACTGCATGGTACTGGTATAGCTACAGACAGGTAGATCAATGGAATAGAATTGAAGACCCAGAAATGAACCCACACACCTATGGTCACTTGATCTTTGATAAGGAAGATAAAACCATCCAGTGGAAAAAAGAGAGCATTTTCAACAAATGGTGCTGGCATAACTGGCAGTTATCATGTAGAATGCGAATTGATCCACTCTTATTTCCTTGTACTAAGGTCAAGTCTAAGTGGATCAAGGAACTCCACATAAAACCAGAGACACTGAAACTTATAGAGGAGAAAGTGGGGAAAAGCCTCAAAGATATGGGCACAGGAGAAAAATTCCTGAATAGAACAGCAATGGCTTGTGCTGTAAGATCGAGAATTGACAAAAGGAACCTCATAAAATTGCAAAGCTTCTGTAAGGCAAAAGACACTTTCAATAAAACAAAAAGGCCACCAACAGATTGGGAAAGGATCTTTACCAATCCTAAATCAGATAGGGTACTAATATCCAATATATATAAAGAACTCAAGAAGGTGGACTCCAGAAAATCAAATAACCCCATTAAAAATGGGGCACAGAGCTACACAAAGAATTCTCACCTGAGGAATACCGAATGGCAGAGAAGCACCTGAAAAAATGTTCAACATCCTTAATCATCAGGGGAATGCAAATCAAAACAACCCTGAGATTCCACCTCACACCAGTCAGAATGGCTAAGATCAAAAATTCAGGTGACAGCAGATGCTGGCGAGGATGTGGAGACAGAGGAACACTCATAGGACCTTTCAAAAGTGCCAGAAGCTCGCTTTATTTCCTGAAGCAATTGGGGGAATTGTACAGCCATCAGGGAGCAAATAGTCCTCAGAGACGGGAGGGGGACAGACAGGAGGTTGGTTTCTAGAACGCATTTTGATTTGAAGGTCATCCCCAAGCTGCCCCGAGAGACACTTGCCTGTGAAAAGTCTATATGGTCAAATTTAATGATACTCAGAAGTCTATATCTGTATCCAACGTGGGATACGGAACAGAGAAGTTCAACTCTACTGGGGAAAAGGGCAGAAGACTAGTTAGCAAATGTTCATGTGGGAGTTATTTTCTGGTATGAAGAATTAATAATAGCACCCATGAATATGCCTCTGAACATGTGGAAAGCTCACTATAGTTTTATCGGGTGGCATGGTTTTTATTTCTGGCACCCTCCATAAGAAGCATGTGGTTTTCAGCACATACAGTCTAGAATTGAGCACACAACTGTGTATAGAGGGTATTCTGTGCTCGAGGCGCTCTAATAGGGCTGGTACACACTAGCCTTATCCTCATTCAGTCTAGGCCTAAGGGGAGGAGGGAGATGAATAAATAGGAAGTGAATATGGATATAAAGTGGAATCAGAGGAGAGAGAAAAGTGTCAGCAGGGGAAGAGATATTTAGCTTGTGCAGACACTGGCCTCCTCGTTGGGATGAGAGAGAGTAGACAGCAGTAGTTAGGTCAGGACCTGATCTCTTTATACTTATTTATGTTTTGATAAAACACAAACTCTTTAATAAGTCACACTACCCAGAAAAACCTTGCTGAACCCTACGTGAGAGTCAGTGGCTGCCCACCAGTAAACACAGAAACGCAGTTCCCACCGTGTGGAGCCTTGTCAGGGAGGGATTTGTGTGCAGAGATGATGGAAAGTCTTTCCCCAGGGCTGAGTGACCATAAAGGAAAAGTGGTGCCCTGAAAGGAAAACCAACCGAATTCTAAACCAGCAGGAGCTGGTGGTAAAGTCAGAAAAGCAAAAAACAAGGCAAAACAACAACAACAAACCCAGAACAAACCAAAACCACAAACAAAACAAAAGCCACACAATACAAAACAACAATAACACACCATCAAAGACTGAAGAAGGCTTTCCCTTCCACAGTGTTCTTTCCCCCTTGCAATCCCAGGACGCTCTAAGGGTTCTCTAGATGGCATGCATCTTTCCACTCATGGAGAGCAGACACTAGGATACAAGGTGTTCTTGGCTTGTGCCCAAATTCCTCAAACTGTCACTGTTGGTTTTGAAATTCTACCTTAGTGGAAGAAAACAGAGCCGGGGTAGAGGGTGGGGTAACAACAGTTGGAAAAGAGGCAGAAAGAAGCTGTCCTGGTCCCATAAGTGTTGTGGGACAAGAAGGAAGAGCAAGAAAACAGCCCTGTCTCAATGTATCAGATGCTTCTCAGCATTAATGGAGGGCCTGCTTTTTAAAAAATTAATGATGTAATTAATTCCTTTACAGACTCATGCTGTACCAACTGAGCTTGCAAGACACCATTTAAAAATGAGCGTTTGGCCTGAATGCATGTCTGTGCACCACAAGCATATCTGGTGCCCAGGGAGAGCAAGAAGAGTGCATCAGATCCCCCTGGAACTGGTGAGATGGCTCAGTGGTTAAAGCATTTATTACACAAGTCTGACAGTCTGAGATTGATCCCCAGAACCTAAGTGGACAGAGAGAATTAACTCTGGATAATTGTATCTTATCTCCACATGCATGCCTGCATGCTCTCACTGACACACACACACACACACACACACACACACACACTACACAGACATATATCACACACAGAGACACATGATATACACATTCATTTCACACACATCACACACATAGAAAGACACATCACATACATAAATCAGACACAGACACACACAGAAATATCATACATATTAAGACCCCTCTCTGTCTCTGTCTCTATCTCTGTCTCTGTCTCTCTCTTACACACACACATGCTAGACATTCCTTATATAATTATATAGTCCAGAAATTAATGCCTTGTCAGATCAATATTTGGCAAGTGATTGATTTCCCTTGCTCAGAGGTATGTCTTTCATATTTCCGATTATCCTCTTTGTTGTTCGGAAGCTTTTTTAGCATCTATGAGAAGAACAATCCAACTCCACTGGCAGAGATGCATTCTTTTTTAGTATGATGCTTTAAATATATACACTTCTCATGGTTAAATATATTATTTCAAGATTTAAGACATAGTAAAAATTATTTTCTTAGAGATTTTTGGTTCCTTCTCCAAAATACTTAGGACAAGTAAAGATTATTATCTGTACTTAGCAGCATTGTAAATAAAAGGAAGGGTGGGAGAGATGGCTGCACAATTTGGAGTCAGTGGGGAACATAAACCGTTTTGTTAAAAGACTGCAAGGGGCAGGGTTCTCTTTGCTCTTGCTGTATGGCTGTAACAGAAGAAACAAAGAGATGTTTTAGAGGCAGGCTAATAGAAAAGCTGTGCTTCTGTGGCTTCCTGGACTTGGGAAAGGGATGCGCTTTGAACTAGCACTTTGTAGAACAATCCTTTTCTACCCCAAATCACCAAAGGCCTCTAAATCCTTCTGGAGGCAGGGAACAGTAATAATCAGTTATATTTAAAAATTCACCCAAAAAGTGAGATGTATTGCATCAGGAGCATACCACCACAAAATATTCTGCTCTAAAAAGTGGTTAAAATGGTATATTTTATGTTACATACATGGCAGCACAATTTAAAACAGACAAATTAGAAGTAACCTCTCCACCCTCAACATCAATATATAAATCTTTTGGAAAAAAAAAACCCAACAGGGTTAATGTTATTTAATCAAGAAATGTATTGCATATACATTACATAGGCTATATACATATGTATCAATAATAACAGTAGAAGCAAAGTTGCCAGAGCAAATAGAAGAGAGTATGGAAAACAAGGAATCTTAGGGTAAGGAAAGGATTTCATCAGAGGCCACTGCTCCTTTAGTTCAGGAGAGGCTGCCACACAATCAGGGCTGGGAGGACCATTGTGGAGCACCAGGGATGGAAGGCCAAGGAAGAGAAAGCTCCCAGGACAGGATCTGATCGGTCACTTGGGCTGCAGCAGATGTCAGGTTAGCAGATCTCTAGAGGGGCCCATAGGAAGCAAACTGACATCATATTTCACCCACTGTTTACAGATGAGCATCTCTGAGGTCAGGATCCATCCTAGGCTTCTGGCGTCAAGCTCCTGTCATGTGGGAGCTGTCATTGCTGGGCATGTGCAATCTGGGTGCTCATACTGTGGCTCTGTGCTATTTCAATAAGTCGTTGTATCACTTAAGTTGAGCATAGAAAGAAAGAAAAATTTCTAATGAGAATGCATGGTGTCATGGCTTAACGAGTGTTTTTCTTGATTAAATCATGGTCTGTTTTGTGATCGATGATACCTTAGTACATAGGCATCTCATATCTTAGTACATATTAACTAGTAATGTGGATCCTCTTTACCACCAGCTTAAGGTCTTTTTCTAGTATTTTTGTTGAATCAGAAATGTGCATTTAAGTTGAAGTGCAAAAAGCAAGTGCCCCCGCAGTCACAACTCTGCATTCAGAAATGGCCAGCTGCAGACTGAATTTGCTTGTTCATTGGTGACATATAGCCATCCAGGTGTGGAGATGAAACACACTTATAGTCCCCAAACTTGGAAGGTAGAGGCAAGAGGATCTTGCATTTAAAACTAGCCCAAGCCACACAGTGAGTTCAGGGCCCTGTGAGGTGGTGGCACACACCTTTAAGCTCTTGGGAAGCAGAGGCAGGTGGATCTTCGAGTTCAAGGCCAGCCTGGTTTACAGATTGAGTTCCAGAACAGCCAGGGATACATAGAGAAACCCTGTCTCTAAAAACCAAAAGCTAACCAAACCAACACAACACAACAACAACCCAAAACAAAGTAAGATCTTTAAAACAAAACAAATTTAAATAAATAGATACACATACCCATGCCCAAAGACTATTTGCCATGGTTCTGATATTTGCTTAAGGCTATAAAGAATTGTAAATAAGTGAGTTTCTGGAATTTTCCCTCACAGGCTCAGGTCACCTCCAATGGGTAACATGCACACTGACACTCACACTTAAATTGGGGTGTGTTGAGTCTTTTGTTAAATGGAATCAGTAAGCTGAGGAGGAACAAGAAGCTGCCAAGGAGAGAGGCAAAGTTCTTGACAAGTTTTCTCTAAACGACTGGCTTCTGTTCCAGCTGCAGAGTTGAAGAGCGCAATCCATTTCACAGCTGGGGGCCTCTTTTCATTCTGAAGGAAACAGAGGTGGAACACCTCTACTGTAAGGCATTGGGGATCAGTGGGGCAGGGGTGGAAAGAAGTCGCCCTAGTTCGTTTTTGTCCCTTTCACTGAGTCCCTGAAAAAATATAAAGGGAGGGTTTATTTATTTTTTCTTGTTTAGGTTTATTTTTATTATTTTTAAAATTGTGTGTTTGTGTAATTGTGTGGAAGATTTCGAGCACAGGTGCCAGTAGAAGCCAGAGGTGCTTGGATCGCCCTAGAGCTAGAATTACAGGCTATTGTGAAGCATCTGACACGGATGCTGGGAATTGAACCCAGGACCTCAGTAAGAACAGTCTGTGCTGTTGAACCATCTCCCCATGCCCTCCTCCTCCTCCTCTTCTCTTTCTCCTCCTCCTCTTCCTCCTTCTCTTCCTAAATGAAGAATTTAAATGCAGTCTTTACATCTCTCTCAAAAATGAAAGAAAGAGAGAAAGAAAGAAAGAAAGAAAGAAAGAAAGAAAGAAAGAAAGAAAGGAAGAAAGGAAGAAAGGAAGAGAAAGGAAGGAAGGAAGGAAGGAAGGAAGGAAGGAAGGAAGGAAGGAAGGAAGAAGAGCTGAAGCAGCAATTATATTAACGTTTACTGTGTTTTGCTCTTAGGGGGTAATATATTTTTAACTATGGATTCCCAGCTTTGAGAATTTCATTGCTGTGAAAATTCCGTTCAGCATGTGTTCCATTTTCTCTCTTATGAAATACATTGTGGACGGGGGTGGGGGGCTGTCAGCATCTTTAAAAGACCCAGGCTGAGCTGAAGCTACAACTTCCCCAAAGCCATTATCCTCTGTGACAAGCTGGGTGTTGCTATGATTTTTTTTTTATCCTTCTTTGATGAATAATGTTGTTGGCAAAGAGCAGATGCTCTGTGGCTCACTGGAGTCTGGAGCACTGTGCAACTGAAAGCCAGTGATATGGAGCCAGTGGGAGTTTTTATTAGGTGGAAGTAATCACAGGAGTAATGTCAGTCATTAAAACTGTGTTGCAAACGGCCTTGGGCCCTCAGACCACAGTCGGCTCAGAATGTATGAAGAATGTGTAACTCCTAAAACTTATCTAGAGGGGCTGGTGAGATGGCTCAGTGGGTAAGAGCACCCGACTGCTCTTCCAAAGGTCCGGAGTTCAAATCCCAGCAACCACATGGTGGCTCACAACCATCCGTAACGAGATCTGACTCCCTCTTCTGGACTGTCTGAAGACAGCTACAGTGTACTTACATATAGTCAATAAATAAATCTTAAAAACAAACAAACAAACAAAAAACCAACAACAACAAAACTTATCTAGAAAGGGTTACCCAACCCTCCCTCTTCTTCCAAAAAGCCAAGAGTAGATGTAGGGAGGGTCTCTCACATTTACACTGATTCCTTGTGTATTCCCAGGTCTTCCCTGGGTGAGAATCAGAGAATCCTTAAGAAGACAGTCGATATTCTTGGGGTGCTTCGCATCAGTTCAATGTGCAGAATGTTTGCAATAACTGGCTACAGACACAATGTTTACAAGTCACAAGCAGTTTGGAGAGCACGGTAACTACTCTTCCATATTAGAGCCATTTGAAAACGTATACCCAGGGTACAGAGAAAAAGAAATACATGAATTAGGGCTGGAGAGATGGCTCAGCAGTTAAGAACACTGACTGCTCTACCAGAGGTCCTGAGTTCAATTCCTAGCAACCACATGGTGGCTCACAGCCATCTGTAATGGGATCCAATGCCCTCTTAAGACTTTCCTATTTCTTGAGTCAAAGAATTCAGAGGACGGCTCAAGAACAAATCGAAAATCTATAGGTCTTTAACTCAGGGAAAATGTTATATATAATAGATAGTCTTAATGCCCCCAAAACTCTCTCATAATTTGGTGTCAACCCATAGGTTCTACCCACAGAAGCATAAATATTTGTGGAAAAAGGTAGGAGAATAAATGGACAGCATACAATTAAACTAAATGAAAAATTTAAAATAATGGTGATCTGTTTAGCGCTGTGTGGTTTACAGAACACCTTTTGCATTTGATTAGCTGTGTGCTTGCCACTAACCTGGGAGTGAAGCGCCTGCTTTGTGAGGCTGCTCACTTTCCTGATGCATGGTGATAGGTGATTTGCTGTGAAAACTACAAACAACTTCTGTTGGATTTGGACCTCACCTCTGGACTCTCTTGTCAAAGTCCTTCTGAGCATAGTGCCTTGAGATCAATCCAGGAGCCAAAATCTCTAAAAAAAAATTTTTTCAGAAAGAGGTTCAGAGAGATGATATGATTCGGTCTAAGATCCTTAGGTAAGGGCTAGGCCACACCTCTATCCAACTTCTTGTCTTACATTCTTTAATATCAAGTCATTAAAGTATCCAAGTTTGAACTAAAAGCATGATAAAATTCTTGCATAGATGGTCAAGAACACATAGCCAGAAAATGGTAGGCTGGTTACAACTCAAGTAAGAAGACCTGTGTATGCACTCGAAAATGATGCCAAGAGAGAGAGAGAGAGAGAGAGAGAGAGAGAGAGAGAGAGAGAGAGAGAGAGAGAGAGAGAGAGAGAGAGAAATGTTTGTGATTCTAAACAAGTGAAGAGATGGAACTCCATCTGCTTAGGAAAGCCTTTTAACAACTCAACCAGTTGGAAATAGTATAATAATGTAAATGTTCAGGTCAATTGAGGCAATAAATAATGAATGTCTGTCTGTCTTCATTATTTCACTCATTGGGTAAGTGCATACATCTACTGTGTGTTTGCCAAGACCACAGCCGTCTTGGAGTTGACACGCTATGACATCTTTAAAAGCGCAGTCTAACTGGTATGAAATTGTCAAAGAATAGGCTGGGTACTCAGATGGAATGAAAGGGGAAGTCAATTAGTGCAGGCATAGGCAGTCTCTGTCTGTTTGTCTGTCTGTCTGTCTCTGTCTATCTGTCTGTTTGTCTCTGTCTGTCTGTCTCTCTCTCACACACACACCACCACCACCACCACCACCTCATCTCTCCTTCCTGGCCACCACATTGTGAGTTCCTCTGCTTTGCTGTGCCTTCCCACAAGAATGGACTAACACCCCAGAATCCATGAGCCACAATAGATCTTCCCTCTCTGACATTGTTTGTGTCAGATGCTCTGTCACAGCCATGGAAAGCATAGCCACAACACCTTCCATTCCTCAGGGTAATAGTAATTTTTTTTTAAAAATTTTTCTGAGCATAGTGCCTTGAGATCAATCCATGAGCCAAATTCTCTAAAAAATTTTTTTTTCAGAAAGAGATTCAGAGAGATGATATGATTCGGTCTAAGATCCTTAGGTAAGGGCTAGGCCACACCTATCCAACTTCTTGTCTTACACTCATTATTATATAAGAGTCAGGTCAGACACTGTTCAAGCACGTCCATGGAGCTTGTGCAGAGACCGGACAGGTTTAGCTTCTTCTTATGAAAAAATCTTTGCTAATTAAACCAGCAGCACACATAGTGAATAAACAGGCTCCCCCGAGTCTCCATCAAGTGTTGTGTTCCCCTATCATACACCATCTTTTCAAATCTCTGCATGTGTGAGAGATTTGTCTTCCTAAGATGTGCGGCTTAGAGAAGCTACTCAGGAGTCCTTGAAGAAATGTAAACAAGCAGCCAGTTAGGATCAAAGCATTGAGGTCTCTGCACTTTCAGTTTTTAATCCCTCTTTCCTTGTAAGTGTGAATTCCTGCAGCAACCAGCTCCTGAACCACAGGAAGCCTGAAGTCATGGTTTACTGGTATTCCCTGCTTCCCAGTACTGGACATTAGACCCAGGGCCTCATGCATGGGAGGCAAGTCCTCTGCTACTGAGTTATTTACCCAGGGGGAAGCTTTTTCTTTTGCTCTATAATTTACCAAGACTAATTTTGAAAGGTTGAGGGACATGAGATTTTCTACCTACTTTCATCTTACCTTTCAAAGTAAATGAACAGGGATAATGCTGTTAGGTCACTGACTATTTAGTCCTTGATGTGTGTCAGAACCATGATCTCGGAAGTCCTAATAGCAGCTGCAGAAATTAGGCCTTCCTATCTTAATCACTATGACATCTGCCATCAGCATAACGTAGAGATTTGGATTCAGAATCGAGACCACCTGTGTCAATATGACTTAACTATCTATACCATGGAAATCTGCTTAAGATAAAACTGTCTCTGTTTGCTCCTGGAAATTCCTGTTGATCCAGGGTCTGAGACAGTCTGGTCCAGGTCCAGGTCTAAGAGTGTTCTCTCTTGAACTCATTAGACACTAACATCATCTCTCTAAGTAGAACAGTATTATCACAGTCACACAGGTTAGTGGGAGAATGAAGGGTAATATATATATATCAACTCATATTCTAAAAGTCCACACAATCAGACAAGCAGCTCCTTAGTGAAGGGAGAGAACATTATCAGTCTCCTGACATCCCCATCCTTCCACCTCCACCACCCTCAGTGGGGATTCCAAGACCAATAGTTTCCACTGGCTTTCTAACGTCCTACACCGAAGTCACACAGCATTGATTATATTGTAGATAATCACTCTGTTCAACATTAGATTTGTAGAAAAGTATCTTATTTTAAAGAAATGGATATATATGTACACACAACATATGTGTATGCACACATACATGTGTATATATGTATATATGTATACACATGCATACATATATACATACATATATGTGTTCACATATATGTACACATATATATGTGTGTGGACATATATGTATATACATATATGTTCCTATGTATACCTATATAAACATATGTGCATACATATATATACATACACACATGTGTGTCACAAAGGTATCTCTATGTATGACAATGCTTACAACTGCTTCCATTTTAACATTTATAATCCACTGTATTAAGCATGTATTGTTTCGCAGCCATCACAACTGTTCACTGCTAGCACTTTGCCAACGTTCCAAGCAGAAACCTTTCTGCTCACTAAGCAACCACCCCTCATTTCCTGTCCCACTCCCTGGCCCCTGGAACCTCTATTCTGTTTCCCTTTTTTGTGACCTTGCAGATTCTGAGCTGCTTACATACACGAAAGCATAGGGTAGTTGTCCATTTCTGCTTGGCCGTTGACATCCCCCTTCTATGGGTAAGCAGGCAGTGGTGAATCAAGGAAGAAGCAAATGGGGGAGCTGGCCTTTAAACACAGGCAGCCTGGCCATAGAGCAGAGCACAGCAGAGCCCTTGACCCACATTTAGTCAATTATTCAAAGCACGGGCCAGGGGAAGGCACCACCTATTTCTCAATAGGCTGCCTACCCAGAGCACTACTTGAAGTCACATTTCTTTCCCATGTTGTAAAGAAGCGCTCTGCTTTGCCTTTTGTGTGGAGCTGACGGGACAGACGTCCCCTTTCACAGGGACCTCTCAGGTTGTCTGTGCCTCAGCAGCTGCAGCTTGCCCTCCCTCTCCTGTGATTGCTCGTCTCTCATCCCTGATGCTGGCCAACGTCTGGCAGCCTCCCCAGAGCCACCATTTGGCTGTCACACAGGTCCTATTGGTAAAACTCATCATCCCGTGGCTCCTGACTTTGTATGGTTTGCTCAAATGATCAGTTTAGTGCAGAGCCTGCTGTCACTTTGCAAACCAGAACAATCCCTCTGGAACCAGAGATGTCAGAGTGACTCTTGTCAGGAGTGGGGAGGGGACACCTGAAGGGCACCTGCCAACAGGACAGTCTCATCTATAGTGAATCCATGAGGACAGACACACTGTCTCAGCTTCTGTCTTTCAGCAGCCAAGTCACACAGGGCTCTGTACATTTATAAACAGTTCATATGCATTTGGTGTATCTCAGGCTAAAGTACTGAATTCAAGCATTTCAAGAAACTGGATGCCAAGAGAAGGCAGAACACCATGGCCGTCTGGACTGTCATGACTCTGCAGTACTGGTTATTCTGCAAATGCCAATACCATGATATGCTAAGGCAGGGGCATTTTAATTTGGTGATTAAAAATAAGATACAAGAGAAGAGAGAGAGAGAGAGAGAGAGAGAGAGAGAGAGAGAGAGAGAGAGAGAGAGAGAGAGAGAGAGAGATATTACTAAGCCTAAAGCCCTCTTTGTACTTATCACCCAGTTTCAGATATTCACCAATCCTTTGCCAACAGGCTTTTTTCCATGCAACACATCACCTTCTGTTTCTGACTTGGTTGTGATCTGGGGTTAAAAAATCCACTAACACAAACCTGCCTCTTCCTCTTCTAATTCTTACAGTTTCCTCTCAGGCTCATCTAGGTTTTGTCCCCTCATGTGATCCCATCCATCCCAATAACATTGGAACAGTATCAGGCTCTTGGTTGTTGTAAGTACCGGACTCTGCCAACTCTGAAATGATATTTGTTGGTCCACATAATATGAGATCTGCTTCAGGACTGATGATGTCATGGGACCCAGTTTCTCTCTCAGAGCCTCTCTCTCTCTCTCTCTCTGTTAGTTGAATTTTATTTGTTGTCGTCATCATCATCATCATCATCATTATGTTAGCATCATTTTAATTAGACTATGATGCTAAGATAGAGAGGAAAAAAAGAAAGTAAGCCCAAGCTTCAACAGAACCAAGTTCCTCTTTTATTTCTGCTTGTCCCATCAAGAGGTCTTTGGTGGGACCTGGATGGTTTAACAGTTAAGAGAACTTGCTCCTACTCAGAGGACCTTAGTTTGATTCCCAGCACCCAAGTCAGTGTCTTATAACTATAACTTACCTGTTGCTCAGCTTCAGGGGACTAGCACCTTCCTCTAACCTCTGTGGACACACACACACACACACACACAGAGAGAGACAGAGACAGAGACAGAGACAGAGACAGAGACAGAGACAGAGACAGAGAACAAAATAAATATCAGAGAGAGAGAAAGCATTGTTCTTTAAGAAATTCAATCATTCTTCCTGGACTTTTTTTTTTTTTTTCTTTTGAGACAAGGTCTTGTTATGAAGCCCAAGCTAGCTTTGAACTCATAGCAATCCCCCTGCTTTAGCACTGAGATTAGAGGTATGAATGACTGTTTTTACTAATTCTTACTGAAATGATTCAGGGCATCTGTCATTTGCACACCTCAATCACTGAGGCCTGATTGCTGTCATATTTTGCCTGTCCAACCCTGAGACTTTCCTTGTACCTTGGTCAGATTGTTCAGTTAACAATCCTATCACCATCACTACACAGAAAAGAGGAGATTTACCTAGCACAGCATCACCTCCCGTCTCCTGTGTGCAGACACAAGTTGGAGGTAGAAGTGCTACAAGGTGGCGCACGCCTTTAATCCCAGCACTTGGGAGGCAGAGGCAGGCGGATTTCTGAGTTCGAGGCCAGCCTGGTCTACAAAGTGAGTTCCAGGACAGCCAGGGCTACACAGGGAAACCCTGTCTCGAAAAACCAAAAAAAAAAAAAAAAAAAAAAGAAGTGCTACAAGATGGCAGAAGACTGGGTTCAAGTCATTGGGAGATGATCCACACACCCACAAATCCACAGCTGATCTGTGCTTTGTGTAAGAATATGTTGGATATGTTAGCTCCTACTCTTTTCTGAATATGATAGTGGATGTTGAAGGGATGCAGATTATTAAATACAGTCCATGAACTCAAGTAGCTTACAACCAAAGGGAAGAAATAGATGCACTCGCACACTATGGATAAAACACTAAATCACGAAAGATGGCCAGTATTCCTTATTCTGTTCCTAAGGGTGACACACTCATAGGTTTCTATCTAGTACAACTACAGGCAGAAGCTAGATTTCTCAAGTCCAGTTCCAGACTCCCTGCATGAACATAGAATCTGTACCCTTCACGTGGCTCCCTGTCCTCAACTGCAGGCTTTACTGTGGAGTTTGCTTTGGACAATGACCTCCTGATAGAGGCAGAGACTTCAAATGTGTAAATGTGCTACATAGTTGGGGGTTTTGTTTTTACTGGGTTTTTTGTTTGTTTGTTTTGTTTTTATGTTTTTTGTTTTGTTTTATTGTTGTGTTGTTTATTTGTTTGTTGGCATTTCTGTATGCTGTGTGAGTTCCCAGGTGGCCACTGTTTGCTGGGCCTGGAATAATAGATGCTTTATCTTAGGAGAATTCCCAAGACAAGAAATCCCTTTTCCATCTAATTGTTTGGGTCTGAGTGCTGTCTGGGGCAGCTATCATGGGGTCTTTACAAAGGCCTACCTTAAAAAGACAAGCCATGCTGATTTCTAAGTTTGAGGCTAGCCTGGTCTACAGAATGAGTTCCAGGACAGCCAGGGCTACACTGAGAAACCCTGTCTCAAAAACCAAAAAAGAAAAAGAAAAAGAAAAAGAAAAAGAAAAAGAAAAAGAAAAAGAAAAAGAAAAAGAAAAAGAAAAAGAAAAAGAAAAAGAAAAAGAAAAAGACAAGCCATTGTACATGGGAATGGAGAGGCAAGCTATGAGAATTGTATGTCCTGGTCACATCACAGAGATACTCAGTTCACTAGCTCTGACTTCCCTGTTTCTACATGTCTTGCTATATAAGATAGTAAGCCTCATTTCTAAGCTTCTTTGAGTTTTCTATTACTAGCAATTGGTACCATCTGGATGCATTAATAGGAAATCATGCATTCTGTAACTTTTAGTAGAGATGTCTAAGACTGGGGAAAGTTCGAAGCATTTTATTTTCCCTTTGAGACCAAGTCTCAAGTAACACAGATTGGCTTTGAGTTCACTGGGTAACAAAGGATGACATGAACTTCCAGTCCTCTCAATTCTACATCTTGAGTGCTACGGTTACAGGCAGGAGCCACCACCCCTGGTTTATGTGGCACTAGTGATTAAACCCAAGGCCTGCTAGGCCACATGCCCATTCCTGTATTAAAAATTAAAAAGGACCCTGATATAGCTGTCTCTTGTGAGGCTATGCTGGGACCTGGCAAACACAGAAGTGAATGCTCACAGTCAGCTATTGGATGGAACACAGGGCCCCCAATGGAGGAGCTAGAGAAAGCACCCAAGGAGCTGAGGGGAGCTGCAACCCTATAGGTAGAACAACAATATGAACTAACCAGTACCCCCCAGAGCTCGTGTCTCTAGCTGCATATGTAGCAGAAGATGGCCTAGTCAGCCATCATTGGGAAGAGAGGCCCCTTGGTCTTGCAAACTTTATATGCCTCAGAATGGGGGAATGCCAGGGCCAAGAAGTGGGAGTGGGTGGGTAGGGGAGTGGCGGGGGGGAGGGTCTGGGGGACTTTTGGGATAGCATTTGAAATGTAAATGAAGAAAATACCTAATTAAAAAATAAATTAAAAAAAATTAAAAGGTAATTTTTTTTTCTTCTTACAGCTTTGTTGGCCTTGTACAGAGGATACTAAAAAGGGCCTTTTGGTGGATTTGATGACATCTGACATTTGACTAAAATCGGTCATTGTGGTTCATAATCAAACTTCACCTTGTGTTAGCTGCACACTGTTGGAGTACCATTTCCCCAGTGGAAGGAAGCAGACAGAGATGTAGACAAGCTGTGCATTGCGTATTTCATTGACCAGGGATTAACTAATGAAGCTAATTCACACTTAATGTCCATGAACAGCTCGCTCTTCTGTTTTTGCTGTAGGTAAAAAGTAGCACATTTTGGGGTACGTCAGTAATGAGTTAAAGTCTTAAATACCCAGGTAGCTTTGTGCACGCCATTTAATGCCTATCAGCCTTGGTCTCCTACTACATGAAGTAGGAGTGATGGGTGGGCTTTATGTTATGTTTACAGAAAGGATACAATATATTGAGGGTCTGGTGTATACAGTTTGTTGTCATCTCTCCTCTCAACTCCCAGAAAAAAAAATCATCTGCTGGTATGAAGAGGACTGGCTTAAAAATTACAAGTGGGGAAGTTCACATGTGTGCAGGTAAATTCAGTAATAATCATTTTCAAAAATCTGAAGAGAGACGGAAGGAACTGTGTGTTTCTAGGAAGAAAGACAGGATATTAATAGCAGGAAGTATTACAGCTCCCTTCACTTCTATTTCTCAACTTACACATTTATTATTTTAGTGTAAAATAACATGACAAGCAAGCTAACTTTGAATACGCTGAGGTATTTTTAGATTCTTCTGCCATTCAAATGCAGGAACCACACTTTTTTTTTGTCTTTCTGAATCCCAGGTTTTCCATAATGTCTCTTGAAGTTAAGGCTGTTTTTGTTTGTTTGTTTGTTTGTTTTTGTTTGTTTGTTTGTTTCAGATTTGGAACATCAGTTCTCCCAGTGTGTATATGTACACTGCTCACAGGCGCAGCTCTCTCAGTGCACATGCATGCATGATCACACACACACACACACACACACACACACCCTTCTGCTAATGGTGAGAATCCAAGGCTTTCTCAAGGAGTCCAAGCTGTGTGGGTAGAATGGAATTTTCTATGTCTCTTGGAATGCTTCACATGAGCTCACTGGGTTCTTGGAACCTTTCTTTTATTTTTCCTAAATCAGAGATTGCCTTTGGAAGGCATGATCTGACAGACCAGGTAAGAGCTCATGATGTCAGGTACACAGTTCAAAAGCTAAAATGTGGCCTCTGGATGAAAAGCAGACCTGGTATAAAAATCAACTCTTTGACCTTCCGAAATGGAAAAGATTAGGCATAGAAATACCCCACACATTCATTGTATGCTGACTACCATTCTCAGCAAGGTGGGGTCACAGCTATGATCACAGTCCTAACTTAAAGAAGCATTGAGGTGGGGATGTGCTTGAGAGAAAGCCGGGAGGCTGGTAGACTACGGCAGCAGGGGGAGGGGTATTTTCAGATGGTATCTGGGAAAGAAGGGGATCCAGATGGGTTACAAGTGTCACAGTGGGAAAGGACTTGAGCTCTTATTCTGTATAAAATGGTAGACTGTTGGTAATTTTGAGCCATGAGATGACACTATTTGACGTGTTCAAAAGATCCATTAGATACTGTGGTAAGAACAGATTTCCTTATCTGTACATTCCCAATGAGACATGCATGTGGTCTGGACCAGGATGGTGGCTTTATAGAGGCAAGAAGCATTACCATTCTGCCTTCCATTCTCCAGGTAGAATCAAGACAGCATCTTGCTAGATTGGTTTAGGATGAGATAGAAGAGTTGAGTATGACCCCAAGGTCTTAGCTGAGAGACTAGAAGACTGAAGCTGCCATTCATTGTCCAGAGTAAGAAAGACTGAGGCTGGGATGTGACTTGGGAAGCTCGGTTTGGGATGAATGAGATGTCATTGCACACCTAAGTGGCGATGTTAGGTGGGCAGCTGTTTGTAGCCAGGGAACAATCAGTAGTTTCAGTCAATTATTCCTGCCTGTGTAATCCCTCCCTGTCTTAGTTAGGGTTTGACTGCTGTGAACAAACACCATGACCAAGGCAAGTCATAAATGACAACATTTAATTGGGGCTGGCTTACAGGCTCAGGGGTTCAGCTCATTATCTGACCTGTCCAGCAGGTCCAGTTATTCGAGGGTCTCAAGGGGACCTTCTCCTAAGAACCAAATTGGGGGGGGGGGGGTAGAGAGAGACGAGAAGGACACACGGAAGCAGTCTGAGTAACATCAAGGACCCCCTGTATTGAGAAAGGCCCAAGGCTTAAATGCACAAGCAAAAGGGGAAGTGCCTTTCAGCAGGAGGTGTGGGGCAGTAGAAATGCACAAGTAAAAGGAGAAGTACAAGTACTTATCAGCGGGAGGGGTGGGGCAATAGAAATTTTTCTTTTGGCAGCTACACTGCGAAGCAGGAACTTGGTGGTATCAGGATGTGGTCAGGACATCTGGCGCTGACTTAGGGCTGGAACATTCTGTGGTTGTTCCCGGAACGGTGCGTCAATGGCCCACTTTTGACCCCCTTTTCTTCTCACGGGGAGAGGCCCAATTCAGAGATCAGGACAATTGTGTTGTCTTAATGGCTCCCAACAATTATCCTCAAGGTGGAATCATGGCAGCATCCAGGCAGGATGAGAGAGTTCTACATCTTCATCTGAAGGCTGTTAGCAGAATACTGGCTTCCTGGCAACTAGGAAGAGGGTCTTGAAGCCCATGCCCACAGTACCACACCTACTCCAACAGAGCCACACCTTCTAATAGTGCCACTCCCTGGGCCGAGCATATACAAACCATCATACTCCCTAATCTCCTTTAAAGAACTGTTATTCATTTCCAGGTCCTCCCTGCTCTTCAGTGCTTTCTTCTCTCCTGCCCAGAAGACTAGAGAGTGCTAGAGAGCCAAGAGTTTTACATCTTGATCTAAAGACTGTAGGAGGAGACTGTCTTCTACAGGCAGCCAGAAGAAGGCTCTGATTCCACACTGGGCAGAACTTGAGCATAGGAGCCCTAAAGCCCACCCCCACAGTGACACACTTCCTCTAACAAGGTAACACCTCCTCCAATAAGATCACACCTCCCAATAGGGTCACTTTCCATGGGCCAAGGATATTCAAACCACCACAGGGTGGAATATAGTTTCTGGATTCCGGAAATTTGGAAATGGGAATACCTGGTGGAGGAGAAGTTGAGAGGATGTATAGAAGTCTTCATGTCTTCTGATTCCTGCGCATGTGACACATGTAGAGTTAGTGAGGGCTGCTGGCCTCTTTCTCTCCTTTTATGGTTGGTGTGAGCTCTGGGAGGCCCCTGCTTTGTAGGGTTAGCTTGAGGCTCTTGATGTTTCCTGAATTGGCTTTTACATGGCAGGCAAGTCCTAGAGACAGGAATGGCAGGTAGCTCAGGTGTTAAGATGAATCTCCCACTTATTCTTTGCCACCATAACTGATTCACAGATCCGTGCTTTTAAGTGTCTAGAAAACTGAGCGTGGAAATAACCTTTCCTTTGTGCAGTAAGTAGTAGACACACAGGTGAGGCTAGCCAGGAGCATGACCAATTCCCTTAAAGGAGTGTAGGCAGAGGCTATGCCAGCCAGAGAGACAGGAGACGGGCTGAGGAAGTGCAGCCGCCAGTGCCTCCAGCCAGCCTGGCATCTTCAGTATCTGGCTCCAGCCCTCTGACCCTTGTCTTATTCCGTTCTTCCTGAGGATTCGTGAAGAGTGTGTAGGGGAACGCAGAAGGCTTTTTATAGGCATCCTGGTTCAACCTCTGATGGGTTGCTGAAAAAAAAAATATTTCTCAGCGGAAAGAGCTTTAGAAATGTCCTTGCCAAGTGTTTTATTTAGTTCTTCGTCACGGGACATAGCTATGCAGGGAGATTTTCCTAACACTTTCCAAGCTCTTGGGCTATGGGACAATGAGGATGTCTCTACATCAATATGGGAGAAGCAGGGCACTTTGAACCACCCTAGATTTCTGGAATCCTTAAGCTGTTTACATCAACAGCCCTAGCCTGAACCTGCAGAGGTTGTATAAGGAATCTTTAAACACGTCCCTCCCACTCCCTCCTCTGTCTGTGGAAGAAAAATCTCTGATGGAAAAATAGAAGGCAACCCAGGGACATCACCCCTGTTAAGGACAGAGGGCTGGTTTTCACCCCTGCTTTTCTTGAGCCTTTCCTGATGTTTCCTTTATGGAATTTGGAATGGGGAGCCTAAGGGCCTGTCCTTAAGGGGAAGGGAGATATCCTTCCCCTGTGTGGAGGAGGGAGCCCAAGGCGACAAGTTTGGACTAGCTGCTTCCCCACCAGAGACCCCACACCAAGTTCATTTTGATTTATGTCCCCCCACCCTTCCGTGTTTCCTTTCTTGTTTTCTGCTGGGACTGTCTGGACTTATAAATTGCAGGGGGAACAGCTGGAAAAACAGAAGAGTTGCTCTAGTCTGCTCTCTGGCCTACCTCAGACTCCAGGAGTTGTGAGTGGCTCAAGGTTTCCAGGGTGACTTGTGGGCTCCTGTGGATCTGAATAATCCAGATGAGATCAGGAGGAAGGGCATGGACTGGGAACATTTGTGAACAGGAGAGTCTTGATCCCTTTTGGGTTCAATGGAATGTCACTGTCTGTAAATCAGCCACCTCCTCTTTTTTCTCTACCTCAGCACCAGAGAGAGAGAGAGAGAAAGGGGGATGGGGAGGGAAGGGGAGAGGGAGGGGGAGAAGGAAGGGAGGGAGAGGAGGAAGAGAAAGAGAATGCAGCTGTTGTGGTCCTGATTCTGTGTCTGTGAACTGACAACCTGGGATGTAGAGTTACCCTTTCTTGGCTTTTTCATCTACTAGACAAAGAAAAGGAGATCATTTTTAGTCTTTGTTGGTTTTTTTTTAAATTGTGATATAACACACACATACAACATAAAATCTTCAGGTTTTTTTGCTGTTACATTGTGCTTTGAGTTTGGGGTGTGTAACCTTGACTGCCTGGGAATGCATAGCCCCCTGTACTCAGCAACCCCACCCACCCACCGCGCGCGCTGTGCTGGGCTTACAGGAATGTATGGTCATGCTTGGAGTGCATCAGTGGTGTTGTGTATGCCCCCCACTAATGAGAAACAGATTTCTAGAACATTTTTATACTTCAAATCTAAAACTAAATCGATTAAACCACTTGCCTTTACCAAAGAATCTGGTAACCACACAGTACTTTCTTTCTCTTTTCTGTGAACCTGACATTGGACAGTTTATAGAGAAGGAATCGTACAGTGCCCATCTATTTGTGACTAGCTAATTTCATTTACTGCAGTGTCCTCGGGGTTCGCCTGTACACAAACCACCTGCATGCCCAGTGCCAGGGAAATCAGAGGAGAGTGCGGAATCTCTTGAAACCGGAGTTTAGATTTTTGTGAGCCACTGTGTGGGTGCTGAGAAGTGAACCTGGGTCCTCTTTGAGAGCAACATACACTCTTAATTGTTGAGCTAGCTCTTCAGCCTCTGACTTGTTTTTGTTTTGGGAGCTTGTTTTTGTTGTTGTTGTTTAGCCCAATGTAGTCTTGAACACATTGTGTATCTGAAGCTGACCTTGAACTGCCTCTACCTTCAAATGCATAAGAAACTAAATCTACCAGGAACTCAGACTTTTTTTTTCTTTGCAAGTTGGACTTTAGTTCTGTGTGACAAGAAGATAATATGCTCTCTTTTTTTAAAAAAAAAAAGACTTATTTATTTATTTTTATGTATATGCTCTATCTGCATGAACACCCATGTGCCAGAGGAGGGCATCAGATCCCATTACAGATGGTTGTGAGCCACCATGTGGGTGCTGGTAACTGAACTCAGGACCTCTGGAAGAGCAGCCAGTGTTTTTAACCACTGAGCCATCTCTCCAGCCCTGATGATATGTTCGTTAGGGCTTGTGTGACTGGATGTTTGTGACTTTGGGGGAAAGTGTGACCTGGTAATGTTTTTCCCTCTCAGGTTGACACTTCTTCAGATCTGACTACATGTTGATCATTTCTCTGAATGCCTTTCATGTGTTAACACAACAGCATCCTTATGACAAGTATGACCACTGAAGGCCTCTTTGAACAGTCTAGGGATGCTTTCTCTCTCTCCTGTCTGTCTCCCTGCCTTCTACTCCTCCCTGCCTTTTGGAACCCCATTCCTGCATTCTTACCGTTTCTACCAAGCTTCTTCTTTCTGCCCTCAGCTGGACCCTAATCTCCTGAGACTCCTGCTTCTCTTTTGTCCTGAGATAGAGAAGACTCATTCTAAAAAGAAGCAACAACAGAAAACAAAACAAAACAAAAATTGTAAAATGCTTGCTTATGTTTTCTGGGGGTGGGGTGGGGGTGGGGTGGGCATGCATGTGCCGTGTCATGTATGTCCGGACCAGAAGACGACCTGCGGAAATCGGGTCTTTCCATCCTTCATCTGGGTTCCAGGCACTGAACTCAAGGTTGTCAAGGTCAGCAGCAAGAGCCATTACTTGGTGAGACTCATTCTTATCCACCCTCTGCCCTCTGGGCTGGGTGTTGGGAGTTGATACCACCCTTACCCTTTAAAATTGTCTCCAGGCCATATTCTTCCCTCCACACATAAATTACCCTCACACCTTATCCTCTGTCAAACCTATCAAATATCATCAGCCACCGTCTCTAGAACTCACGTAGGGTTTTGGCAGCGGGCTTGTGACCTATCTCTCTCTCCCTCAGGTTTGGCAGGGTGTCAGCTGGATGCCTCATGGACAAGAGGGTAACCTGCTAACCCGCTGGCTCCCCATCTATCCTACCCTGCTGGCTTGTCTGCAGCCCTGCACAGCTGTGTCATTAACTCCAGATCACTCTACCCGAAATCCCTAGCCCTGATGTCCTTCCAAATCATTCATTCTCTTGTCTCCAAGACCCCATTGGTTGATGGTGTCCAGATCTGCCCTCCATCTCTTCCTATAGCCTCTGTCCTTACAAATTATCAGAACCATTTTCTCACTCTTGTCCTTCAGTCTTTAGGGCAAACTTCCCCTTCTCCTTCTCCTGTTTGGAGAGTGAAGCACTTTCCCTTTCTTCAGAACCAATGCTTCCTGCTGTGTTCTGTGCTCTCATTACTCCTCAGATGGGGCTTCTCTGACAATCTCTCTGCCTCTGCCCCGTATATTTGCCCTCATGTCTTCTCTCTTCAGACATGTCACCGCTCCTCATTCTGCATGGTTCTCTCATATGCAGTATATCTGGGGGCAAGGATGGAGGAGTGGCACTCTGTGCATCTTAATTGAAGTCTAACTTGCTTGGTAACTGGAGCACAGAGGAAGAAATAGAGTTTTCTTGTCCCTGCACTTCTGCTTTGTATATAGCATGAGATTGGACCAAATAAATGTTCAGTGAACCTCTTCCAGCAAAACCGTCTTTATCCAATAGAATTTCTCCTAGCAATGTCTTAAGTTTGTAACTGCCTTGGAGGCAAGCCTTCCAAACTGGCTTACAAAAATCCCAGTGTTCCTTCTACAGAGCATTCTAAGCAAATATATATATAAAAAAAAAAAAAGAGAGAAGGAAAAAAAAAAAGCTTCTAAAAGGCATTGACTTCATCTCATAATAACCTGTTACCCTACTGTCCCTCCCTTGAGGAAGCCAAAGCTGTGTGTGTTTATGGTGGTGGTGCCAAACCAGTGTGTGTTTATGTTTATGGTAAGATTGCTAGGTAATGTGATTTCCATCCAAGGTTGATATGTGCATTCCAAAGGGATCTTCAGATGGTAGCATGCCAACTTTGAGGGATAACTTCTATTCAGCTCAATTTAGGCCAAAGAAAGGCTGATGGTTTCCAGACAGATGGGGTCTTTTGTGGATGGAGCTGGACAAATGAAAAGAATGCAGAAATCAAGCAGACAACAGAGAGATTAGTTGAATTCAGCCTAGGCCAATGGCTGCTGAATTCCATCTACCCAAATTAAGCTGCACTGAAAAGGGCCAGTGTGTGCTATTTCAAGAGGGCCTGGCTTGTTGTGACTCCAGGAGATTGTCTTCATGTCAGTATAAAATATGAAACTTGTTTTAACCGTGGGTGGTTAAGTTAAAAGGTTACAAAAATTTTGATAAAGTCTGTAAGCAAAGTCTGTAGACTAAGAGAATCGCTTCTCTGGTGGTCTAGGGTTTATTTGATTAAGATTACAACAAGAGCTTTTTAAATACTAGAAAAGCTTTTGCTTGTTTTGGTTATAAATTTGTCCTGTTGAACATCTGAATATAGCAACCTGAATATAGCACATTTATAAATGCACTTGGAAATGGAGAATATTTAATCAATTAAACATGTAACTGAGATGGAGTATTTACAGTCTAATGTGTCAACTAGAATTTCTGGAAACTTGACAGAAAAAAAAATGGAGAGACTTTTTCTTATTTAAGTTTTATTCATTTTGCATCAAATCAAGATTTGAGTTAAAAAGTAACAAGAACCAGTTGGTTTCAAAGTCACATTTGAAACTTTGATAATGCAAATGTTAGCTTAAAAATCAACTGACTGAGGTTAGAGAGGCACCTCAGCAAAGAACTTGCCTTGCAAGCATGAAGATCTAAATTCAATCCTTCGATAGAACCTACATTTAAAAAATTTAAATAAATAGGGCTGGTGAGATGGCTCAGAGAGTAAGAGCAGTGATTGCTCTTCCAAAGGTCCTGAGTTCAAATCCCAGCAACCACATGGTGGCTCACAACGTAAAGACAGCTACAGTGTACTTACATATAATAATAAAATCTTTTTAAAAAACAAATAAAAAAAACCCCAAACCTGGGGGTTGATGAGATGTCTCAACAAGTCAGTCCACTGCTCCAAGACTGATAACTGGAGTTCAACTCTAGCACTCACCTGGTAAATGATCACACATTTGTATGGTGGCACACACAATAAGTAATTTGTTTTTTAAAATTTGGGTATGGTAGGGAAACAAAAAGATCCCTAGGTTTTACGGGCCAGGCAGCCTCCCCTACATGATGAATTAATTCTAGGCCAGTGAAAGACCCAGTCTTCCCCTCAAAGAAAAGATTGGCAACACATGAATACTTAGGAGACTAATCAAGGCCTTATCTTAACTTTTCGGTGTCCTCATTGAGCAGGTGATAGATCCGGATTAAGCTAGCTCAAGGCACCATCCACTTTGGATAATATACTGACTCAATGACAGGTATTTATCAGTTTCTCAGCGAGGGGAGTGCAATGTACATTCACTGTGAAAACTTGACACCTCTGGAAACTGGGAATCAAACGTGATAAGGTAACAAGCAAGGGTTCTTAAAATAACCGGTACAGCAAATGCAATCTATGTTCGCTCCCGGCATTCAGGGAAAATGGGAAATTGGCCAAATGGGAAAGCAGAGGAAAAGCATCGTTTGGGATGCCTGAGTCCTTGCTATCATTCTCCATCAAAAGCCATCCCTTTGTCTCCTCCACTCTTGCTATTGCTTGACACTCCATATGAATTTAAGCAGCAGTGACTGTCTTTCTCTAAGTCTAGAATTTAGCTGTGGAATTGACAGGAGTGTATCATGGTTAGGGTTT
Source organism: Mus caroli (assembly GCF_978045245.1). Classification (NCBI taxonomy): domain Eukaryota; kingdom Metazoa; phylum Chordata; class Mammalia; order Rodentia; family Muridae; genus Mus; species Mus caroli. The sequence goes on from NW_028227264.1 coordinate 95,324,638, forward strand.
CATTGCTGTGAAGAGATACTGTGATTACAGCAATTCTGATAAAGGCAAGCATTTAATTGGGGCTGGCTTACAATTGCAGAGGTTTGGTCCATTATCATCATGGTGGGAAGCATGGCAGGCTGCAGGCAGACATGGTGCTGGAGGAGCCAAGAGTTCTACATCTTGATCCTAATGCAGTCAGGATCAATCCTGTCTTCTACAGGCAGGTAGGAGGGAACTCTCTTCCATACTGGGCAGAGTTTGAGCATAGGACCTCAAAGGCCACCCCATAGTGATACTCTTCCTCCAACAAGAACACACCTGCTCCCACAAGGCCACACCTCCTAATAGTGCTACTTCCCATGGGCCAAACTTGCTCAAGCCACCTTAGAGTAGTCCAAGGTTATTCTCATGGGAGTTCTTACTAATAGTGATTATTCTTAAATGTGTACCTACCAAGAATTCAAGAAGTTAGGCTCCAAACAACCAAATAACCCTATTAAAAATGGGGTACAGAGCTAAACAAAGAATTTTCAACTGAGGAATATCAAATGGCTGAGAAGCACCTAAAAAATTTGTTCAATATTCTTAGTCATCAGGGAAATGCAAATCAAAACAACCCTGAGATTCCACCTCACACCAGTCAGAATGTCTAAAATAAAAAACTCAGGTGACAGCAGATGCTGGCGAGGATGTGGAGAAAGAGGAACACTCCTCAATTGCTGGTAGGATTGCAAGCTTGTACAACCACTCTGGAAATCAGTTTGGCAGTTCCTCAGAAAATTGGATATAGTACTACCTGAGGACCAAGCTATACCACTCCTGGGCATATACCCAGAACATGCTCCAACTTGTAATAAGGACACATGCTCCATTATGTTCATAGCAGCCTTATTTATAATAGCCAGAATATGGAAAGAACCCAGATGTACCTCAACAGAGGAATGAAAATAGAATATGTGGTACATTTACATAATGGAGCTACTCAGCTATTAAAAATGATGAATTCATGAAATTCTTAGGCAAATGGATAGAACTAGAAAATATCATCCTGAGTAAGGTAACCAATTGCAAAAGAACATACATGGTATGCACTTGGTGATAAGTGGATACTAGCCCAAAAGCTCCAAATAACCAGGATACAATTCACAGACCACATGAAGCTCAATTAGAAAGAAGACCAAAGTGTAGTTGCTTCGGTCCTTCTTAGAAGGAGAACAAAATACTCACAGGAGCAAATATGGAGATAAAGTATAGAGCAGAGACTAAAGGAAAGGCCATCTAGAGGCTGTCCCACCTGGGGATTCATCCCATACACAGTTACAAAACCCAGACACTATTGTGGATGCCAAGAAGTGCATGCAGAAAGGAGCCTGATATGTCTGTCTTCTGAGAGGCCCTGCCAGAGCCTTACAAATACAGAGGCAGATGTTAGCAGCCAGCCACTGGACTGAGCACGGGGTCCCTAATAGAAGAGTTAGAGAAGGGACTGAAGGAGTTGAAGGGGGTTGCAACCCCATAGAAAGAACAACAATATCAACCAACCAGACCCCCCAGAACTCCCAGGGACTAGGCCATCAACAAAAGAGTACACATGGCTCCAGCTGCATATGTAGCAGAGGATGGCCTTGTCATGCATCAGTGGAAGGAGAGGTCCTTAGCCCTATGAAGGCTCGATAGATGCCCCAGTGTAGGGAAATCAAGGGTAGGGAGGTGGGAGTAGGTGGGTGGGTGGAGGAACACCCTCATAGAAGCACGAGGAGGAAGGATGTGATAGGGAGTTTCCAGGAGGGAAACTTGGAAAGGGGATAACATTTGAAATGTATATAAAGAAAATATCCAATAAGAAAAAAAAAACAATAAAAACTAACTAAATAAAAAGAGTACCCACCATTTTCTTGGAGAGAATCTTTAGGAGAGGTGGAGTAGTGGCAGGACAGCACATAACTTTATTCTTTTATTTATTTTTTGTTGTTTTAGAGATTCAGATATTAAATATTTATCTGTTTTGATGTCTTGTGGCATTGATTTAAAAAAAAATGGTGCACTAAAACAAAACCTGAAGACTTCAGATCATACCTTGCTATAAATAGCTATATTCTTTCCAACCAGATCACAAATACTGCAATTTGCAAAGACAGGGAAACACAAAGAAGGTAAGGATGAACTCTAGCTAGAGAAAAATTATTCCCAAATGTTTTGTGCACATTTCAACCTGATTTTCCTAACCTCATGAGTACATACTGTCACGGGAGCCTTACGCTTTACAAACATGCTTGACACTGCAAGATTATAGGATGTTTTCTACTTTATACTGCACTGGTTGTAGCGTTATAGTGCCTACATGGACTTAGGTTCTATTACCTCGCTGAGTAGTTAGTTTATTTCCTTAACCAGTCCTGGCCTGTTGCTTATTTTGTTTCCATTCTTGTCTTTAAAAACAAGGCAGTGCTATTTGCATTGTCCTTCAGACATCAAGGCAAGCAGTTTGAATCATGCAGGGGTTCAGCATGAATGCACTCATGATTCTTTCTGAGAAACCCATTGAACACTGAATGTACCTGGCCCAGGAGGGGCTGGAAACGGGAGCAGAGGCTTTGGTGGTGAGCACGGATACTCGTTAGCTCTATGTGGAAGAACAAGACAAAGGGGCAGCATCTATACATGGTTGTATATGTTACAGAATCAGATAAGTCAGAAAACTTTGACTAGAACATCAGAGAAGAGAAAGGGTAAATGTAACCATGCAGAGTGCGAGCGAACCCAGAAGATTCCTGTCTTAGGATTTCTGCTGCTGTGATCACAGAGCGTGGCCTAAAGCAACCTGAGGAGGAAATCCTCTACAAGCTCAGTCATGGTGTCTGTCAGAGCAGCAGGAAACTAAAACAAAAGATTAGGCTGGAAAAAAAAAATCCCAGTTCACTAATCAGTGGAAATGTCACCAACGGTGGCGTGAACAGGTCTAACGTCTTCTCTTGTCTGATGTAATAGGAAATACACAGAGCCCTATAAGCATTAGTAAACAGAATGGAACAAGATCCTGAACTCATTTGAGACATTAGTTTACAGGGCTGAAGGGACATTGAATGACATGAGCCGTCACGACTGACCAAATTCAAAACATGAGTAATATCTATGACATGACATGACATGACATGACATGACTTGATTCCTTCATTTGATAAATAAAATAACACAAAGGAGAGAAATGACCACATATTATAGAGACAAGCTATATACATATTAATTGGAAAAAAAGGAGAACTATTAATGAATCTGACCTGTAGAACTTTTAGATTTGTGTTGAAACAAATTGTAAGAAGACACTTTCAGCACTCTACTTGTATTTAGATGGTATTAAGAAATTATCATTGTACCGGGGAGGTGATCCAGCTAATAAGAGCTCTTGTGGCAGAAGCATGAGGACTTGAGTTCAGATCCCCAGTACCTTCGATAGCATGGTAGAAGCCAGGACTAGGAAGATCACTGGGGTTCACTGGCCAGCAGCAGAATTCCGATTCAGTGATGCATCCTGTCTCAGAGGAACAAGATAGAGAATAGGAGCACGGGCTACCCTGTACTTTTTCTGGCTTCCAGACAGAAGATGCACACTCCCACACCCATACACACACAAAGGAATTGTTGCTTACTTGGATATATAAAATCATGATATTAATGTAATACTAATTTGAAATATCACTACTGAATTTCACCATAAACCTGAATAAAAGGAGAAAAAAATTCCTTTCCCCCAGAGGTTTAAATTGAAGTCCCTATGAGTTAGTTGACTGTCAACTTGACATTTATTTTAAGCTATTCTAGTGAAAACAGAAAGGTGAATAAAGTAACAGGAGCTAAATGGAGAAGGAACTAGGAAAATGTTGACAACAAGTGAGATTTGGGCCCCTGGCAGCTGAGAGTATTCTTTTTACATGCAGGTCTGTTTGATAATTTGCATTATAAAAACACAAAGCTACAACAAAGTGTCAAGTAGGTCTAGTGGTACCTTTTTTTCTGATTATTAGAGATAAATTCTTGGAAGTGAAATTACAAAATCAAAGATTACACATGTTTTGAGAACTCGTTCTATTTGAATAAATAAACTTTAAATCAGAGTTATTTATTTTTAGCAATATGGAATTCATGTTAAAGTTCTAACATAGTGAGCCAAAAAAAAAAAAGATTTTTGTTTTGTTATTTGTCCAAGGATAACTGTTTCTTTGGATAACTGGCCCTATTCCTACAGAATATTAGTTGTGTCATTTCCAGCCTGTTGGATACCCAACAGGAAAATGTGTGAGGAGCAGTCTTTGTTAAATAATACTTCTGCTCATGTTTGGAAAAAGAACTGCAGTTGGTTTTCTGGGTTTTACTTTTGAAATGAAGAGAAGTTAAGGTTTATGTCTTTGGCCATGTGGTGAGACAGAGAGATGTCATTCCACAGTGTAGGAATGACTGAAGCATGATGCTCTGCAGGATGGGAGTTGGGGGCAGAGCCAGTGGTGTTTAAGCCCATGGAGAAGTAAAATGGTGAAAAGAATCAAGGCTGAAAAGGATGAGGGGGCAGATGTAGCTCTCTCTGAAAGGCCTCAGCAACAGGAAATGGCAGAGCTTTAAAACAAAAGTAACAGGTGGGCAGGCACGTTGGCTCAGTGACTTTTCCACATTGTGGACAAGCTGAAACATCTGGGTTTAAGCCTCATGCCCTACGTGGTGGAAGGAGAGATCGTGTTGCAAGTTGTCCTCTGACCTCCACATGGGTGTCACTGGGCATTTGTGTGTGTGTGGCACGCCCACAGGATAAGTGGATAAATGTACAAACATTTTAAGAAAGAAATTAAAAACAAGAGGGGGGAAAGAAAGAAATCCTTTTATATCATGTGTTAATGATTTGCCAGTCTTAGTCAACAGAGGAGTCTGGTAGGCTACAGGAGACAAGTTTCTCAGCAACGTCCCTGCTTCTCCTTCCAACCACCACTTTGCCCCTGACTTTTAGCTGGGGCTCCTCCTCTACCTAAGATAGAAATAGAGAAGTATCATAGGGGATTGTTCAGGTTCTGGCATGGGGGACGATGTATGCTCAAGTCTATATGATTTGTTAGGGGCTGTGAGTAAGATGAACAGTGGAGAAAGGACATGCGTATTGAGAAATAGTTTTGCCACAAAGTTTAAGTGCAAAGGTCCGTGAGTGTATTCTGTGACAAATGTGATTTCAAAAGGTGTTTTTTTTTAAAAAGGTGATAAAAACAGGACAAATGTCCAAAAAGTCACATTTTGTCTTGGTCAATGTCGTCATCTGAATGTGCTTACTCACTGTTCTAGATCATTCTTTTTAAATTTCCAAGTATAAACACCAAGATATATAGCATGGTTTAGAGTTAGATGCTATGAGGACATGAAGAGACAGACATATCCCACTGATCTGGGAGAATGGAGACCAAAATGCATGAAGTGTAGCATCTGCAGAGTTCAGTAGAAACGGCAGGAGTGAAAAATGAACTCAGGTCTGTTTGCAGAGCATGTGACTGAAGGAGGATCGAACCAGATCTTAAGAGACATCTGCACAGTGCTTCATTTCTTATAGAGTACCCTGCATTGAGGACAAGCATGGGGTCCGCCCGGCTCTGCTCGGGTAGATTCAGAGTGCTTTGTGAAGCTGAGAGCCTCATATGGCTGCACAGTGTTCATCAGTCTGTTCTCAGTTGTAATACAGTAAAATGAGCCTCTGATTAGCTTCTGGACATCAGTGCTAATTCTGAGCATCCAGGACCCATGACGCCTATCAGTATTTGGAGACATATGATAGATTCCTCCCGTACTCCAAACAGTTAACTACCTTCAACCATAAATCTTCTAATACTCTCCTATGGTAGCTCAGGAAATCTGTAAAGTTTCCCTTGACCTCACTCTCTTCATTTACATGTGCTATCTTTATACTTCTTCTATTAGGGAGCACCCTGTGGACAGTAGATGGGGTTAATGTCTACAACCTACAGAGGGACTGTGATGGGATGGTTCCTTAGGGTTGCTTAGAGTGATACCTCGTTTTTATAGACAGCGATTCTGGGACTCCCTGAAAATTAGCTCCATTTTGTTTTAAGTCAGACTTCTATCCAAATGATATCCAGTCTGATCTTTGACTAAAATATAGTTTATAGGCTACTTGTGTCTAAATTAAGTAAGATTATTAGAAATAAAGAAATAAAAGGTGTTGTGTACCTGAAATTTCGCTACTTGGGAGGTGGAGGAAGAAGAGTCAGGAGATTGAGACTACACAAGACCCCATCTGAAGAGAAGAAATGAGGAAGAGAGGAAGGGGGGCTATTGAATCAGAGTATCTGGGTATGGAGTATGATAATCTGAAACGCTATAATGCTTCTTACACAAGTTGGCATTTCAGAACTATCTATTTGATGGTTATTAATATAGACTTTTCCAGTTTCCAGCTGTGTGGCACAGCAGCAATTTATTTAACATCTCTGGGTTGCAGTCTCTTCCAGATTAAGATAATTAATTCTTCAGGATTATTTATTAAAATGATAACATGCTTTGGCTGTCTACTCAACTGCTATTTCCTAGCATAGTTGGACCATCCAGTGGAAACCAGTTTTATTTTGCTGGGGTGGTTACATTCCACATGTCAAAGGAAGGTGAGACAGAGGTCACTTAGGATGCAATACCCACCATCTCATTCTCCTGGATTAACATACAGATCCACTTTGGATTTGATCCTTGAAAGGAGCTGTGCAGGAGAACCTGAAGGGGGACCTTTTGGGTCAGCATTTCTTAAGCTGTAGGAAGGCACATGTCTTTTACTTTGTTGGCGGTTGTCTATGTGCACCTGGAATCATTGCATCCACTAGGCAAGCTCAAATAGAGACGATGACCTTACTCTGAGAATGACAGGGTTGGAAGATGAGTTCCCCATCATGGTGTTGAAGCACATATCAGTTACTTTTCTGTGGCTGTGATAAAACTCCACAGCCAAGGAAATGTATCCAAGCACGTTTATGTGGGCTGATGATTTCAGAGGGATTCGAGTCCGTCATAGCAGGAAAGTACAGCAGTCATTGGTAAGCATAGCAGGAAAGCACGGCGGTCATTGGTAGGCATCATGGCAGGAGCAGGTGCTGAGCAAGCGGCAAGCAGAGAGAGAGAAGTGAAGAAGAGAATGTAAACTCTCTAAGCTCTCTCCCAGTGACATACTTCTTACAGCAAGGTTCCATCTCCTAAAAGTTCCACAAGTTCCCCAAATGGGGTTATCAACTGAATACCATATATTTAGGTACAGGGACTATAGGAGGACATTTCTCATCCAAACCACCATAAGATACTCAGTCAATCAACACAGAAAGAAAGCCACTCATTGGCCAATAGTTACATGAAGTAGGAAACACCTACTGTATAAGCCACTTGATTTAAATATTAATAGGCATCCTATAAATCCCTTTTTGTAATGTCAAACATATTATTTACACTATTTTCACTTTATTATTAATTAATAAAAATATTAATCTTGGCTAAATTTGGGGCAGGATTTATAGTGTCACTATGATTAGAAAATATATCTACTCTAAAATATTTGATAAAATACAGCTTCTACTTTTTGTTGCAGTCCAATGAAAGTATGGTGGCTTCATTGTACAGAATCAGCCTTCCTTCTAACCCTTGACTTTGCTGTAGATATGATGGCTATTTAAACCTTCACTTAAATTTAGCCTTCCCTAAAGAGGGATTATAATTTGAAAGAAAAAGAGGGCTTCCAAGCTTGAAGGGAAAACACACTGTAGCTGAGAATTATTCAGGGAAAAAGCCTAAATTTATGATTTTCCGTAGGTGGCACCATAAGGGCATTTGGAGGGTAGTTAGAAATCAGTTAGTAGAGCCATGAACTTTCTGTGTCATGAGGTATCAGAGGGAATTAGCTGAAGTTAGGTGCCCTGCCCAAGGTCATTCAAGGACAGCATGAACAAAGAGGGCTTAGAATTCACCCTCACACTGCCTAGAATTCCTGTGCGTGACTGGACTTTGCTACGTGATGTTACTTGAGGGCAACGTTAATTATTGTGGCAACAATATCTCCAGAGGACAAGGGGAGGGACAATGGTGTCATTGACTTGTAGAGAGGCTCAACAGCAAGAGGTCTCTGAGATCATCCCGGCCAACATTCTGTTCTTACTGGGGATGAAACTGACATCCAGAATGGCATAGTCAGGGTCAACTGGCCAGAAAGGGGAAGGAGGAGCTTGAGAAAAGCATTGACCCTTGACATTCTCTCCCTCTTATTCTCATTTCTACTGAGGGTTTTTTTTTTTAACCCTTTGGAGAAACCGTGGACTGTATTCCTCATATTTCTTCACCAGATTTACTTAAATTTCATTTATTTTATCATCTAATTACAGCAGACTTCCCAGGTATCTCTTGAATTCTCAGATGTGCTAGGCCAGTGTTAACGTTTATGGCTGGTTTACCAAGCTGTTTTGGGAAGAACATCATAACGTACCTGTCTCTTCTGTAGCTCCGTAAGCTGGTAATTCTTCATTTCCAAACAGCATAAGTGGAAACCAGAGAGCTATTTCTCATGGCTAAACAATCATTATAACACATTAGTCATGTTAAGGGTTGGTCTTAGCATAACACACTGGACTTGTTCTTATCTTTTAAAAAAAATAAACTGAGGGATACAGGGGTGCTTTATAAATCTCTTGCCTTGTGGACAAGAGGAATGAAGTTTGATCCAGAATCCACATTAAAGTTTCAAGTGTGGTGGTGGACATTTATGGTTCCAGTGCTAGAAAAGAGGAAGCAGGAGAACCATTTTTATCCCATTGGTCAGCCATGAAAGACTATTGGTAAGTTCCCAATCAATGGCACAGTGCCTCAAAGGGAGTGGGTGGCACTCTGGAAGATGGCACTCAAGGCTCTCCTCCATCATCTAATGAAAAAACATGATTATATAGACACACACACACACACAAATACACAAATGAGAGAGAGAGAGATGAGACAGAGAGATGGAGAGAGCTGAGAAAGTCAGAGCTAATGATTGCCACCTTACAGAAGAGGAAATCATGTCATAGCTTATATAACTATACAGCTGGAATCAGAAGCAAGTCCGACGGAACGAAGCTCTTGACAGATTTCCAAACAAGACAGAATGGGAATTCTGATGTGTTTAGAAGCTCAGAGAAATAATTTAGCCACTGACCACAGAGACTACTGAGGACAGAGTGAACTGGGACTATTAAAGATACAGTGACCTCGGTCATTAACAGAAGTACCGAATTCTAGGAAAAGCAATCACTGGAGTCTAAGAGGGTTGCCTATTTCCCAATGTGTTTTGGATCTGAACCTTCTAAAAACCTACCAAAAGTATGTCTGGTTTGGAAAGAGCCTTGGCCCCATCTGACAACCAATAGGAGGTGCCAATTAGGAGTTGAGGTTTTCAGATGGACACATTATTTGCAAGGGGAACTGTGCTCTTGAATCCTGTGTCATGGGATAGAAATTGCCTCACTCAGCTTTGACAGATGCATTGGAGCAAGGGTTTAGACTTCGTCTGTCAAGTCTGAGGACAGTAGCATGACCTTGGATCGTTGTCTTTCACCCCTAACTTCTCTGCTCTGAAATGGGATAAGAATGATAGCCGAGTTCCTAGCTTTGCTGTGAGGGTTCAGTGGAGGATGGCTGTACCCCTCATATTTCTGGGGTACCCCTCACAGCGCTGGGCAGTCAGCCAATCAATGTTCACTGCAATATACACCAACAGTTGTCAGTGCGATATATGAGCAATTGGAAGAACGTTCAAAAAGGGGGGGGGGTGCTCTACTTTTTCACTGCCTTTATAGATTTGCATTACTGCCATATTCAATAGGTCACACACACTTTTTTTCTTTAGACTTTGATGTCCCTATAGAATGTCAACCCAAGAGTGCTTCAACATACACCATTATGCCACATGGCAACAGGAAGACTCACAAATGACATGTCTGGTCCTCATCCTAAGCTATATTTTGAGACAATGGGTTGCCTCTGAGCCAGGTTTGAAACCGAATGACCATCTTTCTCAAAAACACTAAAGGTTAGTTGCCTCATTTATACCTGTGGGATTTAATTTATGGACATGACTAAGTGACATGAAGAAGCTAATGCTACTGGGAAAAGAATTTATCACTTATTTTTTCTAAGAAGAGGATGAATGTCCATCATTCTGGGCTACAGGAAAATCACTGGGTTTGGTCAGGAGCCAGAAAGGAATGAGGGGAAAATCATAAACTATAGGCTTGTTTTTACAGAAAAGGCAAGCAGGGCAGTGAGCAGTTCAGCATTGGCAGGCTTGATGTTCCAGGGGGGCTTCAGGAGCCTGAGCATGCCTGCCCCTCACTTGGCCCTGGGGTGATATAGGGCATAGGTAATATTGGCTTAGTATCTGCGGGTGAGATGAAAAGTGTGTAGTGATGGGGGCTTGGGATTGGCTGGTTTCTATGAATAACACATTTATAAAAATAATTATAAAACACACTATAAAAAATAATTCAGTAGTTCTGGAAAGAGTGGTCTTTCTCCATGTTTAGAAGACTTCCTAGTGTGTTAGAACAGCGCAGAACACAATAAGCAAACATTTACAGTTAATATTCTCTACCTTCATTGCATACCTCTACCCTCATTCTTTGGTGCCTGCCGTCCGTCCTCCAGGTTCTCTGGAAATGCATGACGTCATAGGTGTCAAGGTTAAATGCACAGGACGAGCCCCTTGGGGTAAGAAGAGAACAAAAATAAAAATAAGTCATCCAAAACTATGGCAACTCACGGCTCCGTGACCAGAACCTTCATTCACTTCAGTTCTGCAACTGTCAATGCCTTGAAAGTGTTCAGACTGAGATTCTAGGTAGAAGTCTGGATTCTAACTGTGGGTTTCACCACGTCAAAGCAAACAGCACCCAGCTCCCGCCCACACAAGGGCATGCATGTGAATTATTCACCACATCTGATTCTCTTTTATGGGCAGCTATTTTTGTAGGCAGTGTCAAAGACTTAAATGGTTGAGGTGATTTGCATAGCACAGCATTTTTACAGCTACTTTAGGGAATTTTATGTTTACTGGCGCACAGACACTTGAAGCAAGAACAGATTGTAGAGGTATTGTTTGTGCGGATCTGCATTGCAGGTAGATAAGTGGAAAGTTCAGGCCATGCTCCTTATTGTGGTGTATTGTTAATGGGCAACTCTGATAAGTTACTGGGCTTTAGTTACAGTAAAGAAAATCTCAAGACCACAGTGTTGGAAGAACACCATATTCTTTGTCAATCATCCACATGCTTTGATCTCAGATATTTGATCTCTCTCAGTACTTACTGAGTTCTACTAGATTGTAAGCTCCTCCCAGTTCTACTTTTAATTTCCCCATTTCAGTATAGTGTGTGAGTGAGTGAGTGTGTGTGTGTATGAATATGTATATGTGTGTGAGTGTGTGAGTATGAGTGTGTGAGTGTGTGTGTATGAATGTGTATATGTGTGTGAGTGTGTATGTGTATGAATGTGTATATGTACATGTGTGTGTGTATGAATGTGTATATGTGTGTGAGTGTGTATGTGTATGAATATGTATATGTACATGTGTGTGTATGAATGTGTATATGTGTGTGAGTGTGTGAGTGTGTGTGTATGAATGTGTATATGTGTGTGAGTATGTATGTGTATGAATGTGTATATGTATATGTGTGTGTGTATGAATGTGTATATGTGTGTGAGTGTGTATGTGTATGAATGTGTATATGTATATGTGTGTGTATGAATGTGTATATGTGTGTGAGTGTGTGAGTGTGTGAGTGTGTGTGTATGAATGTGTATATGTGTGTGAGTGTGTATGTGTATGAATGTGTATATGTATATGTGTGTGTGTATGAATGTGTATATGTGTGTGAGTGTGTGAGTGTGCGCGTTCGCGCGCGCGCACGTTCCTTAGGAGCTGTCTTTTTTTCTTTTTTAAGACAGGGTCATGTTCCAGCTTCTCCTTCTTTGTATCATTCTTGTGGATGACGTGTAAGCTCTCAGCTAGTTCTCCAGGACCTGCCTGCAGCCTTGCTTCCCATCATGATGGTCAGACACTCACTCTCTAAACTCTACAAAAGCTCCAAATTCAATGCTTTTTGACATATAAGTTGTCTTGGTCATAGTGCCTTGTTTATGGCAATAGAAAAGTAACTAGTTGTTGGGGTACACTGTATGAATTTGTGTTTCTGTCCTTCCTCACCTACCTAAGGCATTCTCTGATTAGCTTTAATAAACATCTGATGGCCAGTTGGTTGGACAGGAAGCAGAAGGTGGGACTTCCTGGGAAAGAGAAAGGAACTCTGAGAAGAAAGAGAGGAAGGGCCTTTCACCAGGAGACACGAGAGGAGACAGAACAGAGGTTACTACAGACATGGACCGCATAGCTAGCCACATGGCTGGATGGGCTAGGTGGACAGATTAACTTAGATGAACTAGTTGAGAGTCTACCCAGATAAGGCCCAAGCTTTAAACTATTAAAAGGTCTCTGTGTGGTTGATTGGGGGAACTAGCTAGTTAAGAAATAAGAGCCACTGTATTAATTTCTAGCAGTAATTAATAATATAGATATTAATAATCATTTTTTACAACTAATGATATTTGTGGAGGCCTGCCCTTTTCTGAAGAGAAATGGAGGAGAAGTGGAGGGGGTTGGGGAAAGAGGAGAGAGAAAGGGGAAGGACTAGGAGGAGAGGAGGGAGGGGAAACTGCAGTCAGGATGTAGTTAATTAATTAATTAAAAGAAAAGTAAGACACCCACTAAGATAGATTGCTTACATGCAATGCTTGTCAACCCCGAAACCACTGTATAAGTCTACCCACCAGCAAACAGTTGTACAATCCACCATATTTAGAAAGTACTACCTTTCTTGTTACACATCCACACACTCATATCCATGTGTCACTCCTATCACTCACTCAGATCTATACGTCACAGATACTGTCTGGGGTTGGAAACAGCTCATTGTTGTTCCCCTTATCTGATTTAGATGTTACTTTCCAGTGCTTGCTTTTGCAGCCCGTGAATGGCTTTTTAACTTGGAGTTGGGTGAAATCTGTGGACATTGGATCTCTTGTCCTGCCTAGGGTATCTTCCATCAAAACATTCAGAGAGCCACGGCCTGGGATCGGTTTCCCATGTCTCGGCTGGCATGTTACTGCTAACCTTCAAATGTCCTTTGTGAATGATTTCCGTTTCTATGTAAACTCAGGAAGACTCACAGCTATTACTAGAATAATGCCATTCTTACTTTCCCCACATACTACCTGCAAATGCAGATACCCCATCCGACTCTTCAGTGTAGCTCACACTTACTGTCTCCTGCATGCTTACCCCGAATCAGGTATCCAGGTTAAAGTCCCTGTCTGAGGTACATAAGGGGCAGATGGGGGGTTCGGGACACAAACCTGAATCTTTCATCTTCATGTTCAGTATTCTGTCCCATTTCTATATTTTTATTAGATAGGCAGAATTGAATGATTAATTAATTGCTTTATTTACTTTGAAATATTGCCTTGAATAGTCATCCGTATCAAAGTGTGTTTTCCTTAAACATAATTATTTCTATGGCCTTTTCTTTCTAGCCCACTGGCCCCATACATTATGAGAAAGGAGACTCAGTATATAGCCCCCCCCCCCAGTAATGCACCACCAACTCAAGAGATTCCTCCTTCCATAAACTGGAGCAAGTTAACCATACAAGGAATAAACCAAAAAACCATGACAAGAGTCAATAGTGACAACACTTGCCTACCAGAGCAATGTCTGCCCTCTTACCCCCCAGGTAGAACACTTCAGATTGCCTGGAGATGTTTTCTTAGCCATTGGGCATAATGATACTGTGAAGGATTTATCGTTTTTGTTTAAGACAGTGTCTCGCTGTTTCAGAGGTGTGTTGTCTAGTCTGGCCTTGAACCCAGGCTAGCCTTGAACTTCTGATCCTTCTGGCTCAACCTCCCAAGTACTGTTATACAGCTCTAAAGCCAAGCTCTAATCAGTTCTGATGGAGAATACCGTGCTGGGCCTTTTCTGGTAACTCCATGGGAAAGAGAGTCTGTCTCCTGCCTGGCACTTGCTGATGGAGTGACAGGTTAACATGAATGGAGGGATACCACCAATTTTTTTTTTTCATAATATGGAAACCACAGTCAGAGTCCGAGCTGATCACCTTCTCCTTAAAAGGGTCTCAGTTTCTCTAAGAACAGAAGAGCTGGAGTTGTCTACACCTGAAGCCAAGATGCTCCTATCAACACTTTTTAGTTATAAAACCCAAGAATGCAGGTCAGAATTCAATTATTTCTTCTAAACTTAAAAATAAGATGTTTTAGAGACTGGAGAGATGTCTCAGGGGTTAAGAATGCTTGCTATCCTTCTAGAAGACCCAAGTTCGGCTCCCAACACCCATGTCAGGCAGCTCACAATGTTGGTAATCCCAGCTTCAGGGGACCTAACACCCTCTTCTGGCCTCCTCAGGTCCTGCCCCTGCCCTCATGACATATAGTTACACAATACACACAGAGAGACACACACACAATAGATGTAAAAATGTTTTGGGTTACCAATCTAGCACTAAGAGTATCTTTCATCTGCTTCCTTGTTGGTGTTTTTCAGTTGGCTACAATAGCAAAGAAAAGTGAAGGGGGTGGGGTTTATCTCCAAGTTGCCAAGAGAAAGACTTGTAATGGGTAGATGAAAGACTGTGTAAATAGTGCCCAGAATTCCATGGTGATGTTAACAGCCTGATATTGAAATTGGCAAAGAACTCAAACCCACATATCTGCAAAGAAAATGTGCAGAAGACCAAAAATCACTCAAACTGTGCTTGGCAGAACTAAACATTAAGGAAAAACAAATCAAAACCACAACAAAATACCAATTTTCTCTCTCTCTTATCTTTCTCTCTCTGTGTCTCTCTCTTTGTCTCTGTCTCTCTCTTTCACACATACACTTTCTCTCTTTTACACACACACACACACACACACACACACACACACACACACACACACACATCAATGACTCTAAAAGCAAACAGCAACAACAACAAAACCCCAGAAAGTCAGTAAAGGTGATGATTTGGAGCCGTCTGAACCCATTCACAGTGCTGATAGGAATGTAAAGTGTAGTCACATTATAATGGTTTCCCAAAATAAATAATGGTAATTACTACAAAACTCGGTGGTTTCACTTCTGGGTCTATGTCCCCAAGAATTGAAAGCTGAGACTTAAATGAGTATTTGCACACCTGTGTTTAGATCAGCACTATTCATAACAGACTTTGAGAGACATAACTGACTCTTGAATAGATAAACAGTGTGGGTGTGTGCACGCAATAGAATGCATTCAAACTTTGGAAGAAAAGAAACCGACACAGGCTGCAATGTGAATGGTCCTTGGGAACACTCTGCTAAGTGAAACAAGCCAGCCACAAAGACAAGTCCTGTGTAATCTCTCCTCTATGAGGTGCCTGGAATAGCCAACTCCATACAGAAAGAACTCAGAAGGGTGGTGTGAGGGCTGGTGGAAGGAAATCATGGAGAGCTATGGTTTACTGTTTCTGTGGAGGATGGCAGAGTTTAAGGAGCTTGATACTGGTGATGCTTGCACAAGAGTGAGCCTGCACTGGGCTTGCCACCGCATTGTAAACTTCAGAATAGTTTAGATGGCTTGGCATGGTGCTGTGCCTTTTGTAGCTTCAGCATTTGGGAAATAGAGACAGCAGAATTTGGAGTTTAAAGTCATCCTCTGCTACATAGTGAGTTTGAGGCAAGCCTGGGCTACCAATGTATTTCAAAACAACAGTGGAGTTAAATTAGACATTTTGGTTTTATTTTTTCATTTTAAAAATAAAATACTTAATAATTTTAACAAGATAAAATATATAATAATAGTTATTATTATTATTAATTATTATTCCTTCTATCTTCCAGAACGTATGGTACTTCTTTGAACAAACAAAAGAAGCCCCTCGACTTAATCAGATGATAGAAGACTAGAAAATGGAAGTGGGAAGGGCAATAGGTTACAATAATTTAGACTCATTGATGAAGCTAGGACTCTTAACTTCAACTCAACAAAAAATACTGGATCATTTGCAAGTGTGGCGTCTGACAGCTTGTCACATCTTGGTGAAGGAGGAGTGGTGGACACTGTGCACCAATGGCCCCCTTCCCTCCAGTTGGCATCTTCATTAGTTGTAGCAGAAAACAAAGTCTGCTGTCCTCTTTACACAGCCATAGTTTGTTAGTATTACTTGATTTAGTTGTAAACATTGTTCATTGCCTTTGGATGTTCCTAAAATAATCCAGTAGACATCATGATCAGTGGTTCTATGCCTCTATTCACATTATCTGTTTGTTCTTTCACACAGATCATCTTCAACCCTTGTGTATATTCTTCTGCTTGGGGTACATGTGACCTGAGACAGCATTCCCTGGGCTCCATCAGTCACCAGCTTCTTGTTGGGAGGAGCCACTTAGTAGTAGCAACAAGAAATCAACAAACTCAAGAAGGATAGTCTAGAGATTCTTGCTGCTTCACCTCACCATGGTTTGGGCATGATTGTATTCTCCTTCATCATGCAAGCTGAGGGTGGCTTGGCTCCCTAGACTCACAGCATCCTGGAAATGCTGCTTCTCCCAACTTACTCATTCAAGACTGTGGGAAGTAACGGCTCTGCGTCGTTGGGAGTCCCTGGACCTTCTTGAGCTCTTGTTGGCTTCCTTAATCAGCTAAATAGTTGCATGATCTCTTGGTCTATTGTTTAAACCTATCGCTCATTTATTCCAAGACTGACTTTTCTGGTGACTCACGTGTCACCAAGATAAAGACTGTCCTGACAATCTGACTCCACTAATGAATAAGGTCCTGCTCATAGAGAAGAGACCGAATGCCCAAGCTGTTGTTGATGTTTCAATATCCACATCTCCTAAATGCACTGCTTAACTCTTATCCAGCACGGTGCCTGGGCCAAAGTGAGCCCCTGGTAACAGTTACTATTGCTGTTTCGCCATCTTAGTAGCCAGAGAACACCTAAAATAATCCAGTCGATGTCATGATCGGTGGTCCTATGCCTCTAATCACATTATCTGTTTGTTCTTCCACACAGATCATCTTCAGCCCTTGTGTATATTCTTCTGCTTGGGGCAAATGTGACTCGGGACAGCATCCTCAAGGCTCCATCAGCCTCCAGCTTCTTGTTTAAAAGTCAATGATCCACCCATTTATTTGCTGCTATTTTATTATATTTGCTACTGAAGCCATTCACTGGGCCACCTAGCGACTGGATCTCATTTAATCATACTCCAGAAAGTGCTATGAGGAAAGGATTACAAAATCACTGTCTCTGTCGTTCAGACAGGGTACCGACGCTCTGAGGAGACTGATGTTCTCCCGCCCCACCCCGCCCCCTTCCCCCCTCCAGGATTACACAGTGATTGTTTTGGACTGAGACTGCAGGCAAGTAACCCAGAGCCGGACAGGACAAGCAGATATGTTCCTTCTGTTCTTGAAGCTGGAAACAATCGTTAAGTAAATGATGAAAGATACAGTGTGTTTTACAGGCAAACCTAATCAGACCCAGAGGAAATGACCAAGGGAATGAATGAGCCAGATGCAGAGATTTGGGCCAAGACCCTCACCAGTAGACTTGGGAACAAGTTAAGGCAGAGCCAAGTCACATTTTGGATTTAACTCTGAAGTGTCTACCATGTTGTTCTCGTGAACTCTACCCTAAGCAAGTGTTTTCCTTGACTACTGAAATACCGATTTTATTCTTCCCTGGTTGATGGCTGTTACTGGTAGAAATCATCCTTAGTTGTTGTTTCTAAGTCAACTTTCACAGTGCCTTGTAAGCTCACGGGACCATTTTTCCCAGTTCTGTAAGTGATACCCAGTCATTTTGTTGGGAGGGACATGTAATTACTTGAAGGGAGAATTTGGCTGAGGGGCTTATGGACAGCGCCAGCCCCTCCAAATGCACGTTTACATTTTGCAACCACTGTTTAAGAAGATTGCATGCCACATGAATTAGAGGTTATGGGATGAAGGCACCTATGTCTTTATTCATGCAGCCCTTATCTTCTCCAGGTATTGTTCATTTCAAATTCATACCAGGTTATCCTTTTTTTTTTCTTTCTGACATCCACTTTTGCAGATTTCAAAAGAATATCTACAGTTGGAGAGACACTTTGTTTGCCTAAAGATATGGGTCTTTTCTCAATTTGTTTGTAAGGAGGAGAGTTGTCTAATGGGAGTCCCTAGGGGTAGTTGGGAATTGGAAGTACTGTGTGTGATTACTGGATGGTTCTGCTGGGGTTTGTTGTATCCTGACCTCTGGATCCATTCTGTCCTATTTTCTTTTTCTTTTCTTTTCTTTCTTTTTTTTTTTAAAGATTTATTTGTTATATGTAAGTACACTGTAGCTGTCTTCAGACACTCCAGAAGAGGGCGTCAGATCTTGTTATGGACGGTTGTGAGCCACCATGTGGTCGCTGAGATTTGAACTCAGGACCTCCGGAAGAGCAGTTGGTGCTCTTAACCACTGAGCCATCTCTCCAGCCCTCTGGCCTATTTTCTTAGCACCATGTCAGGAAGGAAAAGAAATATTGTCCCCTGCTGAGGCTGCAGTTTGGGGGGGGGGGTGTCTGTGAATCATCGGTGTCCCTAAGCATTGTACAGGAAGAATAGACATGTGCATTCCATTCGGTACATGCTTCAAGACTGGAAACCAGAGGTACCAGGCTGAGAGGTATCAAAACCAGAGCCTTTCAAAGACCCTTCCAGCAATGCTCTTAAGTTCAATTCCTCCCCACCCCTTACTTTTCCTTTCCCCCCACCCCCTCTGTTTACTGCTGTCAGATTGGGTTATAAGAAAAGATAAACTAAAGTCATTTAGAAACTGAAATTCTAGATACAGTCCAATCTTGACTTTGGTGTTGGAACCCTAGTTCCTCCTTGCCTTAACTAGGTAGGTCATTGTTGGCAATCTGCCAGAAGCCTGATAAAGCTTGGGACTGAGAGATGAAGGGAACATTTGTAGCCTCTGCTTGCATGAGTTGACCTTTCCATAGGAAAATGAGTGATGACCACAAAGATAGAGAACCCAGCCTTGTGAGATGAAGTCTGGAGCATTTGTCTAGGTGTCTGTGCATGTGGGGGCTATGAAATTGGCCTAGGATTATACCTGCTTTACCTCCCAGACACTACAGAATCCTTTAAAATGCAGCCTAGGCAAAGGATGACTTTGTAAAAGAACAAAGGTGGGGACCTGCACTACCTGATTTTCAGGCTCGCTATAAAAGCTATAATCACTTGCCAATGTGGTAGTCATAAAGATAGACATGCAGTTCAGTGTGACAGAGCTGAGAGTTCAGAAAGAGACATTTCTGTGGCCAGGTGAGTTCTGATGAGCCATGGGGGTCAAAAGTAGAATGGAACTGGTATGGAACTGGTGCCTTGACTTTTCCTCACAATGCATTGAAAATTCAGTTGAAAATAGATCATAGGACAAAAGCTAGAAGCTAATATCATAAAGATTCTAAGTGACATGCGAGAATAATCCTTGTGCTGTTGAGTTGTGCTAAGTTTCTTATTTAGAACATGGAAACATGAGACTTAAAAAAAATACTTGTTCTAAAACTTTATGAAGTCAGATGTGATGGTGCACACATGTCATTTTAGCACTTAGGAGGCAGATGCAGGAAGATCACTAGAAATTTGAGGCCTGCCTGTTCTACATAGTAAATCCTAGTCTATCCTGGCCTTACAGAATGTGATCCTTTCTCAAAAACAAAACAAAACAAACAAACAAACAACAAAAAAACGGTCAAGCAAAACAAAACAACGAAGAAAAAATAGACTTCATAAAGTTTAGAATCATTAGCTTGTCAAAGCATAATTGACAAAATTAAAAAGTAAGCCATTAACTGAGAAAATAAAATCCTTGTGAGGTCTATCATTGACAAAGGACTCAGAGCTGGATAACATGCATACACCTTTCAACACAATAAAAAGATAACAATCCAATACTATTAGAAAGGGAGGAAAATATTTTTATACACACTTCCCCAAGGAAAATATATGGGCAAACAGCACATGAACAGATGCTTAGCGTGATGGGAAGTTCAACTTAACACCACAGAGATGCTATAATACCCACACTAGCATGGCTAAAGTTAAAAAGCCTGAGGATGATGAAGGCTGATGAGACCATGGTAATCTGGAAATCTCATTTATTGCCAGTGGGAATGCAAAAAGAACACAGCCACTTCAGATAGACTTATCGTGTGACCCAGTCATTCTACTAGTAGTTATTACCCAGTAGAAACAAACACTTGTCCACAAAAGACATATATGTATTTATAGTGCCATTATACTGTTGAGACTGCTGGGCAGCAAGCAGTCCAGTTTCCTGACAACAGATGTCTAGATAAAAAGAGACTGATGAGGAGCAATGGAATGTTTACAACTAAAAGGAGCTGAGTACTGACTGACCTATGACCCCGAGGAGTCTTCAAACAGCAGAGTAAGCAAAAGGTTGTCAA
Organism: Mus caroli; assembly: GCF_978045245.1. NCBI lineage: Eukaryota > Metazoa > Chordata > Mammalia > Rodentia > Muridae > Mus > Mus caroli. The sequence continues at coordinate 95,345,209 of NW_028227264.1, forward strand.
AAAAAGTATCTTGTATTGCATTATATTCCTCCATTAACATGAAATTTTTATATGCAGAATACAATACACATATATGCATATATGTCTACACACACATTAAACAAAGCCACAGGGAGTACACTCTGACAGTTTTGGGAGCTGTGGTTAAGAATAGTAACTGTGATGGTGTGTATATGCTCTGCCTAGGGAGGGGCACTATTAGAAGGTGTAGCCCTGTTGGAGTAGGTGTGTCACCATGGGTGTGGGCTTTAAGACCCTCAGCATAGCTGCCTAGAAGTCAGTATTCTGCTAGCAGCCTTCAGATGAAGATGTAGAACTCTCAGCTCTGCCTGCACTATGCCCGTCTGGATGCCACCATGTTCCCGCCTTGATGATACTGAACTGAACCTCTGAACCTGTAAGCCAGCCCCAATTAAATGTGGTCCTTTATAAGACTTGCCTTGGTCATGGTGTCTGTTCACAGCAGTAAAACCCTAACTAAGACAATAACCAGCTGAAAAAGAGCTCAAGGAAAATTGAGGGTGGGGGTAGGGTGACGGAAATATTCCAAAACATGTTTGTGACTGTTCACACTTCTAAAGGTGGATTTTATTGTGAATAAGTTATACTTTAATATAGCTTTCAAAAACATTATTTAGTACTGAGCAGTTGTTGTCTAGACTACAGGGGGCCTGGTTTCAACGTCTAGCACTGAAAAAAAAAGTATAAGCCAAAATAATATGTGCAAAGCCAGTGTCGGCAGCTAGGAAGAAGTTTGCAGACAAAAAGGGGGTGGGAGTGGGGGTGGGGGAGTTCTGAGGTTTTTCCAGGAGAAACTTTCACTCACAGCTACACCCCAGAAATCTGCCCACAGCTTCGGACGCCACATCTGACAGGACATCTGAAGTACTGAGCATCAGGAATACCTCTCTTATCATCCACGCAGAAACTTCTGTCAGAAGCCATCAGAGGTGGTGAGCTGTGGACTCCTGCTTTATCTGGAGAGATAAACTCTGAGGGGGATTCTCCTCAGCTGTTCCCTGGAGCCCTTGGGTGAGAGGGGAAAGACCTGTGTGGTGGCCCACCTCTTGCTGCGTTTGGCTACGTGTTAGGTTGTATGTTCTCTTAACTCTGAAGTCTCTAGTCCGTTACAATGCTTCTTCCTAGGGTATTGAGTTTCCTCTGAGGGTGCTGTCTCTGAAAGCTACAGCGAAGACATTTGATGTTCTGGGGAAGCTGGAGCCTCTAAGACAGTGGTTCTTCACCCCTTGGGGTCACCCACCCTAAGATTGTCTGCATATCGGGTATTTACATTATGATCCATAACAACTGTAAAATTACAGTCATGAAGTAGCAGTAAAAATAACTTTATGGCTGGGGGTCACCACAGCATTAAAGGGTTGCAGCGATAGGAAGATTGGGAACCACAGCTCTAAGGCAACCCAAGCAGTAGAAAGCCAAGGTTCATTTCTGTTAGAAAATCCGAGCTCATCTTCCCTCTCCAATCCCACACTCGCACATTTTTTATCAGCTTTTACCTAGCTGTGGTCTCTCCCAGGAGCCATCAAAGACAAATACAACTTTTTCCCTTAAATTCTCTCTGAGCATCTTTTTTTAAAGATTTATTTTATTATTTTACATAAGTACACTGTAGTTGTCTTCAGACGCACCAGAAGAGGACATCAGATCTCATTATGGGTGGTTGTGAGCCATCATGTGGTTGCTGGAATTTGAACTCAGGACCTTTGGAAGATCAATCAGTGCTCTTACCCGCTGAGCCATCTCTCCAGCCCCCTATCTGAGCATCTTATATTCTCCCTGTCTGAGCATTTTACACTCTACCTGTCTGAGCATCTTACAACCTCACTGAGGTTTTCTTTCCATATCGTTAGAATCATGTGATGGATCAACAAAATCTGAATGCTACAATCTAGGGCCGTGTTTTCCAAGATGTCTTCCTCAAGATGAAGGGGAGTTGGTGCTTAGTAGGAAATGGGTATCCTGGCCAAATGCATTTAGCAAAAGCCACGTCACCAGGGTTCTATACACTATGTATTCTGAGCAGGCTTGGCACACTCACCCTGAGAGCGAGCACAGATGCTGTGAGGTGGGGATTGGTAGAATGTGGAGAGGCAGTTATTTGATTTTCTTTCAGATTATAGAAGGACAATAAGAATATATCAAATAGAAATATCCCACCCATTGACATTTTATTTTTCTGGACAGGGTCTCGCTTTAGCCCAGGCTGACCAGGAGCTCCTGGCCATCCTCCTGATTCTGTCTCTTGAGTACTGGGATTATAAGTGTGAGTCATCACGCTGGGCTTGGCATGAACTTAGGTACATATGTAAATTTAAAGGTTCCTGCAGCTATCGTCAGAAAGGTAAAAACAAGCAAACAAACAAAAAACCAAAACAAAACAACCAACCAACCAATAAACCAAATCAAGCAGGTGAACTATTTATAAACAGGCTTCTGTTTTGTTTTCTGACTTAAGTCAGGCTCTCATTTTGTAGCCCAGGTTGGCCTCAAACTAGCAATAGCAATGTAGTTCAGGTTGGCCTGGAGATCCTCCTGCCTCTGTTCCAGAATGCTGCTGTTATGCTAAGTATGAGTTACAATGGCTGACTTGAGCATTCTTGTTTTTAAAGCAGTTGTAGGTTTTTGTAGCCAAACTGAACAAAAGTACTGGAGTTTACACATAGCCTCTGCCTCAAATCTGCCTTGCCTCTGCTCCTATCCCTTTTCTGATGATCTATTTTTATTTAGCTCAGTAGGTAAAAAGACCATTATTTAAACATCAATCGATGTAACATGATTGAAGGGATGTGCTGCATGTCTGTTTTGCCTTTTCTGTATACTGTTTTGGTCTCTTCATTTGAAAATGTAGCCCGAGCCCCACTGCAAATGCTTGCCAGTCACATGTGGCCACTGGCTCCTGTGTGACTGCAGGTGTAGAGGGCTAGAGTCTGGGAAACCCCGTTCCAGGAACAGGGTTGGGGAATGCTGGCTAAGTTTCATCCTGCAGTCACACAAATGTATTTCAGGACCCTGAAATTCTGCAGTGATTTTCTGTGAAATACAAGCAATGCTATACATAACGCGCAAATTTCATGACTCCAGTGGGGTAATTCATCCCACTACACCATGATTCTAGCACAAATCGTTTCCTTCATAGGAGGGAGAATTCCAGCTTCCTTCCTGTGCCCTTTGGGAGTACAGCTTTGGATTCCTTGTCAACTGGGTTAGAATGGGGCTTTGTCTAGGGACCCAGAAGACTGAGTTAGCCTGAATGCCTCAGCTTGCCATTCTACTTGGAGCTTTTTAGAATCATGTGCTGTGATCCTTAAGATTTGCAGGACTTCTCCAGACTAGCTTTTCTTGTTCACATCCAAGGCAGAGTGCATGAGGATTCCTGACCATAGACTGTTGTGATGGATGATGGTCTTCAGACCTGAGGGTAAAAAGGGAAAAGAAAAAACAAACAAACAAACAAACAAAACACGGAGTCTTGAAGATCCCAGATGTCTTAGTTATTGTTCTATTGTTGTAAAGAGAAAATATGATAAAGGCATCTCTTATAAAAGAAAAACACTTAACAGGGTAAAATGTTCTTGATTTAAGAAGGTAGTAAGAGTCCATGGCCATCACAGTGGGAAGTACACAGGTGTGGTGTTGGAGTACTAGTTGAGTGCTTTACATCCTGATCCATAGAAAACTGGCAGACACACACACACACACACACACACACACACACACACAGAGAGAGAGAGAGAGAGAGAGAGAGAGAGAGAGAGAGAGAGAGAGAGAGCCTGGTGTGGCCTTAGGCCATCCCTAGTGACACACCTCCTCCAACATGGCCAAACCTCCTGATCTTTCCATCAACTGGAGTCAAACATTCAAATATGTTCCTATGGGAACTGTTCCTATCTGTTCCAAACTACCACACCATGTATTCACAAATAAATGCTTACTGATCACCTACCAAGTGACAGTCCCTGTTACTGGTGCTGGGACACATCAACAGACAAAGTTCTATGGGTGCTGAAAGATAGATTCTAATGACAAAAGACAGATGAATTGCATATAAGTACTCATGGGAATAAAATGGTTGAGAGATGGCACCTCAAAATAAGACAATAAAGGTTATGGGTAGATTGGAGAGAAATAGATTAATTTATTCTTTAGTTAAGGCTGTAATTGAAGGAAAGAGGAAACCAACTCAAGGAGAACAGTCCTCTTAGCCTCTGTCCATTATCCATCGATATAAAATGGTACCTTTAATTAAATGATGCATCCTCCCATATGCTTTGAGTCGTGTTTAGGCTACATATAATTGCCAAACCGAATATAAATGTTGCATAAGCAGTTGTTAAGCTCATTGTTTGGGGAAAAATGACATATCAGTACAGATTATATGTAATAAATATTATATATCGATATATAGAAAGAGGAGCAGGGAGCCTTACTGTGTGACTTTGGCTGGGCTTGGAACCAGAGAGATCTACTTGTTTCTGTTTACTGAGTGCTGGGATTAAAAGCATGCATCACCAATCTCAGCTCAGACTATGCATATATAATATTATATATAATAAATATATATAACATATATTTTATAGTGCTGGGTGCAGAACTTATAGAGAGTTAATGGCACACATTTATAAGTACATATAAATACACATAATGCTATTTTCTTGTTTATTGTCACATGCTTTCATACCTTCAGTACTTTTGTGAACATGTGGTCTTTCTATGTAGATAATGAAACTATTGAATGACAACCAAGGTGTGTGTTGCTCACACAGCTCTCTACTGAGTACACGGCATGGGCTCAACCGTTTCAGGAGAAAGAGAGGCTTTGTCTCCGACTGTTCATCTTACAAGAGGTATCAGGAGCAAAACGCGTCAGAATGAGCTGGCTACTCACCCAAAGCAGCCCTCACTTAAGTCTTTCTCACTCTGCTCCAGTTCCTATCCTGGCCAGCAAGTCGTCACTGTGTTGCTCATAGCCTGGCTTATTGTCAGATACAACACAAGCCTGAGACAATGGGAAGCTAAATCAGTTGTTACACAGGGGGATTTGCCAAAATTTCTGGATTGTGTGGAGTTGGTGAAAGCAATACAGAAAAACCACTGGGATTATATGCCACGGACACCTGAGAACTGGATGATGGGAACAAAGACAAAGGTTTTAAAGGGAAGGGCTGGCTCAATATTAAGGGAACAGGAAAGTTGCTTAGAAACCCGACATTGCAGAATAGCTTTTTAGTGCATGTCCTATTAAAAAATCGAGCCAAGTGTGAAGTGAAGAATGTTGTATAAGCCCCATGGTGGCACATGCCAATAACCCCAAAATTCGGGCATCTGAGATAATGAGATGTCAACGTTAGCCTGGCTCTACAGTGCAAACTTGTCTCAGAACAAAACAATCCAGGGGCTGGGCTGGAGCTCAGTTGGTAAATTGCTTGCCTAGCAAGTATAGTGCTTTGAGTCTGATGTCCAGCACTGTGGAATTGACATGGTGATAGAAAGCATTAATCCCAACACAGAGTGGAGATGGGAGTCAGAAGTTCTGGGCCTCCCTTGGCTGCATAGCAAGTGTAAGATAAATCTGAGTTACATGAAATCCTGTAATTTTTTTTTTTAAAGAATGAGTGAATAAAAGAAGAAGGGGGAAGAGAGAGAAAGACAGAGAGAGAGAGAGAGAGAGAGAGAGAGAGAGAGAGAGAGAGAGAGAGAGAGAGAGAGAGAGAGAGAGAGAGAGAGAGAGAGAGAGAGATACAAGTTTCTCAAGGTCACAGAGCTGGTTTGAAAGACCACATCCCCACTACACAACACTGCCTCCTAGAGGAAATACACGTGTCAACTCTTAACAAGTTTGGAAAAAAGCTGTTGTAAAAACCCATTTTTTTGCAGCCCTCACAGAAATGAGTTTTTTCATTAAGCGTCTCATCTCAGAGAATTTTTGAGTGACAGATGAGTGTAGTATCTTACTGCCTTGCCACTGTATATCATACAGGCTAGAACTTTCAAAGTCTGAATATCCCAACTGCTGCTAGTTAGAGCCTGTTATCTTGTTTTCTTCCTGTCTCCAGGGCCTATTGGAGAAAATCAAGCACATCTGATAAACGTTCAGCCTCTAAATACCTTACCTTGTAGTTCAGCTGGGAGGCAGACGCTAAATAAAAAATAATAATAATAAGATGAAATAAAACCTTGCTGCTCACAATGATATGCTGCCTTTGTCTGCCTTTCAAGCAGAGGAAAGATAACAACCACGTATGGCTCTAGGCAAGAATGCTGATTTGCAGTCTCTTCAGGAAATTGTAGAGCTTCCGAAGAAGACAATATTCATAGTCAAAATAGATTAAGTTGAAGCCAAGGGCAGAGCTAATGATACTGTGTGTTTGGTTGGAAACAAGTAGCAGACGACTAAGCTATGATAGCAGACAGTCTGCCCTGTAATCCTCCTTTGTTTTTAGGTCCCTGTCACCCACGGGATGGAAAAAAAAAACATTTTCTATATGAGTACTTCACATTTTTGCAGATGGGTCAGAAAAAAAAATCATGCTCTATAAACAAATGGGAAGGGCAAGAGAGGCAAATGTATGTCTTAGGGAAAGACGCCTTCACGCCGATGTTTTCAAAAGATGTAAGAAAATCCTACAGCATTCTCTAGGCTTCCAGGGAGGTCACACAGCCTTACAGAAGGGACTAGAGAGAGTGGCTTCTCTAATAAAGATGGGGTATCAAGGGTAGTAGACTACCAGAAATTTGCTTTGTATTAAAATGAATTGTAGGCAAGGATTCATAGAAAGATGTATATATACACTTGTGTTTGTAGCAAACAAAACCACAATACATTTATAACCTGGGACCAAAAGCAGCCTTATAAAGGAAGGATTTTTTTTTATTATTCACTTATTTATTTTATTTATATGAGTACACTGTAGCTGTCTTCAGACACACCAGAAGAGGGCATCAGATCCCATTACAGATGGTTGTGAGCCACTATGTGGTTGCTGGGAATTGAACTCAGGACCTCTGGAAGAGTAGTCAGTGCTCTTAACTGAGCCTCTCTCCAGTCCCATGGAAAGGATTTCATTACTGAGATGCACACTTGAGTCTTCACACTGTGCTAAGCCAAATAAGTCAACCACAGAAGGAACGTGGTGTTGATGAGTTCCTACAAAGCCAGGAAATAAAGCAAGGATGTTTGATGAACACAGTGATTTTCTCCTTTTCTTAAATTTTTGTTTTGTTTTGTTTTGTTTTGTTTTGTTGCATTTTTAGACAGGGTCTTGCTATATATCTCTGGCTAAACTTCCATTTATGGCCATCTTCCTGTCTCAGTTTGCCCAAGTGCTGGGATTATAGGTGTGCACTACCAGGCCAGATGCACTTGGTGGTTCCACAATGTTAGTGTGCATCAGAATCCCCCGAAAGACTTGTTAAAGCAGTTTTCTGGGCACTCTCCTTAGCACTGCCTGTTGGGACACAGAATTATACTTCTAGAAAGTTCTCTGATGGAGCTGATGATACTACTTGGAAACCATGCTGAGAATTAACGAGCTAACCTGTGCTCTTATTTATTATAATGTAACAATAGGACTTGTTCTGTCTAAGGAAACTTGTAGGAACCACAGGGTAACTCAATGTGTTGAAAGGACTCAGGAATGGAGGTATAATGAACGAGTCACCATGTAGGTGACTTTCTTTGCTCTAGCATATGGACAGTTACTGATCTCTGTTAACTGAGTGTGGCCATTCAGATGTTTTCCACTGAAACATGTGGACAAAGACTCATAGCATCGTGACTCCTCATCAGCTTCTCTGGTCTATTCAGATAGTTTGTGAGGTCCCATTTAAGGATGATCCCTTGGGCCTTATAACTGAGGTTAGGTTAAACTCAAGGTTACGCAGGTTAGCATTTAATGATCCTCTAATTAGTTGATGAGAGGAATAAAGATATTTGGATATGGTTTGAGTGTGTCTCACAAAGATTTGTGTGTTTGGGATCTTGGTTCCTAGTGTGGCGATGTTAGAGTTAGTAAGACCTTGAAGACGTGAGATCTAGTGGGACATTGAAAGACTGGCCTTTTCTGCTTGATCGGCCTCCTGCTCAGTAACGTGATTTATCCTCACATACTCAGCTGTATTGAACAATGGTGTCCTCACCAGAGCTGAGCAACTGCCAAAGCCACATCCTTAAATCTTCAAAATATGAGATAAATAAATCTTCTCTTTATAATGACATCCTTCCTCAGGTGTTTTATTAACAAAAAAAAAAAAAGAAGCTACAAGTGGTGGCATGGGTCTGTGATCCCAGATTGGAGCAGAGGTTCAGTGCTGAATGAGGCTGCATGGCATGACCCTGCCTCAAAGTCAAGAAGACAAAAGCAAAACCATGCCTCCAAAAAATATACAAAGGAAGAGGAGAGGGAGGAGGTAGAGAAGAGGAAGAGGAAGAAGGAGAAAGAGGAGGGGGAGGGGTGAAGGGGGAAGAAGGAGGAGGAAGAGGAGGAGGAAGAGGAAGAGGAAGAAGAAGAAGAAGAAGAAGAGAAGAAGAGAGAGAGAGAGAGAGAGAGAGAGAGAGAGAGAGAAAAGAAAGAAAAAAAGAAAGAGAGAGAGAGAGAGAGAGAGAAAGAAAAGGAAGGATTAGTTCAAAACTGAAATAGTTGTTATTACATTGAAGGGCCTGATGATACATAGTAAAACTTTTGGAAATTTGTTTGGAAAAGTACCAGGACAGCATGAAAGTTCAAAGACAAAACATTTATGATGCTATCCAAGCTTCAATAGGACCACCTTTGTAGAATCTTCCAATGAATTGTCTCAGCCGTTCCACAGCTGATTCTGAATAGTTTAATCTCCCTTCCTGCTACCCAGGTCTCAGGTTTTAAAAATTCCACAATTTCTTCAGCATCACTTGACAATTTAGTCAAATCAAGACACTGGTCCTCTTTTTTTCTTTTTTAAAAACTTATCTATTTGCTTTACTCCCTGACCACAACTTCCCCTCCCTCAATTCCTCCCAGGCCTCCCTCACACTCCACCTCTACTCCCTTTCTCTTCAGAAGAGGGGAGCGCCCATGGAGATTGACTTGTCACATCAAGCTGCAGTAAGACGAGCTACATCTTCTATTGAGGCTTAGGTGAGGCAGCCTGGGTGTGTGTGTGGGTGGGGGGATCCCAAAGGCAGGCAACAGAGACAGCCCCTGCTCTCATTGTTAGAAGTCTCACATGACACCCAGTTTTCTATTGTGTGCCTGTATTTCTGAAGGCCCTCATGGAGATATGCTACATTAGGAAGAAGTTACTGTAGGAAAATGACAAAGGTCACTAGTGCTCTATTCTCTTTAAGAACACATTCACATGTTGCCCTAAAAATACCTATTTGTCCTTTGGCATTTGTGGCAGTCATCATGCTGTGACCGGTTGTGACATGTCCAAGCTCATGACACAATGGCCCTTCCTGTCACCCTTGAAGTAGCACTGACTTGCTTTGGCCCATGGAATATGAGGAGTAGGAACAGGCTAGGTAGCGATACCCTGCCCTCCCTCAAGAATGCCATTATGAAGTTTGGTGATCTGCAAGGACCTGACATGGCAAATTTGAAGACAAAGGAGAAGCTGGGCTAGAGATGCCTGTTAGAGTCTCCCAGGAAGTTAGACAGACAAACAGTTTTATGGTTTGCCTGAAGCCAACCCTCTGAAGCCTCAGAAAGGGAGCCCAAACTCAACTGAACCTTGTTTGAGTTACCTCGGGCTCTTACCTGGACACTAAAGTAACCATTTATGGAACACTTGTACTGCACACATTTCCCAAGTGCTTTATTGATCTTGTGTGACTTAATTCTCACAATAAACACAAAGAGTTATTCCTATCTTAAAGGTCGGAGCTAAGACTTAATAAGGTCAAACGGTTACTAAGCTGGGAATTAGGGCTCTAAAGCCATGGCTGCCTGGTGTCAACTTCTTATGCCATTAGCCACTAGGAAAACCAGCTGAGTTTATTTTACCTGTGTGTTAGGGTGTATGTTTGTAAAATATCTTTTTTCACTTTATCAAATGCTGATTCTATGACTCTTGGGTCATTGAGGGGTGGGGGGTGGTCAGATCTTTTTTATGCTGTCCATTGGAGGGAGGATAAAGGAAAAGGGTGTGGTTCCCAGGGAGTCTACAGCACACCCCCATGATCTCTGCTCCAGGATGCTCACCTTTGTGAACTGCTTGCTCAGAGTATAGGTAGGTAGAACCCATGGCTCGCCTCTAACCGCAGGAATGAGGTGTGACTCCAGTGATAGTATAAAGTCATTTGATACTCTTCCTTCCTAGTGGACCCACTCGGAGGTCTCAGAGGCAACAGCAGATTCCAAAGAAGTGAGTCTACTTACTATGACTCTAATAGCAAGGAAGTAAAGTCAATAACTTGGGGAATTACAGAGGCAAGTCCTTCTCAGCTGAGGATGCTAACTTGATCAGCTGCATCTTTGTTTTCATCCTGCTAAGGCTTGAAGAAGAGGTTTTAGCTAAGATAATGGACCCATAAGAGTTAAGATGTAATCAGGGAAAACTCAAGTGGCTGTTCGTGACAACTTGTTATACAATGGCAAACAAAAGCAGGGTCATGGGGTGGGTTAGCTCAGTTGGTAAAATGCTTGCTTCACAAGCACGAGGATCTGAGTTCAATTCCCAAACCAGCATGAAGCTGCTCTGGACCATGGTGTGCATTTGTGATCATAGCACTGAGGAGGCAGAGGCAAGAGGATTTCTGGAGCTTCCTGGCCAGCAGCCCGACCTAATCAGTAAAGCTTCAGGCCAGATACTTTCTCCAGAGTTTCTGAGGATGTCCTCTGGCCTTCATACTCACAACAGGCACACAAATACATCCACTCACATACACAATGCCATACATGTACATACATACATGCATTAAAAAAGGAAACAAAACCCAGGCCATCAGTTTAATACACACACACATACACACACACATATCTTACTCAATAAATTAGGTGGGAACTCGGGTTCTAAGGAGGATGAAGACCTGGTGAAGTCGGTTTAGGAAAACCATCCTCCAGGAGTGACAGGGAGAACCCATTTGGCCTACTTCTCTTTCTTCTCTGTCCAGCACTGCTATGCTCAGCTGGTCCCATAACTGATCCTGGTTCTCAAGCTTTCAGTGAAACACAGCAATGGGAGGAATATCTTCATCTTCTAGAGCTGACAAACTTCATTACACACACACACACACACACACACACACACGCACACGCACACGCACACGCACACACACACACACACACACACACACACACACACACATACTATAGATCACTATCCCAGGAGACCCAGTATCTGATGAGGGGCACCGCCTCTCACTTGACTTCCACAGTAGAATCATGTCTCTTTTATAAGAGTCTTATTTAGGAAAGTGGCTTCCTCACGACTTACTGACATCCAAAAGCCCCCCCGCCCCCAAATACCGTCACCTGTGTGTGTTTGAAGCGGGTGGGGGATATAAAGATTTCAGTATAAATTGGCAGGGGTATAGGCACCCAGTCATTACAAAGGGCTTGAGCCTTGTCCACTGTGATCCTTAGAGGAAAATGAAGGACCATCCAAGGCTATATGGATGAAGATAAACAAGACAAACCTGTGCCTTTCTTAAAAAATAAAATAAAATAACTATCTGGCTGTTAGAGTCTTTCTGTCTCCTCTTTGGTGTTATTCTCTGAGCCTTGGAGACATTGAAGTATGAGGTTTGTTGGAAAGATGAGAGGGGAATGGGGCACGAAAACTACCTAAAATCACTATATCAATGTATGAAACTTCCTACAATAAGTAAAGGGCTCTTAGGAACAGATGGAGAAAGAAAATAGTTAGATAGATTGGGAAATGTAAAAAATACATATGTGTACACACACACACACACCCTAAACTAAAGCCTGTTGATCCTGTTCTTTGTATGTTCTGTGTATTATTACACCAGGAGCTTCTGTTGTGTGGATATATTACCAGAGAGCCCTTGTGTTTATTTTAGTTGATAAGAATCGAGGTCCAAAAGACATCTCAGCGGGTTGCCTCACCTTCAGGATGAGAGAGAAAAGAAGAAAATTCCATCAGGCGGTCTCCTTATCAGAAAAGAAAGTTTGCTAGCACCAGGAGTTGGAAACTGCAGGTTAAAGGCTAAATTCCTTTGGATTCGATGTAACAATGAAGCTTTTTTATAAAAACTAAAGAACAAAGTTTGCAGTTAAATAAATAGGATGGGCTGATTGCAGCCTCCAGCCTCTGTCCCCCTTGCTGTGTCATGTCTGTGCTGGCTGAAGCCTCAAGTGCTTGCACACTGGTCTCAATGGAGATTAGGGTGGGGAGCACATTCCGGGCAGAGAGGCCAGAGAGAGACAGACAGCATTCCAGCTCCATGAGCCTCCTGCCACTCCAACACTCCTCTGAAGGGTAGAGGGCACAGGCTTCACACGCTCTGCGGCAGGAGGCAAGGGAGGCAAAGGTGGCATTCCTGTATTTTATTACATTGCTTTTGCACGAGCAACTTCACCTGTCAAAACACGATGAGAAAAATAAAATGGAAAGAGATGGAAGGAGAAAGAGGCTGGAACAGAGGGGCAAGGGGTGAACTGAACCGGGGCCCCAAACGCAATTGGAAATGTCTGAGTGTATTTCATTCTGCAGCTGTTCTTCTCTTGGATGGTGTGTGTGTGCATGTGCGTGTGCACACACGTGTGTATGTGTGTCTGTCTGTGTGTGTATATGGATGAATGTGTGTATGTAATCATGTGTGTGTGTGTGTACATGTGAGTGTGTGTTTATGTGCATGAGTGTGTGTATGCATGTGTATGTGTGTATGAGTATGTGTATGCCTATGCGTGTGTGTATGTCCACATGTGTGTATGTGTGTATGTGTATACCTATGCGTGTGAGTGTGTGTATGCCTGTGTGTGAGTTTATGTGTTTGTATGTGAGTGCATGCATGTGTGTATAAGTGTGTACATGCATGTGTTTATATGTGTGTGTATGAGTGTGTGTGTGAGTGAGTGTATGTGTGTGTGTTTATATTTATCTTCTAAAATTAGCAAGGATGTGCCTGTAGACTAATGTGCTTGTTAAACTACTGCCTTGGATAAAAACAATCAGAAGTAACTAATTTCTACACAGTAGGTATCAACACAGTAGTGTGGATTGAATGTGTCTCCTGAAGCTCACATTTTAGAAGCAGACATCAGTGGTTTTATGAGGTGGGTGGGTTCTTTGGAAAATAGGCTAGGATGAGCTCATGATTCTGAGGGCCCTGCAGTGGCAGAACAGCATGGGAAGAAGAGAGTTCTGAGTTAGCAGGCTTGCTCTATCTGACCCTGTGATGACTTCCAAAAACCACAGCAGGAAGCAGCAAGAGGGCTCTCCCATATACCAGCCCCTGCCTGGGGTCACAGCCTCCTAAACTAGGAGCCAAGCAAACCTTTATTCCTTCTAAAGTAGCCTTGTCTGCAGTGCGCAGTTAGCAACAGCAAGTGGCCTGAGATATATACTAACTTGTTTTCATTACTAGATTTACCTAATGATCTCCAGCTTTTTAAACATACAATTTTGGACCATTGAGATGGCTCAGTTGGTAGAGCGGTTTGCTGCACATGCCTGGAGACTTGAGCTCAATTCTTAGAATCAGGGTAGAGGTATAGAGAGCCAATTCTACACGTGAACCAAGCAAATGTACCCACCTCTGTCCAGATCTGTCTCTGTCTCTGTCTCTGTCTCTGTCTCTGTCTCTGTCTCTGTCTCTCTCTCTCTCTCTCTCTCTTACACACACACACACACCCTTCATCACAATATACACAATCATAATTTTTAAAATATAGTTGTATAAATGAAATCCTTTTTTATATTCTTCTCATCTAGTAGCCTGAGCATTTGTTCATTTCTTCTCTCTGTGAAGCTTCAGAACTTTCACTTTTTATTTATTTCTTTTTTCTTTTTTCTTTTTTTTTAAATTCATTTTAAGACGAGGGTTTGCTGTGCATCCCACACTGGCCTGAAACTCACCACCATGTAGCCCAGGCTGGTCTTGAACTTTCAATCCTTCCTCTATCTTCCCGATGCTGGGATTATTGGTTCTGTGCCACCATGGCCTGCTAGGGAGGAAGTTTTTACTTGACTTCGGAACCCCTGCTGTAGAAATTCCCAGCTTCCCACTCAAAGGCGAGGATGGCCATCATGATGTTGTCCGCTTGAAAGTGTGAAGCTACAGTGGGACTTCACGGGGAGCAATGGGATGACAGTGGGACTTCACGGGGAGCCATAGGATGACAGTGGGACTTCACGGGGAGCCATGGGATGACAGTGGGACTTCACAGGGAGCCGTGGGATTGTTCTCTGGCTTACCTTCCTCTGCTTACCTTCCTACTCGCCAAGTAAAGAAAAAGACTTGGGGACATGGGAGCTGATGTCTCTTTGTTTCTTAGCCTGTCTTGACAGTTTCAAAGGTATTAAAACAGTCGAGGTTTTCTCTCGGTACAGTAAGTAGAGCATCTGTCCGATACACAGTGTCAAGATGAGTATTTTTACTCTCGTTCAATGAGACAGAATTTTTTGACTTGTGCATATGTGTGTGTACAAGAGTGAGCACATTTAGGGAGATGCATGTATACATGTATGTATGTATGTGCATATTGAGGCCAGAGTCAATATTGGGTGACTTCCTCAACTACTCTCTCTATTTTTTATGTATTTATATTTCACTTTATTTATTTATTTTTGAGACAGAGCCTCACAGTGTAGCCTTAGCTGGAATGGAATTCTCGATATAGAATTCCAGGCAGGCTTTGAACTCTTTGTGTTTCTGTATTTATATTAAGCTATAATGACATTGTTTTGAACTCTCTGTGATTAACCAATGTATTTCTTGGGAAGAGCTCTCTCTTGTTTTGAAACTAGGAACTTCCCTTTTTATTGGTGTTGAAATACACTTTCCTCTCTGAAATGGTGGCCTTTTGTTATTGTTATTGTTGGCAAAATGAATACTTTGGTAACTCTGCTGGCTCTCTCGATCCCCCTGAGCATCCCTACTGCCCCACCATCCCCAACTGAAGTCTGGGAACCACTCAACAGAGACTGCAGTCATTCCAAATACAGAATAGAACAAGAACAAAACTCTGTGTACATTACAAATTGTTAATATTTGTTTGTGTCCCACATAATCAATGTGTAAAATGTTGTTCTCTTCAGCCACAGCTTTACTGGTGCTTTAAATACCAAATCTGGGAAGAAAGCTAGAATCCAGCATTGCTCTGTAGCAACAAATATCAAAATGCTTCAGAACCCGTATTTCTCATTGACCAGGTCATTGACCAGGAACCTATGGAGTTTTTTGTTGTGTTGTGGTTCTCCGTGTGTGCCTGTGTTTGTACTGATGTTTTTGCTCCTGCTGGGTCCCCTGTACAATAGTGAAGACTGCATGTACGGTCTGTAGTAGATCAGATGGTTCTTATGTTTTGTACCCATGGGAACGTGCTTCTCATGGAGTGGTTGTTTCCCTGTATGTTCTGTTATGAAAGGGAGCCATTCCATTGATGTGTGAAGATAATTTCCTTGTGATTTATGTATCCTACTTGCAAATGTTTTGAGCATATGTACAGTTTTGCTCTGCTCTAGAGCTTTCCAAAGATGCTCAACTGGCACAGATTGGGTCCTCTCCTTTCAGCCCATGCCCCAACTCAGATACATCTGATTTAGCCTCGTTAGAAGCAAATTCCTTTTCTTGGTCCATGCTGTCTCCTCTGTTTTAATGAGCTGTGTCATCAAAGCAATCCCCCTGACTCCCAACATTTCGTCTGCAGCAGGGGGTTTGTGTTGATGTGTTAGTGCAGTGAAGAATGGTTTGGGATGATCTGCACTTAGTCTGTAAACGGGAAGGCACAGCATTTACTGCATACTGAAACTTGTTTTGCGGTGGACAGCCAGGGCCTTCAGCCTTCACAGTGATCAAAGATTTTACTGACAGTTTTTGGAGGCTTGTCACTGAGACGTAGTTACGTAGTTAGATGAACTAACTACTGAACCATTGTTATGATTTAACTATTGCAATTTAACGTCATGTTGGTTTTTTGCTTGTTTATGTGAGCCAAGAGCTCACACAAGCCCGTAGTTCATGCTGTCGTCTGACTTGTGGTCTTTCAGCTTCAGCCTCCTGAGGGTTAGAGGTATAGGTGTGTACTACCACAACTGGGCACTCAAGATCTCCCTCCCCCCAACCCCTCCCCCTCTCCGGCTCCCTTCTCTCTCTCTCCCTCTCCCTCTCCTTTGGGTCCTCTCCTTTCAGCCCATGCCCCAACTCAGATACATCTGATTTAGCCTCGTTAGAAGCAAATTCCTTTTCTTGGTCCATGCTGTCTCCCTCCCCTTCCCCCTCCCTCTCTCCCTTTCCCTTCTCTCTCCCCCCTCTCTCTGTTACTTCTATTTATTTATTTTAACATTTTTTATACATTTAATAAGATAGTATCACATAAAATAATAGGATAGGCACAAACTAAGAAAGAAAAAAATCATAAAGTGTCATTGCCATTTTGGTTTATAGGACAGAGTCAGAAAATGGAACAAATTAAGATGACTAGGGAAACATTCTAAAACCACCCAACCTAGCTCAAGTTACATAATGTTAGGACTCAAATGCCAAATTAGATATTACCCACTTAATCTATAAGTGGAAAAGAGACTCCAAAACGTATTCTATTTAGTATAACAACTTTTACATGAAATATATAGCAATTTGTTTCTCAGATAGCAATACGGCGACTCTTAGGCGTTTCCTTTATGCAGTGACTAGAAAATCTTGATACAAGTAGGTAGCTCTGCTTTACCAGTGAGCTGCTCAGGGCTAGCACAGAACAGCTTAATAGAGAGCTACATCTCAGGTTTCAGAAGGCAGCAATAATTCTACTTTGGCTTTTATTCTAAATGCTTACTGTAGTTCAGGCGACAATTGACGCATATTAAATGAAGGTAGTTAAGATTAGTGACAATCATTACAGTCTCTTGCAACCTACACACAACTGTGTAATGCTTTTGTGGAATGAAAACAGTGTTGATTAATTGGAATTTTACACACTCACACAGAGAAAACTTAAAAAAATAACTATCAAAGGCACTCATTCTAAATGTACTATGCTGACATACTAAAGTCCAAGTATGCCACAGAATTGAAGCACATGACTAGCACTGTGCTTTGTTCTAGGAGAAAGCTGACCAGGTCTCAGACACAGCTAAGCCTATACCAGTCATCCTAATCACAATGGCTTATATAAAAACATCAGGTTCCCAGTAAAGAACCCAGTCTAGGAAAGTCAGTAAATCTTTTGAGAGTCTCACATCTGTAAAACCAGACTAAGGCTACACCCATCTTAAAATCTGAAGTCGATATCACATAGAGTGGGTTCCCAGCTATGAGAGAAGATAGAAAGGTCTCCATGCAGCATATTCTCCCTGGCTCTGGGAAAGCTTCATGTGTGAAATAGACAAGTTGCTAAAGAGGAAAACTGGAAACATTCAGCCGTGATGCATTGTACAAGGGTTTAAACTTCAGGAATGGTGTGATCCATAAGGCTTTTCATAATGCTGGGAGCCATCCATTTAATAATGTGTTCGAAGATAAAAGCAGGCATGATTGTGATGTGTGGCCTCCCTTCCCCCAGCCTGGAACCTGCCTGCTCAAGGGTGGAGCTACCGGCTCATTCGTCCTGCCACGCCTACCTACTGCTGGAACCTGCCTTTGCCGTCTGGAGGCACACACGTGTTCGTCCTGCTACTGGACCCCGAGTTACTTGGCGGGAAATTGGGTTCCCTCCCCCTTCCTTTATTAACTGAGTGTCTGGAATTAATAAAATTGAGTCTTGATCAGAATGTTTGTTGTCTTGACTCCATTGTTTCTTCCGCCCCGTCTAGTTACCTCTCTTTCAGCCTGAACTGCCATTTTCAGTTGAACCGTTCGTGTTGTGGACCGCGGGCGGGCCGCAACAGTGATGGTAAACACAGTCCCAGCTGTTGACAGTATATCTGCAATCTGAGCATCCTTCAAGCCAATGATGTTCTGTCCGTTGATCTCACAGATGTGGTGATCAGTGAGAAGGCCGTTTCTGGTAGCAGAACAATCTTTTAATATGGATGTGATTTTTCCACTTTTAAAGATAAAGCCAACATGTCCACTGCTGTCCTTATGCATAGTAACTGTCTGTTTAAAGGGCCTGTGACTCTGAATCGTCTTTCTCTTCCTCCATCTTCCTTCATTCCTTTCAGTTCTATTTATTTATTCTTTTTTCCATTCCAGTTTTTTACACCCCACTCAGTGCCCTTCCCAGTCACCTCTTCCCACAGTCCTTGCCCCCCCCCACTTCCTCATTCCCTACTTCTCTGAGAGGGTGGAGCTCCCCCTTAGTATTTCCCAACCCTTGGACATCAAGTCTCTGTGGCACTAGGCACATCCTCTGCCACTGAGGCCAGACAAGGCAGCCTAGCTAGAAGAACATATCCTATGGATAGGCAATGGCTTTTGGGATAGCCCTTGCTCCAGTTGTTTGGGACCCACAAGAAGACCAAGCTGCACATCTGCTACATATATGTGTGGGGCAGGGTGAGGGGCTAGGTCCATCCTATGTGTGCTCTTTGGTTCATGGTTCAGTCTCTGAGAACCCCAAACGTCTAAGTTAATTGACTCTGTTGGTCTTCCTGTGGAGTTCCTATCATCTTCAGGGTTACAATCCTTTCTCCTATTCTTCCATAAGAGTCCCCACACTCCATCCACTATTCAGCTGTGGGTTTCTGCATCCATCTGAGTCAGCTGCTGAGTGGAGCTTCTTAGAGGACAGCCATGCTAGACTGCTGTTTGCAAGGATAATAGAGCACCATTAATAGACTCAGGGATTGGTGCTTGCCCACGGGATCTGGGTCTTTAGTTGGGCTGGTTATTAATCAGCCATTCCCTCATTCTCTGATCCAACCTGCTTCCCTGCACTTCTTGTAGACAGGATAAATTTTGGATCAAAAGTTTTGTGGATGGATTGGTGTCCCCATCACTCCACTGGGGTTCCTGTCTGGCTACAGAAGTGGTCTCCTCAGGTTACATATCCCCAGGACTGTGAGTCACAGCTAAGGTCCCCCAACATTGATACTTGGGTGCTTCCCCTTTCCCATGTTTCTGTCATACCCTTGAGATGCCCCCACCTCCCCACCCCTATCAGTTGCAGATTTCCATTCATTCTCATAGCCTGGTCATCACTCCTGTCCCTGCCCACATCTGATCCTGAACCTCTGACCCAATCCCTTCCTTATCTCCTCTTCTGTCCAGTTCCCTCCCTCCCTCCATCTGCCTCCTATGAGTACTTTATTCTTTCTTCTAAGTGAGATTCAAGCATCCTTGCTTGGACCATCCTTCATGTTTAGCTTCTTTGGGTCTGTGGGGTGTAGCACGGGTATTTTTATGACTAATATCCACTTATAAGTGAGTAATTACTATGCATCTATGTGTGCCCCTTTGTGTCTGGGTTACCTCACTCAGGATGATACTCTCAAGTTCCATCCATTTGCCTGCAAATTTCATGATATCTTTTTGTTTTGTTTTGTTTTGTTTTGTTTTGTTTTGTTTTGTTTTGTTGTTTTTTGAGACAGGGTTTCTCTGTGTAGCCCTGGATGTCTTGGAACTCACTTTGTAGACCAGGCTGGCCTCGAACTCAGAAATCCACCTGCCTCTGCCTCTGCCTCTGCCTCTGCCTCTGCCTCTGCCTCTGCCTCTGCCTCTGCCTCTGCCTCTGCCTCTGCCTCTGCCTCTGCCTCTGCCTCTGCCTCTGCCTCTGCCTCTGCCTCTGCCTCTGCCTCTGCCTCTGCCTCTGCCTCTGCCTCTGCCTCTGCCTCTGCCTCTGCCTCTGCCTCTGCCTCTGCCTCTGCCTCCTGAGTGCTGGGATTAAAGGCGTGCGCCACCGTGCCCGGCGATATCTTTGTTTTTAATAGCTAAGTAGTATTACATTGTGTAGATGTACCACATTTCTGTATCCATACTTCAGTTGAGGGACATCTAGGCTATTTGCAGTTTCTGGCTATTATCAATACAGCTGTGACAAACATAGTGGAGCATGTGCCCCTGTGACATGGTGGAGCATCTTTGTGTATATGACCAAGAGTGGTATAGTTGGGTCTTGAGGTAGAACTATTTCCAATTTTCTGAGGAACTGCCAGATTGATTTCCAAAGTGGTTGTACAAGTTTTCACTTCCACCAGCAATGGAGGAGTGTTCCTCTTGCTCTGTATCCTCTCCAGCATGTGCTGTGGCTTGAGGTTTTTTTTTTTTTTTTAAGATATATTTATTTATTTTATGTATATGTGTACACTGTAGCTGTACAGGTGGTTGTGAGCCTTCATTTGATTGTTGGAAATTGAATTTTTAGAACCTCTGCTCACTCTGGTCAGTCCCACTTGCTCTGGTCAACTCCACTCACTCAGTCTCTGCTTGCTCCAGACTAAAGATTTATTTATTGCCTTCCAGTCCGACCAGCACCGGGGTAACTAGGGCGCAGAGTTGGCTGACACCCGCCAGCTACCCACGACACCCACCACGGGATCTTAAGACTTCTGGTGAGTGGAACACAGCGTCTGCTCCAATTCAATCGCGCGGGACCTGAGACTGCATTAGTAAGGGAAGCAGAAAACCCGGCCTGAGTAGGGGCACAAGCCCCTTCGGTCCGACCAGCACCAGAGTAGCTAGGGTGCAGAGTCGGCTGACACCCACCAGCTACTCACAACACCAGCCACGGGATCTTAAGACTTCAGGAGATCCCCACCCTCCCGGCCAGAGGAAAGTTCTCCGCCCGGCCCTGGAGCTCTTTGCCTCAGGATCAGCGGGAGCCATCTTGGTTCTGGGACTCCGCCGAACTTAGGAACTTAGTCTGCATAGGTGAGAGTGTGCACCACAGAAGCTGACAGCTTCTGGGATGGGCGGGAGCCACAGAGCCTCTGAGGCAGCGCCCTTTTTGGGCTCCAGACATCCAGCCACCTTCCTGGCCAGAGGACAGGTGTCCACCCGGCCCGAGAGGCTTTTGCCTCTAGATTGGCAGTAGCCATCTTGGTTCCGGGACTCCACCGAACATAGTCTGCACAGGTGAGAGTGTGCACCACACAAGCTGACAGCTTCTGTGACCTGCAAAAGCAAAACAGCTTCTGGGAAAGATCCTGTTTTGGGCCTTCATCTTCAGTGAAGAGGAGGGCCAAACACCAGATATCTGTGCACCTTCCCTGTCAGAGGAGAGCTTACCTGCAGAGAGTGTTCTGACCACTAAAACTCAGAGGAGAGAGCCTGTCTCCCAGGTCTGCTGATAGAGGCTAACAGAATCACCAGAAGAACAATCTCTAAACAGAGACAACTATAACAACTAACTCCAGAAATTACCAGATGGCGAAAGGTAAACGTAAGAATCTTACTAACAGAAACCAAGACCACTCACCATCATCAGAACCCAGCACTCCCACTTTGCTCAGTCCAGGGCACCCAACACACCGGAAAAGCTAGACCTGGATCTAAAAGCATATCTCATGATGATGGTAGAGGACATCAAGAAGGACTTTAATAACACACTTAAAGAAATACAGGAGAACACTGCTAAACAGATAGAAGACATTAAAGAGGAAGCACAAAAATCCCTTAAAGAATTGCAGGAGAACACTGCTAAACAGGTAGAAGACATTAAAGAGGAAGCACAAAAATCCCTTAAAGAATTGCAGGAAAACCAGACCAAACAGGTGATGGAATTGAATAAAACCATCCAAGACCTAAAAAGGGAAGTAGACACAATAAAGAAAACCCAAATTGAGGCAACGCTGGAGATAGAAACCCTAGGAAAGAAATCTGGAACCATAGATGGGAGCATCAGCAACAGAATACAAGAGATGGAAGAGAGAATCTCAGGTGCAGAAGACTCCATAGAGAACATCGGCACAACAATCAAAGAAAATACAAAATCCAAAAAGATCCTAACTCAAAACATCCAGGAAATCCAGAACACAATGAGAAGACCAAACCTACGGATAATAGGAGTAGATGAGAATGAAGATTTTCAACTCAAAGGACTGGCAAATATCTTCAACAAAATTATAGAAGAAAACTTCCCAAACCTAAAGAAAGAGATGCCCATGAACATACAAGAAGCCTACAGAACTCCAAATAGACTGGACCAGAAAAGAAATTCCTCCCGACACATAATAATCAGAACAACAAATGCACTAAATAAAGATAGAATACTAAAAGCAGTAAGGGAAAAAGGTCAAGTAACATATAAAGGCAAGTCTATCAGAATTACACCAGATTTTTCACCAGAGACTATGAAAGCCAGAAGGGCCTGGACAGATGTTATACAGAAACTAAGAGAACACAAATTCCAGCCCAGGCTACTATACCCAGCCAAACTTTCAATTACAATAGATGGAGAAACCAAAGTATTCCACAATAAACCAAATTCACACATTATCTTTCCACAAATCCAGCCCTTCAAAGGATAATAACAGAAAAAAAACAATACAAGGACAGAAACCACGTCCTAGAAAAAGCAAGAAGGTAATCCCTCAACAAACCTAAAAGAAGACAGCCACAAGAACAGAATGCCAACTCTAACAACAAAAATAAAAGGAAGCAACAATTACTTTTCCTTAATATCTCTTAATATCAATGGACTCAACTCCCCAATAAAAAGACATAGACTAACAGACTGGCTACATAAACAGGACCCAACATTTTGCTGCTTACAGGAAACTCATCTCAGAGAAAAAGATAGACACTACCTCAGAATGAAAGGCTGGAAAACAATTTTCCAAGCAAATGGTAGGAAGAAACAAGCTGGAGTAGCCATCCTAATATCTAATAAAAATCGATTTCTAACCCAAAGTCATCAAAAAATACAAGGAAGGGCACTTCATACTTATCAAAGTTAAAATCCTCCAACAGGAACTATCAATTCTGAATATCTATGCTCCAAATACAAGGGCAGCCACATTCATTAAAGAGACTTTAGTAAAGCTCAAAGCACACATTGCACCTCACACAATAATAGTGGGAGACTTCAACACACCACTTTCATTAATGGACAGATCATGGAAACAGAAACTAAACAGGGACACGGTGAAACTAACAGAGGTTATGAAACAAATGGATCTGACAGATATCTACATAACATTTTATCCTAAAACAAAAGGATATACCTTCTTCTCAGCACCTCACGGTACCTTCTACAAAATTGACCACATAATTGGTCACAAAACAGGCCTCAACATATACAAAAATATTGAAATTGTCCCATGCATCCTATCAGATCACCATGGACTAAGGCTGATCTTCAATAACAAAATAAATAATAGAAAGCCAACACACACGTGGAAACTAAACAACACTCTTCTCAATGATACCTTAGTCAAGGAAGGAATAAAGAAAGAAATTAAGGACTTTTTGGAGTTTAATGAAAATGAAGCCACAACATACCCAAACTTATGGGACA
This sequence comes from Mus caroli, assembly GCF_978045245.1. NCBI lineage: Eukaryota > Metazoa > Chordata > Mammalia > Rodentia > Muridae > Mus > Mus caroli. Next base: position 95,368,728 of record NW_028227264.1, read on the forward strand.
CAATGAAAGCATTTCTAACAGGAAAACTCATAGCTCTGAGTGCCTCCAAAAAGAAACTAGAGAGAGCACACATTAGCAGCTTGACAACACACCTAAAAGATCTAGAACAAAAGGAAGCATATTCACCCAAGAGGAGTAGACGGCAGGAAATAATCAAACGCAGGGGTGAAATCAACCAAGTGGAAACAAGAAGAACTATTCAAAGAATCAACCAATCAAGGAGCTGGTTCTTTGAGAAAATCAACAAGATAGATAAACCCTTAGCCAGACACACTAGAGGGCACAGGGAAAGTATTCTAATTAACAAAATCAGAAATGAAAAGGGAGACATAACAGCAGATCCTGAAGAAATCCAAAATAGCATCAGATCCTTCTAGAAAAGGCTATACTCAACAAAACTGGAGAACCTGGATGAAATGGAGAAGTTTCTAGACAGATACCAGGTACCAAAGTTAAATCAAGATCAGGTCAATGATCTAAACAGTCCCATATCCCCTAAAGAAATAGAAGCAGCCATTAATAGTCTCCCAACCAAAAAAAGCCCAGGACCAGATGGGTTTAGTGCAGAGTTCTATCAGACCTTCAAAGAAGATCTAATCCCAGTTCTTCACAAACTATTCCACAAAATAGAAACAGAAGGTACTCTACCCAACTCATTCTATGAAGCCACAATTACTCTGATACCTAAACCACAAAAAGACCCAACAAAGATAGAGAACTTTAGACCAATTTCCCTTATGAATATCGATGCAAAAATCCTCAATAAAGTTCTCGCTAACCGAATCCAAGAACACATCAAAACAATCATCCATCCTGACCAAGTAGGTTTCATCACAGGGAGGCAAGGATGGTTCAATATACAGAAATCCATCAACGTAATCCAGTATATAAATAAACTCAAAGACAAAAACCACATGATCATCTCGTTAGATGCTGAGAAAGCATTTGACAAAATCCAACACCCATTCATGATAAAAGTCTTGGAAAGATCAGGAATTCAAGGCCTATACCTAACCATGATAAAAGCAATCTACAGCAAACCAGTAGCCAACATCAAAGTAAATGGTGAGAAGCTGGAAGAAATTCCACTAAAATCAGGGACTAGACAAGGCTGTCCACTCTCTCCCTACCTATTCAACATTGTACTTGAAGTCCTAGCCAGAGCAATTAGACAACAAAAGGAGATCAAGGGGATACAAATTGGAAAAGAAGAAGTCAAAATATCACTTTTTGCAGATGATATGATAGTATATATAAGTGACCCTAAAAATTCCACCAGAGAACTCCTAAGCCTTATAAACAGCTTCAATGAAGTAGCTGGATATAAAATTAACTCAAGCAAGTCAATGACCTTTCTGTACACAAAGGATAAACAGGCTGAGAAAGAAATTAGGGAAACAACACCCTTCTCAATAGTCACAAACAATATAAAATACCTTGTCGTGACTCTAACTAAGGAAGTGAAAGATCTGTATGACAAAAACTTCAAGTCTCTGAAGAAAGAAATTAAAGAAGATCTCAGAAGATGGAAAGATCTCCCATGCTCATGGATTGGCAGGATCAACATTGTAAAAATGGCTATCTTGCCAAAAGCAATCTACAGATTCAATGCAATCCCCATCAAAATTCCAACTCAATTCTTCAAGGAATTAGAAAGGGCAATCTGCAAATTCATCTGGAACAACAAAAAACCTAGGATAGCAAAAACTCTTCTCAAGGATAAAAGAACCTCTGGTGGAATCACCATGCCTGACCTAAAGCTGTATTTCAGAGCAATTGTGATAAAAACTGCATGGTACTGGTATAACAACAGACAAGTAGACCAATGGAACAGAATTGAAGATCCTGAGATGAACCCACACACCTATGGTCACTAGATCTTTGACAAGGGATCAAAAACCATCCAGTGGAAAAAAGACAGCATTTTCAACAAATGGTGCTGGCACAACTGGCGGTTATCATGTAGAAGAATGCGAATTGATCCATTCCTATCTCCTTGTACTAAGGTCAAATCTAAGTGGATTAAGGAACTCCACATAAAACCAGAGACACTAAAACTTATAGAGGAGAAAGTAGGGAAAAGCCTCGAAGATATGGGTACAGGGGAAAAATTCCTGAATAGAACAGCAATGGCTTGTGCTGTAAGATCGAGAATCGATAAATGGGACCTCATAAAGTTGCAAAGCTTCTGCAAGGCAAAAGACACCGTCAATAAGACAAAAAGACCACCTACAGATTGGGAAAGGATCTGTACCTATCCTAAATCAGATAGTGGACTAATATCCAATATATATAAAGAACTCAAGAAGGTGGACTCCAGAAAATCAAATAACCCCATTAAAAAATGGGGCTCAGAACTGAACAAAGAATTCTCACCTGAGGAATACCAAATGGCAGAGAAGCACCTGAAAAAATGTTCAACATCCTTAATCAGCAGGGAAAAGCAACTCAAAACAACCCTGAGATTCCACCTCACACCAGTCAGAATGGCTAAGATCGAAAATTCAGGTGACAGCAGATGCTGGCGAGGATGTGGAGAAAGAGGAACAGTCCTTCATTGTTGGTGGGATTGCAAGCTTGTACTACCACTCTGGAAATCAGTTTGGCGGTTCCTCAGAAAACTGGACATAATACTACCAGAGGGTCCAGCAATACCTCTCCTGGGCATATATCCAGAAGATGCTCCAACCGGTAAGAAGGACACATGCTCCACTATGTTCATAGCAGCCTTATTTATAATAGCCAGAAGCTGGAAAGAACCCAGATGCCCCTCAACAGAAGAATGGATACAGAAAATTTGGTACATTTATACAAAGGAGTACTACTCAGCTATTAAAAGGAATGAATTTATGAAATTCCTAGGCAAATGGATGGACCTGGAGGGCATCATCCTGAGTGAGGTAACACAATCACAAAGGAACTCACACAATATGTACTCACTGATAAGTGGATATTAGCCCAAAAAGTTAGGATACCCAAGATACAAGATACAATTTGCTAAACACATGAAACTCAAGAAGAATGAAGACCAAAGTGTGGACACTGTGCCCCTTCTTAGAATTGGGAACAAAACACCCATGGAAGGAGTTACAGAGAAAAAGTTTGGAGCTGTGATGAAAGGATGGACCATCCAGAGACTGCTGCACCCGGGGATCCATCCCATAATCAGCTTCCAAACACTGACACCATTGCATACACTAGCAAGATTTTGCTGAAAGGACCCAGATATAGCTGTCTCTTGTGAGACTATGCCGGGGCCTAGCAAACACAGAAGTGGATGCTCACAGTCAGCTATTGGATGGATCACAGGGCCCCCAATGGAGGAGCTAGAGAAAGTACCCAAGGAGCTAAAGAGATCTGCAACCCTATAGGTGGAACAACATTATGAACTAACCAGTACCCCAGAGCTCTTGACTCCAGCTGCATATGTATCAAAAGATGGCCTAGCTGGCCATCACTGGAAAGAGAGGCCCATTGGACTTGCAAACTTTATATGCCCCAGTACAGGGGAACGCCAGGGCCAAAAAGTGGGAGTGGGTGGGTAGGGGAGTTGGTGGGGGGGGGGAGTGTGCTGGGGACTTTTTGGATAGCATTGAAAATTTAAAGAGGAAAATACCTAATAAAAAAATTAATTCTAAAAAAAAAAAAAGAAAAAAGAAAAAAAAAGATTTATTTATTATTATACATAAGTACACTGTAGCTGTATTCAGACACACCAGAAGAGGGCATCAGATCTCATTATAGGTGGTTATGAGCTACCATGTGGTTGCTGGGGTTTGAACTCAGGACCTTCAGAAGAGCAGTCAATGCTCTTACCTGCTGAGCCATCTCACCATCCCACGGCTTGAGTTTTTGATCATTGTGGTTCTGATGGGTGTAAAGTGGAATTCCTCTGTTGAGAATTCTCTGTTTAGCTCTATACCCCCTTATAAAATTGGCTTATTTAGGATGTTGGTGTCTAATCCTTGAGTGCTCTATGAATTTTGGATATTAGCCCTCTGTCAGATGTAGAGTTGGTGAAGATCCTTTCCCAATCTGCAGGCTGCCATTTTTGTCCTATTGACAGTGTCCTTTGCCTTACAGAAGCGTTTCAGTTTCAAGTGGTCCTACTTATAAGTTGTTGATCTTAGAGCCTGAGCCATTGGTGGTCTGCTTAGGGAGTTGTCTCCTGTACCAATGAGTTCAAGGCTATTTCCTACTTTCTCTTCTAGTAGATTCAGTGTATCCAGTGTTGTGTTGAGGTCTTTGATCCATTTGGACTTGAGTTTTGTACAGGGTGACAGATATGGATCTGTTTGCATTTTCCTACATGCAGACATCCAGTTAGACCAGCATCATTTGTTAAAGATGCTTTCTTTTTTTCTTTTTTTCCATTGTATGGTTTTGCCTTCTTTGTCAAAAATCAATTGTCCATAGGTGTGGGGTCTATTTCAGGAACTTTGATTTGACTCCATTCATCAACCTGTCTATTCCTATACCAATACCATATAATTTTTATTACTATTGCTTTGTAGTATAGCTTGAGCAGGGATGGTGGGTGATACCTCAGAAGTTATTTTATTATTCAGGATTGTTTTGATACCCTGCAATTTTTGTTTTTTCCATATGCGATTGAGAATTGTTGTGTCAAGGTCTGTAAAGAATTGTGTTAGAATTTTGATGGGAAATGCATTGAATCTGTAAATTGCTTTTGGTAAAATGGCCATTTTCACTATGTTAATCCTACCAATCTATGAACATGGGAGATCTTTCCATCTTCTGATATCTTCCTCAGTATCTTTCTTTAGATACTTTAAGTTCTTGTCATATAGGTCTTTCTCTTGCTTGGTTAGAGTTACACCAAGATATTTTATATTATTCGTGGCTATTGTAAAGGGTGTTATTTCCCTAATTTCTTTCTCAGCCCATTTATCATTTGTGTAGAGGAAGGCTACTGATTTCTTTGAGTTAATTTTGATTCCAGACACTTTGCTAAAGGTGTTTATCAGCTGTAGAAGTTCTCTGGTAGAATTTTTGGGGTTGTTTATACATACTACTGTGTCATCCACAAATAGCAATACTTTCCAATTTCTTCCTTTCCAATTTGATCTGCTTTAGTTGTCTTATTGCTCTGGCTAGAACTTCAAGTACTATATTGAGTAGATAGGGAGAAAGTGGGCAGCCTTGATTTGTTCCTGATTTTAGTGGAATTGCTTTAAGTTTCTCTCCACTTAGTTTGATATTGGTTATTGGTTTGCTGTATATTGCTTCGATTATGTTTAGGTATGTGTCTTATATCCCTAATCTTTCTAATACTTTACCATAAAAAAAGTGTTGGATTTTGTCAAAGGCTTTTTTTAGAGCTTTTTTAAAAAAAGATTTATTTATTATTATATCTAACTACACTGTAGCTGTCTTCAGATGCACCAGAAGAGGGTGCCAGATCTCATTATGGATGGTTGTGAGCCACCATCTGGTTTCTGGGATTTGAACTCAGGACCTTCAGAAGAGCAGTTGGTGCTCTTAACCACTGAGCCATCTCTCCAGCCCCCAAAGGCTTTTTTAGCATCTAATGAGATAATCATGCCTTTTTGTTTCAGTTTGTTTATATTATGGATTACATTGAGGAATTTTTATATATTGAACCATCCCTGCATCCCTGGGATAAAGCCTAATTGACCATGGTGGATGATGTTTTTGATGTGCTCCTGGATTCAGTTTGCAAATATTTTATTGTTTCATCAATGTTCATAAGGAAAATTGGTCTGAAATTCTCTTTCTTTGTCGTGTCTCTGTGTAGTTTACATATCAGGGTGACTGTGGTTTCATAGAATGAGTTTAGTAGTGTTCCTTCTAATTTTATTTGTGGAATAGTTTGAGGAGTATTTGTATTAGCTCTTTTTTGAAAGACTGGTAGAATTCTTTACTAAAACCATCTGGTCTTGGGCTTATTTTGGTTAGGAGACTTTTGATGACTGCTTCTATTTCCTTAGAGGTTATAGAATAGCTTAAATAATTTACCTGATCTTGACTTGACTTTGGTAAGTGGTATCTGTCTAGAAAACCATCCATTTCATTAAGATTCTCCAATTTTGTGGAGCTTTTGAAGTAAGATTTAGTGATTCTTTGAATTTCTTCAGTGTCAGTTGTTATATCTCCCTTTTCATTTCTGATTTTGTTTATTTGGATGCTGCCTCTTTGTCTTTTGGTTAGTTTGGCTAAGAGTTTATCTCTCTTGTTGATTTTCTCAAAGAACCAACTCTTTGTTTCTAACTGATTGATTTCAGCTCCAATTTTGGTTATCTCCTGCCTTCTACACCTCTTTGTTGTGCTTTCTTCTTCTTCTTCTTCTTCTTCTTCTTCTTCTTCTTCTTCTTCTTCTTCTTCTTCTTCTTCTTCTTCTTCTTCTTCTTCTTCTTCTTCTTCTTCTTTCCTTCTCCTTCTCCTTTTCCTCCTCCTCCTCCTCCTCCCTCTTCCTCTTTCTCCTTTTCCTTCTTCTTCTAGAGATTTCAGGAGCACTTTTAAATAGATGATATGAGAACATTTTAATTTCTTTATGGAGGCACCTATTACTTTGAACTTTCCTCTTAGCACTGCTTTCATTGTGTTTCATAAATTTGAGTATGTTGTGCCTACATTTTCATTGAATTCTAGAAAGTATGTAATTTCTTTCTCTATTTCTTCAGAGATCATTGAGTAGAGAATTGTTCAATTTCTATGAGTGTGTAGGCTTTCTGGTGTTTCTATTATTGTTGAAGTCCATCTTTAATCCATAGTGGTCTGATAAGATACAGGTGTTATTTCAATTTTCGTCTATCTATTGATGCTTGCTTTGTGACTGACTATATGGAGAAGTCCATGAGGTATTGAAAGGAAAGTATATTTTTTGTTGGGATGAAATATTCTATAGTTGTCTGTTACATCCATTTGATTCATAATGCCTATAAATTTTATTATTTCTGTTTAGTTTTTGTTTGGATGACCTGTCAGTTGGTGAGAATCGAGTGTTGAAGTCTTCCACTATTAATATGTGGGGTTAGATGTGTGATTTAAGCACTAGCAATGTTTCTTTTACAAACATGGGCACCCTTTTGTATGGGGAATATATGTTCAGAATTGAGATATAATCTTAGTAGAGTTTTTTTTTTGATGAGTATGAAGTGTCTTTCCCTGTCTCTTTTGATGAATTTTGGTTGAAAATCTATTTTATTAAATATTAGAATGGCTATCCAGTTTGCTTCTTGGGTCCATTTGTTTGAAAAACTTTTTTCTAGCCCTTTATTCCAAGATAATATCTATCTTTATTGTTGAGGTATGTTTCTTGTATGCAGCAGAATGATGGATCCTGGTTTTGCACCCATTCTGTTAGCCTGTGTCTTTTGTTTTCTTTTGTTTTGTTTTTTGGTTTTTTTGAGCCAGGATTTCTCTGTATAACCCTGGCTGTCCTGGAACTCACTCTGTAAACCAGGCTGGCCTTGAACTCAGAAATCCACCTGCCTCTGCCTCCCAAGTGCTGGGATTAAAGGCATGAGCCACCACTTCCCGGCAGCTTGTATCTTTATATTGGGGGTATTGATTAAACCGATGTTGAGAGACATTAATAGCCAACAATTGTCAATTCCTGTTATCTTGATGTTGATGGTGTTAGTGTGTGTGTGTGTGTTTCCCTTGTTTTTGCTGGTATGGAGTTACTTATTTTCTGTGTGTTTTTTTTTTTTTTTTTTGGATGTAGTTATTCTCCTTGGGTTGGAGTTTTCCTTGTAATATTTTCTGTAGGGCTGGATTTGTGGATAGGTATTGTTTGAATTTGGATTTGTCTTGAAATATCTTGTCTTCTCCATGTATGGTAATTGAGTGTTTTTCTGGGTATAGTAGTAGTCTAGGTTGGCATCTGTGCTGCTTTTAGAGATTACAAGATATCTGTCCAGACCCTTCTAGCTTTTAGAGTCTCTGTTGAGAAGGTGAATGTAATTCTGATAAGTCTACCTTTGTATGTCACCTGCCCTTTTCCCTTACTGCTTTTATTATTCTTTCTTTGTTCTGTACATTTTATGTTTTGATTATTATGTGGCAGAGGATTTTTCTTTTCTGGTATAGTCTAACTGGTGTTCTACAAGCTCCTTGTATGTTTATATTTTGAGATAGAGCCTTGCTAAGTTGACCATGGGAGCCTTAAATACTCTGTAGGCAGACAGGTCTTGAAATGGAAACCCTGTTGCTTCAGTTTCCCAAGTAATTTGGATTACAGGTCTGTATGAAGTCTGGATTTTTGAGGGAGGGAAGAAAAGAAGAAGGGAGGGAGGGAGGAGAGAGAGAGAGAGAGAGAGAGAGAGAGAGAGAGAGAGAGAGAGAGAGACTGACTGTGTGCATCTCCGGTTGACGTTGGACTTTACTACCACTGCATAGTTCAGGCTGGCGTCAAACTCTAGGCAATCCTCTTGCCTCATCCTCCCAAATCCTGGGGTTATAGTGCCAAACTGGCACTAGTTTAGACTTTCAAATAATAAAACCCTTGTGATGGTTTGTATATGCTTGTTCCAAAGAGTGGCACTATTAGGAGGTATGGCCTCGTTGGAGTAGGTGTGCCACTGTGTGTATTGGCTTTAAGACCTCATCCTATCTGCCTGGAAGTCAGTCTTCCACTAGCAGCCTTCAGATGAAGATGTAGAACACTCAGCTCTGCCTGCACCACGTCTGCTTAGATGCTGCCATACTCCCACCTTGATGATAATGGACTGAGTCTCTGAACCTATAAGTCAGCCCCAACTAAATTATGTGCTTTATAAGACTTGCCTTGGTCATGGTGTCTGTTCACAGCAGTAAAACCCTAACTAGGATTTCTTTATAGGAACTATGGAAATGTCATGCTGGTGAGGACAAAACAGAGGAAAAGGGAATAACCATAAGCAGAAAATGTAGCATTATGGACATTCAGAGAAGGAAGAGGGAACAAAGATGTGAAATAAATGTTCAGAAATTATCTCAGTTTCAAACTTCCCCAACACTCAAAGCCACAGCTGTGTGCATGCATTGAGTTCTTGGTAAAGAGAAGAGGTTAATATTTGCAGGAAGAAATCATTAGCTAACCCACAAATCATACTTTTATTTATTCTTCCATTATGAAGGATGCACATTTGTTGGTTTAAGTCAGATCTCTGGCCTTACACAGTCTCCCTGTGGAAAAAATAATATTGACCAAGCTTCTGATCCTGCCTGACATGAAATTGATACACACTCAGAATCATGGAAATTTTTAGCTGGAAAGTACCTTTGGATGGAATTTAGAGGCACTAAAACCAGTTGTGACCTCCACATCAATTATCGTTTATAGGAAGTACTGATAAGTGCCATGGCGATAGAAAGTTTAAACAGTTCTGCAGATCAGCTGTGTGAATGAGGTCCCAGTGAGCATGTGCAAGATGAGAGTCTGTCTACAGGATATCGCACGGCTGAGGAAAAGAGACCATGAAAGGATTGTTGGCAGCACAGAGATCTCTCAGTCCTTTCTCAATATAGCCAAGTGCAGTGTGCAAAAAGCAAGCAAGCAAGCAAGCAAGCAAACGAACACTATAAGCATTCTACAAACAGAATGTCCTACCTCAGTTCAGGGAAACAGATGTTTGCCATAGACCAGTAGATCCTCAGGAGGGTGGGAAAATACTGAGCAAAAGGATCCAGACTAGACCTGACTCTGCTCTGAAGGGCTCTGTGGAAGACCAGAGTGTTCCTTCATAAAATATGAAGGATTGTTGCACTGAAGTTGCTAAAGAAAGATGCCAGACCGCTGTCTCACCTCCCTCTGTCCAAAAGCAAGACACAGAATTTTAGAAATAAAATCTGCCCCGCCTCCTTTCCCTCCAGCATATATGCATTACCAAAGAGAACAAAGCTCAATGATCAGAGACACTGTGAGGTACCGTGTGCTGGCTCATGTCTGCAATCCCAGCATCTGCCAAGTCTTCTTCAGAATACACATGGGGCCAGCCTGAGCTACATGGGACCCTGTCTCAAAAACAAATGAACAAAATGAAGAAGAAGAAGAAATATAGTTTGGAGAGGAGTATGACCTTTCTCTGAGAGTTGTTTGCTTTCCCCTGTAACTTCTCATAGACACACGAAATCCTTTTCCTCTAAATCATTAAGTCTATTACAATGTACTTGTTTGTTGTTAAGGATGCTGAATAAAATGGAATTCAAAGTCATCTCTCTGAAAACAACTCATTCCATAGGTGTCCTCCGTGTATACATGAAGCAGACATGCAGGCAACATGCCTATAGCTCCAGAAACCGAGACAGGAGGATGGGTGTGGGTTCAAGGCTAGCCTGGGTTACCCAGTGAGAGTGAGTTCCAGACTAGCCAGTATTACCTAGTCAGACGGGATCCCCAAAAGAAAAGAACAATAACCAACAGCTTCCATCTGATCTGTTATTCTCTGAACTCTAAAAACACAAATCCCAACAGCTGTGGTTTGAATATGCGCCTAGTTTTCATGTGTCAGAAACGTAGTGGTTTGAATGAGAATGGCCCATGGAGACTCATGTATTTGAATGTGTAGTTCCCAGTTGGTGGAACTGTTTAGGAAGGATGGGTAGAGGTAGCCTTATTGAAAGAAGTGTGTCACTGTGGTTGGGCTTGGGGTTTCAAACACCTACTGACATTCCCAATGCATTCTCTGCTTCCTACTTGTGGATGGAGAGACGTGAGCTTCAGCTGCCGCTCCAGCCACTTGCTGCCATGCCTTTGCTTGTCCATCATAACTCTAACCCTCTAATTAAACTCTTTTTTAATTTTTTTAAAAAATAAATTGCCAAAATAAATAAATAAATAAATTAGCTAGCCTTGGCCTTGGTGTTTTGTCATAGCAACAGAAAAGTAACTAAGACAGTTGATGTACTTGGACATTTGATTCCCTGTAGTTATTGCTTGGGAGGAACCTTACGGAGGTAGAGTATTGCTAGAGGAAGTAGATCACTGGGGACAAGCTTTGAGGTTTTCTAACCTAACCCTACTTCCTGTTCTTTCTGTTTCCTGAAATGTGATCTCTCTGGCTTTCTGATTTCTGGTTCCTGTGGTTCCTACTCCGGGGCCAGCCCCACAAAGGTGGCTTGTACCCACTTTGAAACTATTAAGAGAAAGCAAAACCTTCCCTCCTCTCAGCTCAGGAACAGAAAGAAACCGATACAGTGCAGCGGGGTGTGGAGCAGTGGGGATAACACACCCACTAACTGAGATCAGAAGATAGCGCAACTTACTCAAGGCTGAGGTAAATCAGCAGTTAACTGAGGCGATGAGGATACAAAGCAAGGATAAAGATTCCTCAGTGTAGAGGGTCAAATTGCCCTGGACTGAACTGAAAGTAATCCTCCTGCCCCACCCCTCTGACCGCTGTGATTACAGGAGTGTGCCTCTGCACCCAGTTACTTTTTTTTTTTTTTTAAGTTCCTGACACTTGGCATGCCTAAAGAGATCCACCCAACAGAACTGAACTAGACAAATCCAGACTAAGTAAGGGTAGCCTCATAAATTTAGCTTGCAGTTTTTAACTAATGACTCTGGACTTGTCCCTCTAACCTGCATCATTTCCTGAACCTCGATTTCATTTCCTGTGACCTCCTAGGCACCTTTAGTCAAATGTCCTACTGACACTCAAAACTCAGTACTGCTGCTTGGAAACACATCTGCCAGTGTTTCACCAGAAAGGCAAGGCAAGAAAGAGCACATACCTGCAGTCCTGGGCTGGGGCAACAGAGGTCTGAAAAATCATGGGTTTGAGACCAGCCTGGGCTCTATCAAGACTGTCATATGTCTATGTAAATCTAGATGTATATGTATATCATATATGTATATCATATATATATATACACACACACACACACACATATATATATGTATATACTTGATCTCACTTATAACCTTTACTAAACAGACTATATAAAAGCCTCTGTTTCCATGGTTATAAAAAGCTGAAATACTGGAAGCCGGGCGTGGTGGCACATGCCTTTAATCCCAGCACTTGGGAGGCAGAGGTGGCAGATTTCTGAGTTCGAGGCCAGTCTGGTCTACAAAGTGAGTTCCAGGACAGCCAAGGCTACACAGAGAAACCCTGTCTCGAAAAAACAAACAAACAAACAAACAAACAAACAAACAAACAGGAAATACTAGGAAAGGTAAGAAATGCAGTAGTATTGAATGCACAGCGTAGTATCCTGTTTTACAGTCCTTGCTCCGTGTTATTACCAAAAACTTAACATTTTTTCTCATGCCTTCCTTTTTTTCCTCCTCCCTTTTCCTTCCTTTCTTTCTGTCTGTCTTTTGCGATAGTATCATGAGGTCCAGGCTGGCCTCGACCTCCCTATAATAGTTGAGGATGACCCTGAATTTCTGATTCCTCCCGCACCTCCTCCATGCTGGGATTTGAGCTGGGCACCATGGCCCTCAGCAGCTCTTCTTTCTTGATCCTCAAATTCAACCAGTTGCTCAGCTGTGAGGGTCAAGACCCCACCCCCCACCCATCCCTGCATGCAGCATCCCCTGCCCTCAGCTGCTTCTCCCTCTTGGTCCTGCCACAAAGTAGAGGACAGTGGCTGATTATGACCTCCAGGTGCAAATACCTTGACTGCCACAAAGATAGTCCGTTCCCTGTCACTCTCAGTTCCTCTCCCTTCCGTTCCTGAGTTCTGAGAGCTCAGGATTCCTTCGGGTGGAACCATCTGGGTCCTATATCATTCCAACCATTCCCCAGACAACACTGCAGTGATGTATCCGCGCTCGTTGACATGAGAATCAGATTCACTTTCCTGCAAGACTTCTTCCTTTGCAGCGCTGACACGCACATTTAATTTGTTGCCCCATTTAACACAGTCCTCTGCTTTAACCCCAAAATACACAAAAGAGCACGTTTCCAGCAGGGGACAGGGAACCAGTCAGCTAAACTGGTTTTTCTTTCCTAACCCCAGGGCGGTATGTCCATTGTTAGCTTCCGTTGGATTGTTTACGGAGGGGCTGAGGGTGTAAGAGGCTGAGAATATGTCCTAGTTATGGGCTCTCCGTAGCTAGAATCCCTGTGATTTGCTTTTCCACAACTGTGCTGTTTGGGGGCATGCTCACAGATCAGCAACTGGTGCGCTTTTGCCTCCTCTGCATTCAACGCTCAATATCCACTGCAAGCAATTTCCCCAGCAGGGGGTTGGCGGGAGGGGGGAGAGGGAGAAGCAATGAACAGCTGGGTGGACGTTTTAGAGGTGATTTCATTTACCCTTGTTTTAGACACAATTCTTCTTGGGCTATTTAAAATAAGTAAAAATGTACGCTGTTTGAGTGGATCTTAATCGGCAACAGTCTTCAAAGATATTTTAGCCGTGTAAATGAGGGATGTGTCCCTCGCCCCATGAGGCAACCCATGCAATGCCTGTCTGAGAACCCCCACTCACTTTCTCTATGTGGGAAAGACCCAACGTTAAGAGTTTGCCCATCCTTCTGTATATGTCTCAGCGATTAAATACGGATCTAAGCTTGCGGGTAGGAGAGTGTAGATTTGTTTGTAACGCTATTTTTGTGACACCAGAGCTGAAACTCAGGGCAAATGTTCTATTACTGTGCTGTATCTGAAGCCTGGTTTTGGGGTTTTCTGACATAAAATGTGTGTGTGCGCGCGCGCACGTTGACTTCTGAAAAGGTTTCTACACTCCTAAAAGACTTAGCTATGTGTAGTGGTGCTCACTTTTGATCCTAGTACTCAGGAGGCAGAGGCAGGTGGATGTCTGTGAGTTCGAGGGCAGCTTGGTCTTTAGAATGTGTTCCAGGACAGCCGGGGCTGGAGGAAGACCAAGTTTTAAAACAAACAAACAAACAAAGACTCAATAGAAAAAGCAGTACTTTTAACTTGGGCATGATTCTTAGAACCCCCCCCCCCCTCAGGACATGGTTACTGTGGTAAAGACAGCAGAGCAAAAGTTAGGAAAAGAGATAAGTTTTTGATAATAAGATTGAGCTATGGAATAAATATGCCCACCTGAATCCACCACAGCACAGATTTCTTGTTGTGTTACATAATAAACTTGTCTTCTTTTTAATAGTTTGGTGAGTAAATTGGTGGGGTTTGTTTTAAATCTCTTTTTTTCCCTTAAAGACTGATATTGGACTCTCCATAACTAGGTAAAGCCATTCTGGGTAATGGATCAATACCTCATACACAAGCATATGGATAAAAGAAAAAAAATTGGGACCTATTTTGTAATCAGTAAAACCACCCATGTCAAGACGCACATTTTATTCTGGAAAATCAGTGAATTTCTTGCTAGGGAAAGTAGTAGACATCAAATGTGGGGCTTTAGCAAACAGCTGATCAAATGTCACCTGAGCTGTGATAGTTTTAGTCAAGATTCAGAATGGTTGGGGAAGATGTAATGATGAAGAAAGACAAGAAACTGGGCGAGGAGAGAACTGGTTGACAAGCACAGCCTCTGAAAGGTCCTGCGGCAAAACCTCAGAAAGAAATTCCAAGTTGTCATTTGTGACAACTTGGATGGACCTGGAGAGGGTTTTACTACATAAAGGAAGCAAGGCACACAAAGACAGAATATGCGCGACTTAGCACAATCTGCATATAAGAGGCCAAGAGTTGAAGGAGAGACAACAGTTAAATATGCAGAATAAGGCTTGTTCTTTGTCTTTATGTGTTCTTTGCGGAGTAAGGTTTTGAGAACACTTGCACCCATTGTAATGGTTTATCTTGGTTGTCAACTCAGTAGGATCTGGGATCAATTGAAAGTCACAATTCTGGGTGGGTGTGAGGTTATTTCCTGGAAGGATACACTGAGAGAGGAAACATGCACCACCTCGCCCCCCCCCCCCCCCCCCCCCCCGCAACACCTTCTTGTGGCAGGCCAAATAGAAAGGAGATGGGGGAAAAGCTGTCTCTTTTGCCTGGTGGCCTCTCTCCTCACTGGGGCTTGTATCTACTCCATCAAAGCCCAGCTCCTTCAGCCTTCCAATGTGGACAGAAACCTCCAGGCTTCCATCACCACATAGAGGGTTGCTGGAACCTCAGCTTCTTTGACTCAACAGCTATCAGTTGTTAACCTCTTGGATGTGTGCATGGCTGTTGTCATGCTACTCAGTTCCTACAGTGTAAGATGATCTAGTAAATCTCTGTGGTATGCTCTCATTCCATCCATTCCGTTCCTCTAGAGAGCCCTGACTAATACACCTATAATCCCAGCACTTGTGGAAACAGGAAGGCTGGAATTTCAAGGCCAGCCTCGGTTATGTACGCAGCAAGTTTGGCAAGGTTGTGGCCAGCACGAGACCCTGTCTCAAAAATCAATGAATAAGCAAGTGGATAAATAAACACATTGTTAGGTAAATGCAAAAGTCAGATATTCTTCACTAGAAAGAAAAAGTACATATTAGAGCTGAAAACCATGATAACTGACCAAATTATTCTACATCATATTCACAAATTATGCATCATTTGTATGTACTGTATAAAAACATAGAATTTATTATTAATATTATTATTATTACTACCACAATCTGCATACAGAGAGGTGACTGGTGACTACAAGAGGCCAAGAGTTGAACGGGAAGAAAATGTATGCAGAATAAGGCTTGTTCTTTTTTTTTTTTTTAAATGTTCAATGAAGAGTAAGGCTGGGAGAACAGTGGTGCGCCTATAATTGTTATAGGCCTATATATATTTTATCTATACTACATATATTATGTATATGTACTATGTATACTATGTATTATATATGTACATATTATGTATATATACTATATATTATATATATTATGTACTATGTATATTGTGTATATCTATTATATACTATGTATATTTACTCTCTACATACATACATACAGATATACATACATATATACATACATACATACATATATTATAGTATGATATTATGACAGATCCGAATAGGTAGTGGGCCACAAAATAAAAAGGATAATGGAGCAGAGTTTAATAACAATGTTAGGACATACCATAAATATGGACAGTGTGGCTAAAATCAGGTGCAAATAATGAAAGGGCAGGGTCAGCCAGTTGACAGAAGACCCACCAAGTTACAGGCTTCTAATGTAGTGGTTCTCAACCTTCCTAACACTGTGACCCTTTTAATACAGTTCCTCATGCCGTGGTGACCACAACTATAAAGTTATTTTCATTGCTGCTTCCTAACTGTAATTTTGTCACTGTTATGAACCATAATGTAAATATTTGTGTTTCCTGAGAGTCACAGTCAACCCCAAAGGGGTCATGACCCATAGGTTGAGAACTGCTGTTCTAATGTTAATGTCTAATGTACCCAGGGGCTACATCAAAGGACCTCAAGATTGAACACCCTTTAGTGTGCTCCAGCCATAAGATAACATGGATTAAAAAGAAAAAAAAATGTTTATGGACAGAGTAATTTAGAGGGCCCCAGGGCAAGAACTTGGCTGTTATCTATTGCATGAGGGCCAGTGTTCTTTTGGAGGGGTCCTGACCCAACGCTGAATTCTAGAGTTGTGTGTGGAGACCTTCCAATTCCTAGTATTGTTCCTGCATGAATATGAGGCCAAGTTCATAAACGGAGGTTAGGTGACCTCAGCTGCAAAGTAGGGATACAAAGTAGGGAATCAGGAAATACCTTCCCCAAACACTGTGGACTAATCAGCCGGGCAGTGTCAGCTCAATGGAAAAATTCTTAGTCATCTGTGTGAAGGCTTTCTCCATGACCCAGACTTATTCAAATATTTTTCACTGTGAGTTTGAATGAAAACAAAGA
Organism: Mus caroli; assembly: GCF_978045245.1. Taxonomy (NCBI): domain Eukaryota; kingdom Metazoa; phylum Chordata; class Mammalia; order Rodentia; family Muridae; genus Mus; species Mus caroli. The sequence continues at coordinate 95,385,483 of NW_028227264.1, forward strand.
TATGGTAACCGGATTTGCAAACGACAGACTTAGGGGAAGCAGATTTAATAATTACAAAAGTTGAATGTAGTTAAAGCCTGTGTGTGGTTATCATGTCCCTGCACAGATTCTTCTAACTTCATAATACAATACTTATGAAGACATAAAATCTTCACAGTCCACCATACCCTGTTCTGGGACTATATGCAAGGACGGGTCTATCATGAGAACCTTGGAGACATTTCTATGAGTGACCAAGACACAGGAATTGAAGAGGAAACGTGCTGTCCTTGTGTTCTGTGTAGTAAATTGTGGTGGTTTGAGTATGCCCAGTTCAGGGAGTGGCACTATTTGGAGGTGTGGCCTTGTTGGAGCAGGTGTGTCACTGTGGGAGTGGGCTTTAAAACTCTCATCCTAGCTACCTAGAAGTCAGTCTTCTGCTAGCAGCCTTCAGATGAAGATGTAGAACTCTCAGCTCCTCCTGTACCATGCCTGCCTGGATACCACCATGCTCCCATCTTGATGATAACAGACTGAAACTCGGAACTTGCAAGCCAGCCCCAATTAAACATTGTCCTTCATAAGACTTGCCTTGGCCATGGTGTCTGTTCACAGCAGTAAAACCCTAGCTAAGACAAAAGCAACCCTGCACTACTGGGTTTGTGGTTCCTGTTTTCTACCACTGGATTACCTCTGGATTCAATTCCCACAAGAAACAGATGACACAGTAGACTTCTCTCCCTTCATCCCTGTGTTAGTGGGAATTGAACCAAGGATTTAGTAGTTACTACACACTAAGCAGGCAAAGGACACACTGAGCTATACCCCCCAGTCTTCCTTTTGCTAAATTTACTGTCTGTCCTTATACTCACTCTGTGGCCCACACCAACTGTGAACTTTTTACCCTCCTGCCTGAGCCTCCTGAGTATCTGGGATGACAGGACTGCACCGCTGTGTTTGATGGCATCATTTTCAATAGATGAGGGTCACAGACCTCCGGGCTTTTTTTTTTTTTCTGCTTTTGATTTAAGTTCTTCTTTTGTGCTGGCACCAGCTATCTGTGTCAACAAGGGTGCCTTCTCCCCATTAGATAGAATGTCTATCAAAAGACAAATGACAACAAATTTAGTCTAAACTGTCTTTTATTGGCAGTTCCAAGAATCAAGCAACACACAGTATAAAAAAAAAGTATATTCTGAAGGGCTGAATGGAGATGGGTTAGGGAAGAGGCTAGGGAGGGTAGAAAGAACAAATCTGGGCCTTGCAAATTTACTTTCTTTGTAAGGTTACAGGAGAGACTTCTTTGTGCTGGCCTTAACACTGCCTCTCAGGATCTGGCTGCTGTCTGTCTCTATCCTTGTTTCTCAGAAGGTCAGATAAAGGGCTTAGTTTGGGCTTGGTGGTGTGGGACTTCTGTCCCAGTAGCCCCTCTTTGCTCCTATCGGTTGAACCTGGGCATGAGCTTGAAAGACCCACAACGTGCGGACTCCCCCACGTTCTGACTCAGGAGAGGCGACACCCCAAAATCACCCACAAGAAACGATCTTGCTGCAAATTGCAAGAGGATTTTTATTCAAGAGCGCTCTCGGGCCCACGGTCATACACCACGCAGGGGTAGAGGACCGTGGTGCTCCGAGTAGCTGGATAAGGGGGTATTTAAAGGAAGAAACCACAACTCAAGGAGGTGGGGAGGGTGTTGTTAGTCACAAGGAAGTATAAAGTCACAAATGTCACAAGGAATACCTGGTAATTGTGAGGGTTATTTCTCAAGACAGTTTCTAAGAGGCCCTAACAATCTAAAAGCCCCTAAAGATAGCACATTTGCATTGCAGGTTCCAGCAATGGTCAGGGTGGGTCAGGGTGACTTTCTTTGAATGAACACTCTTTGAACCCAGGAAGCGGGTAGGTGGAGGAAGGAATGTCGCTATCTGTTTTATGACCAGCACCTGGAGCACTAAGCCACAAAAGCCACACTCCCAAGCCTGGGCCCAAAAGCCTCGAATTTTGTTACTTCTTCAAGCTCAGTTCAGACAAGTGAGTGGCTCCTATAAATGTCACCTAGGTGCCTTAATATGTGACCACAGGATTTCCCTTTAGCTTGCTTAGGCTCTTTTTTTCTCTGAAAGTGCCCCACCCCATGTTTGTGTGCATGTGTGTTTGTGTGTGTGTATGTGTGTGTGTGAGTATGTGTATGTGTAAGAGAGTGTGTGTGAGTGTCAATGTGTATATGTGTGTGAGTGTGATTGTATGTGTATGTGTGTGAGTGTGTATATGAATATGTGTGTGAGTGTGTGTGTGTATGTGTTTGAGTGTGTGCCAATGAACACACGTACAGGCCCATGCATAACATCACGTGTGAGAGTTTGAGGGTAGCCTGTAGGAGCTGATTTTCTCCTTCCACCATGGATTTCAGGGAATGGGACTAGGACTTAGGTCATCAGGCTTGGCAGCAAGCACCTTTACCCATTGATCTGTCTGGCTATCCCTCTGTGTTTAATGTAACACTTAAGATGGTACATAGTTCATTCCATTTTGCAAGTCTTTGCTGTTTAGGACACTAAAATAATAACTAAGGGATTAGGAGGGATGGCTTAGCAATTAGGAGACCATACTGCTTTTGTAGATGGCTCTAGTTAGATTCCCAGCATTCACAGTGCCACACTGGGTAGCTCACAACCACCTATAACATTAGCTCTAGGGAAATCCAATATTTCTGACACACACACACACACACACACACACACACACACATTAAAAAGATCTTTAAAATGTAAGTAAATACTAGTCCTCTGTAGTACCGCTTCAAATCAGGAATGGTGATACTTCCAGAAGTTCTTTTATTGTACAAGATTGTTTTTAGCTATCCTGGGGCTTTTTATTTTTCCATATGACATTGAGAATTCCTCTTTCAAGGTCTGTAAAGAACTGTGTTGGAGTTTTGATGGGGACTGCATTGAATCTGTAGCTTGGTTTTGGTCAGATGTCCATTTTCACTATGTTAATCCTGCCAATCCACAAGCATGGGAGATCTTTCCATCTTCTGATATCTTCTTCAATTTCTTTCTTCAAAGACTTGAAGTTCTTTTCATACAGGTCTTTCACTTGCTTGGGTAGAGTTACACCGAGATATTTTATATTATTTGTGGCTATTGTGAAGGGTGTTGTTTTCCTGATTTCTTTCTCAGCCTGTTTTACCATTTGTATAAAGGAGGGCTACTGATTTTATTTTATTTTTTAGTTAATTTTGTTTGCAGCTACTTTGCTGAAGGTGTTTATCAGTTATAGGAGTTCTCTGGTAGAATTTTTGGGGTCACTTATGTGTACTATCATATCATCTGAGAAAGAGTGATACTTTGACAGATTGATCAATGGAATCAAATTGAAGACCCTGAAATAAACCCACACAACTAAAGACACTTGATTTTTGACAAGGAAGGTAAAACCATACAGTGGAAAAAATAAAGCATCTTCAACAAATGGTTCTGGTCTAACTAAATGTCTGCATGTAGAAGAATGCAAATAGGTTCATATTTATCACCCTGCATAAAACTCAAGTCAAAGTGGATCTTCACAAACCATCCATTTGCCTGCAAATTTCATGATGTCTTGGTTTTAAGTAGTATTCTGTTGTGTAAATGAAGCACATTTTCTGTATCCAGTTTTGGTAGAGGGATATCTGGGTTGTTTCCAGTTTCTGGCTACCACGAATAAAGCTGTTATGAGCTTAAGTGACAGCACATGCTGGTGATGATGTCAAGCAAGGGGAACACTCCTCCACTGCCAGTGGGAGTGCAAACTTGTACAACCATTCTGGAAATCAATTTGGCTGTTTCTCAGGAAATTGGAAATAGTTCTAACTCAGGACCTAGCTATCCCACTTCTGGGCATATAAAAGATGCTCCACCATACCACAAGGATGCTTCACTATGTTCATAGCAGCTTTATTTGTAATAGCCAGAAACTGGAAACAGCCCAGATGCCCCTCAACTAAAAAATGGATACAGAAAATGTGGTTTATTTACACAATGAAACATTACTTAAAAACTGGGACATCATGAAATTTGCAGTCAAATGGATGGAACTAGAAAATATCATCCAGAGTGAGGTAATCCAGACCCCAAAGGACATACATGGTATGATAAGTGGATATTAGCCATAAAATACAGGATATCCATGTACAATCCATAGGCCCAAAGAAGCTAAATAACAAGGAGGGCCCAAGGGAAGATGTTTGGATCTCACTCAGAAGGGGAAATAAAATTGTCATTGGAGGTGAATGGAGAGAGGGAACTGGGTGGGAGAGGGAATGAGCAGGGGATTAGGTGTTGCAGGGAGAGCTAGGGAGTAAGGGCCAAGAAAGTACATGGAAATTGGTGAGGTGGGGACATCTCTAGGATGTGGTGGAGACAGGGAATCTACAAGGGTGACTCTAGCTGAGACTCCTAGCAGTGGGAGATATGAAGCTTGAAGTGACCACTTCCTAGAGCCAGGCTGGACTCCCAGTGGAGGAATAAGGACACTAACCTACCCACAACACCTTGGACTCAAAATTTGTCTGCATGCAAAAAGTGCAGGGACAAAGAGCAGAGACTGAGGAAACGGTCAACCAATGACTGGATTAACGTGATACCCGTCCCATAGGCAAGAACCAACCCCTGACGGTGATACAGTGTTATTGCTTGCAGACAGGAACCTAGCAGAATTGTCCTCTGAGAAGCTCCACCCAGAAGCTGATGGAAGGAGATGCAGAGACTCATACACAAACATTAGATGAAGCTTGGGAAGTCTTGTGGAAGAATCAGGGGAAGGATTGAGGAATCAGGAGGGGATAGAGACACAACAAGAAGACCAACAGAGTCAACTAACCTGCAACCTTGGGAGGCTCCCAGAGACTGAACCAGCAACCAAAGAGCAAAGGACATAGGCCTTTGAAAGACCCACAACGTGAGGACTCCCTCACGTTCTGACTCAGGAGAGGCGACACCCCAAAATCACCCACAAGAAACGGTCTTGCTGCAACTGCAAGAGGATTTTTATTCGAGAGCGTTCTCGGGCCCATGGTCATACACCACGCAGGGGTAGAGGACCATGGCGCGCCGAGTAGCTGAGTAAGGGGGTATTTAAAGGAAGAAACCACAATTCATGGAGGTGGGGAGGGCGTTGTTGGAAAATACCAAAAATACCAGTTAAGAGTCACAAGGAAGTATAAAGTCACAAGTGTCAGGTTATCTCTCAAGACAGTTTCTAAGAGCCCCTAACAATCTAAGAGCCCCTAAAGATAGCACATTTGCATTGCAGGTTCCAGTAATGGTCAGGGTGTCATTCTTTGAATTGAACCCAGGAAGCAGGTGGGTGGAGGAAGGAATGTCGCTATCTGTTTTATGACCAGTACCTGGAGCACTAAGCCACAAAGGCTACACTCCCAAGCCTGGGCCCAAAAGCCTCGAATTTTGTTTTTACTTTGCTATACTTTTTTAATACTTCTTCATTCCCCCCCTTTTTTTTTGTTAATAGTTCTAATCTTAGAACTAGACACTATCTTTTCTCTGACATATTTGATCCTTTAGGGCATAGTACTGTTGTCTCAAAACTAAAAGCCGCACTGCACTAATTCTTGTTCTAATAAAGGTGACTTGTCTATTTAACACACATGCACCTATAATCAAAAGCAGAAGCAAAACCAAAAGGGGTCCCATAAAGGTAGAAAGTAGGGTGGTCAAGAGTACAAGATAAGGGCCTTTCCACCCGAGTCTCAAGGTTTTCTGCGTGGAGACGTCTAGCAGGTCTTCTGGAGCAGGCCTTCTGGAGCTGCTTTTTCACTCGCTGTCTCACTCACTGGAGCACCTTGAGCCTAGAGAACAAAGGCTGGGAAAGCAGCATGTCAGCACTATGTACAGAGGCTATTTTTACCAGTGGAGGGGGCCCCCTATAGAGTAATTCATAAGGGGGTCAGTCTAAACTGTCCAGGGGTGTTTTTAACCCTGAAGAGCAAAGGGTAGGAGAGCTATCCAATCATTAGCGCCAGTCTCCGCTGTCAATTTGGTAAGGGTCTCTTAATGGTTCTATTTATTCTCTCTACCTGTCCTGAGCTTTGGGGCCTGCATGTACAATGTAACTTTTAACTAATCTCTAATATCTTGGCCAGTCCCTGATTTACCTGGGCAACAAAGGCAGGTCCATTACCTTGGGAAGATTTCTTTTAGGATCTTCAGTCCTGGTAGGAAAAGCTTCTATCTATCTTGAAATGGTGTCTATAAACACTAACAAGTACTTGTTGCAATATCTAGCTGGCTTAATTTCTGTAAATTCTACCTCGTCATAGCACAGGCCTTGCAGCTTTTGACTATTTCTTCTGCCAAGTCAGAGAGTCCTGTAACATAGTAGTCAAAGGACCTAACCACACCTTTGAATTTCTTGGCCCCCAGGTGGGTCAAATACTGTCCAAACTTGATAGTGCTCAGGGGTGTATCTAAAGCTGGTCTCTCTGATGTCATAATAATCTTTAGGCTCCTTGACTGCCAGGATCATTGCTCCTTGAGTCACCTGTTTGGCAGTTAGATCTGCTATCTGATTTTCTTTAGCCACAGCATCTTAGGTCTTTCTCTGCAGATGTCAACAGCCCTCTTTGTCTGTATATTGCCCCGTACAGTGGCAAAAGCATACCTGCTGTCAGTGTAGACTTTTCTTTTGCCATTTATGGACCTTGTCTCAAAGTCACAAGTTCAGCTTTCTGGGCCGACGTCCCTTCAGGGAGGCTGCTGGCCTAGATCACTTGCTTTTTGTCCACCACCATACTGCTGTCCCCGCCTTCTGCTTACCTTTAACCTCGAGGCTACTGTCATCAGTGTACCAGCTCGAACCCTCAGGCCAAGGCTGATCTGATCCTTCAGATCATTTCAAGTACCAGTTTCTCAGCACAGTGATGAGTAGGTGCAGTCTCACGCAGTGGGACAGCAGGTGGAATGAAGCGAAGGTCACTCGTTCAGTCAACAAAAAGTTCTGATGTGTCACAGGAGCATTGGTAGTCATCCATCAGTCAGGGGGCTTTCAGATAATGCTTTCAAGAGCATGGGATGCCATTACAGCTAGTTGCTGTCCCAGAGTGAGCTTATCAGCATCCTTGACAAGCAGATTATGGCAGTAATAGCTTACAGGCAAGAAAACCACCCGCTGGCAACAGGGTGTAACTTCTTGGTTAGGTAAGCCACTGGCCTTTTTCAAAGTCCCAAAGTCTGAGCAAGAACTCTTCTGGCGACCCCTGATCTCTCTTCCACATAAAGAGTGAAAGGCTTGGTTAGGTCAGGCAAAGGCTGGCCATCAAGAGGGCCTTTTTAATTTTTTAAAGGCTTTCTGGCAATCCGGGATCCACAAAACACCTCCCCTTTCTTGGTTAGGGGGTACAACAGGGCAGCTAAGGTCGCCAACCCAGGTGTCTAGAGTCTGTAGAAGCCAGCAGTACCCAAGAATTTTCTTACTTGCCTTGGTGTAGTTAGCCACTACTTCCCGTCTCGAAGGGTGTCTCTCAAATAAGTAACTTCAGTTTGACACAGCTGAGCCTTTTTAGCTGAGGCTCGGTCTTCAGTTGCCCAGGTTTCCTGTCTAGATCCTGTCTTTTTCTTTCTCTCCTATCACTGTGGCCAAGATTCTAGTCAAATTTTTCTCTTGTCTATGATCCCTCCTGTTTTCTCTTTCTTCTGCCTCCCGCCTCTCTCTCTCTCACACACACACTTTCTCTGCCTCTTTCACTAGATTGTCTAACTGTCTCCCTCTTTTCTCTGAAGCTTCTTTCTGATATCGGGGGCCAACTGCCTTATGAAGGCCAGCCAGGCCACTGAGGCCTTCTGGGCTTCCGAGGTAAGATTAAAGGGAGTGAACTGCCTGAAGGCTTCCATAAGTCTTTCAAGGAACATTGAGGGAGGTTCGATCGGCCCCTGCATTACCTCTTACCTTAGCCAAATTAGTGGGCCCATCTTGAGGCACCTTGGAGACCAGAGCCTGGCGTTAGATTTTCAAGCTCTCCTTACCTTCAGCCATGCCGCAGTCGCAACTGGGGCGAGTCAAAAGGAATCCCATGTCTAACAGAATTCTCTCTCGCTCTTCGGTTGTTAAGAGCATCTGCAACAGCTGTTGATAATCATCTCAAGTAGGCTGATGAGAAAACATAAGGAACTCTACCAACCCTGTGAGGCGTTGGGGATCCTGAGAAAGGGGGTGGTTAGTTTTTCAGTTATAAATACCAACAGAGGAAAATGACCAGTACTGAAGGGTTTAAAGTTTGGGCGGGTCCACCAGAGTCCGCCCGGACTCTGTGCTCTGCAGTTCCATGTACCCGAAGCGGTCAGCCTCTTGACACCCCGAGGGGTTTAGGGTTCCCTCGGCAGCTGGGGTTGAGGCTGTGGATAAGGGGAAGGTTGTGGACTAGGCCACTCAGGAGGCTTCATACAACCACAATTTTGAGAAGCAAAACCAAATTTTAACAGTGAAAACAATCTAGTTTTTTCTTTAAAAATGAACTCTAAAAACATTACTTGCTATAAAGTTTGGCTGTCCGTTCCTGCACACAAACACAAGAAGGTGTAGCCGCCAATATATCTGTTACAAATCGGGTTTCTAGGATAAGAATTACATAGAATATTACTCAATTTAGGCGTATCTTTAGAGACCTGTTCCCATGGGTTGTCTCATGCTGCATGTTGTAGTTCTAAATTACTCTAACCCAGAGTTAACAGTTTTAAGTCAACTTTTTGTTACCAATGTTACAAATTTTTAATCATAACTGATAACTTATGAGCCACTAATCTATAACCAAGACATATAAAAACATATTTATACTTTTGAAACTATTTAGAAACAAAAATGAAATGGCCGCATACATTTGTTCATTTAAACCAAACAAAATTCTTAATTTTTCTAGCTATAATTTCAAGAGAGGAGCACCTTGTCACCTGATGAATCCAATAATCACAAGCACAGAGATTTTTGTAGGAAAAACAGCCATTTGTTCCCTTACCATAGAACTTAAGAACTTGAGAAGCTGGTGGTTCCTATAAGAGCAGCGTTTATAATCAGCTCCTAGCAGGGCTTCTCTAGCCACACTAGATTCCTAACTACAGGTGCAGGGCTCCAAAGACCAATTAAAACTGTTTATTTTATTTTATTTTTTACCAAATTATCCCCAGATAGTCGGAGAGTACTGCTTTTCTCAAAACCCATTCTCTCACATCTCAGGTGTAAACTATCTCTAGTCAGGGTATAAAGCACCTATGAGAATTACCTTTGTTTTTCTAGATTTTTACATAGCTCTAAACACATACACAAAAACACATAAAACAGAAACCAACAGATCCAGACACATTCGACCCTTTTTTGTCCTCCACAAGCAGGCAAAAGAATTAGACGATTTTGGAGGGGGAAGCTTCCGCTTCAACAGAACTCGGTCCCTCTGACCGATCCGGAGACGGCCAGGCGTCCCTGGCTCTCCTTACCTCCCAGGGCGTCCCCCGGGGCCACAGCCTGTGGTCCTCCTAGCACGTCTGCCGACCACAGTCCTCCGGTCCTTACGGCCCAAAAGGACAGCTGCAAATACCGACCGCGCGCGCATTTCAGACCCCATCACCCCATCGTCTACAAACACCAGCATCCATTTCTACCTAGACGACCAAAACCAGAGAAGCACACTTGTTCCTCACTCTGCCAGGTGTAAAACCAAGGCACGAGGTGGGACTCGAACCCACGATCTCGCAACCCGAAAACCAAGACACAAATTTAATAAACTCAGATGGATCCGAACTCAGACTTCGCCATGCTTCAGAAACATAGGACAAGACACAAACAACCCAACACAACAAGCACATGTTCCAATGTTCGTTTCAGAAAACAGACACTCAAAACAGAGACACCGGCCGGCACACACACAAGAGGGGATCCCCATACCTCCAAGTCGGTTCTCGGGTGTGAGGGGTGGTCGCGTTTCCCGGCCAATGCACCAAATGAAAGACCCACAACGTGAGGACTCCCTCACGTTCTGACTCAGGAGAGGCGACACCCCAAAATCACCCACAAGAAACGGTCTTGCTGCAACTGCAAGAGGATTTTTATTCGAGAGCGTTCTCGGGCCCATGGTCATACACCACGCAGGGGTAGAGGACCATGGCGCGCCGAGTAGCTGAGTAAGGGGGTATTTAAAGGAAGAAACCACAATTCATGGAGGTGGGGAGGGCGTTGTTGGAAAATACCAAAAATACCAGTTAAGAGTCACAAGGAAGTATAAAGTCACAAGTGTCAGGTTATCTCTCAAGACAGTTTCTAAGAGCCCCTAACAATCTAAGAGCCCCTAAAGATAGCACATTTGCATTGCAGGTTCCAGTAATGGTCAGGGTGTCATTCTTTGAATTGAACCCAGGAAGCAGGTGGGTGGAGGAAGGAATGTCGCTATCTGTTTTATGACCAGTACCTGGAGCACTAAGCCACAAAGGCTACACTCCCAAGCCTGGGCCCAAAAGCCTCGAATTTTGTTTTTACTTTGCTATACTTTTTTAATACTTCTTCACCTTCCACGTATATGTAGCAGGTGTGCATCTTGGTCTTTATGTAGGTCCCTCAACAACTAGAGTTGGGGCTTACCCTGGTTCTGTTGCCTGGCTATGGATCCGGCTCTCCATAACTGTGCTCTCATGTCTCAGAGTGGGAGAGAATGTAGCTAGTCCTGCAGTGACTTGAGGTATTAGGGTGGGTTGGTATGGGGGATCGGGGGTTCCCCCTTCTCAGAGGTGAAGGGGAAGGGGATGGGGAGAGGGGCTGTGGAGGGGGACTGGGAGCAGAGGGGGTTTGCAATTGGAATGTAAAGTGAAGAAGTAAATGGAGAAAAATGTAAATAAAAATAAAATAAAATAATGACTGAGTTTGAGAATACATTTTGTTTTTAATAGAATGTCCTTTGTTGATAGATCATGTCTTAGAGTTTTATTGCTGTGAAGACACCATGACCATGCCAACCCTTATAAAGGAAAATGAGGAGGAGTGGAGAGTTCTATATCTGGATTTGAGAGCATCAGAAGGTGTACTGAACTGAGCTACTGAGACCTCAAAGCCCACCCACTAGTGACACACTTCCTCCAACAAAGCCACCCCTACTCCAATGAGGCCACATCTCCTAATGGTGTCCTAAGAGCCTATGGCCTATGGGGCTATTTTTACTCAAAGCACCACAGCAGATATTGGCTAATTTGTTAGAATCATTGTAATTTATACTCAGAAGCTATCTGTCTGGAAGACCCCCTCAGGCACTCAAACCAGCAGTGAACATTGTTGTTGTTTGATATTTTAAACTTTCAAGAATTTCCAGGTTAGCTGCTAGGCATGGCACTTGCCATATCCTCTTCAAAGACAGTCTCCAGTTGTTTAGAATATAAGAAAGGGATAACCAATTCTGACGTGACGTGACAGAAATGAGCTCAAGTTCAATCAAAGGAGGCTCTGATGAGATGGGAAGGTAAGAGCTGTCCCACCTGTGCCCGGTGTCCACACACAGAACCCCACCATTGCTGTTAATGTAATGTGACAAAAATTTACCCCACAGCTCACAGCAACCTAACAACTGAAATGAAAGAACAAAGTAGCTAATAATTAAGTTATCTTTCCTCAAAAGGTCACAGCTGTTGTTTTCTTTTGTTGTTTGTTTGTTTGTATTTGTTGATAAATTGTATTAGTTCCTTGATGTTTAAAATGGCCATGGCAGTGACTAAGCGAAATTAAAAGGATCTCTTGTCCCACATTTCTTCTTGGCTTCCTCATCCTGAATTGGTTCTACTCATTTCCAACGTCTTTGGGGACCAGATATAGCCAGACTACGACCTCCGGTTACACCTGCTTCCTTGACCTGGGTGGGGTTCAGATCACTTCATAGTTCCATTCAGCCAGCCAGCCCCACCTCGCTCTGAGTTCCCAGAGCCCGCAGGGTTCTCCCCAGGAACCCAGACCATACCAGCTTCTTTCCTTCTGCTTTTTCCACAAATGGAAGGCTCAGCATCTCAGATTTGGGTTTTGATTGTATGAGTTTTTTTGCCAGAAGGTTAAGAAAATCCTCAATTCCTTTATGTTCTGGATAATTTCCTGTATGACTTAATGTCTCCCTAATTTATGTTATGCTTCAAACCCTGGAGAAATGGCTGAGGTGCCTAGTTAACATGACAATGCAGACCTGGCCTTCAGGTTCTCCCAGCAGAGCATCCCTCAGTCCCTACCTGTTACTGGGTATTGCTGGCTTACCCCACCTTCTACCCAGACCTTTCCAGCCCAGAGGCTGAGCTGCCTGTCCATCCAGAGGCTCTTCCCTATATAATACAGACATTTTGGTTACCTAACTGTTTTGTACCTTTGTTCTCCTGGTTCCCCTCCCCATCCCCTCCTTCCTCTCCCTCTCCTGGCCCAGCTCAGTCTGGTCTTGTCTGCTCTGGATTCTCCCAAATGTCCCTGCCTCTACATTCTCCCTTTTATCTACAATAAACTTTCTCCTCCACCACACCTAAGAGCACTCCTTTCCTTTCCTTTATATTTTTATTCTTTTTCATCTATTTACTGATAATATGGCTAGACCAAGACTGCAAAACACCAATTCTTGCCCCTGTGTATGATTATCTGACCCGCTTGTTCTAAACGATCAAACAAAATATGGAACAAAGTGTCTGTCAATCACATTAGTCAGCTTCCTGCTTCGTGGGGGGGGGGGCTTTCCAGCTTGGGCACACCCTGAACCAGCCCTTAGGGACCCTCCCCACGAACAAACTGTCCTTCAGCCAACCATTCTCTGTTCTTCCCGCACATCAGGTTTCCCTCTCATTCCACCTTTCCACTCCCATTTCTTGTTTATCACTCTCTCTGAAAGCAGCCAGTGTCCTCCGCCCACCTTTCTTTTGTGCGGTATATGCATGTGTGTATTTATATTGAGACCAGAGGTCCTTGTTGAGTGTCTCCTTTTATCACACTCAGTCTTATTTTTTTGAAATAGAGTCTTTGACTGAATCGGGAGCTCATTGTTAACTAGACTGGCTTCCTTGCGAGCCCCCAGAACCCGCCTGTCTCCATCCCTTCTACAGACTGCGGCCAGCTTTTAGATGAGGGATGTGAACATAGATTCTTGTGCGGCAAGGAGTTTAGCCACAGAGCCACCTCTCCAGCTCCTGTTTCGCGTTTTTGTTTTTGTTTTTAAAGATTTATTTATTTATTATATGTAAGTACACTGTAGCTGTCCTCAGATATTCCAGAAGAGGGCATCAGATTTCGTTATGGATGGTTGTGAGCCACCCTGTGGTTGCTGGGATTTGAACTCGGGACCTTCGGAAGAGCAGTCGGTGCTCTTAACCACTGAGCCATCTCGCCAGCTTTTGTTGTTGTTGTTGTTGTTTGTTTTGTTTTGTTTTTGTTTGTTTTTTTAAGATTTATTTATTTTATGCATGTGAGTATACTGTAGCTATCTTCAGACACCCCAGAAGAGGGCATCGGATCCCATTATAGATGGTTGTGAGCCACCATGTGGTTGCTGGGAATTGAACTCAGGACCTATAGGAGAATGGTCAGTGCTCTTAACCACTAAGCCATCTCTCCATCCCCTGATTTGTGTTTTTATGAAGGTTTATTTTTTACTTGAGAGAGAGAGAGAGAGAGAGAGAGAGAGAGAGAGAGAGAGAGAGAGAGAGAGACTGACTGTCTCTGAACTGGCCTAGAATTTATTATGTAATACAGCCTGGTTTCAAACTCATGGTTATGCTCCTGCCTCACATCTATGATTACTGAGGTAACAGGTACAACACTCCCAGCTGAGAGTCCTGTTTGCCGACCTTTTTGAGATGCTCACAGACTCTGGTGGCAGCGTTTCCACCGTGCTGCAGGAGCCTCCCCCTGCCCCTCAGTACCTTTCTACCCTCTGTGACCATCCTCTTGGATGCTCCGGCTTTGTGTTTGCCGGTTTTTTCAGACAATGTCGAGAATCCCTTCGAGGAGCTCCCGTCCCAGTCTGACTTGCGTCAGAACTTGGCACTTTGATGCCTGCTTCGTGCTAAGTTAGAGCAACGCTATTTTTTTTTTTTTTTAAGAGAAGAGAATTTTGCTACCCTTGTACACATTGAAAAGATCTATAGATGCAATTAGTCAGAAGCACGTGTCGGTAAGTATGAATGTTGAAGGCGGGGCGTGCTGGGTTCTGTGGAGCATGCGCTGTCTCCCCCACCTGCCATGCAGCGCCACGCTGCCACTTTGTTGACCCTGGCTTTCACCCCACTTGCAGACATTGACAAGTGAAGCCTTTGGAGCCTCAGTCACTCATGACTTGCCTCCTTTGTTACCTGCCTGATCTGCAGTCTTATGTTGGCCCTGATTCATGGTGGACAGCACATAAGGTTGTTGTCCCCGATGCCACGGGGGATGGTTGTGAGCCACCTTGTGGTTGCTGGGAATTGAATTCAGGATCTCTGGAAGAGCAGCCAGTACTCTTAACTACTGTGCCATCTCTCAAGCCCCTCAAACAATTAGTTTAATTAAGGCAGTCATTGGGAAAAATAGATATTTTCCTACTCTGTAACAATTAAAAATGTGTTTTGTTGGATTTTAAAGATAGGTGGGGGAGGTGGGTCATTGTTAAAACAAAAATATTCCTTGACCTTCATTGAGTTTTACAAACTCATTCATTTATTTTAGGTGGGGAGTGGGGGTGTTATGTGCATGACTGTGGACGTCAGGGGACAACCTGTGACAGTTGCTTCTCCCTTCTGACGCTTGCATTCCAGGGATTCAAGTCGGGCTATCTGGCTTAGCAGCCAGAGCCTTTACTGCTAAGCCGTTCCGTTTCCTCAACTGCAATGTACTGATCTGTGTTTCTAGTTTAGCCACTGAGCAGTACCACAAAATGGCTGTGACCTTGAACGGACAAAGAAGTCAGGAAGTGACAGTTCTGGGTGATGATAAGATAGGTAGGTCACAGCTTTAAGAATATCTCCCTCCAACTTTCCCTTGAAATGTGTGACCATCACCCTGCACCGTGATGGCTGGAGTACGTTTGTTTCCTGGTTAACTCACCTGCTTCATTTCTTCTCTGTGGGCTAAGCATGAACCCTAGCAAATTTCAGGGATGCAATGCCGGTCTGAGCCGCAGTTGGGGTGTGCCCGGTTCACACTGTCCACAGGCATCTCCCACTTGGTTTTAAAGTTCCAAGGTCCCCATTTCCAGGCATGACCTAAGGATGGAATGTGTGTCGCAGAGGCTTGTCAACGTTCTCTCCCTCCAGAACCTGCAGCCTCCCAGGTCCCAGTCTTCATGTTCACAGAGTACTCCTCTTGCTTGCTTCTCTTCCCTTCGCTCTTCTCTTTCTCATCGAAAGACCCAGACCCGATGCCAGTTCTTTTCCACAGGAGAGCACTTTGTGTGTCTCTAGCAGCTTCACAAATTGCTTTATGGTTTCGTTTTGTCCATTAACTTTGGTTTTGAACCGTGTAAAAACAAGCATCAAGCTTGTTACACCTCAGTGCTTGCCTTTCTTTTTCTCAGACTCCAGGGACAGCGCCCCTGCTGCTTTCATGTTGGTTTTTTTTTTTTTTTCAAAGTGAGCCAGCACCCTCTGTAGGCCAACCTGTGCAGAACGCCTCCAACCAAGTCAGCATGGGGTTTCTAATGCCGGAGTCCATTTGTCAAAACAACCGAGCCCATTTGTCAAAAACTATCCTGGAGAATCCATTCAACTCTCGAGGGACATAAAAGCCGAGAACTGGCTCTTTTGGTTGAGTTGCAACATCCCTAATTGGGACAGCAGACCACTAATGGGAAAGAAGGTTCTCCCTCTACCATTCTGTCTCTGCTCACACCCACATGTTAATGCTCGCTCCCCTTGTGACAGATTCGTTTATTCAGCGGCTCTTGGTACTTCCATTGGATGACAGCCTCCATCATAAGATCTGTCGTGTTTTATAAAAAGAAAGAACGCAGGGATATGTTTGGTGTAGTTGCGGTAAGGTGTGGGGGAAGGGGTGCCCCTGCGGACACATGCTGAAGCATCCCTTCCCCCTGAGGTACCAGTCACATATAGTATAGAATAGTTTATTCAGGGAATGGGGAGGTGAGCTGAGAGAAAGGCAGAGGTGGGGTGGAGAAGAGAAAAAAGAGAGAGGAGAATAGTAGAGGAGTAGAGGCCGGCCGTGAGCACATGGAGAGATTGGGGGGGGGAAGAATGGGGGGAGAGGGTAAGGAACAGGAACAGGAGTAAGAGAAAGAGGAGGGGGCAAGCAGCCCCTTTTATACTGAGTTAGGCACACCTGGCAGTTGCCATGTAACTGTGGGGCAGAGCCTAGACTAAATGCCAACAAGGTCTGCTGTGGGGAAATAGATTGTTTTCATTCTAATGAATGGGTAAGAACACTGACCTCTAGATCTTAAAGACGAAATGCTTGATTGGAGACAGTGTCACAGTAAAAACACTTTCCTAGGGGCTGGTGAGATGGCTCAGAGGGTAAGAGCACTGACTGCTCTTCCAAAGATCCTGAGTTCAAATCCCATCAACCAGATGGTGGCTCACAGCCACCCGTAATGAGATCTGATGCTCTCTTCTGGTGTCTGAAGTTAGCTACAGCGAATGTACTTACATTCGTAGCATACACAAGGCTTATCTGTAGTCTGTCTGTCTGTCTGTCTGTCTGTCTCTCTCTCTCTCTCTCTCTCTCACACACACACACACACACACATACACACACACACAAAATAAAATGAATAAGCACTCTAAGAGTATAAAGCAGGTGATCTGGAGAGAGCAAGTCATCAGGGTAGTCATGGTGGGATTCTAGATGGTAATGACGGATGAAGGACGGACAAATTCATCAGCTGCATGTAGTCCTATGACCATGGCCAACCCCACACCCAAATCCTAATCTCTGTGCTTTCTTAGTTGCATCCCACATGCTGTGTGTTGAGTTATCCCATAAGGACTCTAAAGGAGGAGTTAGCTCTTACAGCTGCCCATCACAGACTCTTTAGAACTTTGGAGGTGGCAGGCTGGAAATCTGATCAACTGGGGGCCATGTGGTGTTACACAGTGGGGTTTTGTATGTTTTCCTTATATGTACAAAAGATTTGCTGCCGTCCATGACCAATGCGGAAGCAAGGAAATGGCTTCCTCTGTGTGAACAGTTCAGGGGGTGAGGATCAAATCCATGTACATGATAAAAGATTGCTCTGTCACTGACCTACCCCCTGGCCTCTCGTGGTAGAATGGCTGATGCTGAACTTACTTTCTGTATTGTGAAAGGAGTCTGGTTGTGTATTTAAATGGGCACCTTTAGACTTTTAATTAATTTATTTCTTCTATCGCTTATTTAATCTTGGAACTCTCTCTATGCAGCACAACCTGGTCTTGGACTAAAAATGCAGTTTTGGTCAAGAAGAAGGAAGACTAAAGTGTGGATACTTCAGTCCTTCTTAGAATGGGGAACAAAATACCCATGGAAGGAATTACAGAGACAAAGTTTGGAGCTAAGACAGAAGGAAGGACAATCCAGAGACTGCCCCACCTGGGAATCCATCTCATAAACAACCACCAAACCCAGACACTATTACATATGCCAGAAAGACTTTGCTGACAGGACCCAGATATAGCTGTCTCTTGTGAGGCTATGCTAGTGCCTGGCAAATACAGAAGTGGATGCTCACAGTCAGCTATTGGATGGAACACAGGGCCCCCAATGGAGGAGCTAGAGAAAGTACTCAAGGAGCTGAAGGGGTCTGCAACCATATAGGTGGCACAGCAATATGAATTAACCAGTACCCCCAGAGCTTGTGTCTCTAGTTGCATGTGTAGCAGAAGATGGCCTAGTTGGCCATCAATGGGAAGAGAGGCCCCTTGGTCTTGCAAACTTTATATGCCCCAGTACAGGGGAACACCAGGGCCAAGAAGTGGGAGTGGGTAGGTAGGGGGGCAGGGTGCAGGGAGGGTATAGGGGACTTTCGGGATAGCATTTGAAATGTATATAAAGAAAATAACTAATAAAAAATTGGAAAAAATGCAGTTTTGGAGGGCCAAAGAGACGACTCAGTGGTTAAGAGGACTGTCGCTGCTCTTTCAGAGGTCCTGAGTTCAATTCCCAACAACCATATGGTTGTGCACAACCATTTATACTAGGGTCTGATGCTCTTTTTTGGCATGCAATTATATATGCAGATAGAGCACACATATACATAAAATAAAATAAAAGTAAATGAATGCATGAAAAAAATTCTGGCAAAAAAACAAATGCAGCTGTCTTGCTTTAGCCTCCCAATTGCTGGGATGATAGCCATGGACCATCATGCCTGTCTAACATCTATCTACCTGCCTGTCTATCTGTTCATGCATTTACCCATTGATCTGTCTGTCTGTCTGTCTGTCTGTGTATCTTGTCTCCTTGGTAGCCCAGGCTGGCCTTAATCGTGATCCTGAGCCTCCCAAGTGCTGGGACTGCAGATATGTACTACCATGTCTGGCCTAATTAAAGTTTGAATAAAAGGAAGTGCTTTGACTATTAGAGACTCAGAATATCATTCTCCACAGGCTCATTCTGCTTGCGCTGTTGTTTTGAACGTAATATGATAACTTCTGAGCAACAAATGGGGCTGGGCAGGAAGCCATGTTCCTCCAGGACACCAATAGCTCTATGACAGTAGCTAGGGGCAGGGTTTGAAGGAGTCATTGCTATAGGTTGGATGTTGAATGTCTTCCAGTATTTCTGTGTCAATGGTTTGATCCCACTGTGGCACTAATGGGCAGTGGGATCTGGTAGGAAGTCCTTAGGTCATCAGGAGCTTGAAGGGGATTGTGGGACCACGATCAGACTCCTGAGTCTCTGGCTTTCAATGAGAAAATTTTCCGTCTCAAGCATTCTCTGATGATAACTTCCATCCATCCCAATAGCTCTACCAGATCTTATGCAAGTAGCTTAATTTGCCTCTTATTCATTAATTATCTGTTCCTGGGTTACTTACAGCAACGGGAAGCTGAGTAATATTGGGGCAATCATTTGGGCATAAGGCGTACAGAAAGAGCTAAGAGAGAAATGCTTGGCAGATCGAATGGGGTCTTTGAGAGCTTATTTCCACGTGGAGACTTGCCTATTGCTGTTATACAATAGCATAATTGACTGTTGTCTGAAGTCTGAAAAGGCAGAATGATGGAGCAATGCTAGCTAGATACATCACAGATAACTAACAAATAGCACACTTAAATACTGGAAGGCAATGAGATTAGCAATAGCATCTGATCCTGCCCCTAGAGGCATTGCTGTTATGGCTGCTGTATCACATGTGTATCAGTAGGTGGCAGAGACGAGACAGGCTGTGTCTATGCTCAAGTGTTCTGACCTGGGATACCCCCGGAAAAAGGCAAGCCTAAGACAACCACCAGTCTGGTGTCTGGGGCCCAGGACAGGAAGCTAGCGTGAGACAACTACCAGTCTGGCACTTTGCAGGCTTGGATAAGCTCCCAAGGTAGGGAACGAGCCAGAGACTAGAAGACCCCCACCTGAACTGCTGGCCCAAGGCAGTTCAGAGTGAGCCCAAGATAGAAGAGCCTTGCATGGGGCCATGCAAGTGGGGCAGGGATATGAGTGAGCCCAAGGTAGCCACCAGACCAGCATCATGGGGCTGGGTCAGAAACCTAGTCTGAGTTGACCACCAGGCTGGTGCCTCAAAAGCCTGGGGGTGAGGGACACAGGTCGTGCCCAAGATGACCCCTCCTTGGGTGCCATAATGCAGAAGAGGGAGGAGCACTCCTGAGATAGGCAGGGGCAAGATGGGCTGCCAGATGCCTGCTCCAGGGAGGCTTGCTCTCTGGAGTGGGCGAGGATGAGGATGAAGGGATTCAGCTCCATGTGCCTCTCCCAGGGACTTCCTTCATCTTGGTTCTTGATGGGGCTCTGAGAACCCAAGCACCGCTAAGAGGAGCAAAAACATGGTGGAGAAGTGGGAGAGGAAGAGAAACAGAAGGATGTAGGCACAATGAAGAGAGGAATGAGAGCAGGGGGCTGGCCCTGTCCCTTGCCTGCTGCAGCACTGGGGAGAGCAGGCCCTGTACCTCACCTGGGTAGCACAGTAGAGCTGGCCCTGATGGTGTGGTGTGAGTGAGCCAGCCTTGAGGGTATGCAAATAGGGGAGCTGACTCTGCCCTTTGTTGATAGTGGC
The DNA here is from genome assembly GCF_978045245.1 of Mus caroli. Taxonomy (NCBI): domain Eukaryota; kingdom Metazoa; phylum Chordata; class Mammalia; order Rodentia; family Muridae; genus Mus; species Mus caroli. Next base: position 95,405,650 of record NW_028227264.1, read on the forward strand.
ATTGGATAGGCCAGCAGGGACAGGGCAGGAGAGCTCACCCCGATGGTGTAGGTGTGGGAGAGCTAGCAGCCTGACCATCTCAGATACCTCTCAGGCCCAGATCCAGGGCTTTGAATTGGCCCACCTCAATATCTACTCAATCATTGAACTATTGGAGTGCTTGAAGGGGCGGGTCCTACAGATCCAAAGCACAGAACAGCAACAGGATATCCGAGAAGAGTCCCAGTGAAGTTCTAGTATTGATGGAGTAGTAGAAGACAGAGGCCTCATACCAGACCAATGAGTCATTGCAACGAACATTTGCAAGCAAAGAAGTGTGGACCAAAGGGCATACTGTGGGACACACTGTCACACACTACAGCTTCCATGATGGAATTTTTTTTTCTGTGTTGGGGAGGTTGCAAGGATGGAAGGTGGATTAGTGGGATTAGGGTGCATGATGTTAGAGTCACAAAGAACTAATAAAACAATTTTAAAAAGAAAGAAATAAAGAGAGAAAGGGAGAGAGAGAGAGAGAAGAAGAAGAAGAAGAAGAAGAAGAAGAAGAAGAAGAAGAAGGAGGAGGAGGAGGAGGAGGAGGAGGAGGAGGAGGAGGAGGAGGAGGAAGAGGAGGAGGAGGAAGGAAGGAAGGAAGGAAGGAAGGAAGGAAGGAAGGAAGGAAGGAAGGAAGGAAGGAAGGAAGAAAGGATCCCCAATGGAGGAACTAGAGAAAGAACCCAAGGAGTTGAAGGGGTTTGTAGCTCCATAGGAGGAGCAACACTATGAACCAACCAGTACCCACAGAGCTCCCAGGGACTAGACCACAAACAAAAGAGTACACATGGAGGGACCCATGCCTCCAGACGCATATGTAGCAGAGGATGGCCTTGTTGATCATCAATGGGAGGAGAGGCCCTCGGTCCTGTGAAGGCTTGATGCCCCAGTATAGGGGAATGCTAGGACCAGGAAGTGGGAGTGGGTGGGTTGGTGAGCAGGGGGAAGGGAGAGGGGACAGGAGGTTTTTGGAGGGGAAACCAGGAAAGGGGATAACATTTGAAATGTAAATAAAGAAAATATCTAATGAAAAAATGAAAGAAAGAATGAAAAGAAAGAAAGAAGAAAGGAAGGGAAGGGAAGGGAAGGGAAGGGAAGGGAAGGGAAGGGAAGGGAAGGGAAGGGAAGGGAAGGGAAGGGAAGGGAAGGGAAGGGAAGGGAAGGGAAGGGAAGGGAAGGGAAGGGAAGGGAAGGGAAGGGAAGGGAAGGGAAGGGAAGGGAAGGGAAGGGAGAAAAAGAAAGGAAGGAACAGTATCCAAGTCACTCTGGGCCATGCATTCCAGTTTCTGAAAGATGTTCTGAAGTTACTTTTTAATGTCCCTTAAAGTAAAAGCATTGTAGTGGGTTGAAATTGTGTTCCTAGAGACAGAAAGCTGCTTCTGAGGCCCACAGAGCACCCTCAAAGCATTATCTATGCCTGGAAGGTGTTTAGGTGTTTTTTTTTTTTTTCATACTTCACAACACATTTTTGAGATTATTATTTTTTTTAATTTTTAATATTTTTATTACATATTTTCCTCAATTACATTTCCAATGCTATCCCAAAAGTCCCCCATAGCGCCCCCCACTTCCCTACCCACCCATTCCCATTCTTTTGGCCCTGGCATTCCCCTATATTGGGGCATATAAAGTTTGCAAGTCCAATGGGCCTCTCTTTCCATTGATGGCCGACTAGGTCATCTTTCGATACATATGCAGCTAGAGACAAGAGCTCCGGGGTTCTGGTTAGTACATCATGTTGTTCCAACAATAGGGTTGCAGATCCCTTTAGCTCCTTGGGTACTTTCTCTAGCTTCTCCATTGGGAGCCCTGTGATACATCCAATAGCTGACTGTGAACATCCACTCCTGTGTTTGCTAGGCCCCGGCATCGTCTCACAAGAGACAGCTATATTTGGGTCCTTTCAGCAAAATCTTGCTAGTGTATGCAATGGTGTCAGCGTTTAGAAGCTGCTTATGGGATGGATCCCTGGATACGGCAGTCTCTAAATGGTCCATCCTTTCATCACAGCTACGAACTTTGTCTCTGTAACTCCTTCCCTGGGTGTTTTGTTCCCAATTCTAAGAAGGGGCACAGTGTCCACACTTTGGTCTTCATTCTTCTTGAGTTTCATGCGTTTAGCAAATTGTATCTCATATCTTGGGTATCCTAAGTTTTGGGCTAATATCCACTTATCAGTGAATACATATTGTGTGAGTTCTTTTGTGATTGTGTTACTTCACTCAAGATGATGCCCTCCAGGTCCATCCATTTGGCTAGGAATTTCATAAATTCATTCTTTTTAATAGCTGAGTAGTACTCCATTGTGTAAATGTACCATAATTTCTGTATCCATTCCTCTGTTGAGGGACATCTGGGTTCTTTCCAGCTTCTGGCTATTATAAATAGGGCTGCTATGAACATAGTGGAGCATGTGTCCTTTTTACCGGTTGGGACATCTTCTGGATATATGCCCAGGAGAGGTATTGCTGGATCCTCCGGTAGTACTATGTCCAATTTTCTGAGGAACCGACAAACTGATTTCCAGAGTGGTTGTACAAGCTTGCAATCCCACCAACAATGGAGGAGTGTTCCTCTTTCTCCACATCCTCGCCAGCATCTGCTGTCACCTGAATTTTTGATCTTAGCCATTCTGACTGGTGTGAGGTGGAATCTCAGGGTTGTTTTGATTTGCATTTCCCTGATGATTAAGGATGTTGAACATTTTTTCAGGTGCTTCTCTGCCATTCGGTATTCCTCAGGTGAGAATTCTTTGTTCAGTTCTGAGCCCCATTTTTTAATGGGGTTATTTGACTTTCTCGAGTCCACCTTCTTGAGTTCTTTATATATATTGGATATTAGTCCCTTATCTGATTTAGGATAGGTGAAGATCCTTTCCCAATCTGTTGGTGGTTTTTTTGTCTTATTGATGGTGTCTTTAGCCTTGCAGAAGCTTTGCAGTTTCATGAGGTCCCACTTGTCAATTCTTGATCTTACAGCACAAGCCATTACTGTTCTATTCAGGAATTTTTCCCCTGTGCCCATATCTTCAAGGCTTTTCCCCACTTTCTCCTCTATAAGTTTCAGTGTCTCTGGTTTTATGTGAAGTTCCTTGATCCACTTAGACTTGACCTTAGTACAAGGAGATAGGAATGGATCGATTCGCATTCTTCTACATGTTAACAACCAGTTGTGCCAGCACCATTTGTTGAAAATGCTGTCTTTCTTCCACTGGATGTTTTTAGCTCCCTTGTCGAAGATCAAGTGACCATAGGTGTGTGGGTTCATTTCTGGGTCTTCAATTCTATTCCATTGGTCTATTTGTCTGTCACTATACCAGTACCATGCAGTTTTTATCACAATTGCTCTGTAGTAGAGCTTTAGGTCCGGTATGGTGATTCCACCAGAGGTTCTTTTATCCTTGAGAAGAGTTTTTGCTATCCTAGGTTTTTTGTTATTCCAGATGAATTTGCAGATTGCACTTTCTAATTCGTTGAAGAATTGATTTGGAATTTTGATGGGGATTGCATTGAATCTGTAGATTGCTTTTGGCAAGATAGCCATTTTTACAATGTTGATCCTGCCAATCCATGAGCATGGGAGATCTTTCCATCTTCTGAGATCTTCTATAATTTCTTTCTTCAGAGACTTGAAGTTTTTATCATACAGATCTTTCACTTCCTTAGTTAGAGTCACGCCAAGATATTTTATATTATTTGTGACTATTGAGAAGGGTGTTGTTTCCCTAATTTCTTTCTCAGCCTGTTTATTCTTTGTGTAGAGAAAGGCCATTGATTTGTTTGAGTTAATTTTATATCCAGCTACTTCACCGAAGCTGTTTATCAGGCTTAGGAGTTCTCTGGTGGAATTTTTAGGGTCACTTATATATACTATCATATCATCTGCAAAAAGTGATATTTTGACTTCATCTTTTCCAATTTGTATCCCTTTGATCTCCTTTTGTTGTCGAATTGCTCTGGCTAGGACTTCAAGTACAATGTTGAATAGGTATGGAGAAAGTGGACAGCCTTGTCTAGTCCCTGATTTTAGAGGGATTGCTTCAAGCTTCTCACCATTTACTTTGATGTTGGCTACTGGTTTGCTGTAGATTGCTTTTATCATGTTTAGGTATGGGCCTTGAATTCCTGATCTTTCCAAGACTTTTATCATGAATGGGTGTTGGATCTTGTCAAATGCTTTTTCCGCATCTAACGAGATGACCATGTGGTTTTTGTCTTTGAGTTTGTTTATATACTGGATTATGTTGATGGATTTCCGTATATTGAACCATCCCTGCATCCCTGGGATGAAACCTACTTGGTCAGGATGGATGATTGTTTTGATGTGTTCTTGGATTCGGTTAGCAAGAACTTTATTGAGGATTTTTGCATCAATATTCATAAGGGATATTGGTCTGAAGTTTTCTATCTTTGTTGGGTCTTTTTGTGGTTTAGGTATCAGAGTAATTGTGGCTTCATAGAATGAGTTGGGTAGAGTACCTTCTGTTTCTATTTTGTGGTATAGTTTGTGAAGAACTGGGATTAGATCTTCTTTGAAGGCCTGATAGAACTCTGCACTAAACCCATCTGGTCCTGGGCTTTTTTTAGTTGGGAGACTATTAATGACTGCTTCTATTTCTTTGGGGGATATAGGGCTGTTTAGATCATTAACCTGATCTTGATTCAACTTTGGTACCTGGTATCTGTCTAGAAACTTCTCCATTTCATCCAGGTTCTCCAGTTTTGTTGAGTATAGCCTTTGGTAGAAGGATCTGATGGTGTTTTGGATGTCTTCAGGATCTGTTGTTATGTCTCCTTTTTCATTTCTGATTTTGTTAATTAGGATGCTTTCCCTGTGCCCTCTAGTGAGTCTGGCTAAGGGTTTATCTATCTTGTTGATTTTCTCAAAGAACCAGCTCCTTGATTGGTTGATTCTTTGAATAGTTCTTCTTGTTTCCACTTGGTTGATTTCGCCCCTGAGTTTGATTATTTCCTGCCGTCTACTCCTCTTGGGTGAATTTGCTTCCTTTTGTTCTAGTGCTTTTAGGTATGTTGTCAAGCTGCTAATGTGTGCTCTCTCTAGTTTCCTTTTGGAGGCACTCAGAGCTATGAGTTTTCCTCTTAGAAATGCTTTCATTGCGTCCCATAAGTTTGGGTATGTTGTGGCTTCATTTTCATTGAACTCTAAAAAGTCCTTAATTTCTTTCTTTATTCCTTCCCTGACCAAGGTATCATTGAGAAGAGTGTTGTTCAGTTTCCACGTGAAGGAGATTATTTTTATCTGAGGATTTCTTAAACTTCTGGTGACTACATTCCAAATACCCTTGCCCCCAGGTGACTCAGTATAATAATTGATTGCTATTAGTGACTAATAACTTTTACATTGTAGAATAAACAACATTATAGTATTTAACTACAGTACCTAAATTGTTTGTTATATATCTTTCTATCTATCTATCTATCTATCTATCTATCTATCTATCTATCTATCTATCTATCTATCTATCTATCTATCTATAGGTTATCTATCTATTCATCTATTATCTAACTTATAATCTATCATCTATTTATTTATCTATTTATCTATCATTTATCTATTCAACTATCATCTATCTATCATTTATCTATCTATTCATCTATTATCTATTTATTTATCTATTCATCTATCTTTTCTATCTCTTTATCTACCCATCATTTATATATCTACCCTTCTTTCTAGTCCTTGACTTCATTGATCAGACTTCTTTTTCCTGATTTGATTATTCTGCTCTTGTATAATCTTTTCCTGAGCATACTTTATCAGTATTTATATTTTTCCAGCAACCAAGCTGAACTTAGAATTGTGGTTGTTCAGACTGTGATTATATTATTGCTTTCTATATGAAAAATATAGAAAGGATTGCCACTATGCCAAACTGTCACATCTTTAAATTGGTTATTCCTTATAGACTAGAAAAAGGATTCAACAGTATTTATTTACTGTAAAAGTCATTTTTGCTTCCTCAGAGGAAAGGATGAGATGAGAGCTGCATCCAAACTTTATGAATACAAATGGCTTGGGCTGGACCCATAGTGTTTCTATCTAATGATCTCCTAGACCAGGAAGCTTCTAACCACCATAAAATCAATTCTTCCTCAAGTCTAGACCTTGAAGGATTCAGCTTCCAGCCTCCATCTGCTAACCTAGGCCTAGAATGTTTCAGTCTCTGAGACTTAATGCTCAATAAACTCAGACTTTCTAATTCTTTCTGAACTCTGACTGATTCAATTCAGTTGCTCTGGCTCAAACTACTCTTCCAGCTGACTGATTCAGATTGGCTTCTCTTGGCTTCTGACTGAACTGTTCTGCTTGGAAAAGCTACCTGTGAATTCCATGAACTGCACTGCACTGCAATGAACTGCAGTGAACTCAACTGCCTCTCTCTCCCTGCATTGCTCTTTAAGTAGCCTCTTTCCTGTTTGTTCTCATGAGAGATGTGTGTATCCTGTTTCTAATTCATTCTGTCAAATCTTTCCCTAATTCATCACTTTATTTGCCCCTCAATTAAATGTCACTGTTTGGGATTAAAGGTGTGTACTAAAGGCCTGTCTGTATTCCAGCCAGAGGGATTAAAGATGTGCGTCATGTCTGTGTTTCAGCTATATCACACAGACCTAGAAGGTCTCTAGATGTGATCCCTTGCTAGAGCAGCCATGTTGCTGTATTAAAATTCCTCTACAATTTATTTGTTTGTTGTTGTTGTTTATTGGTTCTGAAGACTGAACTTGGGGTTTGTCTGTGCTGGCAAGCTATCTATCACAGAGTTATAATTTCAATTATTCAATTTCAATTGCCTGCCTTCTCCTCTGGACAACAGCTGAAGTTTACAGCTTGCTTGCCCTATGTTTTTTTTTTTCAAACTCTGTTGAAATTATCCTTGAGCTTCCATGTTGTGGATGGCCCTGTAGCTGTTGTATTTTGATGTTAGTTCTGCTTTCCCTGGAGGAGCTGTCTGGAATGAGGACTGAGTCACATACTCAGGTGACTCCTTATGAACCATCTCCAAATGAATAAAGGAGTCAATCACTAGGCAAGTATGGGAGACTTCCGGGTTGGATGGAGGAAGAGAGGAAGCAGGAGAGAGTTAGGGGCTTTTTGGACAGTGTTAGCGAGAGGGCAAGATGTAGCTATTAGTGTCTCCCAGTTAGATTCGGCATTGGAGGATTTAGATTTAATATGGTTTACAAGATTGGGATTCTAGTTGTTGTGCTATTGTTTCTGAACTAAGTTTGTGTGGCATTTTCCTTCATGCAGTGGATCAACTGGGTTCAAGAGAGAAAGGTATGGAGATAAAGTGTGGGTTTGCCAGATGTACACCTTAAAGGCCATGGGAAGCATGGGGCAGGCATGGTAGCGACCCGTCAGTGGGAACTTAGCAAGCTGGGTGGAGAGATTTTGGAGCTCTGAGTCAGAAATTCTCCACGAGATAAGAACTGGCTGGCAAGACGGCCGGGGCTGAGAATAGCTGGGTGAAGAACTGGAACTTGCCGTTCTTTCTATTATTTCCCACAACACTTCCATTTTAGTTTCTTTTAAAATTCTTTTACTAATAACATTAAGAACCCCAAAAGGAGGTCCCAATATTCCCTTTACCACTGGGTCATCTCACTGGGCCCACATCAATTATCTTTGCCATTTGGTAATGTGATGTTTTCTCGTGTGCTTTCTGGTCATTTTATTTTCCTTCCCTCATTCATTTTCCTGCCTTTCACAAAGGTTATCTTTCTGAAGGTCGATTGTGAAAAGCACGGTAGCCCATTAGAGAATAATAGTACCTGATGGTTATCTTTCTCTGTGTAGCTGAAGCTGGCCAAGGATTTATAATCTCCCTGTCTCCAATCACTAGAGTGACAGGCATGGAATTCCCCTTCATATAAGCTTTGCTTCTGGGAAGTCTGATTATCCAGGACCACACTCAGGAAGAAGAATGAGGAGAGGAGCCCCTGCAGCACGTGGAGCAGGCCATGCTTGGGATACAACATCACAAGAATGATAAGGATGATACTGGTATGTTTCTGAAGGTGATTTAGCAATATGGACAGACTGTCCACCAGGTTGTCCTTGATACTTGATACTATTTTGTACATTGGCTTGGCCTCTGAACTTTGGCATATGTGAAGTGTTAGTAGAGTTTACTCAGGCTCTTGGACATGATCTGGGCAAAACTGTTGTATGCATTGCTGAGGCAGAGGCAAATGCTTCTTCAATGCCTGTTCTCTTCGAATTCTACCATAGTCTCTGTGATGGTAGAGATTTTGGAAGAGTACATGGCTAAATCTGGTCCTTTCCTGTCTTTCTGGCAGCTAAAGATGTTTCTTGTCATCTGGATGTGAGTAGATGTCTCTGCCACTTCTGGATCATGCCTTTAAAGGGTGTATTTGGCTCTGTTTTGTTTTAGAGACAGGGTTTTCATATCCCAGGCTGTTCTTGAGCTCTCAAACTCACTATGTAAGTGAGAATGACTTTGAACTACTGGTCCTCTTCCCAATTGCTGGGATCATAGGTATGCACTGCTGTGTGTTGGGGTCATAGGTATGCACTGCTGTGCTGTGTGTATGACATTTGGAGATCAAACCCAGAGCTTTGGCACATACTAAGAAGGATTTTACCAGCAGGGCTAAAACTCCAGCCTAGGACTGATATTGTTTTAGTTTTATTGTTTTTGTTTGTTTGTTTGTTTGTTTTGTTTGCCTTAAGGATTGAACTCAGGGCCTTGCACTGTAAGTAAGCCCCTTACCACTTCTGAATTCACCATTCATTCATTCATTCATTTGCCATGCTAAGCGTCAAAGCTAGAACCTGCCTCTGACTTTAGCCATTCTTGTGGACTCTAGGACCATTTTCTCACTTTCGAAAACTAATGGTTCTGACAGCTTCCAAGGCTCCAGATAGAGTTACCTGGATCCAGATAGAGTTACGTTCTCAATGGCTATCTATAGGGCTGGTAATACAATCTAAAATATGGTAGTGGGGGTGGGAGGATAATAAGATCCTGTGACGTGAACTTCATCAGTAAGAAACATGACAGGTAAATTGCTCTCCTTTACTGCACCTGACAATATGTTCTGAGAGGCCTTGCCTACATGGTTTTCATCCGATAGCTTGTTTGGAATATAGAAACAGACTTTACCATGGATCTATTCATTTCAGTAAATTTCAGTGGGAAGTTGGGAGATTGAAACAACACAGGCTAAAGAGCACTGCTCTAAGAAGCAGCTGCTCCTCTCTCCACACAGCACTGACACCTGCATGCATTGCTTTCAAACCAGTGCAAACCAAGCATAAAGGCACCCCTAGGAAGCACAGAGGAAGAGGCCCATTCCAGGTGCACAGAGCTAGGAGCTTGGGTGTTCTTGTCTGAAACATTGCCAGTCAGAAGACTCTCAAAAACATCTCCCCACAAATCAAGAATCTATAGACAGGTCGTCGAACAAGCAAAACTCCAAATTATTAATTATACACAGCTATGCTATTCTAAGAAATGGTACAGGAAAATCTTCAGCCAGAAGCAGTAGTCTATTGGACAAGGACTTGGATCTGCTCAGGAAATAAGGAGTGCCAGAAATGTCAGGATTGGCAGATAAGTGCAAAATTCTTTTGAAAATTCTAGTTGCACAAAAATGTTGGGTGATAGTCTAAAGCAAAAATAGTATGCATATGGATAAGGGGCTCACATGTTCCATCTACCTGAAGAAGTACTGGTAGTTAATACCTTCTGGAAGAGAGACAATCTTTCTTCTCTGTGGGTATGGACACTGGTAGGTTGTCCATGTTCTCCCATGGTTGGACCACACCCATGCACATTAAGAAGTACTACTTGGATATATATATATATATATATATATATATATATATATATATACACATACATACATACATATATATATGTGTGTGTGTGTATATACTGAAAAACAAAGTATTTTAAGTATGAATATGTATATACATACATACACATATATGCATACCATACACATGTGTATATATACATATTATATATAATGGATTTATACATGATATGTATAATGGGATATACATTTTTTCCAAGACTGGGTTTCTCCGTGTAACATTGGCTGTCCTAGAACTCTCTTTGTAGACCAAGCTGACTTCAGACTCACAGAGATCCACCTGCCTCTGCCTCCTGACTACTGGGCTTAAAGGTGTGCTCTACCATGCTTGGCTGGGTTAATTTTTTTTTTTAAAGAAAAGGATATGAATTTTGCAGGGGGGGGAGGTATTGGGGAAAACTAAAGGTGGAAAGGAGAAATTGGGAGAAGATATAATCATATTTCATTGTTTAAATGTATACAATTCTCAAAAACTAAAATGTTATGATAGTAATAAAAATCCCATAATAGTCCAGATTGCACAGGAGAGCACAGTGCAAAACAACCATTGTATCAATGAGATGGAAGAGTTGAGCTCATGTCAGATACACTTTTGCAAGCTAGTCTGTGATTAGGTGAAGACCAATCAGGTTGATCTAATTGGTATGGACAAAACATCCTGGGTCTAAGTAAAGAATAAAAATATGCCTTTGAGTCAGAGGAAATAAAACTAGACATAAATGACAGAAAGGTAACTGGAAACAAATCTTTAAATCTTTAAAACACCAACTGGTCAAAAACAAAGCCACAGGATGAGATGGTTATCTTCATCGTTAACGAACTGGGGGTTGGGAATCACCTAGGAGACAGAGACAGACCTTTGGGTGTATGCATGAAGGTATCCCCAGAGAGGCTTAACTGAGGAAGGCAGAACCAGCCTAAGCGTGGATGCATCATCCCTTGGGCTCAGGGCCCAGGCTGAGGAAAAGGAGAGAATGAGCTGAAGACTGGCACTCAGTGTTCTGCTTCCTAACTGTGAAGGCACTGTGAGCAGCTGCCTCGAATGCCTGTCTCTGCCTTTCCCTTAATGGTGGACTTTAGCCCCTTAATCTACGATCCAAATATAAATGCTTCTGGCCTTAAGTGGCTTTCCTCAGGTATTTTGTCACAGTGCCGTGAAGCGATGAAGACTAGTGCACACAGAAAATGAAAACTACTTAGAATGAGATTGACGTGACCCATCCTGCTAACATGCAATTGTGGTTGTGGGGAGATAATCACACTATGAATCCCACCCATTTTCTGGGGCTCTGCACTGATTTCTGGAGAATTTCCTGGTTACTTCTTTGCTGAAAGGTGGTTTGTGTTTATTTTGTAGTTGTTTTGTTTTTCAGAGAGAGTCTAAGGAAGGCCCTTGCTGGCGTGGAACTTACTACATAGATCAGGCTGGCCTCTCACTCACAGAGATCAGCTTGCCTTTGTCTCCTGAATGTTGGGATTAAAGTTATGTGCCACAAGTCTGAGAAAGGAGAAAGGTTTTTTATTTTGTGTTTGTTTTTATGCTTTTAAAGTCAAGAATCCAAGGATGCTTCACTGGTATTTTCAGGAAGACACAAAAGCCCAAGTAATAATGTCATGAAAGCTGACCTTGGATGGCAACTTGACATACCCAGAAAGAATGAAACACAGTTGAAGAATTGTCTCTGTCACATTGGCCCATGGCTGTGTCTTTAGGGCATTTTCTTGACTGCAACCTGATGCAGGAAGGCCCAACCATTGAGATAAACCATTCCGGGGCAAGTAGATTTGGGTTGTACAAGAGACGTACCTAACAGTCCAGGAGCAAGCCAATAAGCGTCATGCCTCTGGGTCTCCACTCCAGGATTCTAGACTGAGTTCCTGCCTTGGCTTCCCTTGATGATAGAGTGTAGCCTGTAAGATGAAATGAGCCTGTTCTTCCTTAGGTTGCTTTTGATCATGGCTTTTGTCACAGAAATAGAAAAGTAGGACAGGTACCAAGTTATATTTTCTGAAATAGATGAAGACAGTGGAAAGAGTGAGTTGGGAGGAGAGGGGGCTCACCACACAGTACATAATAGAACTTAATATCAAAAAGGGAGCCCAAATACTGAGGTGTGCTTTGAGAGTTTTACACAATAAGTCTATGATAAAATATAGGCCTCAATATTTTATCAAGAGACTAAGGAAAAATTTAAATTCCATTTCAGTGTATTTTTCAACAAGAAATTTGAAGGTGATCAAAAAGAACCATGGAATCCGTGTTATCATTTCCCTCCCCTCCTGCCTCTTCATGGAAGAGGACACCGCTGCTGCTGTTGTTGCTGTTGCTGCTGGTGGTACTAGTACTAGTACTTCCACGACCACTACCACGACTATGTTGGGAATTGGTTCTAATGATTTGTCTTATCTCAGCTCCTAAAAGCTGTGCTTCTAGACCTGAGGGTCCCTGCCCCCAGCTGGCTTCCATTGATAATAAAGAATTGCCATACAGTCAATGGTTGGGCAAGGAGACAGGGTGGGACTTTGAGAGAGAGAGAGAGAATTGGAATGACTCAGAGGTAGAGGGATCAGATTTAAGAGAGCTGCAGAAGGTGTTAAGCTAGGAATACCAGAGGGGCGTGTTTGGTAGCAACAGGGAGGTTTAGAGGAGCCCAGCCATTGAACTAGTCAAGGCATATCAAAATTAACTGCCGTGCCCGTGCGTGTGCGTGTGCGTGTGCTTGTGTTTCATTTGAGAATCCAGAGAGCTCTTGGGCAGGTGCAGCACACTGGGAACCAAAGAAGTTTAACTAATTCACACTATACTACTACTTCCCTTTCCTCTTTCCCCTCCTCCTTCTCCCCTGTGTCCTCCTTCATCTCCCCCCTCCCCCATGTGTGTTAATGTGTGAGTGCAGGTGTGCTACAGTACATATGTGAGAGGTCGGAGGATAACTGTGGGTGTTGATCCTCAACTTCCACCTAATTTGAAACAGGGTACCTTATCATTTGTGGGTTTGCAATCCAGGCTAGCTAGCACATCAACCTCCAGGGATTTTCTTGCCTGTGCCTCCCACCTAGGAGCGCTGGAATTAAGAGATCTTGTGCATCTCGATTTAGTTGGGTGGGATCTGAATGCATACCATCCTCATGCCTACGTAGCAAGCACTTTATCCTATGAGCCATTTTCCTAGCCCTGGCATCTTTTTATTAAACATTGCCCGTAGGATTCCTTCTTGAGCTTGTCTCTGGATATTTACTTTCGTTTACCTTCTTTTTTAGAAGGAAAGGTTTTCTGTAAGAAAGGGTACTGTGATATAAACCATACTGTAAGTTGTTACAACCTGTTTGAGCCTGTCCAAAACAGCCCATAAGAGTGAAAGGAGCCACCTTGTCTGAACTTCAGCATGGTTATGTCAAGTGTCCTCCAAGGCACCCTGCTCTGGGTGAGGCTGGGCCCTACCTCTGTAACTGGGAGAAAGGAGACCCACAAACAGTTAAAGGTGTTAAGAACCCTGCAACTTGATAACTAGGGGAGATTGTTCCAGCGCCACCAAATCATTTCTGCTGAGCCCTACGAGCCCCTGATTTGATGACATTACTTTTGTTCCCTCTCCCAATTAGGCTACCTGCACGTTTCTGTTGGGTGTTGTAAATGCCTTGTTTGATGTTTTGCTCTTCGTTGCTTCTGACTGACTGATACTTTTTCCTTGTTCTTTTGCTTACTATATACTTAATAGATTCACTCACTTGAAACTGAAAAAAAATGGCTCTATAGATCATTCTCCATACAGAAATGTGTGTGCAGTCCTCCACCTAGGAAGGGTAAATCCCACATATCCTGCAGGAATGGCCCTCCATAGTTCGCACATACTTTGAAAATACATACATCTGTTTTCAGTCAGGTATCTGGTTATTTCGAGCATTTTGAAGTCCCCAACACCCTCCCTTCCAACACGGACAAATAAAAAGCATATGACAGAAGCCAGGCATTTGAATCTAGAATATAAAGACACACAGAGCTAAGAGGACTGGCTGAGTCATCGTGCTGGCAGCCTCTGAAGTGTGTACAAGCCCAAGAATTCCCAGTACTGAGATCCCTGGAGATCCTCTAACGTGGCTCTTCCTGGGATGAGGTTACTCATTTATTTCTCTTTGGTTTTGCGTTTCTTTGTATCATTCTTTAAACAAACAAACAAACAAACTTATATCAATTCTTTGAGAATTTCATGCTATGTATTTTGATCATATTCTCTCCCAATTCCTCCAACTCTTTCGAGATTCTCCCACAATACCTCAGCCCCCTAATTTCATCACCTCTCTCTCATACACACTTTCTCTTCCCCCAAATCTAATATGCTGCATACATATATATATATATATACATACATATGCATACATACACATACATACATATACATCATGTACATATACATATATATACATCATATACATCTACACACACACACATATATATCATATACATCATAACATCTACATAACCCACACACACACACTATGTATGTTTGTGTGTATGTGTGCCCCACTGTTCAACCCTCTAGGAGCCACATCTGTAAAGAAAATGGACTTTCCCCTATCTAGAAGCGACCGACTGTCAATAATAGCTCCTCTGGGGTGGATGGGCTTTGTGAAGATGGCTTGATCTTGCGTGGACAACCATAATCACTGTGAGTTCATGAGTGCAGTAGTCCTGTCCTGTTCAGACGACAGCTTTAGCTCAGTCTGTCCCACTTCTGGTCTTTACAATCTTTCTGCCTGCTTTTCTTCAATGTTTCCTGAGCCCCAATATACTTTTTTTGTTGATTGACACTGGGATATTGATTAACATGAAATGCCAGTGGTTATTAACTAGGAGACTTCAGCTACTTTCTAAGACACTGCTGATAAACAGTGAAGAAATACAAAAGGTTCTGTGGGATCTCGTACCGGCTATTGAAGATTGTTATAGCCCAGGCAAGGAAGTTATAGGTCACCACACATATAAAGGGTAAATTAGAATCCTTTATTAGTGCTGGCCACCAAGAGACTTTTGCCATGGGACACTGAAGCTCAGAAGTCCATTGCTTACAAAGGGAAAAGACCCCAAACCCACAAGAATCACTAAAGCTGTGGTGGTGACACAGAACTTGTGGGGATAACCAACCAATGTCTGATTTGATTTAAAACCCACTCCAGTGCCGGGCGTGGTGGCGCACGCCTTTAATCCCAGCACTCGGGAGGCAGAGGCAGGCGAATTTCTGAGTTCGAGGCCAGCCTGGTCTACAGAGTGAGTTCCAGGACAGCCAGGGCTATACAGAGAAACCCTGTCTCGAAAAACCAAAAAAAAAAAAAAAAAAAAAAAAAAAAAAAAAAAAAGACCCACTCCATGGAATAAAACCCATACCTGATACTGCTTATGTGACAAAGAACTAGAGAGCAAATAGCTCAGAGACCTAGGGTAAAACCAAATACAGCTGCACTCCCCCCCCCCCACCAAACTATCAACAAAATGACCCCTAATGAAATTCTGTTATACTCAGATCAGTTCCTTATTCAGCCACCATCAGAGAAGCATCCTTCTGCAGCAGACAGGAACAGGTGCAGAAACCAACAGTCATTGCACGGAGAGAAAGTCCTTGGAAATGGAATGTCTCCTTCCAACCCTCCCTTCAGAGCTCTGGGAGCCCTTCAAAAAGGGAGACAAAGAGTGTAAGAACAGAGATGGAGTGAACAACACCAGGAGAACAAAGGCCTCAACTTAGCAGAGCTCACATGAACTGACAGAGAATGAAGCGGCAAGCACCAGACCTGCATGGGTCTGCACCGATCCTCTGTGTGTTTATTACAGCTTTCAGCTTAGTATTTTTATTGGACTCCTGAGTGTGTCAACGAGTGGGTCTCTGATCCTTCTGCTTGCTCTTGAGGCTCTTTTCCTTCTGTTAGGTTGTCTTATCCAGCTTGGATGTGATGGTTTTGTTTCATCTTAGATTTTAGTTTGCCGTGTTTGGTTGTTATCTCTTAGAATCCCGTTCTCTTCTAATGAGAGACAGAAAGGAAGGGTAGATCTGGAGGGAGTTGGGGTGGGAAGGACTGGGAGAAGAAACTGTAATCAGGATGTGTTTGTGAGTGTATACACACATACAGATACCTACATGAACTGAAGGGTGGGCTCTCCAACTCTGATATCACTCCTAATTTTAAGGACAACTAAATAAAACAATTGAAGTACAGTTAGTGAAGCCACTTTCAGAGCATGCTAGCAGGCCTTTCAGTGATGCTTCGAAATGCACACCTTGGAAAAATCCCAAAGAACAGCATAGGCTGCAAGAGACTGACACCCTTAGAGATTCTGCAGAGAATATCTAGAGAATTCGAGGTGCCTTTAAAGGAGAAGGCACAGTCACAGTATTACCCCACTGCTGAGGAGACATACTATACTCAGTGACAAGAAGCATGGAGATAGGGGGGAAATCCCACTCTTTATTTCTCCTCAGTCTCCAAAAGCAGTGCTACTCATATTAGTTCTGTCGAATTTTAAATATTGTTTCTTTGAGGCAGGATCTCATTGTGCAGCCCAGGGTGGTTTTGAATTCATGGCTCCTCCTGCTTTTGCCTGTTCACAATAGGATTAAAGGCAAGTGCCACAACCTCCCCCATTCACAGCATTAGATTTGGCAAGAGAGGGGTTGTCATGAGGAGAATCATTTGAGAAGCACCTAGGAAACACATTGGTTTCCTTCGAAGGACTCTTTCCAGTAGGTCCCTTATTCTTTAAGACAATAAATTGTTCTCTGAAACCCTAAGAGAGGGGAAAGCCTTTATGACCAATCACCTTATATAATAATCACTGACATTTTGGGGGATAGGGAGATGGGTCACTCAGTAAAATGTTACCCCCAAACACATACATGACGCATTTGGGGGGTTGGTCTGGTGCTGCTATGTATTCAAAGGCTAAATTCGGTAATCCAAGATCAGGTTGCCCCAAGACTAGAAAATTCCCACATACACCAGCCTTTGTTATGTAAACCTTGCTCCCCCATTTAAAGTTATTTGGTTAATAAAAGGCTAGAGCCTGTGATTAGGCAGTAGAGAGAGAAAGGCAAGACTTGAGGAACAAATGAGGGGGAAGGAGGAGAAAGGAGACTGAGAGAGGAGGAGGCTACCAGGAGAGGAGATGGACCACAAGCATGTGGCCAGGGCAAGTAGACCCTGAGGACAGGCTGATGGAACCAAAACAACCTGAGTGAGACTCAAACAGCAAATAACCAGGGCCATGTGGATGGGCTGTAAGTTAGGATAGCTCAGAACCTGCCCAACCTGGGCTTAGAGCTTGTAACTAAAACACCAGGATTTTGTGTCTTTTATACAAGCTAGCTAGAATAAATAATTAAAATTACATCCGTACCCTACCCCCCACCCCCAAATAACACTCTTCATCAGGAAGCATTTTGTAGATTCTATGAAACACATTTGGAAGCCATACTCAGGAAAAGGGGGGGGGCGGCGGTGTTCTGTTTTCGATAGAAAAAGCTTCCGAACTCAGTGAAATCTACATAACATATGCAAAGAGAGGGCTTTTTGGAACACCCAGTATTCAAAAGGCGAGCATCATGGAGAGTTAAACTAGATTCTCATTGAGTCATAATGATTTTCCCATTGAAGCAGCAGAAACTTATACACCTGGTGTTTAATGGAAAAAGTGAGTCTACTGGGGGCCTTCCATAGGGGTGAAAGAAGAGAGTCATATGTAGGCTAGCTATCTGGGCATCCCTTAGGCCAGTAAAGATTATACATAAAATTAACAATTATAATGTACTACTTAAAATAAAATGGAATATGTTAGTAAGAGAAATGGTGATTAAAAAACCACTAAACTCCTACCACATGGTCATTAAAAATAAGTATGTCCAATTAATTCAGTTGCCTGGGGAGGCAAAGATCAGAGGTGGTTTTGGGGAGCTATAGCATTGACTCATTATGTTTCTCTCATCTGCTTATCTTTAAAATTCCATTACCAGCCAGGAAATAGAAGGCATGGTACCCAATTCACCACCTTTAGTGGTTGGTTCTCAGGACAAAAAACACACTTGTTTTGCTCACTGTTTTATTGCTGTGAAGGGACACTACAGACAAAGGCACCTCTTATAAAAGAAAGCATTTACTTGGGGACTGGCTTACAGTTTCAGAGGCTTAGTCCGTTATCATGGAGGAGAGCATGGAAGCACTCAGGCATGGTGATGGAGAGTGGCTGAGAGCTACATCCAGAGCTGAGTGAGACCCTGGTCCTGCTGTGAGCTTTTAAAGCCTAGCCGCGTGATGCACCTTCTCCAACAAGGCCACACACCCTAACCTTTCTAATCCTTTCAAACAGTTCTATTCCCCAGTAACTTAAGTATTCAAATATATGAGCCTAGGAGGGCCATTCTTATTCAAACCACCAGAACTCTTTAATTTGGCCTTTAAGGTCCCATGGTGTCTGAATCCCTGAACCTTTCCATTCTGCACTTCTTGTCCAATCCATTCAGCTTCCTTTGTCCTATGTGATGGGCACACATCCCTCTTCTCCTTCAAACAAGAATAACAGGAATGGTATATCACCATGGCCTCAATTAAACCTTCTCTGGCTCCTCAGAGATGCTCTGAAAATCTTGCCCTCCCTTATGAATCTGGTTTCTTCCTTCATAAATTCTACAGTCTCCTGTTTGTCCTGTCAAGCTATGTAATGATTTCTTTTCTCTGAAGACAGAAACTCTCCCAAATTCAAGAGTCACATCTATTCATTTTGTTCTTTTACACACACACACACACACACACACACACACAGAGATACATACACACACATATATGTATATACATACATACATATGTATATATATACACATACACACACACACATATATATATATAGTCTGTATTCTATGGACAAGAAGTTATATTCACTAATATTGTAAGCACAGTGAGAAAGGGTGTATAACATGTGAAGAATCCAAAGGGAAAGATGACTTTGGCCATGTGAAACAGTTTTAGGATATTACTTCATGCTTCTGGAGATGTCTCCAAGAGGGTTAAATGGGGGATTGGGTGGGATAATAATATCACGTGGTGTGTTAGTTAACATTATTAACTTGACAGCATCTAGAATTATCTGTCCTCTGGGCCTGACTATGATGGAGTATCTAGAGTGGGTTAAGAAGACCCACTCTAAATGTGAGTGGCACCATTCTGTGGGAGGGCCTATGAGACTTAATAAAAAGGAAAGGGCAAACTGGGATAGTGTTCATCTCTCTCTGCTTCCTGACAGAGGATGAAGTGTGAGCAGAGTCTTAAGCTCCTGTTGCCCTGACTCCATCATGGTAGACTGTCCATTTGAACCAGGAGCCAAAAAGAAACCATTTCTTCCTTAGGTTGCTTATTTACTTTTTTGTAATAATAACAAGAAAAGCAACCAATACAAGAGGCAGGAGTGCAGCAGGTTGGAAAATGGTCCTGTGCAAAGGACCATTGATGGAAGATGGGAAATCTGAAGGTCCAAGCCTGTAGATGATCGTAGGGTCAGATCTGTGACCCGCTTCTCAGTATTTTCACCCAAGACTCACCTAAAGCCAAGGAAGAATTTAAAAATACACACATGAAGAATTACGAAGGATGATGTTCTGTCTTGGGGCATTCTGTTTTAAGAGGTTTCTTTTAAACATCTATTCTATATTATATTTCCTGGCAGGGTGTTTGTGGTCTATAAATGTAAATGTTTTTGTGGTTAAACACACTTGTAATTAAATCCACATAACCTGGAAGATTGAATTTTGAAGAGAAAAAGAATCAAGGGTTTGTTCCTCTGCAATTTTGTAACATTAATTTGTAATGCTAGCATTAAAGACAGAAGCCAGTAGCAGCCCAGCATTGCTTTTTCAAGTCTTATTATGTTGCTGTGTTTTCAGCTCTTACCATGCTTTTTAAGTAAATGCTTATTTTTACTTAATTTGCACAATTAAGCTGAAAATCAATGCTTTAACTACACTATGAAAAGACGATTAGCCAATTTATACTTACTGAGGTGTTGAAGTTAGCATTAAAACCAATCTCCCTTTCCTCTCTTTCTCCCTTATCTCTCTTTTTCCATTTCCCTCTCCTTTCCTTCCTTCTGGTAAGACATAGTGTGAGCTTGAATCTCTGAATAGGTGCACATACTTTACATGTATCATCCTTGAATTCTGGCACATACAACCAGCCCTGTCCAGAATAAGTTCAGTGTGTGTGATGCAAATGATTCGTGGTCCCACATGCCTGGAAGAAGCAGGTTAAACAATTGTGTGTGTGTGTGTGTGTATGTGTGGATATACATGCACATGCATGAATACATGCATGTGTGCGGAGCATATGCATGCCACAGCATGTGTGTGTAGAGGTCAGTTCTCACCTTGAACCTTGTTGAGAAAGGTCTTTCTTGTTTCTCTCTGGTGGTGTGCTCCTGGCTCCCAGGCCTGAGATGCTTTAGGTCAGCTCTCCAGTTTCTGCCTCCTGTTTCACAGCATGAGCTCAGGGATTACAGATGCAGGTCATTGTATCTGTCCTTTCCCCATGAGTTCTGTTGTGTGGCTACTTGAGGTTTAATTAAGACCTAGAAGCATCTATAGAGTTTAAGCTATTGGCCTTTTACTGAGGGTAGTCTCCGCTAGCTACTAACTTACCCTGACTTCTCTGCCATGCCATCTCTCTATGTGGTTCTCGCTGCCTGCTTCTAGTTCCTTCCATCTCTCTTCTGCCCCTTTCCTCATCTCCCTGAGTCTGCCAGCATCTATCTATGCCTGCCCAGAAGTCCTGCTCCAGTTCGTCCTGGCCTACCTCAGGCAGTCAGCTTTTTATTATATAAAATTCCATATTTCAGTCTGAGCCAGTCTGCAGTTAAGACCACTCCTGATCCATTTCTTTGGGTTGACCTTCATGGCAGCACCTTTCTTTTTAGTATGATAACCTCAGAGAATCAACTTTTGGTCAGGGGATAAAGGACAAGGATTTACATATAGAAAGCTGGTGATGGTCCATAGATGTGACAGTAGAAATACCAAGATCCTGCCAGCACTGAGCTCTCTGCAGGGCCCAACAATTAACAATTGAAAATACAGAGACACACCTTTACACAGGTGAGGAAATGTCTCAACAGCGTTCCAGAGATTAAACTCAGTTCCCCAGCCTGCACTGCAAGTGCTTTTATCTTCGGAGCAATCTCACTGGCCCACATTTGATTTTAGTTTTATGTTTATAAATATTTTGCTTGAAGGTATGTCTGTGTACCATGCAATTGCTGGATGTCTACGGAAGGTGTTAGATCACCTGGAGTTGTGGATAGTTGTGAATCACCTAGTGGGTACTAAGAACTTGGGTCCTCTGCAAGAGCAGCAAATATTCTAAAGCGCAGAGCCAAACAACCCTCCAACCCCGCAATCCTCCGTGCATTTTTACATTCTTTCCTTGGGCCCAATTTGCTGTAGTAAATCAACCCCTCCCCCTCCTCCCTCCTCTTACCCCTCCCCCTCTCCCTCCTAGGCCCTCATCATTTATCCAAGGGCACTGTTTCATCACCCATGGTTCTTAGTTTATTGTTTCTTCCCACTCTGGCTAAGAACAACATAGAAATGTTTCCTGCCAATTCTTCAGTAGGTCCTCAGACCTTGTCATTTCCTTACCCTGGGTTTCCTTAAGGCCCCAGCAGGCAGATCTTTAATCAGTAATTGGAGTTAAAGCCAATAATTACACAACAGACACAACATATCAATTACAGGTCTTTTAGGTTGTAGGCAATAAAACACAGCAAATAAACAAATTTGCAGTCCTATGATGCACAGATCTGGAATGTTAAAGAATGCAGCAGTCCCCTTGTTTCCTTGGCATTTGTAAGGAATTAGTCTCTGTGTCAACATGGCCTGCTTCCTCATCTTCTGCTGTTTGGGGAAATGTTTTGAATTTCTTGCTTCTGTTGATGGTAGAATTTGCTCTGCCAGGCAGGCCTGCCTGAGGAAGAGCAGTAGGTGAGAGCACCACACTGGCTAAAACTCCCATGGAGTTTCTCTAAGCGCTTTACTTGAAAGCAAACTGGGAAATCAAATCCTGTCTACTTTTTCAGATTGTGCCATGAAGTGAGGACCATTTTTGTTTGGTTTGCCATTACATTTTTGTGTTGCTGGGAGTAGAACACAGGGCTTTGCCCATGCCAGGTAATCATTCGACTTCCCAGCTATTATATACCTACACCCAGGTCTCGCTAGACTTATATGGATATAGATTAGAATTTTTCTGTTGCTCAAGAATTTAGAATCCCTCTCTGATCATAACAACAACACAGAAGAACTAGCTCATGGTGGTATGTGCTTGCTTATAAGTGGATATTAGCTGTAAAGTAAATGACAAACATTCATCAGTTCAGAGACCCAGAGAAGCTAAGTAACAAGGAAGGCTTAAGCGTGGCACCAGGGCACAAACATCTCCCCGAGAAGGGGAAATAGATTTTGCATGTGGTGTGGGGATGGGAGGGGTTGAGAAGGAGGGATCAGGTGTGTAGTGGAAGAGGGTGAAAATACTGGGAGAAATGAGAGTGGAATTGGGGGACTTTAGGGGACAAGGGGTAAAGTTGGTACAATGGAAACTCCATGGAATCTACAAGAGTAACTCTAACAAAGACCCCTAGTGATGGGGAACATGAGCCCTGAACCAGCCATTTTATGTAACCAGACGAGATCTCAAGTGGAGGGCTTGGGACACCAACCCAGCCATAAAAACCTTTGATCTACAGTTTGTCCTGCCGGCAGAGTGTGCTGCGACTGGAGCCTAACAAGACTGTCATCAAAGAGACCGGAGAGACTTCATCCAGCAATGGATATGAGCAGATGCAGAGTCCCAGAGCCAAACATGAAGCTGATTGTGAAGAGTGCTTCAGAGGAGAGGGAGAAGGATGGGAGGAACCAGAGGGGTCAGGGACACCATGAGGACATGGCTGACAGAATTAGCTGACCCAGACTCATGGAAATTTGCAGAGATCAGAGAGTGTGTAGGGATCTGAATGAGGTCCACTGCATATATGTTATGGTTGAATAGCTGGTGTTCTTGTGGAAATCCTAACAGTGGGAATAGGGGCTGTCTCTGACTCTATTCTACTTGTGGGACCCTTCTCCTCCTACTGGGTTGCCTTGTCCAGCTTTGATGGTATGTGCTGGGTCTTTTTGTATCTTACTATGCCATGTTTCCTGGGAGGTCTTCTCTGAAAGGAGGCAGAGTTGGGGTGAATCTGGGGGAGAAGCGAGGCAAGGCTGAGGGAAGAGTAAAATGTAAGGGGAGGGGAAGGAAAGGAAACTGTGGTTGAGATGTAATATATGAGAGAAGAAAGAAAGAAAGAAAGAGAGAGAGAGAGAGAAAGAAAGAGAGAGAGAGGGAGAGAGAAAGAAAGAAAGAAAGAAAGAGAGAGAGAGAGAGAGAGAAAGAAAGAAAGAAAGAGACAGAGAGAGAGAAAGAGAGAAAGAAAGAAAGGAAGAAAGAGAGAGAGGAAGAGAGAAAGAAAGAGAGAGAAAGAAAGAAAGAGAGAAAGGGAGAGAGAGAAAGAAAGAAAGAGAGAGAGAGAGAGAGAAAGGGAGAGAGAGAAAGAAAGAAAGAGAGAGAAAGAGAAAGAGAGAAAGAAAGAAAGAGAGAAAGGGAGAGAGAGAAAGAGAAAGAGAGAAAGAGAAAGAAAGAAAGAGAGAGAGAAAGGGAGAGAGAAAGAGAAAGAGAGAAAGAGAGAAAAAAAGAAAGAAAGAAAGAAAGAAAGAAAGAAAGAAAGAAAGAAAGAAAGAAAGAAAGAGAGAGAGAAAGAAAGAAAAAAAGGAAGGACACAGGTTGAGGAAGCCATGATAAGGAAGTCAGTAAGCAGCACCCCTCCATGGGTCATCTGCATCATCTTCTGTCTTCAGGTTTGAGTTCCTGTCCTGGACTTCCTTTGGTGATAAACTATGTTGTCGAAGTGTGAGACAAATAAATGCTCCTCCCCCAAAGAATTAGCCTATGTTTTAAAGAGGGTCTTCTAACATAGATCTTGTTATAACACAAAGAGGGGCTCTCAGCATATGCCCAGGTCTCAGTGGCTCTCAACCTTCCGAGTGCTGGGACCCTTTAATACAGTTCATGTTGTGGTGGCCTCAACCATAAAATTATTTTTGTTGATACTCCATAACTGTAATTTTGCTATTATTATGAATTATAATGTGAATATCTGATATGCAGACTGTATTAGGGCATCTCTGTGAAAGGGTTGTTTGACCCCCAAAGGGGTTGTGACCCACAGGTTGAGAATCACTGTCTTTGTTCAACACAACTTTTCTCATCAGATGGTTAGTTTTATGTCAACTTGACCCAAGCTCAGTCATTAGGGAAGAATGACTCTCAATTGAAAAACTGCCTCCCTAAGATTGGCCTGAGGTCTATTGTGTATTTTCTTGATTAGCAATTGATGTGAAAGGGCCCATTCTACTGTGCAACCCTTTAACATCCAAGGGATCCTTTTCAGATTCTTTACCAAAACTTCTTGCCCTCTGCAATAACCCAAATGCAGCCCAGAAGGCATCCTACCAGGAGTCCAATATTCCGTTTTAGGCAGTGTAACTCCTGTGGTCAGGTGGTCCTACTGAGTGAATGAGAAAGCAAACCAAGCAAGCCAGGAGGAGCAAGCAGCAAGCAGCAGTCCTACATTTCTTTGCTTCAGTTCCCACCTCTGGGTTGCTTCCCTAACGTCCCTCAGTGATAGAGCATGACCTGAGAGCTGAAAGGTAAAGCAAAAACCTTTCTTCCCCAAGTTGCTTTTATTTTATTTTTTTAAAGAATTACTTATTTATTATTATTATTATTATTTATGTATTATTATTTATTTTATGTGCACTGTAGTTGTCTTCAGACACATCAGATGAGGGCATTAGATCACATTACAGATGGTTGAGAACTACCATGTGGTTGCTGGGATTTGAACTCAGGACCTCTGGAAGAGCAGTCAGTGCTCTTAGCTACTGAGCCACCTCTCCAGCAACCCCCACCCCCCCCACCCCCGCCCCCAAGTTGCTTTTTGTCATGGTGTTTTTGTCACGGCAATAGAAACCTAAGACAACAGGTGTGGTGGTTTGAATAGGCTTGGCCCATGGGAAGTGGCACTCTTAGGAGGTGTGGCCTTGTTGGAGGAAGTGTGTCACTGTGTAGGTGGGCTTTGGAGGGCTCCTATGCCCAAGCTCACCCTACAGAGAAGAAAGACCTTTGTCCTGACTGCCTGTAGAAGATAGTCTCATCTTGGCTATTTTCATATCAAGATGTAGAACTCTCAGCTCCTTCTCCAGCACCATGTCTGCCTGGATGCTGCCATGTTTTCCACCATGGTGATAACGGACTGAACCTCTGATGCTTAAGCCAGCCCCAATTCAATGTTTGCCTTGATAAAAGTTACCTTGGCAATGTTGTCCCTCCACAGCAATGAAACCACTATTCCAAATAGTACACAGCAAGAAAGACTTGAATTTCACTATTGCAGATGCATTTTTAAAAGATTTTTTTATTAGGTATTTTCTTCATTTACATTTCCAATGATATCCCAAAAGTCCCCCATACCCTCCCCCAACTACTCCCCTACCCACTCACTCCCACTTCTTGGCCCTGGCGTTCCCCTGTACTGAGGCATATAAAGTTTTGCAGATGCATTTTAAGGCCACTTTGCTAGAAAAGTACTCAATGGCATTCCTCCTCTGTCTAGATGGAGCAGAGGCTATCGAAGGAAGGCAGTGAACGTTCGTTAGAAGCTTCCAGAAGATTGTCTAAAATGGGGAAGCTGGACTTTTCCTCCTGGTGGGATGCCTTCTGAGCTGCATTTGGGTTACTGTAGGGGGCAAGGGAGTTTAGGAAAGAAGTGGAAAAGAATCCTTTGGACTTTAAAGGCTCTAGAGACACTTGAAGAACAGGTTAGAACTTCTGCTGCAGGGCTGGGAGAAAGCCATGAGGGCCGGTTATGCCACCACTGGGCAGAGCAGACACAATGTTTTCTGTGGATCAAGAAGATATCATAGGGACTGCTCAATAACTGGAATAAATGCAGGCAGGTCCCCTTTCATCCTTATTGAGCCCTGCCTACCAGCTGCAGTAAGGGAACAGGGAGGGGAGGGCAGATAATCTGAGTTGGACAAGAAATTAAAGTTTAATTGCAACGGAAGAGAAATGTTCCATTACTGAAAGTGAGGTTCTTCTCACATGGAGAGTGACACCACAGGGGAAAGATGGGTCTGAAACACTGTCCGGGGACTTCAAAGGGGAGCTGTTGTTACAAAGTTAGATGTATAGAGGAAAAAGAGTGCACTGTCAGCCCAGATTCAGCACGTTTAACAAAACAGTTATTGCTTGCTTTAAAACTAAGCCGTTGTACTAACCCTAGTCTATACTTGCCCTCCCCAACATGTGTAAAGTTGGAACCTGAATCTAATGAAGCCTCATAAAGCACCTGGTTGTAGGAATACATGCAGATGGAAGGACTTGTTAATGGTCCCACGCAGATGCTGTCAGACCGATCCAGACTGGGAGACATTCCACAGAGACACAACGCTACTTCTTTGAAAAATACAAGGTTTATTATGAAGTTGATTCACGATGACACATTTAAAAACAAAAGGGAGAGAATAAACAAATGAAAAGTGCTGTTGCCTCTCTCATCATTGCTGCAATGAAGAATCTGACAACCAATTTACTTGGCTCATTGTTTGAGAAGGGATATGGTTCATCATAATGGGGAGGGGGCAGCAACAGCTGAAGGTAGCTAGTCACATTGTTGTACATAGACAAGATAAAAATATATAAAGAACAGACTGGAAGTAGGGGTGGGGCCAGGCTCTAAATTCTCATGGGCCATGCCACTGTGAGTCACTCCAACAAGGCTTCAGTCCCAAACGCCCACAAACTTCCATAACGGCACCACCTTCTGGGAATCAAAGTGTTCAAGCCTATGGGGACCATTCTACATTCAAGTCAGAACTGATAAAGTGAGAGGCTTATATGAACTCTCTTTGGGGACATGCACACCATGTGCTTGTTTTTATTTAGAGAACTCTAAAATCATACACTTGTGATAATCAAGGGCATTTGAAAGTCAAGTGCATGCCTGCAATCCCAGCATTCAAGAGGCAAGCCTGGGCTACACAGTGAGATCCTGTCTCAAACAAATCATTTATTTATAAATAAAATTTATCAATAAGGAAAGAAAAGTGTAATTTGAATATGAAGTATATTGAAGAACTGTTTGTTTTAAGGGTATGGCATTATTATTATCATCATCTTGTTTTCCTTAAATTTCTATGCACTAGAGAAACATACTGAATCTTTTATAAGCAATTAAATATGTCTGGATTTAAAAAACAACAACAAGGGTTGGAGAGATGGCTCAGCAGTTAAGAGCACTGACTGCTCTTCCGGAGGTCCTGAGTTCAATTCCCAGCAACCACATGGTGGCTCATAACCATCTGTAACAAGACTGGATGCCCTCTTCTGAAGTGTCTGAAGCCAGCTACAGTGTACTTATATATAATAAATAAATCTTTAAAAAGCAACAACAACAACAACAACCAGCTTCAGGACAGAAAAAGTATAAATTTCAGGGATGAATTCATAAAAAGAGAATAGCAAAATATAAACAATCACTGAAGCAAGGTTTCAGGTATGTGAGTTTTCATTTTATATTTTTTCTATTTTCACTTGTAAAAATGTCCACAATAAAAGGCTGAAGATTCAAGTATGATGTAGTGAGATCATGTCAAACTTACTCAGAATGCTGTCCCCATTATTTGCCATTCACAGAACCTTAGGAAACTCACTAAATTCTGTATCTGCTAATGAGATAGTAATAAGAATGGCTTCTACTGTTACAAGGAGGAAGTCATGAGGTCATAGGTGGAGATTGTAAGTAAGCAGTCACTTCCATTGATTGGCCTGCTCCCAGGGACCTAGCCACTGTCACGTCATCACCTGCCTCTGCCAGGTGTGCCAGGTGTGCCAGGTGTGTGCTGTGCATAAAAGGGCCTCCAGCCACCCCAGTGCTTTCTCTCTGCCCCTCTCTCTACCCTCTGTGCCTTCTTCCTCATTCTCTCTCTCAGCCTGTCTGTCTGCCTGCCTCTATCTCTCCATCATGTCCCCATCCGAGATAGTCTTCACTTTCCCCTTCGTCAACAGAACCTCTAACACTAGATCTGTTGCATGGTGTGGTTTCTCAGGGGTACAGCTTGGCACAGCCCCGAGCTTGCATTTCATGCTTTCAGAGATACTTAGCAAGGAGTGGGGCAGGTGCCAAATAAGTGAGGCAGCCTATTTGAACTCAGCTTTCTTTTCTGGCTGTTTCCATTTCAAGTCATTAAGTTCAGTGATAGGCTCTCTTATGTTAAGTTTGAGATCTATAATTCAGAAGCAAAAATGTACTGTATTAAGAATATTGCAATTTTGCCTAGTCCATATTTTTTTTTACCTATTTCTCACATTTGCATGCATTCATCTTGTATCTTTTCATAGTCCTGAAGTTTCCCTTTTCCTGGAAGAGCCAATACACTGGGTTTTCCTATGAAGATATTTCATAATATATGACTAAGTAAATAAAAATCTCAAATCTTTATATGCCCCCTCACCCTTTGAAAATAACTGATAACCAATTTAGCGTGTCATTAAACAAATGTATCAATAGCCAACATATCTTCTGATACTTACTGTTCTCAGTCTTAATTCTGTTTTGGTCAACTCCTCTATTACTCTTTTTTTTTTTTTTTTTTTTGTCTCTAGGTCTTGCTGTATAACTCAGTGCTGTGGCTTGCATGAACTATTCCCCCATAGTCTGAGGCATTTGAATACTTGGTATCTTGTAGGTAGTGCTGTTTGGGTGGGTTTAGGAAGTGTAGCTTGCTGGAGGAAATATGTTACTGGGAGTAGGCTTTGAGGTCTCAAAAGACTGGCCATTCCTAGTTTGCTCTCTTGACATTTTGCTTGTAGTTCAAGATATGCACTCTCAGCTTCCTGTTCCTGCCATAATAGCTGCTGCCACCCCCACTCCTGCGTGGTGGTGTAACTACTACCCCTATGGAATTGTTAAGGGCAAATAATGCCTTCTTTCTATAAGTTTTCTTGGTCAAAAAGAATATACTCAAGTTGGTCTCAAATATACTCCTTTTCTCTCTCCCATCCTTAAAGTTTACTGTATTTATTTACTTATTTGAGACAGGATTTTTCTATAGCC
Source organism: Mus caroli (assembly GCF_978045245.1). NCBI lineage: Eukaryota > Metazoa > Chordata > Mammalia > Rodentia > Muridae > Mus > Mus caroli. The sequence continues at coordinate 95,434,783 of NW_028227264.1, forward strand.
TCCTGGAAATCACTAAGTGGACCAGGCTGGCCTAGAATCTGCCTGCCTCTGCCTCCTGAGTACTAGGATTAAAGGCACACAACACCATACATTACCCCTTTTCCTTCCTTTCTTCCTTCCTTCCTTCCTTTCTTTCTTTCTTTCTTTCTTTCTTTCTTTCTTTCTTTCTTTCTTTCTTTCTTTCTTTCTTTCTTTCTTTCTTTCTTTCTTTTTTGTCATGGTCTCATGTAACCCAGGATGGCTTAAATTCTTTAGGTAACAGAGAAAGACCTTGAACTCCGGGCCTTCCTGCCTCCACCTCCCAAGGACTGACATTACAGGATTGAGTCACCATGCTGGGCTGGCTTCATGTATTTTAATTGCACTTAAAACACAATTAGCATAAAACCATCCAGTGGAAGAAAGACAGCATTTTCAACAAATGGTGCTGGCACAACTGGTGGTTATCACGTAGAAGAATCCGAATTGATCCATTCCTATCTCCTTGTACTAAGGTCAAGTCTAAGTGGATCAAGGAACTTCACATAAAACCATAGACACTGAAACTTATAGAGGAGAAAGTGGGGAAAAGCCTTGAAGATATGGGCACAGGGGAAAAATTCTTGAATAGAACAGCAATGGCTTGTGCTGTAAGATCGAGAATTGACAAGTGGGACCTCATGAAACTGCAAAGCTTCTGCAAGGCAAAAGACACCATCAATAAGACAAAAAAACCACCAACAGATTGGGAAAGGATCTTTACCTATCCTAAATCAGATAAGGGACTAATATCCAATATATATAAAGAACTCAAGATGGTGGACTCCAGAAAATCAAATAACCCCATTAAAAATGGGGCTCAGAACTGAACAAAGAATTCTCACCTGAGGAATACCGAATGGCAGAGAAGCACCTGAAAAAATGTTCAACATCCTTAATCATCAGGGAAATGCAAATCAAAACAACCCTGAGATTCCACCTCACACCAGTCAGAATGGCTAAGATCAAAAATTCAGGTGACAGCAGATGCTGGCGAGGATGTGGAGAAAGAGGAACACTCCTCCATTGTTGGTGGGATTGCAAGATTATACAACCACTCTGGAAATCAGTCTGGCGGTTCCTCAGAAAACTGGACATAATACTACCAGAGGGTCCAGCAATACCTCTCCTGGGCATATATCCAGAAGATGTCCCAACCGGTAAGAAGGACACATGCTCCACTATGTTCATAGCAGCCTTATTTATAATAGCCAGAAGCTGGAAAGAACCCAGATGCCCCTCAACAGAGGAATGGATACAGAAATTATGGTACATTTACACAATGGAGTACTACTCAGCTATTAAAAAGAATGAATTTATGAAATTCCTAGCCAAATGGATGGACCTGGAGGGCATCATCTTGAGTGAGGTAACACAATCACAAAGGAACTCACACAATATGTATTCACTGATAAGTGGATATTAGCCCAAAACTTAGGATACCCAAGATACAAGATACAATTTGCTAAACGTATGAAACTCAAGAAGAATGAAGACCAAAGTGTGGACACTATGCCCCTTCTTAGAATTGGGAACAAAACACCCATGGAAGGAGTTACAGAGACAAAATTTGGAGCTGTGACGAAAGGATGGACCATCTAGTGATTGCCATATGCAGGGATCCATCCCATAATCAGCTTCCAAACGCTGACACCATTGCATACACTAGCAAGATTTTGCTGAAAGGACCCAGATATAGCTGTCTCTTGTGAGACTATGCAGGGGCCTAGCAAACACAGAAGTGGATGCTCACAGTCAGCTATTGGATGGATCACAGGGCTCCCAATGGAGAAGCTAGAGAAAGTACCCAAGGAGTTAAAGGGATATGCAACCCTATAGGGGGAACAACATGATGAACTAACCAGTACCCCGGAGCTCTTGTCTCTAGCTGCATATGTATCGAAAGATGGCCTAGTCAGCCATCACTGGAAAGAGAGGCCCATTGGACTTGCAAACTTTATATGCCCCAATACAGGGGAATGCCAGGGCCAAAAGAATGGGAATGGGTGGGTAGGGAAGGAGGGGGGGTATGGGGGACTTTTGGGATAGCATTGGAAATGTAATTGAGGAAAATACGTAATAAAAAATATTAAAAATTAAAAATAAACAATTAGCAGCCCAAAAGATAATGCTAAAAAATATGTGTGCATATAGGAAGCCCTAAGTTATAATGAATGGATAGGACTTATACTGAGACCATTGATTTTTCTTATCTTGGGTGCCTGTTTTGCTCTCCCTCCAAAGAAAGAAAGAAAGAAAGAAAAAAAGAAAGAAAGAAAGAAAGAAAGAAAGAAAGAAAGAAAGAAAGAGAAAAGGAAGAAAAGAAAGAAAAAGAGGAGGGAAGCGAGAGAGAGCGAGAGAGAGAGAGAGAGAGAGAGAGAGAGAGAGAGAGAGAGAGAGAGAGCAAAAGGACCCGCCCATCCCATGGGGGAGCAATTTTAATGGGAGAATGGAAAGAGGATGCCAACTGGTTGAGAGAGATCAGAGTGTTATAGATCTATGGTCTCAGTGGACTTCCGGCTGCCTAGCTATCAAGACGTGTGAGAGATCTATGCCCTATGTGCTCAGCAGCAGCCCATTGCAGAGCAACTCTGTAGACAGAAGCTCATCAATAAAAGTATCATGAGGGGTGGGAGTGAGAGGTGGGGGAAGCGGAGTGTCTCCTGTCTCTGGCAGGTCTCAAAGGCCAAGGTAGGAATGGTGCATGTCAAAGCAGGGGCACTCATCCTTTGAGGTTAAGGCAAATTCTGTGCCTAGAAGTAAGAGTAGTGTTTCATGGGGCAGGAGCAGGAATTCTCTTGCTTGTGACCAGTGTCCAGCAGATCTGTGAGGTACAACAGTTTTCGACCTGTGGGTTACAATCCACCCCCATAGGGGTCACATACCAGATAGTCTGCACATTAGATATTTACACTATGATTCATAACAGAAGCAAAGTTTCAGTTATGAAGTAACAACAAAATAAATTTTATGGTTGGGGACACCACAACATGAGGAACATGAAAGGGTCACAGCGTTAGGAAAGTTGGGAAACTGGGATGGGTCTCAGGAGCAGTCTTCTTTCCCCGAGAAACACAGGTGCTGGCTGGGAGCATCACTCTAGCCAGGAGGCTGACTGAAATCTTCAAGCACCTTCCTACCAAGACAGAAGGAACATCTGGAGGTGGTCCCTATCAGAGAGTGCCAGAAAGGCTCTTTAGAGAGGTACAAGTGGGTCATGATTGACTGTGTGTGTGTGTTGTGTATGTGTGGGTGAATGAAGCATAGAATAAGAACAGATCACAAGACAACCCTGAGCCAAGGGAAGAAAAGTTCTCAATCAGGCTCACTACCCAGCTTCTCACCAGGTTATCACAGAAGTGGGGAAGCAAAAGGAGAGACAGAACACCCGTCTTATACTCCCCCTTCCCCCCCCACACACAAACTTTTTACATTCCTTCCAGTCTTGGTCCCATTGCAAAAGCAAACTGTTTTCTTTGTGGGGGTTTAGCACCTGTTGTACTGTCAGCTCTTGTGTGGGTTCAGCACCTGGCTGTCAGCGCCAACCATTCTTGTTGCCATCCAATGGATTCTGGTGGCAGGCTCTCAAATGCCACCCCCCCCCACTTCATCTCTTGCTTTTCAGGCATGAGCTCTTGATCCCTACAAAGCCCAAGCCCAGAGCTCCTTCTGTCCCATCACTCCTGTCTCTGAACATGTAGCCCTAAAATTCAGAGGAAAGTGTGGGGAAGACTTCAAACATCCGAGGGGATCAGGAAAAAGAAGCTGCTGTTTACAGAGTAGACAGATCACAGTCCTTGATTTTAAATTATACCACATAGCTGTATTAGCAGAACCATTCAGTGCTGGCACAAAAGCAGAAGAAAGGACCAAGGGAGTTAAATAGAAGACCCAGAAATAAACTCATATAGCTGTAGCTACATAATTTTTTTTTAATTTTAACAAAAGCATTAAAGCATTCATTGGAGGAAAAAACTGCTTTGACAAATGGTACAGGCAGAAGTGCATATCCACATGTAAAAGAATGAAATTGGAGCCCTGTGTTTCATCCCATGGGAATGAAAGTCGACTTCAAATGCATTAAAGATCTTAGTGTAAGACTCGCGACTAAAAATGCTGGAGGAAAAAGTAGGGAAAATTCAAGATACAGACATATTTTTTTCTGAAACAGGAGTCCAGTTGTTCATGAAGTAATGCCAGCAACTGTCAAACAGAACTCATAAAATTATAAAGCTTCTGCACGGCCAAAGAAACAGTCAGTGATGGGATGGATATTCTATTAAACGGGAGAAAAACCATTGTTAGCTTTGCCTCTGACAGAGTACTAATATCTAGAGTATACAAAGAACACAAAAACAAAACCACAATCCACCAACATACAAATAACCAATAAATACATGAAAAATGTTCACTTGTTAGCCATCAGAAAGATGAAAATTAAAGCTTCATTGAGAGTTCATCTCAGCCCAGTCTGAATGTCTATCATTAAATCATAAATGGAGTATGTTTTATCAAGGGATTCTTATACACAGCTGGTAGTGACGTAAACTAGGCTAGCTACCCATTGTGGAAATCAGTATGAAGGTTTCCTAAAAAAACTAAAAACCGGGTCATTGAGATGGTCCTGTGAATAAAGGTGAACAATTGCAATCTGCATTTCAAATAAATTAGGCAAGTTAATCTTTGTGGGAGTGTGGGGGTGGGGTTCCTGTAGGTGTCTTGGCAGGCAGTGAAATGAATCACGAAGAGGTGAGAATGAAAATTTAGTTCAGCCCAACTTCATCAGGCTGGATCACACTTGGAGAGTCTGACGCCAGGGAGTTCACTGTCATTGTCAGCATAAACATAGTACAGTTTGAGGGAAAGGTTTCCAGGCAACAATCATCCCAATTCCAGGTGCACAAGAAAGCTTAAGTTGTGACTACAGAGAACTGTTTTGCAAAGTACACGTGACCATGAAGATAGGTTCCATAGCTAACAGTTGTGGAACCTAGTGTGGCCTAGTGTGGCCTCTGGCTGGGATAGCACAGAGATCAGCAGGCTTTGAAGTACATGTGACATCTCCCATAAGGAGGGTTTAATTGCTGAGGAAAGACCCATCTTGAATGTGAGTGGCACCATCTTGTGGGCTGGGGTTCTGAGGTGAGTGAACATGAGGAAGAGAGCCAAGCACCAACATCATCTTCTCTTCCCTGATGGAGGATGCAGAGGACCAGCTGTCTCATCCTCCTGTTACCTGATGGACCTCAATGATGGACCAAAATAAACTCTGCCTAACTTTTTGCCCAGTAATTTGTCACAGCACGGAAAGAAGTAATTAATACAGATGAGCTTCTCTCTATGATAACAGTCTTGATCATAAAATACATGTCCTCATAGGCCATACAGCTTTGTTTTGGAGTATAAGACTTAGGGGTGAGTTATAATTAGACAATAAAGGGAGGGACAGGATAGAGAACACTTTAGACATGAGACTATGGATTGGATACTTTGATTTCATTTCCTATTTGTACTCCTTTTATGTCCATTTATTTATTTATTTAAAATTAATTTTTTTTACACTCTGTATTTTATTCCACCCCACTCCCCAATCCACCTTCCGACTGTTCCACATTCAATACCTCTTCCCCACCTTCCTGTCTTCACATGGATGCCCCCCCCCCCAACCCCTGACCTGACTTCTAAACTCCCTGGGGCCTCCAGTCTCTTGAGGGTTAGGTTCATCATCTCTGAATGAACACAGACCCAGCAGTCCTCTACTGTATGTTGGAGACCTCATAGCTCAGTTGCCTGTTTGGTGGTCCAGTGTTCGAGAGATCTTGGGGGTCCAGATTAATTAAGACTGCTGGTCCTCCTACAGGATCATCCTTCTCCTCAGCTTCTTTTAGCCTTCCCTAATTCAACATCAGGGGTCAGCTGCTTCTGTCCATTAGTTGGGTACAAATATCTGCACTCCCTTTATGTCCATGTCTTATCTTATTGCTCTAGCTAATACTTCTAGTACCAAACAGTAGACATCCTTTTCTTGTTCTGACTTTAGTGATGCTCCACAAGGGTAGCAGTAAGCATTTTACTTCTCACTTTATTATGTCTCTGGGAATATTGGTGCTGGATTTATGCCAGCCAGCTTTTTTGTTAAAGAAGCTGTGGAAATTATGGATAGAGGCTCTTGCTATGTATTTGATCCTGAGGACTTTGTCCATATACCATGTAATATGATAGAGTTAAGAAGTAGGACTAGCCCTGTAAATTTCCTACATAACTGAATTAAGGCAAAAATCAACGTGTTACTATGTTGATAGGATTGGAAAGAAATGTGCCTAGAGTAATAATTTTTATCTCAATAATGTGTGAAGGTGAGAAATAGGCAGTAGTTTTTATTTCTTTTTTAGTTGAGGTCTGACTATTGCAGTTCAGTTTGGCTTCAAATTCATGATCTTTCTGCCTCAGCCTCTTGAGTGCTGGGATTATAGGCTTGCACAACTCAATTTCCTTTGAACTGGGTTTTGATGGAAATAAACAGGACAGGGAAATTACTATAAGAAGAAAGTAAGAGAGGTCAATGGATTAGAGATCTCAGTGGGTGTCAAAGAAGTGGATTTGGGAATGTTAATGTGAGAAAGGTGAGTGGGTAGGAATTAGTGGTCAAAAGGGATAAACAAAACTGTTATGTGCAGGATTATCGAAGGGTATTTTTATCTGATTATGTCTCAACCACTGCTCATTTTCATCTGGAGCAACTAATCTGTGAACTATTATTCCAGTGCTGGATTACAAACCTCAGAAGAATACAAAGATTTTTGAACAATCTATCGAGCTAAACAGCAGACTCTAGTCTACCAATTAAACATTCTACCTAAGAATTCCATTCCAGAATAGGACATAACACACACATTAAATAGCAAATTTAAATTTATTTTTGAAAACATAAAGTCACTCTTATCACCCTGTTATTGAGAATGTTTCTTGAATTTTCTGAAATATAACATGGATAAGAAATGAAGTGTGCTTAGCATCAATAATAGTTAATAATGTGTTAGTTATAAGTTTGACTGTTCAGCTGTACTATAAAAATCAGTACGTGGTTAAAAAAAGAGGGCATATTATCTTGTTATATCTTACTAAACAGATTGTCACTAATATGTGAAAACTATATCCTGTATTTTTAAAAGTTCTACACTTAATTTCCAATAACCACTCGAGGTGTTGCTTGGAAGAAGAAGTCATGCTTTGCATGTCCCTTGATTCTCCAAGGTCAAGGTTAATTTTGTGGTTTCCTAATCCTTCCCTACCTAATCAATATTAAATAGTTCTACCTACCTAAGGTGAAAGCTGAGCCTCTTGGCTAGTGAATATTTACAGAACTGTAGGATACAGGAATGCTGACTTTCAAGTTTACATAATGACATTATGCTTGGAGACCAGTTCCAAGTTGACATCTTGTGTAAAAACATCAGCATTAAGGATGAGTTACTACTTCACTTATGTGTTAGTCAGAATCAGACTTACTTAAATTTCTTAGCACAAGGTAAAGCTTTACAAAATGCAACATGTCAGTTGAAATCAATCCATGAAATATGGTTAAGGCCCCAAAGTGTTGAGGGTAGAGACTCAAGGGTCTCTCAGCATGACCAAAACCCAAATTGATGTCTGAATTAAACCAGCCTGTGACTGCCTGAGGGGAAACATTTCTCACAGGGAGTTTTAAGAGAAAAAGAACACAAAAAAAAAACCCTACAAATTGGTTGGCAGTTGTAGGGGGAAGCAAGCAAGTAAGCAAGCAAGCAGTGAAACAGAAGCCAAGAACATTTAGTTGGCTGGGACATTTTGACCCCAAGTTTCTACAGCCGTTTATTTATTTATTTATTTATTTTTTTATCTTTATGTTTTTTACAATTTTCTTCATGGGAGGATGTAGGAAAGGAGGGAACTGGGTCAGTTTCAGTTTAAACAAAAAATGGCTCCAGATAAAACAAGATGGAGAAACCTCTGCACTGTCATATTCCCTACTGTAGTAAGTGAATGAGTCAAATCATGAACTCATCCTACTCTAAAGAAGTGTAGTTGATCCTAAGGAGCATTAGTTTGACTGAATTAATTGTTTGTTTTCCATATGGTCCATGAAATTTAAAATGAAAGACCCTACTCTCAATCAAGTAAAAAATGAGAATTAAAGGCCTAGACAGTGCTGATAACAGAGTAGTTAACAAGGGGACCAAGAGAATCCAGATTGGTGCCAATGACCAAAGATTAGCATCGTTGCCTTTCTCTTTTTAAGTTTTCCCCAACCATGGCCAGATTTTCTCTAATTAGTCCTGATTTGTTGTGGCAAGTTTAGCTCAAATGCTTTGTGCTCCTGATGGGTTGCATATGCACACTGGCCCAAGAGCTGTATAAATTCATAAATGAACCACACAGATACACACACACACACACCAGTTAATTTTAAATATGTCACACACACACACACACACACACACACACACACACACACACACACACCAGTTAATTTTAAATATGTCTTGACTAACTCAAAGGTTGGGCAGTTTTAATCCTCCCTACAGACAGCACACTTTTCCTCTGGTACTTCTGGCTTAATATCCTATAATTCTATATTTTATCTTTGTTTCCCTGGCTCCTTCCGGGCAGCCCCCTAGTCTCTGATGCCCAAGACACTTCTGGGCAGCCCTTTTGGGGGCCACATTCTTTCTCACCTACATTTCGGGTGATTTTCCTTATGCAGCTCTAAATCTGATCCATCTCCATCTGAATCATGGCAATTCTCTGCTTCCTCTCTCCCAATTCCTAGAGAGCAAATATAAAGGTCCCACCTTAGTCTACCTGCCCAGCCATTGGCTGTTGGCTCTTTATTGATCAATCAAAAACCAATTGGGGACAAGGACCCTCAGCATTTAGACATACAGATTCCCGATTTTAGGGGCCAGATTAATTCAAAGCATTAGAACCAATCCCTAACACTGATTGATTAGCATAGAAACAAGAGGTTTCTTCCAAAGCCAGATCATATGTCCTTTCTCTCATGAGAAGTCTAAGCCTCTCTCAGATTTTGTAGGATGGTGTCTGCAAGGGAATCTGTTGTTCTAATTCAGTAATGCAAACTTTTAATACCTTTATCTCCTGATCAACCTTTATATCTAGTTCCTTAAGTTTTAATTTCCCATGATAAAGGCTGATGTGCTTATAAAGCAGCTATGCTTGCTTGGACCAAGAGTGGGATGACAATGGTGAGCTTTTTTTTTTTTTTTTCTTTGTAGTCCATGGACCATATTAAAATATATTCTCTCTTCTTCAACATTATTGGGTATACTTGGTACAGAATATGTGTACAGGCATATAAAATGATTTTCTTAGTTTGGAAAACATCAGACGAAGCACATTTAGTCAAACTATTAGTACATGACCACCAAGTAGTCTCAGAAGCTTGGTAATACTGCTGTTGCCCAAGTGTATTAGCCTGAAATACAATAACAGGCATCAGAACAAGGGGAAGTGTCTAGGTTAAAGGTTTTGGATATTAGTAAGTTTTCTTTCCTTGTAAGTCCTCCAATGTTAATCTGTCCCCAGCACAATGGATTTTGTAAGTCAATGAACTCAAAGTATGGTTAGTTCCTATCCTCATGAGGTATGGGGGCTAGGGCTCTAAGTATAACCAGTAATCCTGGCTAGTTTCTGGATGGGAATGATTAACTAAGTGGTGAACCTTGTCAAAAGTAGAAAATAGAAATGGGGATCCATCAGCTTCTGGGACAGGAGGACATAGGACTCTGATGCTGGGTTTGAGCTGTTTACTCCTTCCTTTTGTATCCTCTCCTCTTTGTTGTACCGGAGTTTTAGGCAGCACCAGTTGGGGTGTGTCACCAGAATATTAGTAGACCCCACTGGTTTTAGGGACAATTGTTGGGGATGCCAGGTCAGTGGCTCACTTACCTCTTGCCTTAGGGGAATCATCTTTTTGATGTCTTCAGTAGTGAAGAATAGCAACTTGTAGGGGAAGCCTAGTACTATCTAGGAAGTCCAAGACTTCCTCCCCTAGTGGTGAAGAGCTTTCTTTCTCTATAGAGCATACAACAGATATGCAAAGTAGCAAACTCACAGTGACTGTGTACATAGTGATGGACTTTCCATTTCTCCATCTGAGAACTTGGGTTAGAATGATCAATTCTGCTTTCAGACCTGTTCCTAAGGCTTAGATCCAAATCACTTCAGTTGAAGTAACTACTGTAGCCTCTGAGTACCTGATTCTATCTTTAATGAAGCTGTTACCCTCTGTGCAAAGGCCTGTATTAGGATCTTCCAGAAGGGCGTTCACTACATCTGAGTGGATCCCTTAGACCACCATGGTTACCTTAAGATGGTCATGTACGAGTACGTGCAGGTTGTCATCAGGTAAGAGGGTAGGTAGCAGGATTGGTAGTGATGGGTTTCTCAAGCTAGACTTGAAGATAGTCCAGGAGTAGAGCCTGTTATGGGTCACAAGGGCAATAGATAGCGAGCCGTTTGGTATTCCTTGGAGGTGGGCCTCAACTGTGTAAGGTGCTGTGAGTATAAGATTCTGACTCAGAGTTAACTTGTTTGCGTCTTTCACTAGGATATCAATAGGTACCACAGCTCTTAGACAAGTGGGCCATCCTGAGGACAGAGGGTCCAATCATTTGGACAGGTATGTCACAGGGCATTTTCAATGGCTCCAAAGTTTGGATTAAGATCCCTTTTGCAATGCCTTTTGTTTTGTGGATAAACAGATTTAAAAAAAAAAAAAAAAGGTTTGAGACATCAGAAGTACTAGGGCTGGAGGCAAGGTCAGGGCTGTTTTTAAAGCATCAAATACTTTTTGTTCAGTTTCAGTCCAGATTAGCAGCTGGGTGCCCCCTGTGTGCTGGTATACAGAGGCTTTGCTATTTTTGTATGCTCAACCACAGCTAAGAATTCTCAAACCTGTCTCTTAGATTTGGGGGGTTGGGATCTGAAGTATGGCAGCAATCCTACTCTGAGACAAGATCCTTTTGCCTCCCTTCATTTGGTAACCAAGAAAGGTAGCCTCTGAACTACAAAGTTGGGTTGCCTTAGCCTATACACTGTAGCCCACGGTCTCTAATTTTTGCAGCAGTACCTCAGTGACCCCTTTATAAGCTATTTTGGCTTCAGAGGCTAAGAGGAGGTCATCTACATACTATAAGAGTATGGTCCTGGGAAACTTCTGATGGAAGGGCAAAAGTTCAGACCTTAGTGCTTCATCAAATAGGGCTGGAGAGTTTTTAAATCCTTGGGGCAACTTGGTCCAAGAAAGTTGCCCACTACAGCCTCTCAATGGGTCTGTCCTTTCCAAAGCAAGTTTGGGTTGACTAGCATCGCATTTCTCAGGTCCAAGGCAGTGTACATCTGGTTCTCTGGAGGAATCAGGTTTGTGAGTGTATAGGTTGAGGACCGAGTGGATGCTCTTGACCCTCTTACTCACTTCCCTCAGGTGTTGGTCTGGTATATAATCAGAGGTCAGAGGTTAAATCACAGGCAGGAGAGGTGTATTGCAGGGTGACAGGTTTCAGGTTAAATCACAGGATGTCTGTCTTTACAAATTGGGCAAAATGGACTGCAATTCCCCCTTTTGTTTCTAGAGTCACTGGGTATGATTTGATATGGACCAGGGTAGCTGAACTAGTGAACAACTGTGGGAATTTGGAGTTGGGGCAAGCCCAGGGTTAATTTTTGTCCATACTTCCAGGAGTCTGTTGTAAATCTGAGAGCTAGTCAAACTGTTTGATTGTTGGTAGGGCTTTCAGCTAGAGGATACTTTTCTCACAAAGTGCAAGACACCAACATTTTGCTGGGTATTTATATGTCTGGGTTTTATCAGAGGTGATAGTGATTTTCAGTTTATGTAAGAGGTCTTATCTCAAAAGGGGGCTGGGGAAATCAGGCATGACCAAGAATGAGTGGGTTATTGTAGAGAGAAACTCTTGTGCTCTGTATGGATGCAGAGACTGTTAATAAAATGCTGATTGGCCTATAAGCTTAGGCAGGAAATAGAAGATGGGACATCCAGTTGAGAGATTGAATTCTGTGGGGGTGGGGTGGGGGGAAGAAGCACGGGGGAACTTGTCTTGGGACATGAAGACAGACCCATGAAAGCTGAGCAGCAGTAATGAGTCACATGGCAGAACTTAGATGAGAAGAAATGGGATATTAAGTTATGAGCTAGTCAGAGAACTACCCAAAACGTATGGCCAAGGTGTTTGTAAATATAGTAAAGCCTCAAGTCATTTTTTCCTGGGAACGGGGGCACAGCAAACAACCCACAAGAGGTTACTGTCCCCTTTCCTGGTGTTAGGGGACTAGGGTTGTTCAGAGATTCACAGGTGAGACCACGAGCACATTCTGACAAAGAGGAGGCTTTATTTAGATATGGGCACCAGAACTACATGTATGCTTGGGTTTCTCAAGATGTAGGTAGCCCTGAGCCATATTAGTCAGGAGTTTATAAAGGTAAAAACCATATGGTTACATTCTGGTTACCTGTTAGCACATATCTTGCCTATGTGCTAGAATTCTGTGTGTGTAAGCAGGGGCTCAATTAATTAAACAGTTGTCCTGTAACTCTGGTTATCTTGAGCAAGGAAAGCTGGTTTACAGAGGTGGAAAATATGGTTAGCATTGTGGCCTGTTACAAGAGCAATAGTTTCTGTTAAATTATACAAGACCAAGCAATTACAGGAATACTTAACATTCCAGGAAGTTATTTGTTTTTGAGCATAGCTTCTTCAGGCTAGAGGTATTTTTATTTTCAAATCCCTTATAGATAGTAATTAAACCTTAAACATAAGCATCACACTTCTCAAGTCAAACTCTCGACTCTGTGTGGGTACCTGTTTATATTGGGATCTAATATACCCAGTTAAGGCAATAATTAGCCTGAGCAGAAGGGCTATGGGCACTGCTATGGCTGGCAGTATACTTATTAGCTAGGAGGATCCTGAAAATGAGAAGCGGAATCATTCTTTGTTTTCCCCGATTTTGGGTTCTTTCTCTTTCTGCAATGTTTTTATGATTTGTTTTTTTTTTTTTTTCCGGAGTGTAACCAAATTATCTCTAATGATTCCCGAGTGGTTTGCATAGAAATGACAATTTTCTCTTAACCTCCTTGTTCTGCAGTTGGTTGAGCCCCCTGCCATCCTGCAAAACCACATCAGCGAATGATTCCTCCTGTTCTTCCACTGTGTTAATAGATTTTCTAATGTGGATAGACCTTGTTCTATTTGATGTCCTAGGTTTTTGAGAGAGGTTTTGCAACTGCAGAATCAGTTATACAGATTAGTAGTGGAGAACAGAACATAAATTATCACAGACTGAGGGAGTCTCCTGCCTTTCCTATCCTGGAAGAGCCCCATACTAGAAGCCTCCCTCAAGGTGAGAGTGGCAAAAGATGAGGCTCCTGGGAAGGATCATGAAAGGAGGGGGGGTCGGGGTGTCCTGCAGCTGGCAGCCCAAGGAGGCCTGGTGTGCCTTTAAAAGAAGAGCAGGTGGGGAGAGGCCTCCAAAAGGGAGTCAGGTGGGGACTGGGGTCAGAGTCAGAAACAGGAGAATGATCGGGTGGTTGGGGTTGATAAGAGGATCCGCTTCAGGTGTGAGCTGGGCTCAGCAGTGGCTCTGGTGACATGTATCTTTGCCTGGCTGGTGTTCTAGGTGTAGAGGGTGGCAGCATAACTCCCTTGACGGTGCTGCTAGGACCAGAGGCCAACACTTGTCCTGCACCTTAGTTTCATTTACTTTCTCTGAAACAAAAATGGTGGTGTTGGGGGAAAAGATCTGGTCAGTAATTTTTTAAATTCTGGGATTTGGGACTCCTTCAGGCCAGAATGTGGGATACTGGTCCAGGTGTCTTGGTTTATTAAAGACCACACGTTGCCCTTTGTGCATAAGAGGAAGGCTGAAGTAGCCTTCAGCGGGCCAGCCCACCTGAAGTGAAGACCAATCAAGGGTACAAAAAGTAGTTAATTTTCCCCTAGAGATCTGTTCTCCAGACTCGTGAGCTTTCCTCTGGAGACCCTTAAAATGAGAGTTCATCAGATTCAGGGGGTTTTCTGGGTAGAAGAATTTTGAACCATGATTTTAAATTTCTCAAGAACAATAAACAGCACAAGCAATCTACACAATACAAAAATAGGACAAATTCTTGAATCTGGTAGCCCCCCACCCCCACAATCCTGACCGAACAGTGTCCTGGAGGCCCCACCGACTCAGAAACTGACACTGCATTTAGCTTTTCCACAAGTCCCTAGGTTTATTAGCTACAGATAGAGAAACCTTACCTGAGGTATTCAATGCCTCCCCCCGGCCCCCCCCCCCCAATCTAGGCATACCCAGTTCCCAGCCTTTCTGACTGCTCTCTCAGCTCCCAGGTCACTAGGTACTGTCAGTATCCCAAGTCTCACCTTGTGCAGTTTAGTCATCTAGAACCTAGTAGAGGCCTCCCAAGCACTGGAACTGCCTGGGAGAGAAACACTTATAACAGAGCAACACCGAATGCACATTACAGAGTGTTTCTGGAGACAAAGAACACAGAAAACTCACATCCTAGCTGGCAGTTGCAGGAGGAAGCAAGCAAGTGGTTAAACAGAAGCCAAGGACATGAAGTTAGCTGGGGTATTTCTACCCCTTGCTTTTAGAACATAGGTGCTTTCCCACGGAAGGGCTAGTAAAGGTCTAAGTGTGTGTGAGTTTCAGCTTAAAACAAGGATGGCTCCAGCTGAAATAAGATGAAGAAACCTTTGCCCTGTCACAAAAGGATAAACCCAAACTTCTCTAGTTAATCCCAAACCCAGCCTCCTCCCATGTTTTATTGTTGCTCTGATTGCAATCAGAAGCAGGAAGGAAGCGGGTAACCTGGGTATGGAAAAGCAGGGGAAAGCCCAACACAGTTAAGTAAGCCTCGGTTTCTCGGGTCCACAATGGCTTGGAGTTTAGAGGTCGAATCAGCCTTTCCAGCCAAGAGGAGGATCCGGCTCGGGGTTGCCGCACTAAGAGCGCAAGCAAACTTCCATCCTAGGCTGGGGCTCGGCTGAAGGTAGCTCTGAAACCTGTTCTTCCATCCCCGGGTGGGGAACACCTCCAGGCGGGACCCGTGAGGTCCCCATGCATCTTTTCCATCAGAACACCAGGCAACCCTCGACATTCCCGAGCAGGGTCCAGCGCCCAGAGGTCCAAGCACTCGGCGGAAGAAGCCACGGCACCAGCTTCCTGCGGCCTGTCTCTCACACTAGCCCTGCTTCCGATTGGTCGAAGCCTCGGGCCGGCCCTCCTCCGGCCCCACCCTCCCCGCGGATGGACAGGCCGAGGAGGCGGGGCTGCAGCGGCTCCGCCCCTCGGCCCCGGGCGGGCGGGCCCGCCCATCTGTCAGTTACGGGGGCGGCCCGGCAGGCCGGCGCTCGCTGGCTCCCTCCTCGCTGGCTCTTGCTCGCGAGCCTCTCGCCGCCTGTGGGGAAGTCGGGGCCGCCAAAGCCGCGTCCATCGCCGCCTCTTCCCCGCCCTCCTCCCTCCCGGCTCGGCTGCCGGCCCCTCGCGCCCTCCAGTCGTGAGTAACCCGCATAAGGGCGCGGAGAGTCCCCGCGGCGGCGGCGGCGGCGGCGGTGACGGCGGCGGCGGCCGGCCAAACCATGTTTCGGAGGATCTTGCAGAGGGTAAGAGTGAAACCGTCCTTCCGGCAGCACGTGAGCGCGAGCGTCCGAGCCCGGCCGCCGGGCAGCCCGGGCTGGAGGGCGGGGGCGCTCGGAGCTCCGCTAGGCCCGGTGGCAGCGTGCGCCGAGGCCTGCTGGTCCTGCCGGAGCCGGGCTGCGGGTGGGGCGGGGCGCAGGCCGGAGCCCGGAGGGCCCCCAGGCTCGGCTCCCGCGCTCGGGGCTGTCACCACGGGCTGGAGGGTGTGGTGCCCGCGCGCGCCCCTCCCCGCTCCCGGCTCCGCGCCCGTGGGTGCTCGGCTGCGGGCGGCTGCGGGGCCCTTCCCTGCCCCAGCGTGCCACCACCTCCCCACGACGCGCACCTGCCTGTCTGCCTCCTTACTCATCTATCTGCACGGTACAGGAGGGTCATGGGAGACCCGGCCTAGTCCTGGGACTTGAAGACGCTGAACTGCCAAAGTCGGCGGAGAAGGAAGATATTACTCACTGTTGGAAAGTTTCTTTTAAGAATTACAAGTGCATTTTCCTCTCCAAGACCCAGAACCTCATTTTAGTTATCCAGAACTAAATGGCTCGAATGGCAGATACACTCCAGTTTAGTTTCCACCAGGGCTATCTCAATGTAAAATCTGGGAAATCTTGAGGGTTAAAAGGTAAGAGCGTTGGAAAGCCGTAGGTGTTTTGTTTAGGTACCAGTTCCTAGAATAACATAATTAAAATCGCTTCTAATAAGAGTTGCCTAC
The DNA here is from genome assembly GCF_978045245.1 of Mus caroli. NCBI lineage: Eukaryota > Metazoa > Chordata > Mammalia > Rodentia > Muridae > Mus > Mus caroli. Next base: position 95,451,230 of record NW_028227264.1, read on the forward strand.
TCAAGTGTTTTGGATAGCTTCCAATCGCTCCCTTCTGCGGCTGGTTAATGTAAAGAGATGTTACCTAGAGAGTAGGAGAATTAGTTCAAAGGACAAGAACTTAATGAATGTGTAGCATTTAGTTAAGAAATGTGCCAAGGAGGGTTGAGTCAGCCAGTACACAGGAAGGGAAGATTCTGTTTAGACAGCTTCTGTGAAACGTTGAAGTCATCTGGTCATACATCAGAGGAAAAATAGTTAACTTCTGCTCTGGCCCTCTGTGGGGACATTGGATTTTTTTTTTCCCTTTTTTCCTTTTGCAATCGTTTTTTGGTAGTTTTTTGAAATTTTGATAGAGCTGGACCTTGGTAGCAAGCAAGGGCATACCCTTTACTCTCCCCATCAGCTGCTTTGTTCAACAGCAAAGGCTTCTGTGCATGATTGATGGCTTGATTTGCTTAAGAGAACTGATTACCTTATCCTCAGATTACACGCGCACACGTGCATGCACCCCCCCCCCCACATACACACACATACAGTTATCCAAGAGAAAAGGAGTTTGTGGTTAGCTTTAAAGTTTATCAACAATGTTTTCTGATTTCGGAGTTGCTTCTGGTGGCTACAGTTTGGCTTTCAAAAAACATGGGTTTTTCAGTTTTGAAGACCTGGGGTTATGTGAAGATCATTCTTTGTATTGTTGTTTGTTTATCTGATCTAGAAGTTTCTGTCAAAATTAAAACATGGTATTTACAGTGGTTATTGCTGAAATATATTATTGAATCATCATATTTGAATACATCAGATTGACAAATGGGCTTTCCCAGTCTTGGAACTAGAGATACTTGTGAGCAAGTCGTTCGATCATAGGGGTGGCTTTGTGCATTTGTCAGTAGCTAAAGTCATCCATCCCTTCTATCGAGTAAATGATAAGCTACATTTCTTCTAATATTGTACCTGCTTCAGGCAACCAAAACTATCTCCAGACCAAATGTTCTCCAGGGGCTAAATTGCCCCTGGCTGAGATCCACCACGGTGTGTATATGGATATACATATACACATGTATATGGATATATGGATATATCTGTCCTTCAATAGGAAAGTTTGAAATGTCTCTCATAGTTAATGTTCTCGTCTACAGTGGAGATCTTCAGTGGGATCCATGTATAATGCTAGAAGCTATGGAATGGTTTTTAATAAGATGTAGCCCTCCCTTTAGAACTCACAACTTGGTTGGGGAGGTGAACATGAAAAAGTAATTACAGTGCTGTGCACTGGAAGAATGAGGAGTGCTCTGGGAGCTACTTTGGAGGAGGGTGTTAGGCAGTTATGATAAGCTTTGGGAAGGAGGACATATTTATAGCTTGAGCGGGAAGGACATGCCAGGAAGAGGGAATAGCATTTATAAAAGTATGGGGTCATAAAAGGAGCAAGGGATCCTTGGGGGAGATGAAGGGCTAAGTTTAAGAAGTGAGCCAGTATTCAGGGATGGGTGGGAGATGAGGCTACTCTAGTGGGGAGTGACCAAGATATGAGAGGACCTTGCATCTCTTTGAAGTGTTCAAGTTTGTCTTGTCCATGTGTCTGTTTTGAATGCTTAGCATTTAATAAGAGTATTTTGATGATGTTAAGGCTTGTGATTTATTTATATTACTAATTTAGATCCTATAATGTGTGTTTTTATTAACTCAACAGGTGGTTTTTGCTAACAGGCATAACGTGAATCTTTATTTTGTAACTGTCAATCCTTTTTTCCTTACCTTACCCTGTCAGCCTTATTTCTCAGCAGTGGTACTATGATACAAGATTAAAAGTACACATACTGATTTGGAGGGTTGCTTGAAGGGTCCATGCTTTTAACTGTATTTCACTTCTCTTACTATTCTGTTTTTAGATGATCCTTCATTTTGACTATTATAATTTTCTTCTGATTAGTATTTTTTAGATAACATTTTGAAAGAAGAAAAGGACATTGCATGTATAATCAATTCTGACTTCATCTTTGAACATTACTAATAAGTCCTTATGGTACTTCACAGATATTTTATTCTTCCTCTTCTTTTGTTAGCTTACTAAAAGAAAGGTGTTATTGAGGGTTAGAAATGTCTGGAAAATGGTAAAGGTGATTAAGACACCCTGATATGTATGTAAGGAATATTTTGATTAAGGTATAGCCTCATTGCATTTCTAGTCTGTGATAAACATCATGAACAAGGCAACTTATAAAAGAAGGTGTTTACTTTGTGTCTTATGGTTTCAGAAGTTAGAGTCCACGATGGTGGAATAAAGGCATGGCAGCAGGAACAGCTGAGAGCTCGCATCTTAATGCATAATTTGGAGGCATAGAGGGAGACACTGGGAATGACTTGAGACTTTTAAAACCTCAAAACCTGCTCTCCATGCCCCATACCTCCTCCAAAAAGGCCATACCTCCTAATCCTTCCCAAACAGTTCTATCAACCAGGGGCCAAGTATTCAAACCTATAGCTCTATGGGGCTCATTCTTTCTTCATAGATCCTTTGAGAAATACTTGAACTTAAGGCTCTCAGTGGCCAGAAAGATGATCAGCATTACTACAGTAGGCAGTTTGCAAACTTTGTGAGATTTCTTTCTTAAAGAACAGGGTATAATTTAAGAATATTAAGTTTTCTTTTGCTGATAAATATAAAATATTTCTAAGAAAGAATGTATTTAATTCAGAATGTAAATGGAAGGGCTGTTTTGCTGGTCACTTGGTTTATCTCTGGTCTTACAAATCAGAAAGTAGAAGGTAAATGAGATACCATGATTATTTATCTACATCAGTGAAGTTAGTCGATTCCAAAGACCACTAGAGACTAGAGCCAAATTAAAAAAAAATACTTATTTTACTTATTTTGGTTCAACTTGCATGTATGTATGTGTACCATGTTCATACCTGGTGCCAGTGAAGGCCAAATGAAGGAATTAGAGTTACAGGCAGTTGTAAACTGCCATGTAGGTTTAGCAATTGAACCCTGGTCCTCTCAAGATCAGCAAGTGCTTTTAACCACCAAACAATCTCTCCAGTTCCTATGGCCAAATTCCCAGTCCATTCTGTTTTCAAGGACTTTGCTTCCGCCTTCTCCTTACTGATCATTTTGTGTTAACCACACACTATGGAAGAGGCAGGAGAAATGTGAGACCCAATTTCTCTTTCAGGGACTGTCTTTGTGAAATGCTAAAGTAAATTATAGAGTCATTAAAGACTAATGTAAAGGTCACCTTGGAAATACTGTCTTTTAGGGGGTCGTGAAGAAGGCTCATGGTCAGGGAGAAAAAGTTTTATGGCAGGAGAGGCGTTATTATGATGTAAGCAATGATTTAGAAAGGGTGGTATTTCTCTCTCCTGCTGTTATTCTTCCTTAGAAGAAAACCTTTAACACGAAAACAGTAAGTAGCAGTCCTTATAACACTTGTTATGTGCTAGATACTCAAGACAGCAGTGAATAGGCACATAAGTTGCTTAAAACCAAATGTCTTAGAGATAGAGGTGTATTTAAAGCAGAAAGATACTAAGACAGAAGCTTGTAAAGTAATGTGAAATCCAACCCTGAGAGTTGATGTCTGGGTCAGTGTTGTCCAATGCAAACATGAGTCATTTGTAAGCCAAGAGTGGAAGTAGTCATATTTTAAAAAAGAGTTAAACAGTTTTCTGTAAGAAGTTGAAAGCATTCTTTTAAGCTAGTATATTTAAAATATTTAGATGTGAACCATCTAAAATTATTAAGACTTTGCATTTTTTGTTTTTAAGTCTTTGGAGTGTGCTTAACTCTAATGGTACACTTTAATTTGAGCTAACTGCATTTCAGCCATTCAGGGGTCTTGTGTAATTAGGGGCACTGTTTTGAAGAGAAAGGGTAGTTGCATATCAGTATACTAGATTTTTAACTTTTGCTTTGGGACAAATTTTGAACTTAGAAGAACTTGTGAGAATAAAGTAATATGAAGAGCACCTTTATAGTCTTTACTTTGTGATGGCTTGAATGAGAATGATTTCCATAGGCTAATACTTTTGAATGTTTGGTTCCCAGTTGGTGGACTGTTTGGGAAGGACTAGAAGGCGTGGCCTTGGGGGTGGCACTGGGGATGGGATTTGAGGTTTCAAAAGCCAACACCAATCTTAGTTTCTCTGCCTCCAGCTTGCTGATAAGATGTAATCTCAGCTATTGCTGAGTGGCATGCCTACTTGGCTGCCCTTGTGCCCTTACTGTGATGGTCATGGACTCACCCTCTAAAATTCTAAGCAAGCCCTGGATTAAATGCTTCTTTTAAAAGAAGAAATTGTCTTGCTGTGGTGGCTCTTTAAAGCACTACAATAGTAGCTAAGACAACCCATATCTGACTATTGCTAATATTTAACTTGATTTGCTTTAACATTTGTTACTTCTCTTACTTTTGTCTCCTCTAGTTTTTTCTTCTATTTTTTTTTTCCCTCAAGTCAGATGAGGCATGGCTTATCAACTCTGCTTCAATGAAGAAAAGAAATATTTCCTAATATTGATAATGTCTTTTGTAGTAATTCCCCTACTCTTGTTACAGATCTGGAGTAAGATTTTATGTCTTGATGGTTTAAAATGTTTCATTGTTGCATAACTTTGACCTCTTTCATTTAATTTTTACACTTACTTATTTGTAGGCCAGAGGTCAACTTGTGGGAATTGATTCTCCCCTTCCACCCATGTGGGTCCCAGGGATTGAACTCAGGTCATCAGGGTTGGTGGCAAGTGTCTTTACTACCAAGCCATCTTTGCTGGCTCTACTTTGATTTCTTTTAGTCTGGGTTATTACTCCATCCCCATCTTAGTTGGAACAAAATAATTTATAAAGAGAAATTTAGAGAATCCAGGTGGAGGGACATCTGGTGAAGGCTTTAGCTTTGTGCTGTCCCATGGCTGAAGTGAAGAAAGAATGAAAGAGTGAGGGAGGAAGGGGGAGACCATACATTTTGTAACAACTCATTCTCTTGCAATAATGACATCAATTCTGTTGATGAGGACAGAGCCCTCATGATGTATTGGCTTCACCTTCAGGTATTATACTGTAGTTGAAGTTTCTATGTGACCTTTGGTGAACACATTCAAGCCTTAGTACCTTCCTGCATGTGTTTCTTTTTCACGTTTCTTCTTTTTAAATTGGGTTGTCTACATGTTTACTTTACTGTTTGTGTTTAGATTACGTTTTTGCGTTGATTACATCTTGGAAAGGGAACTGTTGTGCTCAGGGATGTTGTGTCCCCAGGTTATCACTTTGGAGGTTCATGGTCTCTCTGTCACTCATAGGTCATCCTAATTTTAAAAAGTACTTATTTGCTATTAAGGCTCTAACTTAGGGGCAAACGAGCTACATTTCAAGCCTCAGGTGATTTTTAATTTAGATTATGTGTCCAAAATGTTGCTAGTTGTTTCTACTATATGACACTAATTATTCTTATTTTAAAACCAATAGGTAATTTGGAGGAGATACTTTAAGACTTTGAAAGTGTTATCCTAGTCAAAAGTTTCCCCTGGACTTAGCATGTATTGCTGGTTCTTGCATGATCTAGTCAAGTATGATGCTTACAAAATAATAGTTTTTCTCCTCCCCAGCTTACCCCACATTTGTCAGCTCTCCTTGCATTTTTGCCTCCTTTCTGCTTCCTTTTCTTTTCCTTTCTCTGTCTCCACCCTTGCTCCTCCTTTCTTTCTGACATGAACCATGATGCCAGCGGGAGTTTCTCAGATCAGCTGGGGGCTTAAGTTTGATGAGGTTATTACTAATTTATTGAAGTGAATTTTAAAGAGTAGTAACTATGGAATAGTTTTCTTTTTGTGTAGTTTTTGTTATATGTATGTGTACCAGATAGTTGAGTTTTTGTTTGTTTGTTGTTTGTTTGTTTTGAGACAAGCTCTTGGTCTGTAGTTCAGGGTGGTCTTAATCCTTCCTTCCATGTTCTTCTTTTCCTCTTCTTCCTCTGCATGTTTAGAATATAGAAGATATTAATATCTTCTTATATATTGATACGTTTTCTTATTAATATAAGAACAAAGTTTTCTCTTCTAATCCCAAATTAATCTCTTCTAATTTAGTTTATTTGAATTAAAGGTACAGTATGATTCAGTGATAAGAATGTGAACTCTGAGACTGAATCACCACCAAAGAGTGAGCATGGGCTCGCTTAGGTCCTCTGCCATGTGTAACAGATGAGCATCTTGGTCTTCATGGCATCCTCCAACAACAGGAATAGGGACTGTCCCCGAATCTGTTGTCTGTGAGTCCTGTTCCCCTAACTGGGCTACGTTGTCAGGCCTCAGTGGGAGAGGATGCACCTAGTCTTGCAGAGACTTGATATGCCACTGTGTTTGTGTGTGTGTGTGTGTGATACCTAGATGTCCCCTTCTCAAAGGAGAAGGGGAGGAAAGAATGGAGGAGGATCTTCATGAGGGGACACTGGAAGGAGAGAGGGTGCTGATATTGGGATGTCAAGTGAATAAATAAATAAATTTAATAATTAAAAAAGAATGTGAACTCTGAACCAGGACTTTGTGTGCAGTCTAGACAACATAGACAACATCTCAAGTATAATAAAAAAGTGTGTGTTGGGTGGGAGAGGGGATACTATGAGCTCTGATGTCAGTCTGCCGGGGTTGATATCTACCCTACACCTTAACTGCATGGTTTGGGGCAGGTTAACTGGATTTTTCTGAAATGTTTTGTACATATTAGCTGTTGCTAGAATATTGTTTTGTTGTTATAATTATACATTCCACAATTTTTTAGAAAACAGTAAACAATTGTTTTGTCTTGTAGCTTGCTTTGCCCCTACCAACATTAATTCTTTTAAATTGTGTTGGCTTTGGAAGGCTCGGTTCTAGGGAAGTGATGTGGTAACAGGAGCACTGCCATCATGAATTGGCTAATGCCTTTCTCAAGAGGCTAGACTGGGCAAAGCTTGTAGGCCCAGGCAGGAGGACTGTGTTTCAGCTCAGCCTGTGCTACAAAGTAAGTTAGAGAATAGCTCTGTGTTGTATAGTGTGAGCCTATATCAGAAACAGAAACAAAAAGCAGGAGCATGGGATTGGGATGTCAAATGAATGAATGAATGAATAAATAAATACATGCATACATACATACATTTAATAATAATAAAAAGAATGTGAACTCTGAATCAGGACTTAGGGTGAGCCTGGAGTTTCCCTGCCTGTAGTGTTCTCGTGTGGTCTTTCTGCAGGCAGGTGGGCCCTTCTGCTGTTCTGGTACATGGTGGAATAGCAGGGGCGCTGACATCTTGTTCTTGGACTTACAGAATCTCAAGACAGATCCCAACCTCACTCTTTTTATTAAAGTATTTAGTGTATGTGTGTGTGTGTGTGTTATGAAGCATCACAACACATGTGGAGGTAACTTTGGGGAGTAGATTCTCTTTCTACCATGTGGGTTCCAGGATTGAACTCAGGTTATCAGACTTGGTAGCAGGCACACTTACTCTAGCCTCTGAGACATCTCTTTGTAACCCCAAACCCTTTTAAAAACAAATTACCCATACTCAAGTACATTAACAGAACATAGACTAAGATAGTGTCTTTTTTTTTTTTTTTTTTTTTTTAATTTTAGATGATCAGTCAGGCCATTGGCGTTTGCGTAACATACTGTTAAATATTCACTCTTTGCTCTAACAACTCTGCCAAGGCTTACTGATAAAACCTGAGATGAAGAAATTGATTTTTAGTGGAGGAGAGTGGCAGTTTAGTAGTAACAAAGCAATGTGTGATAAGGGAGGATACTCAGAGGAAGGATTGGAAGCATGAGAGACAAAGTAATGACACGGTGCAGGAGTTAAGGTGACAGGGAGAGCAGTGGAGGTTGTTGAATCTTCCCGGAGATTTCTCTGAAGGGAGAGAATCAGGCTTTTCCAAGAGTCTAATATAGCCTAGCACAGAGTAGGAGTGTGTTCCTGCATGCAGATGGAAGTAGTGACAGCAGTTAGCCTGGGAACATGAATGAAGGGGCTTTAGTCTTAGACTAGTGTCTTAGTTAGGATTTTATTGCTGTGAAGAGACACCATGGCCAAGGCAACTCATATAGAGGCTAACATTTAATTGGGTCTGGCTTACAGTTTCAGAGGTTCAGTCCATTGTCTGAGGTGGGAAGCATGGCAGTGTGCAGGCAGACATGGGGCTAGAGAGCCAAGAATTCTACATCTTGATAAGAAGGCAGCCAGCAGGAGACTGTCTTCTGCTGGCAGCCATGAAGAGACTCTTCTGCACTGGGCAGAATTTGAGCACTAGGAGACCTCAAAACCTACCTCTACTGTGACACACTTCCTCTAACAAGGCTACAATTCCTCCAATGAGGCCACACCCCCTAAAAGTGCCACTTCTCATGGGCCAAGCATATTCAAACCACCACATTCCACTCCCTGGCCCCCATAGGACTGCTCAAACATGTGAGTCTATGGAGGCCATACCTAGCTATAGCATAATGCAAAAAACAATTACTCCAACTTCACAAGCTCTCATATAATCTATAGTGTCAACAATGTTTAGAACTCCAAAGTTCAAAGTCTTTTCTGAGATTCATGCCGTCTCTTAACTGTAATTCCCTATAAAATCAAACTCAAAAAGCAGATCATATACTTCCAACATCACAGAATATACATTACCATTCCAAAATGTCATAGTAAGGAAATACTGGACCAAAGCAGAAAACTACCTATGCAAATTCTGAACTCCGAATCTCCAGATCAGATGGCAAAGCACCTTTTAGATAGCCAACTTCTTTCATCTTTGATGACCGTAACAAACTTCTTTCTCTTAAGCTGGTTCCACTCCCTGTTAGCAGTGTTCCTTGGCAAGTATCCCATGGCTCTGGCATCTCTGACATCTTTGGGGTATCCAAGACAAATGGTGGCAAAATGCCTAAGAAAATTAACATAAAGGAGGAAAGATTTATTTTGGCCCACAATTTCAGAGGTGTAGGTCTTGTCAGTTGGCTCCATCACTGTGCATCATGGCAGAGATGGCTTATTGGAGCAGAGCTGCTTGTTTCACAGTGGCCAGTATGCAGAGAAAAAGAAAGAGTCAGAGACAGAAAAAGTCCAAGGCTAAGACATACCTGTCAAAGTATACCCTCAGCAACATATTTCCTTCAGTTAGGCTCTACCTCCTCATAAACCCTTCAGCTGTCAGTTAATCCATTGATAAAGTTAGTGAGTGAGACTTGATCTAATCACTTCTAAATACCACCACCAACTGAGGACAAAACGGTCTTTGCAAGACTGTCACATGAGTCTTTTTGCAAGACACTTCATATCCTGATCCATAAGTATGTCTATAGGAGATGTCTGTAAAATAATAAGTTTTTTTCCTCCTGGCCACTCAGTACCCAACAGTAATGATGCTGAGATTAATTATTTATTATTAATTGCCTAGGCCATAGCTTTGGCTCATTCCCAGACTAACTCATGCTTTTTTAACCCGTTCAAACTATTCTGTGTCTAGTTACCTCTCCTTCACTCTTGGCCTGCTTCTTCTTCCTTAGCATCTTCCTCAGCAATTCTGAATCTCACTTGAATCTCTCCTTTATAGCTTTCCTATTTCCCAGAATCCTCTCTTCTTGCCAATGCCCCACCTCCTGTTTCCTGCCTCAGCTCATTGGCCATCAGCTTGTTTTATTGACAGGTGATGCTTTTAAGAGATTCTCGATACAGATGTCTAACCTTTTAATTTTGCATACAGGACCTTAGTGCTCTGGCCCTTCATATCACTTTGGACGTTCTCTCTGCTTACCTTTCTACACACAGAGGCCTGACCATTTCTCACTAATTATTTTTCTCACAACCTAGATGATTTCTCAGATATCCTCCCCCCTTTTTTTCCAGTCAAGTAATACAAGGAGTTATTTAGTTTTAGTTTTATTCTCCAAAAGCATCTCATAGTACTTAACTGTTATAGTAGAACAGTAATAATTTAACATTTGGGTTGCTACTTATGAGGGTAAGCGTGGTATAAACGTTTAGACTTCCTGATAGCCAGTTGGTGTATCTGGAACTTGAACATAGTACCTACTTCACATTCTTACATAGCACCAAGTGAAGTAATGTTTGTGATGTGCTCACCATGCTATCTAACATTTTGACAAATATTATGTAATTTTGGTTATATTATGCATCTTTAGTGAATACATTTCTCCTTTCCTTCCCATCCCTCATTTTCTTCTCTCCAACTTTATTCATTTCTTCTTCTTTCCTTCATGGTTACATAGCCCAGTCTGGCTTTGTTCTTGAGGTCTTCCTGCTGTATCTACCTAAGTGCTAAATTGCAGATCACGCCAAGAATTACTGCACTGTTTTTGCAGTTTATTTATTCCATTTCTCCCCTCCTAAATTTTGGAGTACCTTAGTCTGGAGATTTTTGAATAGCTGAGATGATAGTTGAATAGGCAAAGGTTAGAAAGCAGGTCAAAGCATATTTGAGAGGAAGATGATCTGTGAACAGCTGGAATACATATCATATATTTTGGAGAGATGTGGATAGAAGTATTAGATGCGTATGACTGTTGAAGGGAAGTCAAGCTCCATAAGGACTGAGAAATGCTACTGAGATACTTACATTCAGGCACTTTCAAAAGAATCTTAAAGTTGGCTAATAAATGAATAAGGAAATAGAAACAAGCCGCACAGACTAGTAGTCCTCTAAGTGTGGAGGAAAGGAAGTGCAGAGTAATGACCTATTACATCATGGTAATTACCTGTCATCTTTAAAGCATGTTTTAGCATCTTTTATTTGATATTTACTAAAAAGCTTTAATTTAAAAGAATTTTAGAATGGGTTTTATATGTGTGTGTGTCTGTCTGTGTATGTCTGTGTGTGTATTTGTCTGTGTGAATGTATGGGCTCATATGTGCATGTGTAGCTGTGAGATCCAGAGGAGGGTTTTGGATCTCTTGGAGCTCCAGTTGCAACTGTTTGTGAGCTGCTCAGCTTGAGTGCTGGGATATGAACTCCAGTCTTCATGATTGAGCAACTAGTGCTTTTAACTGCTGAGTCATTTCTTTAGCTGTTCTACTTTGTTTTTAATTTTTAAATCTGTCTTTATCTACTATCATCTCTCTATCTATGTATCTATCTATCTATGAATGAGAGGGAGAGCAAGTGCATGCATGTGAATGAGCTGTGGTATGCATATGGAGGTCAGAGGACAACTTGGAGTCAGTGATCTTCTACCATGTGTTCTAGGGATCAAACTCAGATCGGCAGGCTTGGTGGCAAGTGACTACTCACTGAGCCATACTTCTGGCTCACCTTGTTTTAAAAAATTATTAACTATGATGGTTAGTATTGTCAACTGGGCACATAGGAGGAAAGCCTTCTAGAACAGCTTTGAGGAATTGTTTGGATTAAGGTTAGCCTTTGAGAATGTCTACAGGGGATTGTCTTGATTAAGTAAATTGATGTGGAAATTTAATTGATTAAGTAAATTAATTGTGGGTCGAATTGTTCACGGGGTACGGGATCCTGGACTGTATAAAATGAAGAGGGCAAATGGAGCTCTAGTGTGCATGGTTAATTTTACACCATTCATACCAGGAGATGTAAGGTGCAATTCAGTAAAAAGTCAGATACCTTTCTCATTGCAGTTTTTAATATCAAGCCATGCTTAAGTATTATATAAGTGCAAATGTGTAAGTTTTCCAGGGTCTCCAGTGGTACTTTATTTGAGCTCTCATAAGTAAATAATATTTTAAAGTATTTTAAGGATTTATAGCTTTATACCATTGTACAGGTTGGTTTTGTATGTCAACTTGACACAACCTAGACTCATCAGAGAGGAAGTAGTCTCAGGTGAGGAAATGCCTCTGTGAGATCCAGCTGTAGGGCATTTTTTCAATTAGTTGTCAATGGGGAGGGCCCAGCCCTTGGTGGGTGGGGCCATCTCTGTGCTGGTAGTCCTGGGTTCTATAAGAAAGCAGGTTGAGCAAGCCTTGATGAACTAGTCAGTAAGCAGCTCTCTTCCATGGCTTCTGCAGTGCTCTTGCCTCCAGGATCCTGCCCTATTTGAGTTCCTGTCCTGACTTCCTTCAATAGAAGTAGAAGTCAAATAAATCCCTTTATCCCCAACTTGTGTTTTGGTTATGGTGTTTTTGTTGAAGCAGTAGAAACCTTAATTACGGTAGCCATTCTGTGCCAAAATACATTTAAGTGTTAGGTCTTATTATTAACTAAAAACAAAATAAAAACAAATATTAAAAACAAAATAAAAACAAATCCCAGACTCTCACTTTGTAGCCTAAGGTGATTTGGAACTCACCATGTTGTCCAAAGTAGCTTCAAATTCCCAGCAACTCTGAGTCCTGGGAGTATAGCTGTGAGCCCTCATACTGGTTGCTAAAATTATTTTAAATAATAAATCTATACTTTTCATTTTGACAATAAGTGATAGGAATCAAGAAAAATTGAAAACTTCAAAAACTTTAGAAGTAGTACAGGGATGTGATATAGAGCATGCTTAATATTTAAGACTCAAATATTGAAGCCAACTGGCGTCTCAGCCCTGCTTATTATTGTGTTTGCAATTTTCATTTTCTTTGGGGAGTCAATACTTTGCTTCTACTGTGTTTCAGGGATTGAACTCAGGTCAGCAAGCTGGCAGCAAGCATCTTTAACAACTGAATTATCATCCCTTTGGCCCTGTATTTGTGATCTTAACAACTAAACATTTCCCCACTGATGAAGTGAGACCCGCCCTTTGTTTTTACTCAGCATTGTGAGGACGCAGTGATGTAAGAGTATTTGGAGCTGCGATTGCTAGAGCCGCAGTATGTTAGCTGTTGTTAGCTTAATACAAAATACCCCCTTGGGGCAAGTACCCCTGACATTTATTTAGTATACAACAGTTTTTTATGTAAAACATTTTTGAAAATGTAAATGATCATAGAGGAAGTTGATATTCTGTGCAATGTAATAAAAATCTTGCTTCAAAGTTATTTTGATTTCATTCAGCTTTGATTTTAAGCTCAGAGAAAGCAGAGACATCACTTAATTCTGGTTCTAACTCTGCTACCAATATGGTATTAGAAAATTGCTCACCTTCTTTTTCCCTATCTGTCCAGTCAAGGTACTGCCTGGCAGATCTCTTAAGTAGTTTTCAGGCTAAAGGTTTTAGAAGAACTGCAATTTTTGCTGACCATTTGCAAATCTACAACATAGAAATTTTGATATGCTATATATAAAAATTTTGAAGTGTTTTGTTCTTTTTTGTCACCTTTGTTAAGAAAAAGCTACTGTCTTCGAAAAGCATGGATTCCGTGAGAAAATCTGATAGCTCATATCTGATGACTGTTGTAGCATTTGACTGTAGTAAGTTTCAGAAGATGTGGGCCTTCTTTTCTAACTGAGACTCCCCTTTCCCCAGTACAGCTTCCTATGGTATCCCATAGTAGTGTAACACCTGCCTCTCCATTTAGTGGCCCAGAGTTAAGGCTGTGAATGACTCCTAACTTCTCTTCCCTCCCTCCCTCGCCCTCCCCCCCCCCCTTAGTTCTTGGGTCTCTCAGAGCAAACAAAAGCAGCCCTCCAACCCTACAAGATTATATCCTCTTTCTGGGAGCAGCCTACATTTTGTTATTGGCAGATGTGAGGATACAGAGAAATAGCCCCTTGCTTTCTTTAGTGAGGGACTGATGTGAAGGACTGTCCCAGCTTTAGAACGTGGAAGGACTATATGCTGCAGCTGCCGATGCAGAGCTGTCACTCTTCAACACTCTTCAGCCTCCCCCTTTACCCAGTCGTGCTTCTTTCCTGGTGTACACAGGTGTTGCCCTTGAGATCACATCCTGATGAAGTTCTTGCGTGGAGAGTTCACTCCAAGTGCAGCTCCTTGGGAACAGGAATTATGACAGCCACTTACAGTTTTGGTAGATATTGATGTTATGAATTTTGTGTTCTATTTTTTGAATTTCATCTTTTCTTTTTTTTGGATACTAAGGATTAAACCCAGGGCCTCATGTAATTGAAGAAGGTGTCCACTGAGCATTGCACTCTTACACTGAAACTGACAGTCTATATATCTTTTATACAGGTGTCTGTAGCCAGTAGCTTAGAATGTGTTAGGTTATAAAGTATTGTGTAATAGTCTTCAGTTTCACAGGCTGAACTTTGAGTAGACACATGCATGTCATATTCTGAAAATTTGTGTGTGAGTGTGTGTGAACATGTGCAAATGCATGGGTGCCATGGTGTGCATGTACAGGTCAGAGGACAACTGGTAGGTGTTGGTTCTCATCTTTCATACCATTATGTGGATCTCAAGTATTGAACTCGGGTTGTTAGGTTTGGTGTCAAGTGCTTTTATTCTGTGAGCCATCTTGCTGGCTCCTTTAATCTTTTTTTTTTTTTAATTTTTAATTTTTTACTCCAGATTTTATTCCCCTCCTGGTTCACTCTCTGACTTTTCCACATCCCAGACCTCCTCCCAACACCCCTGTCTCCACGAGGATGTCCCCACTCCCACCCCACCAGACCTCTAAACTCCCTGGGGCCTCCAGTCTCTTGAGGGTTAGGTGCATCTTCTCTGACTGACCTGGCAGTCCTCTGCTGTGTGTGTGTTGGGGGCCTCATTTCAGCTGGTGTATGCTGCCTGGTTGGTGGTCCAGTGTATGAGAGATCTCGGGGTCCAGGTTAATTGAGACTGCTGGTCCTCCCTCCTACAGGGTCCCCTCTTCCTCAGCTTCTTCTAACTTTTCCCTAATTCAACCACAGAGGGCAGCAGCTTCTGTTCATTAGTTGAGTGATAAATGAAAGCAGGTCTTGGAGTCTGGAAGCAGGTGAAAGTATGAATTTCCTTGTGCAGCCCAGTGAGTGCAGAGACTTGGAGGCTGAAGCAGTAATGGAACCCTCTGCCCCTAGCCACTGAAGGGAGCTCCCTAAACAGGCCAGAAGCTTTAGGCTCAGGGACCGTCCTGCCGGCCAGGCTGTAAGAGAGTCTTCTTTCCTCTGATGAGCAGGAGTGGTGGAAGCTGAACTCTGCTTCTCCTGAGGAGTGGAGAAGTGTCTAGGGTGGGACTTCCTGCTGCAGCAGAGAGCTTGGCTTTCCTTCTTTTTCTCTCTTGGCCCCTGAATCAGTTCTGGCTCTGTAACTCTAGAAGGTCCAAATTTATGGCAGTACCAGGGTGCCTGCCAGGCCTTGTTTAGTTGAATGTGGGTATGCAAGTGTGAAAAAGTGGGATCAAACGGGAAAGAATTGTCAAACATGATGGGGGAGGGAAAGAACCCTGAGTTGTCCCAGAGTTTCTGAAAATTCACAAGCAAGCCCTGTGATTTTTGTCTCTGCAGAGGTAGAGACACCTGTTAGAAAGTTTTAAACTGTTCATAGTTGCTACAATGACTTTTGCTAGCTGTCTGTTGCTTCCCTGCAGGGAGAGGGAGAGGGAGGAGAGAGAGGTGAGAGGAGAAGGGAGAGGAGACAAGGGGAGGGGAAGGGGAGAAGAAGGCAGGGAAGGGGAGGGGAGAGGAGAGGGAGGATTGCACATGCACACACGTGTCTGTGTGCTTTGTGTGGTTGCTGGGACTGCACTGACATTTATCAGCACTCTGCTCTCTCGAGCTCATTTGCCCTCAGAACTTCAGCTTGCTAGTTATCAGAAAGCTATATGAGGGGGCACACACACACACACACACACACACCAGTCCTTGAATGTACATTTGTAGTCTTCTTGTGTCTCATTGGCTGTTATACTGTTAGCTGAAGCAAATTGCATGGACAGCCTAGAATTAATGAGAGAAAGGCTTACTATATTAGAGAGTTACAGGAACATTAAAACACAGATGAGATCCATTATCTACAACACCGCTCTCAGGTTAGTATTTTAAGTATATCACAGAGAAATATAAATAAAGTACATATTGGAATTTACAGAATAGAACTGTTTCTTTAAAAAAAATGTGCCTAAGTGTTTTGCCTGCATATATGTTTGTGCAATACATGCATGTATGGTTCTGTGAAGGCTAAAAGAAATCATCAGGTCCTATGCAAATGAAATTAAAAGACGGTTTTGAGCTGCCCTGTGAGCCCTCTTGAAGAGGTGCTTTTAACCACTGAGCCATCTCTCCACCCCTGGAAGTATTTTATCTAAAGGGGGAGAGTCAGAGGTTTTTTGATGTCATTTGAGTCAGAAAGACAAATTTCACCATCAATTGCATTTTAGAAATTTTCATCCCTTATATATCTATCAACTGAAAACTTTATATAAAGAGATTTGTAGCACTTGGGAGGCTGAGGCAGGAGTATCATGAATTTAAGGCCAATCTGGATTATGTAGTGAGATCGGCCTCAAAAAGGAACAAACAGAAATCCTTAAACCAAAAGCCAAACCAAAACAATGAAAAACACCTTTTACCAAATGTTAGAGCTGATTTTTTTCCCGAGTTTCACTGTATCCCAGGAAGACAGAACAAATAATTTTTCTTCATTAATTAATGTATTCACTTTACAACTCAGTCACAGCCCTCTTCCTTTCAGCACTTCCCTCCACAGTCTCCGGCCCCTCCCCTCTCTCCTCCCTATCTCTGAGAAGACAGAGCTCCCCCACCATACCAACCCACACTGACACACAGCCCAGTTAGGGAAACAGGATCCACAGGCAGGTAACAGAGTCAGGGACAGCCCTCACTCTAGTTGCCGGGGGACCCTCCTGAAGACCAAGCTGCACATTTGCTACATATGTACAGGGGCGGGCCAAGGTCCAGCCCATCTATGCTCTTTGGTTGGTGATTCAGTCTCTGGGAGCCCTCAAGGATAGAACAAATAATTCTTAATTACTAAATTTTGGATAAGAATTGGTATACTAACTTCTTGGTGCTGACCACTTATTTTGTTTTTCTATCCTTAAGAGAACTCATGAATTATTAAAATAGAATACTTTCTAAGAGTACCTCTAGATTCATATTGAAACTGGGGAAGAGTGAGAGTTTCCCACATATGCATCGTCTTCTCTATCATCAGCATTCCTGTGTAGCTGTACCTTCGCTACAACAGATGAACTTCTGTGCATTACTGTAATCTTAGAGTTTATAGTTTACATTTGGGTTCATTGCTGGTATTGTATGTTGCGTGTATGAATTCATGATGGTGTGTATCTACCATACTATCACATTGTAATGATTTGAATAAAAATGGCCCCCATAGGCCCATAGGGGTGGCACTATTAGGAGGTGTGGCCTTGTTGAGATAGGCATAGCTTTGTTGGGGTAAGTGTGTCACTAAGAAGTGGGGTTTGAGATCTCAGATGTTCAAGCCAGCCGTAATGTGACTCTTTTCTGCTGCCTTTGGATCCAGATGTAGAACTCTCAGCTACTCTCCAGCACCATGTCTGCAATGATAATAAGTATTAAACCTCTGAACCTGTAAGGCTTCCCAATTAAATGTGTCTGGGGGAGCAGAGAGTGGAGATTGTCTGTGGCAGCCTACCTGGCAGGTGTGGCCTGGGTTGAGCTGAGGAGTCTCCTGAGTTGGGTCCTGGGGCATAGCTGCAAGTGGGGGATGGGAGAGAGGGCTGGAGGAGGGGGTGGTCTGTGGGATCCACAGGGGTGGTAGGTAATGAGGAGTGGTGGCTGCAGGTGGTGCTCTGTTGCAGTACTAGGGGTGACCTTGAGGATTGTGTCTGGGGGACAAATAGGGCGGAGAAGGCCTGTGGACAGCCTACCTGGTCTTCTGGATATGAATTTTTAAACGGCATCCACAACAAAACATATTCAGATGCAATGTTATAAAGACGCAATGTTATAAAGTGACCATTACTTTTTGCTTTACACGTGCTTTTAATTTTATACTGGTGTCTCTTTATTTTTGTCTTAGTTACTTTTTTATTGCTATGAAGAAACACCATAGCCAAGTCAACTTATAAAAAGGGAACATTTAATTTAGGGGGTTGCTTAACAGTTTCAGAAGGTGCATGGCTATAGGCAGGCATGGCACTGCAGCGGTAGCTGAGACCTTCCATCTTATGCAAAAGTTGAATGCAGACACACACACACACACACACACAGCACACCTCCTAATCCTTATCAAATAGTTCTACAAACTAGGAACTGAACATTCAAACATATGAGACTATGAGGGCTATTTTCATTCAGACCACCACAGTTCTTACTATTAACAATTATATTTTTCCTAAAATACACATAAAAAGCTTTATAGTAACTGCTAATATTCTTGCTAAGATGAGTGAAAGTATTTTTTTTTTTATTTTTTATTTATTTATTTATTTTTGGCTTTTCGAGACAGGGTTTCTCTTTATAGCCCCGGCTGTCCTGGAACTCACTTTGTAGACCAGGCTGGCCTCAAACTCAGAAAACCTCCAGCCTCTGCCTCCCGAGTGCTGGGATTAAAGGCATGCGCCACCACACCCCGCTGAGTGAAAGTATTTTTCTGTATTCTTTTTAGTAGTTATTTCTATCCTTATACAGTATCTCATTAAGAATATATAGTTAAGCCTTATGTTCTTAAATACTGTTATTTTCTCTGTATTCTTCTGCTATTAACTTGATATTCGATTGTGCTTAGAAAATAAAAAATAAGTTGGAGTTGGAATTGTGGCTCAGTAGTAGAACACTTAGCTAGTATATGAAACACTAGTTTAAAGCCTCAGTATCTCAAGAAACAGAACAAAACAACCTTTCTCTTAAAAATCTATGAATAAAATAGACAGTTCCTGGTATCCAGGGATGGGTACAACCACCTGATTTCCTGCAAGTGAAGGCTGACAGGAGAGTGAGTTCAAGACAAGCCTGGACAACTTCATGAGACTTTATCTCAAGAAATTAGGTGGTAGCTATGTGTGTGGAGATAAACTCTAGTTGTTAAAGGGCTTGTGACAAGCATGAGGACCTGAGTTAAATTCCTATCAGCCATCTAAAAGCAGCAAGAATCTGTAATCCCACTTCTGGGGAAAGAGGGGTGAGGTGGAGTTAGGAGGGTTCCTGGAGCTCATTGGAGAGCCAGTCTAGCTGACGTATTGAGCTCCATGTTCAGTTAGAGAACCCGTGTCAGAAAGTAAGGTGGGGAAGGAGTGACATTGGCTTCTAGCTTCTCTACATACATGTGTACATGTACATTAGCACACACACACAAGACTTAGAGCCCTCCATCCTTGCCCTCCCCATCAGGCATACATAGTTATACACTTATCAAGAGGAAAATTATAAACAGCAAAACTACAATTAGTGAAAAATAAAATTTAGAAACGTAACATAATATACAATTTTTAATTTTCTGTCATTTAATATACAAGACACAGTGGCATTAATTAAATTCACATTGCCCACTGAATGTTGTGCTTCTTCTTTTTTTTTTTTTTGATGGTGGGAGGGGCCAGGTACAATGACTTCTCCTCCCCCTTAGAAGGAATCTGTCTACATGCCTCACTCTTGTGCACTCCTAAAACCTTCACTGAGGTAGAAGGCCCTTGAATTGTGGTTGGATTTATTTTTCATCCTCTGATGTGCATATTTGTTACTAACAAGTCTAGAGGGATTATTTCCTTCTTCTCACTTGGCCCAGTCAGCATAATGTTATCAATATAGTGGACCAGTGTGAAATTTTGTGGAAGCAACAGATGATCAAGATCCCTAAATTATGATACAAGGCTGGAAAGTTAATATACCTTTGATGTAAAACTGTAAAAGTATACTGTTGGCCTTGCCAACTGAAAGCATATTGCTTCTTTCTGATGGTTCTTATGGACAGGTACCTAAAAAAGCGCATTTGCTAGATTAATAGCTGTATACCATGTATCAGGGGCCATGCTAATCAAGTAAGGATAGCACAGCTGCAAATTGGAGTCACTGCTTGATTAACTTTTCAGTAGTCAGTTGTCATTCTCCATTCTTCATCTGTCTCCTGCACTGGCCAGGTAGGAGAGTTAAAGGAAGATGTGGTGGGAACCACCACCCCTTCATCTTTTAAGTCTTTGATGCTGGCAGTAATTTCTGCAATTCTTCTGGGGATTTGATATTGTCTTTGATTTACTATTTTCCCTGACAACTCCAGTAGCTCCTACTTTGGCTTTCCTACCTCAGTAGCCCTCACTCTACAGGTCAGGGAACCAATGTGGGAATTATGCCAACTTATAAGTATATCATCCCAATTGTATATTCTGGGACTGGGAAAATAACTAAAGGATGAGTTTGCGGACCCACTAGACCTGTGAGTTGGACATCAGCTAAAACTTCATTAGTCACCTCAACTCCACAAACCCCGACTTTAACTGGAGGCTGTAATGCTTCTTAGTGTCTCCTGGAATCAGCAGTGTCAGTTATGAACCAGTGCCCAGTAGACCCCAGAAAGTCTGGGTTTCCTTCCCCACAGTATACAGTTATGCTTGAAAAAGTCCCTAGATTCCTCTGGGGAAGGGTTAGAAAAAGACTAACAGTAAAACTCTGAGGTATATATTTTTTTTAAATCAAGATTCTTCCTCAGGGGGCCCGGGCAATCCCATCTTTCAATGGGTTCTTGAGCTGCAAACTGGCTCAAGTCTGTTCATGGGGCAAGATTCCCTCTTATGATCCAGTGTAGCCTTTCTTTCATTTGCTTGAGAATTTTGTTGTTGTTGTTGTTTATACAGATCAAACAAATGCAGTAGACTTCTTACCTATTTTATGCCTGGAAACACCATGACTGATTACCCAGTACCAAAGGTGCATATGTGTCATACACCATAAAATTCACTTTGCTTCTGCTGTCCCATTACAGTCAGGCATTGTGGACATTGCTTTGCCTATGCTGCCCATTGCAATAACTGTGATCACTTTGCCTAGTCAATTCTGTGCTATCACCTGACTTCTGCTACTCCAGGGTTCAATTAAACCCATGGCATTTAGTTCATCCAACTGAGCAGCAGCATCTCTGACTCTAAGGCCTGGCACAAGGAAAAGGGAGATGATAAAGCTCTTCACATGTGCTGGAGCCTTTCTTGCTATTGGCTTTTTCATGAAATTGTGTTATTCAGAATGTACCTTTTCACTTTATACCTATATGTCAAGCTTTTGACTCTTAATAGTAAGAAGGGAGTCACAGCAGTTACATGACATACTGTTGATGATGTATTTGCTGTTGTCTTAGGGTTTTATTGCTGTGAAGAGACACTAGGACCAGGACAACTCTCATAAAGGAAAATATTTAATAGTGCTGCCTTTTAGGTTCAAAGGTTCACAGGAAACATGGCAACAAACAATTAGACATGTTGCTGCAAAGGTGGCTGGAAGATCTACATAGAGATCTGTTGTCAGCAGGGGGGTGGAAAGAGACAGAGACAGACAGACAGAGAGACAGACAGAGAGAGAGAGACAGAGACAGAGAGACAGAGAGACAGAGAGAGAGACAGACTAGGCCTGGATTGAACATTTGAAACCTCAAATTCTATCTCGAGGGACACACTTCCTCCAACAAGGCCACACCAATCCAACAAGGTCATACCTCCCAATCCTTTCAAATAGTACCACTCTCATAGTGCATAAGAGTGGACTTAAGGGGACCGTTTTCATTCAGACTACCACACTGTGTATAGTACATGTCTTTTAAGCTTTTTGAATTTGTGAACTATTCTTAATTAGTTTTTTCTTTTTATTGATTTCTTTCATTTTCTATTTCTTTCCTGATTTCTTTCCTTCTCCCAACTTCAACCCTTTTTGAGTCAGGGTCTCACTGTGTAGACTTGGCTGGCCTGTATGTGAACACCAGGATGGACTTGAAGCCACAGAGATCTGTTTGCCTTTGCCTCCATAGTGTTGGTATTAGAGGCATGTGCCACTGCACCTAGCCTAATTAGTTTTTATGGTGGAATGATGAAGAAATTTAAGTAGCAAGATTATTGCTAAAAGTTTCATTTTCTAAGAGATTCTTATGCCATTTAATGTATTTTTTTTTAAAGATTTACTTACTTTATGTGTGGGAGTGTTTTGTTTGCATATATATGTGTGCACTATGTGTGTGTCTGGTGCTTGAGGGTGTCAGAGGTGGAGTCCAATCCCCTGAAACTAGTTACAGGCAGTGGTGAGCTGCCATGTGGCTGCTTGGAATTACACCTGGGTCCTGTGAAGGAGCAGAGGACTTGAGCTGTAAGTTTCTGATCTTTATAGAGCACTCAACCTCAGATGTGTTGCTACAGCCTAGGTTACTAATTCATTCATAAAGGTGGCCATCATGGCTTAGTCAGCCCCTAAAGATCCTAAATTTTTTTTTTTTTTTTTTTACAGACTTAACACGTTGTATTTAGGCATATATACATATATAGAAATACATATATTTATGCAGTAACAATTAATGAAAATAGAAGCCATGAATTTGAAGAAGTACAGGAAGACATATATGGGAGGGTTTAGAGGTAGGAATGGGAAATGAGAAAAGTTGCAACTAAAATGCAAACTCAAAAACAAACAAAACACTCTCTTTTCTCCTGATTCCATTTCTAGTTTCATGACTCAAGTTAAAATATGTAAAGTATTTGTCTTTTGGAGCCTAATATTCTCCAGTTCCATCAATTTCCCTGCAAATTTCATGGTTTAATTTTTCTTTGAGGCTCAATAAAATTCTGTACTTTCTATGTGCCACGTTTTTATTTTTTATTTTTTTATTTTTATTTTTTTGATTTTTAATATTTTTATTACATATTTTCCTCAATTACATTTCCAATGCTATCCCAAAAGTCCCCCATAGCGCCCCCCACTTCCCTACCCACCCATTCCCATTAAAGATCCTAAATTTTAACCCTATTATAAACTTCGACATACACATTTGCAGCATACTATTTAGACCACAGCAATATCTGTGTTTTTCTAAGTTTTTTTTTTTTTTTCAAAATTGAAAATGTATTTTGAGCATGCTTACCTTTTTGTGAAGTTTGTCTTTCATTAACTTGGCTTCTACGGGGTTTACTTGGTTCTTTAAGATGATACAGGATATGAATTTGCTGAATTAATGTTTTCTGCATGATAAACAGTGTTGTAGTTACCATTTCCATCAGTTTCTTTGCTTCTAGAGTAGGCGAGACCTTAGTTCTGCATCAGGCAATTCTGTATCTTTTCTAGAAATTTAGACTGTAACATGAGTTAAGGATTTTCCACTCAAGAGTGTGCTTTCCTCTGCTTGATATTCTCTAATGTAGACTCATGTGCAGAGTTAGGAGTATTGTATGGGGACCTAGGGAAATGTGACTCAGAATCACCAGCTACTAGAAAATCTTTATATATATATATATATATATATATATATATATATATATATATATAAAATATTTGTATCATAATCCACATACTACTAGATGTTTGTTCCACTCTGTCAGCTCTTTGTTATTAGATGGAGATTTTCAGTTGTGTTTGGAAGCTGTAGCTATTGGTTTATTTTTTATTTTTTATGATAAGTGCCAACTACACAACAGTCAGAGAAAGTCTCCACAGAATCCTGATAATTTCTCTGGGAGTAGAATAACATTGCAGTGGCAAAAATTTCCTGTAGTAAACTATAACCATGTTCAAAGGGGTTGAGACAAAGGAAGAATTTTAAAGGCAAAAAAAGCACTAGGAAGATTACACAAGATATTTTGAAACAATTGGTTACAAAGATTATTTGTAACAATTGGTTACAAAGATTATTAACATGTAATTTCAGACAAAGTTGCTGGGCAGATGTTCATGCAGAGGTATTTTATTTTTTGGTTTGTTTGTATATATAAAGTTGTGCTGATCTTTGTGTAGTAGTTCTTGAAACCTTTTGCGATAGTTACCACTAGTTGTGTGAGAATTTTTCTTTAATAATCTCACAGCTTTATTTTTTTTTAGGGTTTATATAAGTGATTCCACTTTGATTCTGATGACTTTCTCATAGCAGTGCTAGTATGATTCTGACATGTAGATTATATATGTGTATTTTGCAATGCTTGGACCTTAAACATGCTTAGGCAAGCACTCTACTGTTAAGGTCTGGATAAAATATTAAGGCCTCGATGTCATGTTAAGGTCTAGGTAAAATGTTAAGACCTAGGTAACTGTTACCTGACTAGCCTGCCATTTTGTGCTGCTACTGGTAATATAAGGAAACTTTCTTACATGCATTTGCTATTACTAGGAAACTTTCTTATGGCCAAGTTGATTACATACTCTGTTACGTTCTGTGCCCTTGGAAATCAGTCAGGAGAGAAGTCAGTAGAACTGTTTTGTATAGTTACCTTCAATAGGCTTGGATCCAAACCAACCCCCCAGCAGCACTTCCTGTGCCTGTGTATAAGCTTTTACAGTATTTGCCTTTATAAGCTGCCCCTGGGATAAACCCCAACATAAGAGAGATAGCTGCATCAATATAAGAAACTATTTCGAGGAAGACTTCCATTTTGAGTAGAGGTTGAGTAAAGTTTAAGTTTCCCTGGGAACTGACATCCTACTTGGCAGAAAGAGACGTGTATGTAGGTAATTGACATCCTGGTTGGCAAGTTAAGACATGAATGTTAGACAAGTGTCTTCCTGGTTGACAAGATATGAGTGTTAGACAAGGCAAGTCCTCTGCTACAGTTGAACACCCCAGCCAATGGGATCAGAATGAGTGTACAGCAAAGACATGTTCCGAAGGAAGTCCCCTATCCCTAAATCCTGGTTGGTGGAATAACTTGGCACAAATGTTTGTGGATTTTAGGTTTAAAAACCCTGTACGATCTTAACTCAATGTCATGGTTCAGCTCCTAACCTGAATCATAGCCCTGATTGATCAGTCCTGGAGCATGTACTCAATAAACTATCCCTTGTCTGACTGAGATCAGTGTTCATGGGGTTGTGCCCCCAGCCCTACCATTGATTGATGTCTTCAGCTCAGATTATCTAAATTTCATTAAGTAAACAACTAGGCTGAACTAGATCAACATTTGTTTCAAAGAAAACCTCTGCTTTAACCTTTCAGGACAGCAGTTCCTTTTAGGTGTTATGTACAGAGGATAATGATAGCAGCACTGTTTCTTTTTGGCCAACAGAGTGCTGATTTTTGTTTTGTTTTGTTTGTTTTTGTTTTTCAAGTTTGTGTTTAACTTAAACCTGTTTTGCAGGGACTAATGGTGCATTATCTTAGTTTTTAGTAATACCAGCCAATTGTATATTATTAACAATGTAGGATAGTCTGTATATTATACTTGTTATTTGTTTAAATATCATAAATGTTTTTGTTTCCTAATTGCAGTTATTGATGTTATTTGTAAGAAATGTATGGTTGAGTTCTTCTTGGTTGTGTCCTTCTTTGGCACAGACTATTAAAGCCTTTGGGATTTCCAGGAAGAGGAGTGAGAGCAGCTTGGTTCTTGATTTGTAGTAAGCCCTCCGGACCCCTCCCCCCTCCCCGGGAATTAAACCTAAGGCCTTGCACATGCCAGGGAAGTGTTCTACTACTGAGCTACATCTTCAAACCCTGCCCTCCTCCTTTTTAAAAGTTTTATTTTGAGACAAGATCTTGCCTGACAAATCAAGTTGGCCTTGAATTTTCTCTGTTGGTAAAGCAGGCCTTGAACTTGGGGCAGTCCTGCCTTACCAGGTCCAGCATGAGGTGATAATTGATGCTTCTCTAATCCTTTCCGATTAGGGACTAGATGTATTACTGGAATGAGTCTGGCTGCTAGCATGACAGGCTGGGTGGTAAAGTGAAAAGGTGTTGATAGGAAGGGAACTTTAATGGGAAAGCTGCTCAATGAGAAGATAGAGCTGTGGTTACTAACGTCTTGCTACAGAATTAGCCGAGGAGCTGATTTAAGGGTGGTGTGCATGGGGTAGTTAATTGCTTTTTCCTAGCCGGTGGGCCAGATGAGGCATATTTGATTCATATTACATAGTCATAAGTTTCAGTCTTTCAGGTTTTTGGAACAGAGATCATTTCCCCAGCCTATTCCTGTCACTTGTTAGTATGCCCACTGTCCAGTTACATATTATACAAGGGGTAGGCTAGAGTGGGTGGCTACCCTGAGGCTCTCTTGCTGATTGCCACATTAACAAAAACACCCATAATTCTGTGTCAATTGCCAGAAAAGCTGACCAAAGACTCTGGTTTGGAACTTTGAGCTACACCTTCAAATCTCAGGATGAAGAGGGTCTAGAGGTTGAGTTAATCACCAAGGGCGGTGATTTAATCAGCCATGCTTAAATAATGGAAGTTTGGAGAGTGTCTGAGTTATTGAACACCTCCATTACTTGGCAAGGAGGCCTATTCCATATTCCCCTGGGGCAAGAATGCCTCTGCTCATGATTGATTCCTTAAACCTCTCACCATGTGGCTGTTCCTTTGTATCCTTTATAGTAAAAATTAACCAAATGTTTCTCTGGGTTCTTTGAGCTCTTATGACAAGTTACTGAACCAGAGTCTGGGTTGTAGGAACCCTTACTTATGGTCAATAGACAGAAGTTTGGATAACTTCAGGATTTGTTCCTTGGAGAAAGGGATGGGAAATCTTATGAAACAGACCCTTTAATCTGTGCAGTTAGCAGAATGCCCCAGCAGTGCCAGATTTTAATAAGTAGTAGGATGTGGCATTGGTACCCAGAGAGAATTGAAGCTTGGTTATAGAAAGCCTACCCATTTGGCTATGATCAATAGTGAATAGGAAAACAGTTTTATTTTTTTCTTAGTCTATTTGTTATTAATGATAGATGTTTGCCAACTATAATTATCTGAATCTTTTTATCAGGCTCATTTTGGAAGGAATTATCTTTAAAAGGCTTTCAAAAGTATTACAACAGTACTAGTAACATGTTGGAAAGAGGGAAATGGTTTGTAAAAGCATATTAACTCACTCTTCAGGTAAAATGGAAGAAAAAAAGAACACCTTAACATGAAGATCAGCATCTTACATGATCACCTTTTAATTTCTGTGCGTTTGCATTTTTATGTCATTGAAGCTATGACATATAAACATGGTACTTTATGCCTTTTATAAACTCACAACTATATCATTCTTTCTTGTTTTTATATAATCTTTATATTAGTTTTAAAATCTTAATCATATCTGTGTTTTGAATATAACAATAAAAAACATAACAGTTTTCACTTTATAGATAATTCACTGTGTGGAATGTACTTCCTCTGGATCCTAGGAAACTTTTAATCAAACTTCAAGCACAAACGTTGACTGGACTTACAGTGTTTTCAAAAGTTTCTGTTTATGGCAAAGAACAGTAGCATTGTCCACTTTCTCAGGTCCCAGTGGGTCGATCTTCTTTATCTACCATCTTGTGTCTACCATCTTGTGTGACACTTTTAGTCCCCAGTGAAGAATGTGATTGCAGTTATCTGTTTTTGGTCACAGAACCCTGTATAATTCCTGTTTGTTTTTTATTTTTGATGATCTGAATTCTTGTTTTGAAAGCAGTTTTTCCTTTTTAATATTTCAAAGTCTTTGCATTATTGACCTGTGTTTGGGACAGGATTGTCTGGTTTCCTCCTTTTACTCTTAAGTGCTATTTGGATCAGAGCTCTTATGCTTCTTCCATGACACCTCTGCTGGCTTTGACCTTTTTATTCCTTCCCTCAGCCTCCCAACATGCTAACATGACAGGCATGTGTGCATCACCAAACCTGGTTTTTGAGTATATCATTGTGGGAAAAAATTTTTAATTACTTTTTGGATGAGTCATTAACAAAACATAAAATAGAAAGTTAAAAGCTTGGAAATTATACTTCAAATGTAAATATTTCATGGGCAGTCAATGAATACAGTAAAGACATACTCTGAATAAGTTTAGACAGTTTGGAAAGTTAGGTTTTAACATTTTTAAAAAGGAGATCAAAGTCTATTCCTTCATTGTACTAGGAAATCAGAGATCTCGAGAGCAAGTCCCACTAAGTGAAAATAAGACCATTACCATAATTTCTGAGCCAAATTTAAAACAAGCTTTAGTAAATACTGTTCAGGATGATGGACACCAGCCAGGTTCGTACCCAGGATTTCCAGAGAATGGCTGCAAATCATATTAGTCTGGTACTTATAAAGGCAAAACCCACAAGGCCTTTCCTGCCTTTGTCCAATCAGAGGCAGGCATACATCCTGATGTACTTCCTGTCAACATACCTCCAGCCTATGTGTGACCAGGCACATCTTGTACAGCTGTGACAACCAACCATACTTACAGAAGTGGAAACATGGGCCTTGTTACCTTCTAGGATCAGTAGCCCCTAGCATTCCTGGAAGTTATCTGTCCTTGGGCAAGCGGGGCTTCCAGGTTAGAGACATTTTTTTTTTTAAATAGATCTCTTAAATGTAAAGCACCACTGTAGCCCTCATACAAGGAGAGCAATCTGAGGATTCTACTTCTGAAAAATTTCTAACTCTTTTTCATAAGTCCAGAGTAGAAGAAATCTTAGATCAATATACCATCAGTGGTATAGATCAGTGACAATCTCTTTCCCAATACATATCGCTGAATGCTTGAACCTATTACCAACTATTCAAGATATAGAGGGAAAACTCCATCATCGGGAGAACAATCCTTTGAAGAGAAGTTAGGGATCATCATTAGAGCCATTTGGAAAATCACCTGTCATATAGCTGAGGTTTCAGAAGAATCTGCTCTGTCCAGACAAACCCACAGATATCTCAGAAAGTCATAAATACAAAAAGAAGGAGACAAGTGAGAAGAGAGAATGAGTGCAGACCTACGGCCACCCTCCCCCCACTACTCCAGTGCTGCCTTAACTGTCTCTGCAGAATGAAGACTATAGATCAAAATCTGACCCTGCTCTCTACTCAGGAAGATGAGCCCAACTTTTGCCCAAGGACAGATTCCAGAGCATCTGAACTGTCAGTGAGACATATCAGAAATATCAGATGGAGTCCTAAGGGCTTTCAAGAGTCCTAGGCTCTCTCTCTCTTCTTTGAAGTGACATCATTGTCATCAGCACCACTCTATTTTGGTCATTCCCTAAACTATATTTAGCTGACTTTGTCGGTAATTTCCCAGTAGAAAGGTAGCCTTCGCACTGGGGACAAAGATTTAAGGCCCAGTCTGCTGAGCCCTGTGGGCAGAAAGAAACTGGAGATGTCAAATGGAATAGATACAGGTGTCCTTTATTGTGTCTACTAGTTGAATTTAATTTTATAGTTTTTCAGTGTGCTATTGTTTCTACTAGCTGAGTTATTTTGTCAGAGATAGTTGTGTTTATTCTGAGAACTAGCGTGAGGAGAAATTGAAAGCACCGTGGCTGTTACCTTGGCCCTACCCTGCAGTGGAGTCGGCTCCCTACCTCCTTTCTGTATGTTTTCCTTGCCATTTGCCTGGCTTATTGGGAATGGAAAGTACACACATAGCCATCATTTTGGATAGTGTGTCTTGATACTAATAACTAAATGGATACACCTTATATAGCTCCTCTCATTTTCTTTTATCTTTGGCCAGAGATTAGCTTTTAAATATTTCGTCTTTAACATTTTTTTTTTTCCAAAATTCTGTGTTTTCTTAATTGGTGGGATAGGCCTCAGGGTACAGTAGCAACTCTTCTTGTATGACCCACTCCTGTCCTCTGCTTTATCCTTCATGCCACCGTTAGGCTGTTCTTCTGAATTGGGCTTGGTATCTTCCTGCTCTCTGTGTTAAAACAATAGTTAAACACAAGATGATGTTTCTTCCTTGTCATTCCTTAGCCAGCCTGCCAGAACCTGGAATAGTTTCTGAGGATGCTAACAGAGATAAGTACAGGGTGAATGTCTCTTTTTGAAAATGCTTGAGATTGAAAATGTTTGGGGTTTCAGATTTGCTTTCATGTAAATGAAGTGTATCGGAGAGAAGGACAAAGCCTAAGCATGAATTATAGTTTATGTACACAGTATACTGTTAAACCGAGGGCAGTTCTGTATATCATTTTAAATAATTTTGTGTGTGGAATAGTTTTGTGAAATTTTATACTTTTCCCTTGCTATTCTTTTAAATTTCTCTTTGAATAGAATCTAATATAGCCTAAGTGCGCTCCTGCCTCAGCCTTCCCATTGCTGGAATTACAGGCTTGTACCACCATAAGATTTTAGAACATACCAGATTTTAACATTAGGAATGTTCCTCTTGTATTTTTTTTTTTAATTCAAGCCATTCAGTTTCCTCATTGTTTACTATACTTATTTTATGTATATGAATGTCTGCATGTATATATGTGGACTCCATATGTGTTAGAAGCCTGTGGAGTTACACATGGCTGATAGCTACCATGTAGGTGCTGGGAACTGAACCCTCGTTCTCTATGAGAGTAGCAAGTGCTCTTTTTTTTTTTTTTTTTTATTAGGTTTTTCGAGACAGGGTTTCTCTGTATAGCCCTGGCTGTCCTGGCACTCACTTTGTAGACCAGGCTGGCCTCGAACTCAGAAATCCGCCTGCCTCTGCCTCCCGAGTGCTGGGATTAAAGGCGTGCGCCACCACGCCCGGCAGCAAGTGCTCTTATCTGCTGAGCTATCTCTCCAGCTCCAGTTTCCCCACTGTTATCCAGGTACATTTGATTAATCTCTTCCCAGCATAGAAAAGAAAAATTTAATGTCATGTACTACTTTGAGTGACAGTGTTTAAGAAGATAGTGGGGATTTCCTTATGACTTTAATTACCTGTTGTCATTTCCTGCCTGTCTCAATTTATATAAGAACAAAAACTATAAATAAACATGTGATGTATAAAAATAAGGAAATAAAAAGGAATGTGGACTGTCTGATTAGTTTTATTTTAAGTATAAATATTCTTTTTTTTTTTTGCTTTCTTTTTTTTAAATTTTTTTAATATTTTTATTACATATTTTCCTCAATTACGTTTCCAATGCTATCCCAAAAGTCCCCCATAGCGCCCCCCACTTCCCTACCCACCCATTCCCATTCTTTTGGCCCTGGCATTCCCCTATATTGGGGCATATAAAGTTTGCGAGTCCAATGGGCCTCTCTTTCCATTGATGGCTGACTAGGCCATCTTTCGATACATATGCAGCTAGAGACAAGAGCTCCGGGGTTCTGGTTAGTACATCATGTTGTTCCAACAATAGGGTTGCAGATCCCCTTAGCTCCTTGGGTACTTTCTCTAGCTTCTCCATTGGGAGCCCTGTGATACATCCAATAGCTGACTGTGAACATCCACTCCTGTGTTTGCTAGGCCCCAGCATCGTCTCACAAGAGACAGTTATATTTGGGTCCTTTCAGCAAAATCTTGCTAGTGTATGCAATGGTGTCAGCGTTTAGAAGTTGATTATGGGATGGATCCCTGGATACGGCAGTCTCTAAATGGTCCATCCTTTCATCACCGCTACGAACTTTGTCTCTGTAACTCCTTCCCTGGGTGTTTTGTTCCCAATTCTAAGAAGGTGCACAGTGTCCACACTTTGGTCTTCATTCTTCTTGAGTTTCATGCGTTTAGCAAATTGTATCTTAAATCTTGGGTATCCTAAGTTTTGGGCTAATATCCACTTATCAGTGAATACATATTGTGTGAGTTCTTTTGTGATTGTGTTACTTCACTCAAGATGATGCCC
Organism: Mus caroli; assembly: GCF_978045245.1. Classification (NCBI taxonomy): domain Eukaryota; kingdom Metazoa; phylum Chordata; class Mammalia; order Rodentia; family Muridae; genus Mus; species Mus caroli. Next base: position 95,482,711 of record NW_028227264.1, read on the forward strand.
TCCAGGTCCATCCATTTGGCTAGGAATTTCATAAATTCATTCTTTTTAATAGCTGAGTAGTACTCCATTGTGTAAATGTACCATAATTTCTGTATCCATTCCTCTGTTGAGGGACATCTGGGTTCTTTCCAGCTTCTGGCTATTATAAATAGGGCTGCTATGAACATAGTGGAACATGTGTCCTTTTTACCGGTTGGGACATCTTCTGGATATATGCCCAGGAGAGGTATTGCTGGATCCTCCGGTAGTACTATGTCCAATTTTCTGAGGAACCGCCAGACTGATTTCCAGAGTGGTTGTACAAGCTTGCAATCCCACCAACAATGGAGGAGTGTTCCTCTTTCTCCACATCCTCGCCAGCAACTGCTGTCACCTGAATTTTTGATCTTAGCCATTCTGACTGGTGTGAGGTGGAATCTCAGGGTTGTTTTGATTTGCATTTCCCTGATGATTAAGGATGTTGAACATTTTTTCAGGTGTTTCTCTGCCATTCGGTATTCCTCAGGTGAGAATTCTTTGTTCAGTTCTGAGCCCCATTTTTTAATGGGGTTATTTGACTTTCTGGAGTCCACCTTCTTGAGTTCTTTATATATATTGGATATTAGTCCCTTATCTGATTTAGGATAGGTGAAGATCCTTTCCCAATCTGTTGGTGGTTTTTTTGTCTTATTGATGGTGTCTTTAGCCTTGCAGAAGCTTTGTAGTTTCATGAGGTCCCACTTGTCAATTCTCGATCTTACAGCACAAGCCATTACTGTTCTATTCAGGAATTTTTCCCCTGTGCCCATATCTTCAAGGCTTTTCCCCACTTTCTCCTCTATAAGTTTCAGTGTCTCTGGTTTTATGTGAAGTTCCTTGATCCACTTAGACTTGACCTTAGTACAAGGAGATAGGAATGGATCGATTCGCATTCTTCTACATGTTAACAACCAGTTGTGCCAGCACCATTTGTTGAAAATGCTGTCTTTCTTCCACTGGATGTTTTTAGCTCCCTTGTCGAAGATCAAGTGACCATAGGTGTGTGGGTTCATTTCTGGGTCTTCAATTCTATTCCATTGGTCTATTTGTCTGTCACTATACCAGTACCATGCAGTTTTTATCACAATTGCTCTGTAGTAGAGCTTTAGGTCCGGCATGGTGATTCCACCAGAGGTTCTTTTATCCTTGAGAAGAGTTTTTGCTATCCTAGGTTTTTTGTTATTCCAGATGAATTTGCAGATTGCACTTTCTAATTCGTTGAAGAATTGAGTTGGAATTTTGATGGGGATTGCATTGAATCTGTAGATTGCTTTTGGCAAGATAGCCATTTTTACAATGTTGATCCTGCCAATCCATGAGCATGGGAGATCTTTCCATCTTCTGAGATCTTCTATAATTTCTTTCTTCAGAGACTTGAAGTTTTTATCATACACATCTTTCACTTCCTTAGTTAGAGTCACGCCAAGATATTTTATATTATTTGTGACTATTGAGAAGGGTGTTGTTTCCCTAATTTCTTTCTCAGCCTGTTTATTCTTTGTGTAGAGAAAGGCCATTGATTTGTTTGAGTTAATTTTATATCCAGCTACTTCACCGAAGCTGTTTATCAGGCTTAGGAGTTCTCTGGTGGAATTTTTAGGGTCACTTATATATACTATCATATCATCTGCAAAGAGTGATATTTTGACTTCATCTTTTCCAATTTGTATCCCTTTGATCTCCTTTTGTTGTCGAATTGCTCTGGCTAGGACTTCAAGTACAATGTTGAATAGGTATGGAGAAAGTGGACAGCCTTGTCTAGTCCCTGATTTTAGAGGGATTGCTTCAAGCTTCTCACCATTTACTTTGATGTTGGCTACTGGTTTGCTGTAGATTGCTTTTATCATGTTTAGGTATGGGCCTTGAATTCCTGATCTTTCCAAGACTTTTATCATGAATGGGTGTTGGATCTTGTCAAATGCTTTTTCCGCATCTAACGAGATGACCATGTGGTTTTTGTCTTTGAGTTTGTTTATATACTGGATTACGTTGATGGATTTCCGTATATTGAACCATCCCTGCATCCCTGGGATGAAACCTACTTGGTCAGGATGGATGATTGTTTTGATGTGTTCTTGGATTCGGTTAGCAAGAATTTTATTGAGGATTTTTGCATCAATATTCATAAGGGATATTGGTCTGAAGTTTTCTATCTTTGTTGGGTCTTTTTGTGGTTTAGGTATCAGAGTAATTGTGGCTTCATAGAATGAGTTGGGTAGAATACCTTCTGTTTCTATTTTGTGGAATAGTTTGTGAAGAACTGGGATTAGATCTTCTTTGAAGGTCTGATAGAACTCTGCACTAAACCCATCTGGTCCTGGGCTTTTTTTGGTTGGGAGACTATTAATGACTGCTTCTATTTCTTTGGGGGATATAGGGCTGTTTAGATCATTAACCTGATCTTGATTCAACTTTGGTACCTGGTATCTGTCTAGGAACTTCTCCATTTCATCCAGGTTCTCCAGTTTTGTTGAGTATAGCCTTTGGTAGAAGGATCTGATGGTGTTTTGGATGTCTTCAGGATCTGTTGTTATGTCTCCTTTTTCATTTCTGATTTTGTTAATTAGGATGCTTTCCCTGTGCCCTCTAGTGAGTCTGGCTAAGGGTTTATCTATCTTGTTGATTTTCTCAAAGAACCAGCTCCTTGATTGGTTGATTCTTTGAATAGTTTTTCTTGTTTCCACTTGGTTGATTTCACCCCTGAGTTTGATTATTTCCTGCCGTCTACTCCTCTTGGGTGAATTTGCTTCCTTTTGTTCTAGTGCTTTTAGGTGTGTTGTCAAGCTGCTAATGTGTGCTCTCTCTAGTTTCCTTTTGGAGGCACTCAGAGCTATGAGTTTTCCTCTTAGAAATGCTTTCATTGCGTCCCATAAGTTTGGGTATGTTGTGGCTTCATTTTCATTGAACTCTAAAAAGTCCTTAATTTCTTTCTTTATTCCTTCCTTGACCAAGGTATCATTGAGAAGAGTGTTGTTCAGTTTCCACGTGAAGGTTGGCTTTCTATTATTTATTTTGTTATTGAAGATCAGCTTTAGTCCATGGTGATCTGATAGGATGCATGGGACAATTTCAATGTTTTTGTATCTGTTGAGTCCTGTTTTGTGCCCAATTACGTGGTCAATTTTGGAGAAGGTACCATGAGGTGCTGAGAAGAAGGTGTATCCTTTTGTTTTAGGGTAAAATGTTCTGTAGATATCTGCCAGATCCATTTGATCCATAACTTCTGTTAGTTTCACTGTGTCCCTGTTTAGTTTCTGTTTCCATGATCTGTCCATTGGTGAAAGTGGTGTGTTGAAGTCTCCCACTATTATTGTATGAGGTGCAATGTGTGCTTTGAGATTTACTAAAGTTTCTTTAATGAATGAGGCTGCCTTTGTATTTGGAGCATAGATATTCAGGATTGATAGTTCCTCTTGGAGGATTTTACCTTTGATGAGTATGAAGTGCCCCTCCCTGTCTTTTTTGATGACTTTGGGTTGGAAGTCAATCTTATCTGATATTAGAATGGCTACTCCAGCTTGTTTCTTCAGACCATTTGCTTGGAAAATTGTTTTCCAGCCTTTCATTCTGAGGTAGTGTCTATCTTTTTCTCTGAGATGAGTTTCTTGTAAGCAGCAAAATGTTGGGTCTTGTTTGTGTAGCCAGTTTGTTAGTCTATGTCTTTTTATCGGGGAGTTGAGTCCATTGATATTAAGAGATATTAAGGAAAAGTAATTGTTGTTTCCTGTTATTTTTGTTGTTAAAGTTGGCATTCTGTTCTTGTGGCTGTCTTCTTTTAGGTTTGTTGAGGGATTACCTTCTTGTTGTTTCTAGGGCGTGGTTCCTGTCCTTGTATTGTTTTTTTTCTGTTATTATCCTTTGAAGGGCTGGATTCGTGGAGAGATAATGTGTGAATTTGGTTTTGTCGTGGAATACTTTGGTTTCTCCATCTATGTTAATTGAGAGTTTGGCTGGGTATAGTAGCCTGGGCTGGAATTTGTGTTCTTTTAGTGTCTGTATAACATCTGTGCAGGATCTTCTGGCTTTCATAGTCTCTGGTGAAAAATCTGGTGTAATTTTGATAGGCTTGCCTTTATATGTTACTTGGCCTTTTTCTCTTACTGCTTTTAGTATTCTATCTTTATTTAGTGCATTTGTTGTTCTGATTATTATGTGTCGGGAGGTATTTCTTTTCTGGTCCAGCCTATTTGGAGTTCTGTAGGCTTCTTGTATGTTCATGGGCATCTCTTTCTTTAGATTTGGGAAGTTTTCTTCTATAATTTTGTTGAAGATGTTTGCTGGTCCTTTGAGTTGAAAATCTTCATTCTCATCCACTCCTATTATCCGTAGGTTTGGTCTTCTCATTGTGTCCTGTATTTCCTGGATGTTTTGAGTTAGGATCTTTTTGCATTTTCCATTTTCCTTGATTGTTGTGCCCATGTTCTCTATGGAATCTTCTGCACCTGAGATTCTCTCTTCCATCTCTTGTATTCTGTTGCTGATGCTTGCATCTATGGTTCCAGACTTCTTTCCTAGGGTTTCTATCTCCAGTGTTGCCTCATTTTGGGTTTTCTTTATTGTGTTTACTTCCCTTTTTAGGTCTAGTATGGTTTTGTTCATTTCCATCATCTGATTGGATGTGTTTTCCTGTTTCTCTTTAAGGACTTCTACCAGTTTGGTTGTGTTTTCCTGTTTTTCTTTAAGGACTTGTAACTCTTTAGCCATGTTCTCCTGTAGTTCTTTAAAGTCCTTCTTGATGTCCTCTACCATCATCATGAGATATGCTTTTAAATCCAGGTCTAGTTTTTCAGGTGTGTTGGGGTGCCCTGGACTGGGCGAAGTGGGAGTGCTGGGTCCTGATGATGGTGAGTGGTCTTGGTTTCTGTTAGTAAGATTCTTACCTTTACCTCTCGCCATCTGGTAATCTCTGGAGTTGTTATAGTTGTCTCTGTTCAGAGGTTGTTCTTCTGGTGATTCTGAGTATCCTCTGTCAGCAGACCTGGGAGACAGGCTCTCTCCTCTGAGTTTCAGTGGTTAGAGCACTCCCTGCTGACAAGCTTTCCTCTTAAAGGGAAGGTGTACAGATATCTGGCATTTGGACCTCCTCCTGGCCGAAGAAGAAGGCGGAAAACAGGACCTTTCCCAGATGCTGTGTTGCTTTGGCAGGTCACAGAAGCTGTAGGCTTCTGTGGTGCACACTCTCAGCTGTGCAGACTAAGTTCCTAAGTTCAGTGGAGTCCTGGATCCAAGATGTGCTCCCTGCTCCTGAGGCAGAGGGCTCCTGTGCAGGGCAGACCACTGTCTTCCAGCTAGGAGGGTGCTGGATGTCTGTGGCCCCAAAAGGGTGCTGCCTCAGGAGCTCTGTGGCTCCCGCCTGTCCCAGAAGCTGTCTGCCTCTGTGGTCCTCACTCTAACCTGTACAGACTAAGTTCGGCGGAGTCCCGGAGCCAAGATGGTGCTCCCTGCAGGGCAGGTCACTGTCCTCCGACTGGGAGGGTGCTGGATGTCTGCGGCCCCTAAAGGGTGCTGCCTCAGCAGCTCTGTGGTCCCGCCCGTCCCAGAAGCCGTCTGCCCCCGTGGTCCTCACTCTGACCTGTACAGACTAAGCTCGGCGGAGTCCTGGAGCCAAGATGGCGCTCCCTGCAGGGCAGGTCACTGTCCTCCGACTGGGAGGGTGCCGGATGTCTGCGGCCCCAAAAGGGTGCTGCCTCAGCGGCTCTGTGGCTCCCGCCTGTCCCAGAAGCCGTCTGCCTCTGTGGTCCTCACTCTAACCTGTAGACTAAGTTCGGCGGAGTCCCGGAGCCAAGATGGTGCTCTCTGCAGGGCAGGTCTCTGTCCTCCGGCTGGGAGGGTGCCGGAAGTCTGCGGCCCCAAAAGGGTGCTGCCTCAGCGGCTCTGTGGCTCCCGCCTGTCCCAGAAGCTGTCTGCCTCTGTGGTCCCTACTCTGACCTGTACAGACTAAGTTCGGCGGAGTCCCGGAGCCAAGATGGCGCTCCCTGCAGGGCAGGTCACTGTCCTCCGACTGGGAGGGTGACGGATGTCTGCGGCCCCTAAAGGGTGCTGCCTCAGCAGCTCTGTGGCTCCCGCCTGTCCCAGAAGCCGTCTGCTCCCGTGGTCCCCACTCTGACCTGTACAGCAGTATAAATATTCTTAAATATAAAAGTAAGTATGATTAGAATTGTGAGAAACAATAGCAAAAACAAAAGTTGAGAAAAGCTAAAACCTAAAACCCTTGCAATTGTGTCTTGCTATAGTAATCATTATTTGGATTTTGAAATATTTTTAACATTGTTATGTAGATCTTATATAATTATAATGCATATCAATAAGCATATTTATAAAATAAGAATATATATTTATATATATGTACACACATACACACACATGCACACTCATGGAGAGGGAATCTGAAAATGTAACTGAGGCTGACCTGTAAGTTGCAGTAATCCTGCCTCAGCCTCTTGTGTGCTGTGATTTTAGTTATGTGCCACCATACCTGCTATCTTATGCTATCTCATTTAATTTTCAGGTTGACAGGAGTTCACTTCTGATTTGGTATTTAGGTCAAATATATACTGGTCATGTACAATAGACAAGAAAGGAAATAAAAAGAAATGTGGACTATTTGGTTTGTCTTATTTTAAGTATAATATTTTTATTTTTGTGTGTTGAAGCAAACATGTAGTTAATCTTGGGTACTTGTACATTTCCATAGAGGTTTCTAAGAAAGAAGCAATATTAATCAGTGATTCAGAGCCTCATGGTTCCAATTAAAACCTTTCCCTCTATTTATTAGTCATCTGACGTTGGCAGGATTCTTAGCCTCTGTGCCTTCTTTTAGGCTTGGGTAAAGTGGGAAGCATGTATATATATATATATATATATATATATATATATATATATATATATATATATATGCAATTATCAAGTAGGTCTTGTGCTTTGAATCTTGTTTTAAAGTGTTTTACTAGATTTTAAATCTATTTACAAGTAGGTATTAATAGATAACAATGTTAGAGGGTAAATGCTGCTGGAATTATGAAGTGTGTGCTTTGTGGTATCATAGCACGTGTCAGAGGCATCTACCTTTGGCCTGAATAGTAGATGAATATAGTGGGTGACTAGATGATGTGGGTCACATTTTCCTCCACTCCTGTACTTTCCAGTTCATGCAGGAAACAACAATGTAAGAGCAATCAGAAGATCAGCATTTTAGTTCTGCATCTGTTTTGCTTTTTATGTTTCTTTATTTCCTTGGTTTTTTGTTGTTGTTGTTGTTATTTTGGTGGTGGCTGTTAACATTATGTCATAAACAAGTCATTTAGCTGCTTTAAATGTTTTCTCTATAGGGACAAAATGTTTTACCTGTCTCAGAGATACCATTGTGATTAAATATGTTTCATGAAAGTGGATTAAAGGTTATAAAGTATTATTATATTTATAAGCTTTATTTAAAAAGAATAAGAATTGAAAATGCTTATAGTGATCCTAATAAGTACAGAATGATTGTCAGTATCCCGTAAGGGTCACTGTTGGTACTACTGGCTATTGTGAAGACACTTTTCTTGTGTAACATTGTTTATGTTGTTGTACAGCTTATGAATATATTAACACATTATGTTAATATATTAACTTTGATTTTTCTTTCCTCTCTGTTTCAGACTCCTGGGCGAGTTGGCTCTCAAGGTTCTGATTTAGATTCGTCAGCAACTCCTATAAATACGGTGGATGTCAATAATGAAAGTTCTTCAGAGGTATGAAAATTTAATAGAGAATAAAATTCACTGTGGTTTAATGGAAATTAGCAAATATAGTAATGTTTGGAAACATTATGCTCATAGGGAAAATGTGATTTTTGAGTTATCTTTATAAAAGCATATTAAATATGTTTCATGAAAGTGGATTAAAGGTTATAAAGTATTATATTTATAAGCTTTATTTAAAAAGAATAAGAATTGAAAATGCTTTTAGTGATCCTTATATGTACAGAGTGATCGTCAGTATCCTGATGTTTGGTTGTAAGATTGAAAATTAATACTACCAGTTTGTCTTTTTTGTCATCATCTCAATTTAATGAAGAATATATTAATCTTTTGTGTATGAATGTACTGTTATAAACTGTTAATTACTATTATATTATTTTTCTGGCATTTTCTGATTTTACTTTGGACTTGTTAAATAGTAGAAATGTAAATAAGCTTAAAATTTCAATTACAAAGCCTTTTAAATTATATTACTACACTTATTTTTAAGAAGTATTTGTTCATTATAGAAACAGAAGACATAAAGAAAACCTGTGTCTATGTCACTCAGTGGTAAACCCTAACTAAATGTTAGGGTAATCTTCTAAGTCTAGGCACATAGCAGTAGCCTGCTGTCCACAGTTGTACTAAATATAACAACAGTGCATATGCTGCCTCGCTGTCTGCTCCCTCCTCTCTCCCTCCTCTTCCCCTCAAATGGATCTTGCCATTGCTGAGTGCTTTTTCTCCATGCATTGACATGTTGATATGACTTTTCTCTTGTGTTCTGTAATAAATTACATGCACTTAAAACAATATTGTTATACCTTTGTATTCTTAGGGCAAATTCACTTGATAATGATGTGTTGTTACCACTATTTTAATGAATTGCTAGGTTTTACTTGTTAATTTTTTTGAGGATGTTTACCTATGTTCACAATACTGATTCATTTTTGTTGGAGACAAATCTTACTTTCTGCCCCTGGCTGGCCTTGTATTTGCTATGTAAGCAGTCAAAACACAAAACATTCTCAGAATGTACCAGGGTAGATATGCGTGTTACTGAGAGAAATCAGCAGGAAAGAGCGAGTAGCACAACTTCATGTAGCTGTAGTTGTAGGTATTTGTGGTGGTTTGAGTATGCTTGGCCCATGGGAGGTACCACTAGTAGGAGGTGTGGCTTTGTGGTAGGTGTGGCTTTGTTGGGGAAAGTGTGTCACTGGCGGGGTGGGCTTTGAGGTCCTATGCTTAAGCTTTGCCCTTTGTGGAAGAGTTTCTTCCCGGTTCTTTTGGATCAAGATCTAGAATTCTCAGCTTCTTTCCCAGCCCCATGTCTGCCTGGACAGTCCCATACTTCCCACCATGATGATAATGGACTGGATCTCTGAACCTGTAAGCCAGCCCTAATTAGATGTTGGTCATTATAAAAGTTGCCTTAGTCATGGTGTCTCTTCACAGCAATGCAACCCTAAGACAGTACTTATCACCGAAGACTTTTTTCCAGTGGAAAGGATGTTGATGGCATAGCTTAGAATTGAAGAGGGTGAAGAAAGGAGCCAAGGCAGTTTCTGAGGCAAGTGATATAGAACACTGGAAATGTTTGAGCTAAGAGCATGTCTGGCATGGTGACAACAAGCTAGGAGGCTAGTGAGTTCTAGAAGGATGAGCTGAGTTCTGTCACCAGAGTGTTAAATGAAATGGTTATGACATGTGCTTGTAATGCCAACATTAGGGAGGTAGAGAGAGACCCCTGGAATATGCTAAACAGACAGCATTGTCTGAGTCTGCATGGTGTGGTCTAGGTTGGTGAGAGACCTTGTCTCAAACAAACAAAACAAAACATGACATGCACTTAAACATATATGTATGTGGACCACCCACACATGTATCACACATGCACCCTTCCACTTATATTTATGCCCCCTTTCTTTCACACATGTTCTCTCTCTCTCTCTCTCTCTCTCTCTCTCTCTCTCTCTCTCACACACACACACACACACACACACACACACACACACACACACAGCAGGAGTAAATAAATAACTAGGAAGTGTTCATAAATGCCTCCTTTGTACTGGGCATTTTGTGTGTTTTACACGTTGTGTTAGCTTTTCAGCACCTGAAACTAACAAAAGAGGGATGTCTTAGTGTTGTATTGCCTTTAATTGGGGCTTCCTTCATTAACATCATGGCAGGGAGCATGATGGCATACAGGAAATGTGGTAGCTAAGCATTCTCTATCCAGATCCACAGGCAGCAATAAGTGAGAAACACTGGCCTGGCTTTGGCCTTTGAAACCTCAAAGCCCACCCCTAATGACATACTTCCTTCAACAAGGCTAAAGGCCATACCTCCTCATTTCTCTCAAGTGCTGCTATTCCCTGATGACCAAATATATGAGCCTATGGGAGCCATTATTGTTCAAACCACTACAAAGAAGAAGGGTTTATTTTACTTATATTTTAGTGGTCTCACTCCATGATTGTCTAGCTCCTTTATTGGGGCTTGTGTAAGGTATAACATTGTGTCACGGAGGGCGTTACTCAGGAAAGCCAATTACTGCATGGCATTTAGAATAAGAGACAGAGACAGAGAAACAGGAAGGTACCAAGGACAAGACATACCCTTCTCAGTCTTGCCCGCTGTAACCTACTACGACTTTGATCAGGTCCCAGGGATCCAAGTCTACATTTGTTTTTTAAAAAAACCTAAGTTCTAAACCTTAGTTCCTAGGGTTGTGTTTTCTCTACTTTGTTCATCATATTCCCAGCTCCTGTATGTTCTTATCCTTTCACTGTCCTTATCTGACATGATCTCAAGCCACACATCAGTTCAATAGCCCACTTTTTAAAATGTAGACATTTTTAGACAATTCTTTTGTCTTAGTTACTTTCCTAGTGTTGTGAAAATTACCATGATCAAGGCAATTCTTAGAACAGTTTGAGTTTCCATTATTATGACAGTGGCCATGGCAGCATCGGGCAGGCACTGAAACAGTAGCTGAGAGCTGCAATCTGATCCATAGGCAAAGACATAGTGACTGGGCCTGCCATGGGCTTTTGAAATCTCCCAGCCCACCACCAATGACACACTTCATCCAACAAGGCCACACCTCTTAATCATTCTAATCCTTCTCAAATAGTGCCATTCCCTGATGGCTAAGCATTCAAATCTATGAGCCTATGGTGGCCAGAGGATCAGAAAGAAGCATCAGGTATTGGGGATTACAGATATGGGAAGAGTGATCTTCACTGAGTGGAACATAGTAAAGGCTAAAGATTACTTTTATTAAGACTGTTTTTTGTTGAGAACATAATATCACGTAAAGGTTACCTGTCTTACCTGTCAGACATTTTTTTGATCTAAAATAAAATCTAACTTGCCAATACTGGATTTCAGATAACTATGGACAAAGTACCATAAATAAAAAATAGTTTAAAGTACATAAAAAGAGTATTTGAGCCAAAGCGGCTACCATACGAACAAATAAACCAAAGAAAGTTTATTATGTGAAGATGGGGACTAATTTTTAAAGTTCTGCAACAGTTATACCTGTTGGAGATTGGTTCTAATGCTTTAATTCAATCAGGAACCTGTGTGCCCAAACAGTAAAGGTCCTTGTCCTCAGTTGGTTTTTGATTGATCAATAAAGATGCCAGTGGCTGGGCATAGGGCAGGGCAAGGACGCAGAGAGGAAAGGGAATGGGAGAGAACCACCATGACTTGGGGTAGAAGTGTGGGACACTGGAGGGGCAGGAAATAAAGCTAGCCAGCCATGTCAGACTTCAGGTAAGCGGCCACTGACCACTTTCCAGATTGGGCCAGGGATAGCAGGGGAGGTTTAGGAGTGCCTAGCTTTTGAGGTAGCCAAGACACTTGAAAAACAAAAACAAAAACAAAAACAAAAAAACAAAAAGCTAATGTATGTGTCTTTCATTGGCGGATCCAAAGATAGCTCCTGGGCAGGGGTACATGTGCAATCTGCCGGGAGCCGAAGAGGTATAGCAAAAATTCACCACTACATATACCTTTCACCGTTTCCAGATATACCTTGAAATTTCCCTGACCCATACCAAAAGGAGATTGGTTAATTTCTTCCTATAAATGTTTGTATGCTCATGTTTCATTTTATTAAAACAAAAACTAAAAGTTGTTATTTCACAGGGTTTCATCTGCCCATTGTGTATGAAAAACTGTGTATCTGCTATTGACTTGTCGGAACATTACCAGGAAGTTCACACTGAGCAGGAGACACGAGGACAGGAGCTTGTTAGTGACTCCAGTGTGACTGTGGGTCCTCTATATTTTGTTTTGGAAGCTTGGTTATGGGTCGCTCAGAATAGCTTTGTTTTCCCGTCTTGGTGTTGGCTCCCTTCTATGCTGTCAGGGGTATGGATTGCTTTAATTATGCATGCTTAAAGGAAAGAATCAATAAAGAAAAAGGCTCTTGGGTAGTCTGCTTGGTTTCTTCTAGTGTTTCCAGCTGTCTCTTTATGGATTTGTAAATACATATAAGTGCCTTAATATGTTTACATACACTTTGCCATGATATTTGAAATATAAAGTGTTATTTCAATATTTGTAGGATTATCTATTTATGCTTTATTAATGAATTATTAAAGCATTCAGGTGAAAATGATTCTTGCACAGAAGGGTTTTGTATGTTAACAGTGTTAGAGCCTGACTCTCAGACTGTTTCCATCTTTGCTGTAGCTCTCCAGATCCACTGGAGGTGGTGAATGCACATCAGCACCCATGTGGACTGTGCAGCCTGTCTCTGGCAGTGCTTCTCAGCCTTCCCAGGGCTGCCACTCTTTAACACAGCTCCTCATGTTGTGGTGACCCCACCCACCGAAGATTATTTCACTGCTACTTCATAACTACAATTCTACTAAGTTACGAATCTCAATGTAAATATCCGTGTTTTCTGATGGTCTTAGGCAATCCCTGTGAAAGGGTTGTTTGGCTCCAAGAGGGTTGTGACCCACAAGTTGGGAACTGTTGCTCTGCAGGGCATGCTGGTACATACCTAAGGCTGGGTGGGCAGAATATTAGGGCAAATGATTCTTAGGCTGGAAAGAATTTTCCCAATGATTTTGTAATGTGTTTCTTTTTAAAATTTGCTTTTATAAAAACAGGAAATCCTAACTTTTTAAATTTCTTTAAAAATACATAAAAGAATGAAACTTGGTGCTGTGAGATGCTAAAAGTATTGCTATTTTTCTATGATGCAGTCATACATAAGAAAATAGCCCAGCAAACTCACTTGATGTGTTTATGAAATACTTTACCTAGAGCAGATGTTTAAGTTATAAAGGAGGGAGAAGATGAAGCAGGCACACTGGGAAGTCTCTGTGATAGATGTTATCTGTGTAGAGGACAGATGGCCAATTCTGGTGGGGTAATCTAACAAGAACAGCTAGACTGTGCAGTAGTGTGACACTGGCTAAGCCAGTTGAAGCAGGGCAAGCAAAGATGGAGGCAAAAAGGTCTTAGAGATGTGTTTAGTATGTTTTTTTGTTGTCCAGTCAGTTTTTCTTCTTTGTATTTAAGTGACAGTGACAATCGTAGGCACTTGCCACATAAGAGTTTTCCTTACGACTAAAAGGACCCTTGGTTCCACAGGAGTACCTTAAGTTAGGGTAAGTCTTAGCTGCACTGGATCCAGGAAGGATTGCAGAGAACAACCCTTGAGCAAAGAATTTATTGCTTTTAACCTTAAATAAGTCTATTTTTACCACATTTTTGCTAGTGAATATTTCTCTGCAGTTTTATCTGTCTAGCAACCTTGGTTCCTTGAGTGTAAATTAGAAAAAAATAGTCTCTTGTATTTAGATTTAATATCAAACTCTGTGAGCTAACAGGTTCATTTTTGGTTCATTCATGGGCAATTAGTAGATGCTAATTATATTTTAAAGTGGGTATGTAGTTTTAATAACCTTTTTATTACTTTATTTCTATCTATATATCATATTAATGACATTTGAAATATAAAACAAGGTAAAAAAGTAGGTTACTAGAATTAAGAGCAGAAGATAGTTGTGGACTTAGGCTTATGCTGTTAGTCATCATGCAGAGATTTAATGCGAGTTAAGAAAGTGGGCAAATATATTTACAAAGATTTATTTTTCTTGCAGCTATGCCTTAAATTTTATTTAAATATTCAAGATAAAATCACAGGGAGAATTCATGAATTTGGAGTATTGCTGCTAAGGATTTCTCTTAGGAACGAATCAGTTTGTTTCCGAGGGACTGGCCTGGAACAGAAGTTGTAGGTGAATGATGGCGTGCTTCAGGTCGTCACTACTCTTCTGGGACTCACGGTAGTGAGCATCACAGCTCGTAAATAGTCAAACATCTGTGGTTCACGCATGTAATCCTAGCATTCAGGATGCTGACTGTGAGTTTAATGCCAGCCTGAGCTACAGTGTGAGAATTTGCCTCAACAATAACACAAAGCAACAACAACAACAAAACTGAAGTTGTAAAGGGTAAATAATGTAATTGGAATTTAAGTTTTCAAGGAACACTATAATTTTCTTACTAGCTAACAGTGGAAGTTATGATACAAATAAGAAATGACAGGCTAAATATTATTGTTATTTATGTGCTATTATACCTCAGACATGTAAGCCAGTGTCATATAACAGTTATTGGACAGGCTATAAGCATGCTAACTTAATCATAAAGTAGATCCAGTGTGAAATATGGTGGTAGACAGTAGATAGTTTTGAAGAAAGAGTAATCCCAGCTACATTATCATAAAAGGTTCTTTTAGAGTTCAAAACTAAAAACCTAAATGCATTTGGAGCCTAACTGCATTATTCATTTTCATTCTTATTCTGTCTTCTCTGTCTTTCTGTGTGTCTGTGTGTGATGCCAGGGATTGAACCGAGTGTTCTGCATATGCTAGATGAGTGTTCCTCACCCATGCCATCTGGCTACTAATAGTGTTAACTCAGTGTCCAGAGAGAGGATACTTGCACTACCACTTTAACTTTTTGTTCATTTCAGTAGTTTCACAGGATCACGGCTTTATTCACCTGCTGAGCCCCCGCCCTTCACTAGAGTACACTAAAAGCCCTGCTTCCTCCACTAGTGTGCTTCTCTCCATAGCCCTTTCTATGTCTTTGTCAGTGCTTCTGCATTTCCTCAGAGGGTCTGTCTTTTATTTCTGTCAGGGAACACTCATTCACTTTTAAGAACCTGATCCAAAAATCTCATGTGAGCAATATTTTTTTTTTTTAAACAAAATCTTAATTGTTAAATTTTACCAATGAGGACTCAGGAGCCAAATGCTGGGATAAAAGCTAGCTGTATGGTTCAAAGAGGCAGAGAAGGCACCCAGCTGACCTCCCTCCTCAGCCCACATCCCAGCAGCAATGCCCCTCTCTCACACAGGCTCAGAAAACCTACTCCAAACTGAATGTCCCTCCCTTCAATTTCCTGTACGCCTCTCTGTCCGTCCTCCTGACTCCTTACTCGCTCTTTCTTTTTCTTAATAATCCAGTGTTCACTCCTGTGAACTGATTGCTTTTTCCTCCTCTTGACCTATGGTTGATTTTATTTAATCCTGTTTTCAATATTCAAGCAGAAAGCTCTTGGATTAAAGGTGTGTGCTAAGGCTTAGCCGCATCACAACTAGAAACAGTTTTTTTCCAGTAAACAACACAATCTCAGGGTTCAACACAATATTTACATGAATATATTAATACATACTGGATGAAGCTTCAATAAGATAGAGATGAGATACACATGTTTTATATATATATATATATATATATATATATATATATATATATAATTATGTGTGATGAATTGATAATGCTTCTGTTATCATAGGTCTTTCTATGAATCTACTCTATAGAATTATCTGGTAGTATTTGTCTTTCTATCAGTGAGCTTTGGTTTTGCCATGTTTTACATAATATATATATATATATATATATATATATATATATATATATATATACATGCACACACATACACACAGACAGAAATGACAAGGTCTTGTAACCTAAACTGGGTTTGAACTCAAATTTTCCTTTGTCTGCCTCTCACGTGCTGGGATAATAGGTATATGCTATAATATAGGTATATGCTATAATAGGTATATGCTATTGTATTTGACTAGGTGTGTGATGGTTTATATATCCTTGGACCAGGGAGTGGCACCATCTGAAGGTGTGGCCTTGTTGGAATAGGTGTGACATGGTTGGAATGGGTGTGTCACTGTGGGTGTGGGTATAAGATCCTCACCCTAGTTGCCTGGAAGTCAGTCTTCCACTAGCAGCCTTTGGATGAAGACATAGAACTCTCAGCTCCTCCTGTGCCATGCCTGCCTGGATACTGCCATGCTCTCACCTTGGTGATAATGGACTGAACCTCTGAACCTGTAAGCCAGCCCCAATTAAATGTTGATTTTTATAAGAGTTGCCTTGGTCATGGTGTCTGTTCACAGCAGTAAAACCCTAACTAAGACAAGGTGATACATTGTTTTACATCAATACCCAAGAAAAAGAGAAGTTTTAAAAAATATTTTTAGTTTTCACATGTTCAGAGATTATTATTTTATTCATTCTGCTTTTGTAAGCTTTTATTATTTGAAAGCTATTAATGGACTACTGTTCAACCAATTTCTTTATTGTTAACCTTATAATTTAATTATTATAAGTGTGTGTGAGTGTGTCTATCTATCTATCTATCTATCTATCTATCTATCTATCTATCTATCTATCTATCTATCTATCATGAATGAACCACATTGTCCATAGGGGCATAGAGGTAAAAAGATATATTGTTAGAGTCAAAGAACTTGACAAGTTAATGGTGTTGTTGGAGGACATAAAAGTATATGTAAAGGCAGAGAGGGCATTTGTGCTCAGGGATATAGGAGTGCTACTATTGTTGAAGTATGTGGGATAGATTTAGAGGGGTTTGGACATCAGATTTTATGAGTCATTAGCAGAATGGCCATGGAGAGCTTGTGGGTCATGCGGATAATAAAGATTGGTGAAGAGTATTGAAGAGTCTGTTTTAGGAAGACACTTCTGGATGCAGCTGTGTGGAACATCCATTGGTCAGAAGAAAGTAGGCTAGGTATAGGTACACTGTTGGAATATTACTACATTTGTCAGTACAATAGATAGTAACCGAACAAGAGACGCTGCAGAGAGGGTGGGAGGAAAACATAGAAGGGAAGAATGCTTAGGCGTGCTGTCTTAATGACCAATGAGGTAGAAGGGCTGTTCATCATTCTTAAGTTTATAGTTCATGTTGAAAGGTGAAAGTTAATGAAAATAACTTTGGAAAACAAGTCAAGGCTTGGGTTTACTGTTTGTGAAATGCCTGTGGAATGTAGGTAGGGATATATGTTCTGGCACATATGTATCCATAACTGCCCTGCATAGTATGTACATGTAAGAGGTGGCTGAAACCATTTGCATTATTATATACCAGGGAACAAATGTCAAGGAGAGCATACTGGGACAGCTGCATGTCTGCCTCACTGCTTGGGTGCCAGAGTGCTGCCAGCAGCTACTGGGGAAGGAGAACACTCTGTAATAGGAGCCCCAGCCTGTGAGATCTGGGGTGGATGCTGTGATTCTCAGATTCCTGTGTACCAGAACACTGCTGTGGACTGCAGGGAGTTGAGAATGGTGTTCCTATGTGCCATGTTGGAAGGGGATGACTAAGCCTGGGATTGGGAGGCATCCAGTTTGGTTCCAAGTAAAGGAGATGCTCATTGCTTGTACAAACTGCATTGTTTTTATGGTGGATGTGAATGCATGTGTTTCACTCAGGGTAAATCAGGGGTTAAATACCTTTTGCAGTCCTGGGTTTTTTGTTATTCCAGATGAATTTGAGAATTGCTCTTTCTATCTCTGTGAAGAATTGAGTTAGAATTTTGATGGGGATTGCATTGAACCTATAGATTGCTTTTGGTAGGATGGCCATTTTTTACTATGTTAATCCTGGTGATCCATGAGCATGGGAGCTCTTTCCATCTTTGGAGGTCTTCTTTGAGTTCTTTCTTCAGAGACTTGAGGTTCTTGTCATACAGATCTTTCACTTGCTTAGTTAGAATCACACCAAACTATTTGATATTTGTGACTATTGTGAAGGGAGTTGTTTCCCTAATTTTTTTCTCAGCCCATTTACCCTTCGAGTAGAAGAAGTCTACTGATTTGTTAGAGTTAATTTTATATCCAGCCACTTTGCTGAAGTTATTTATCAGCTGTAGGAGTTCTCTGGTAGAATTTTTTGGGTTGCTTATGTATATTATTATATTATCTACAAATAGTGATATCTTGACTTCCTTCTTCTCAATTTGTATCCCTTTGATCTCTTTTTGTTGTCTAATTGCTATGGCTAGGACTTTGAGTACTCTATTGAATAGGTAGGAAGAGAGTGGGCAGCCTTGTCTAGTCCTTGATTTTAGTGGGATTGCTTCAAGTTTCTCTCCATTGAGTTTGATGTTGGCTACTGGCTTGCTGTATATTGCTTTTATTATGTTTAGGTATGACCTTGAATTCCTGATCTTTCTGATACTTTTAATATGAAGGGCTGTTGTATTTTGTCAAAGGCTTTTTCAGCATCTAATGAGATAATCATGTGGGATTTTTTTCTTTGAGTTTATTTAGTGGATTCCATTGATGGATTTTCACATGTTGAACCATCCCTGCATCCCTGGGATGAAGCCTACTTGATCATGGTGTATGATGGTTTTGATGTGTTTTTGGACTTGGTTTTCAAAATTTTTATTTAATATTTTTGCATCAATATTCATAAGGAAAATTGGTTTGAAGTTCTCTTACTATTCTCAACAGTAAACGAACTTGTGGGAGAATCTCACCGATATCAAGCTGTACTACAGAGAAATAGTGATATAAAGTGCATGGCATTGGTACAGAGACAGGCAGGTAGATCAGTGGAATAGAATTGAAGACCCAGAAATAAACCCTCACACCTCGAACACATCAGCACAGGGGAAGATTTCCTGAACAGAACATCAGTGGCCCATGCTCTAAGATCAACTATTGACAAATGGGATTTCATGAAATTGCAAAGCTTCTGTAAGGCAAAAGACGCTGTCAATAGAACAAAACGGCAACCAACAGATTGGGAAAAGATCTTTACCAATCCTACATCCAATAGAGGGCTAATATCCAATATATACAACAAACTCAAGAAGTTAGAGTCCAGAGAATCAAATGACCCTATTAAAAATGCAGTACAGAGCTAAAAAAAGAATTTTCAACTGAGGAATATCGAATGGCCAAGAAGCACCTAAAGAAATGTTCTACATCCTTAGTCATCAGGGAAATGCAAATCAAACTGACCCTGAGATTCCACCTCACACCAGTCAGAATGGCCACACGGGTCAGAATAGCTAAGATCAAAAACTCAGGTGACAGCAGATGCTGGCAAGGATGTGGAGAAAGAGAAACACTCCTCCATTGCTGGTGGGATTGCAGGCTGGTACAACCACTCTGGAAATCAGTTTGGCAGATCCTCAGAAAATTAGACATAGTACTACCTGAGGACCCAGCTATACCACTCCTGGGCATATACCCAAAAGATGCTCCAACATGTAATAAGGACACATGCTCCACTATGTTCATAGCAGGTAACCCAGACACAAAAGAACACACATGGTACTCACTGATAAAGTGGATAGTAGCTTAAAAAGCCCAGAATACCCACAGTACAACCGACAAACCCAGGAACTTAAGAAGAAGGAAGACCAAAGTGTGGATGCTTCAATCCTACATAGAAGGAGAACAAAATAATCACAGGAGGTAAAGGGAGGGAAGGATCTGGGAGGGAGAGAAGGAGGGAAAAAATTGGGGCAAGATCAAGTATTGGAAGGGAGAGAAGTACAGAGGGTCAGGAAATCAAAATAGAAATATGAAGCAGTGGGTTTGGGGAACTGGGGGTAGCCACTAGAAAGTCCCAGATGCCAGGGAAATGAGACTCCCCCAGGTCCCAACAGGGATGACATTAGCTGAAATACCCAACAAAGGAGAGGTACAACCTGTAGAGGCCACCTCCAGTAGATAGGCACGGCCCCTAGTTGAGGGATGGGGCTGCCCAACCATCTCAAAATTTTAAACCCAGAAATGTTCCTGTCCAAAGGAAAGACAGGGACAGAAAATGGAACATAGACTGCACAAAAGGCCATCCAGAGACTGCCTTACCTAGGGAACCATTCCATTCACAGACATCAAGCCCCCACACTATTGCTGATGCCAAGAAGTTCTTGCTGACAGGAGCCTGGTATGGCTGTCTCCTGAGGTTCTACTAGCACCTGACCAATACAGATACAGATACTCACAGACAGCCATTGTACTGACCCAGGGGACTGCAATGGATGAGCTAGGGGAAGAACTGAAGGAGTTGAAGGGGATTGCAACCCCATAGTAAGAATGATTTCAACTAACGGGACCACCCAGAGCTCCCAGAGGCTAAACCAACAACCAAGGAGTACACATGGAGGGATCCATGCATGGTTCTAGATACATATGTAGCAGAGGATGGCCTTATCTGACATCAATGGGAGGAGAGACCCTTGGTCCTGTGAAGGCTTGATATCCCAGTGTAGGGGGATGGTAGAGTGGTGAAGCAGGAGTTGGGTAGTGGGTGGAAGAGCACCCTCATAGAGGCAAAGAGAACAGGGGGAGAGAAGATGGGATGGGGGGATTTATGGAGGGGTAACTGGGAAGGAGAATATCATTTGAAAGGTAAACAGATAAAATGAGTAATAAAAAAAAAAAAAAAACCTTTGCAGGAAGGGGTACCCAGGAAGGGAAGCTCATTGGCTAAATATTTGGGGCCTATCTGGGTATCTCATTAGCATGGAGCACTCCAGGTTTTTATGCTGTCTGATTGGTTGTCATGGTCCTTTCAGTGCGTTGTCCTGGGTACCTGTTCTTGGATAAGTAGAGCAGGCAGGGAGCTGGGTCTATTCCTGCTGTTCACTATTCTGAAGTTTCTGGGGTTTTGAACCTGTTTCGACCTTACCAGTTCTTCTGTCTGGTGGCACGGTCTTCTTCCTCCACAATTTAATTTTTGTTGTTGTTGTTGTCATTGTTGTTGTTGTTGCAATATGGCAAGGACATTTTCTTAAAAAAGAAAGTGATAGTTTTGATTAGATAGTGCGCAAGACACCAGTGCACTGCTTGAGTGAACATACTCATGGACAACACCAGTGCACTGCTTGAGTGAACATACTCATGGACAACACCAG
The DNA here is from genome assembly GCF_978045245.1 of Mus caroli. Classification (NCBI taxonomy): domain Eukaryota; kingdom Metazoa; phylum Chordata; class Mammalia; order Rodentia; family Muridae; genus Mus; species Mus caroli. The sequence continues at coordinate 95,503,699 of NW_028227264.1, forward strand.
TGCACTGCTTGAGTGAACATACTCATGGACAACACCAGTGCACTGCTTGAGTGAACATACTCATGGACAACAGTGATCTTTAGAGGGAATTGTCCTACTGTTTATAGAGTGAAGAAAAGATGGTATTCCTACATCCCTATGAAACAAACCTTAGTTTTCATAGTTTCAAAATCAGCACGTACTTATTTGTTGCTTGCAATGCAGATGTGCACTGAGATGTGCAGTTTTCACCTTTGTGTCTGAAATAGAGAAACAACCCAGAATTACCGTGCACGTGCTAAACTCAATTCAGATTTATTTCTTGCCACCAAATTAGCAGAATTATACACTTAAAAACTTCATGAAGTTTTCACTGATACTCTATCTTTGTTTCAACAAACTTAAATATTTTGTGTATAGGACATACCCCGGCAAAATCAATTGCATGGGGGATGTTCTTAAAGACTAGAGGGAAGTGTAGGTTGAGTTGGTGGGGGCTGGGAGTGTTTTCAGAGTTGACATGCTCTGGTAGTTTGTAAAGGTAAGGATTTAGTGTAAGGCATCCTTGGAGCTCTTGGTGAGGAGTGTTTGGATGTGCAAAGTGTGGGAAACTATTATTCATAGAAATGTTTTGTTTTGTTTTGAGACAGGTTTTCTTTTGTCTTGGAACTTATTCTTTAGATCAGGCTGGTTTCAAATTCAGAGATCCACCTGCCTCTGCCTCTTGAGTGCTGTGATTAAAGGCTGCCCGACTTCATAGAAACTTTGAATATAAAAATTTAAGAGACTAAAAGTGAGATTTCTTTTGTATATTAATTTTGCTGAAATAAAATGCAATACTTTGTATGCTACTTACAACTTATATACCTCTCAAACAAATAATTTTTAGAGGATCATCAGACCACTAACAAGGGAGTTCTTAGAGCCTTTGACTTGCTTTGACTTGCTAATACAGTTTGTGTTAGCTAGCCATACATTGGTCAGTTTACTGCCCTTTGGTTAACCATTGATTCCATTCCACAAAAGGATACTTTTCCATGTGTGTTATCGGTCTTCTCCTTTCTTTGTGGGCTGGGACTGTATTTTAAAACTTGTGTCTTTCACAGAGCTGTTGTTGTTGTTGTTATTATTATTATCATTAGATGACAATAGATACCTGATGAATAACCAGAGTGCTTACAACACTTGGCCAATAGAGCTCTGTGTGAGACTCTTACGGTCTTGATTTTTCCCTTTGGTGACAAAATCATTTCAACAGCTTACCTTTTTTTATATTCCTATGAATTAGATTAGAACAATTGTTACTTTAATGAGAATACACACACAGAGAAAAATTGTGGTGGAAAATGTTTTCAACTAATAATCTAGAATTGCTTGGTGTCATGGCACACGCCTTAAATTCCAGTACTCAGAAGGCAGAGGCAAGTAGAGCTCTGTGAGTTCAAGGCCATCCGGATTTACATAGTGAGTTTTTGGATATGCAAGGTTACATAGTGAGACCCTGTCTCACAAAAGAAAAAAAAAAACCCACAAACTAATGTCTCATTCATTTCTTTAGCCATTAATTTGGTGCAGCCTAAAAGATAGCTGTGTTTTCTTTATGTTTTATATACTTTAAGCAGAATTAATAGTGAAATAAATACCTTTGCTTGATAATAGAATTGTGGCTTATCATTATACATTACAGTTTATTTAATGGCAATTATGGTATGACTATGAAATTTGGCCATATTTCATAAATGCTAAGTGTTGTTCTTCAAAATTAAATAGTTTTTAAACTTTCTGGTTCCCCATTTTATAGGGTTTCATATGTCCCCAGTGTATGAAATCTCTTGGCTCTGCTGATGAGCTTTTCAAGCACTATCAGGCCGTTCATGATGCTGGTAATGACTCCGGTCATGGTGGAGAGGCCAGTCTTGCTTTGACACGGTACAGTATACTAGTTTGAAATGGGATATTGTCATGGAATGCACATGTGATATAATTGCTATGTCAACATTAATTACTTTCTGAAAATTGTAATGTTCTCATACTACTTAATTTAAGTCTGTCCTCAATTAGCATGGTCTTCCTCCCTAGCTTGTCAGCTTGGGAGTTTGAGCTTCTTGTGGGTTTGAGTCAGAAACAATCCAGTGTTATACAGGCAAGTGAATGAAGGGGAGAGTGACCAGGCAGGGGCAGATCATGCACATTTTACAGTACTGCTGGCAGCTTTGGATTTTACCCGAACTGTGTCAGGGAGCCATTCCTGAGTATTGTTGGTAACTTTGTTTCTGCTCTAGGCACTTGGTAATTAGCTTATTATTTGCTTGAGAATTGTTTGTGTTTGCAAACCATGTGCTTTTAAGACTGAAATTACTTTTCTAAAGGCTTTTATACAGAAAACATTCAGTGTTTTTAAAATAATTGAGAAAGCTATAACATTAAAAGTTTCTGATTATCATTTGCTAAGCTCATAAATTAAAAGACTTTTCCTCTCTCCTCATGCATCTTTAGAGATGACATAACACTACTCAGACAAGAGGTCCAAGACCTACAGGCCTCACTTAAGGTAAAAATAAACACGCTAATGATTGTTTATTTTTAGAGCTTCACATTAAAAACTGCTTTAAAATTTACTAATTAAAATCTTTCTTATCAGGAAGAAAAATGGTACTCAGAAGAATTAAAGAAAGAATTAGAAAAATATCAAGGGCTACAGCAGCAAGTAATTGCATTTTAAATTCTTAAAGCATGTTTATTAGTTGTTTATTTTTATTGCTGAAAATTAAGCATTATACTCTTTTATAAGGGGCTTGATATAAATCCTTTCCTAATTTATTTTTTGTGTAACAGCCTATTAAATAGTCTGTATAATTCTAATGAATTTGGGAGCATATATGGGAAGCAAAGATAAACTTCTTAAACATGTGTCATTAAGAATTTGCTATGTTAGGTATGATAGTGTGTGTGTAATCCCAGCACTTGGAAGGCAGAGGCCAGAAAATATGAGTTCAAAGACAGTCTAGGCTGCATAGCAAGACCTTGTCTCAAAAGGAGTGAAGGGGCTGAAGCGATGGCTCAATAATTAAGTGTGCTTGCTGCATTTGCTGAGGACCCAGGCTTGATCCCCTGCACCCACATCAGACAGCTCTCAGGTACAGGTAACTGCAGTTCCAGGAGATCCAGTGTCCTCTTCTGGCCTCCTGCACACATGTGCTTGTGCATACACACAATTAAAATTTAGACTACTATCTATCTATCTATCTGTCTGTCTGTCTGTCTGTCTGTCTATTGTCTATCATCTGTATCTATCATCTATCGTCTATCACCTCTATCTATCATCAATCTATCTATATCTGTTTGTTTATCATCTATCAATCAATCATCTATATACATTGCTTTAAAAGAGAATCAGTTATCAGTTTTTAAAACATCAAGCTTATGTTATTCTATTTTTCTGACAGTATACTTAAATGGCTTAAAAAACTGAGGCTCAACACAAATCATTGGCCTCTACTTTCTCATCTCATCTTACTGAAAACTCTTTAAGGGCAGTAACAATGGAATTGTCATTTCTTGTGATAACAAGGCCTTCTGGAAAATGTCCTTCAAGATCTGGGACTATACATGTGCCAGAGTGTCATATTTCATAAATACATTCTCAATAGTGTAAGTTATAACTTGTGTTTCTAGTAAATTCCTGTTTAGAAGCAAATGCATTTTAAATATTTTAAGCCATCAATATGGAAATCCTTTATTCTTTGACATGGACTTAACTCTTTAAAATATGTGAAAGAGTTATTAATTTTTTCCCGGTACCTGGATGACTTTAGCCCTAAAGGATATGGTAGTGGTAGTGGTTGTCTCCTCCCCTTCCCCTCCCCTTCCCCTTCCCCTTCCCCTTCCCCTTCCCCTCCCCCTCCCCTTCCCCTCCCCTTCCCTTCCCCTCCCCCTCCCCCTTCCCCTCCCCGTTCCCCTCCCCCTCCCCCTTCTTTTGTGAGACATGGTCTCTCTACATAGCCCTGACTGTCCTGGAACTCACTATGTAGACCAAGCTAGCTTCAAGCTCTTAGAGGTCTGCCTGCTTCTGCCTCTGCCTCTGCTGAGAATAAAGGCATGCCTAGTGTTTTATAGGTTAAAGTATGTCTGTGCTTCACATTTATTTATTATGCATGTATGTTTGTGTGTGTGTGTGTATGTGTGTGTGTACATATATGTGGGTACCTTCTTGCATGTAGATAGAGGTCAGCAAACAGAGTGTGAGAGTAGATTTCTTTTCTTGGCCCAGGAAGGTGAGTTCAGGTCCTAGTGAGAAGTACATTTCCCCACTGAGCCGTCTTATGAGCCCTTCCTTTATTTCTCTGTTTGGGATGATTGATGAACTCAGGGACCTGTGTACTAGGCAAGTGCTTTCCTACTGACCTGTGCTCCAGTGTCTAACCCTTGCTTCCACTCTCACACAATAATGCCCTTCTTGATTGTCATAGTGGATGGCATATATAAGGTTACTAATTTTTAAAAAAAATTTTATTAGGTATTTTCCTCATTTACATTTCCAATGCTATCCCAAAAGTCCCCCATACCCTCTTCCTCACCCCCTACCCACCCACTCCCACTTTTTGGCCCTGGTGTTCCCCTGTACTGGGGCATATAAAGTTTGCAAGTCCAATGGGCCTCTATTTCCACTGATGGATGACTAGGCCATCTTTTGATACATATGAAGCTAGAGTCAAGAGCTCCAGGGTACTGGTTAGTTCATAATGTTGTTCCACCTATAGGGTTGCAGATCCCTTTAGCTCCTTGGGTACTTTCTCTAGCTCCTCCATTGGGGGCCCTGTGATCCATCCAATAGCTGACTGTGAGCATCCACTTATGTGTTTGCTAGGCCCCGGCGTAGTCTCACTAGAGACAGCTATATCAGGGTCCTTTCAGCATAATCTTGCTAGTGTATGCAATGGTGTCAGCGTTTGGAGGCTGATTATGGGATGGATCCCTGGATATGGCAGTCTCTAGATGGTCCATCCTTTTGTCTCAGCTCCAAACTTTGTCTCTGTAAAGGTTACCAATTTTTAAATAGTTTTGGTGTTCTTATGCATTTAGTAAGCATATGTTCAATGTATTGATCTCTTAGATCATATATCTGTTGCTACTTATTTTCCTTTAAATTCTAAGTGCTTAAAGGAGAGAATACAGTGAACAAATTTCACAGAGAATACATTCAATAGATGAGTTACATGAACAACTTAGTGAATGCCACAGTTATTAAAGTCCATTAAAGTCTCAACTGTAGTAGAATCAGTCTCTCATGCTAAGCAAAATCTCATTAAAATTTAAGGTGCACCTTTATAAGTGGTTTCCTGAGAGTGATGCTTTCCAGAGAGCTGTGTAGCAAGGGTCACTTACTGGTAGAGTACACTGTAGGTGGTGGGGCGAGATTTGAGAAGTAAGGCTAAAGGAGTGCGACCGAGCCTGACACAGCGTGAGCTATTGGTCTGGAGAGATAGACAGCGGTGCTTCGAGCTGTGTGGTAGGCTTGTGTGCTTGCAGCCCAGCAGTTGGTGCCTGTACGTGGAGTGTGGGAAGAGCTGATGCTGGGTTCTGGAGACAGGGGAAGTGCTGTTATTATTTTATTGCTGAATATATGGAATTGTGGATGTCACCTGTTGCATGACACTGAGGTTTCTACAAACATAGGAAAGCCCTTGGACTGGCAGACTGCAGTGAAATGACGCCAGCCATCTAATGACAGCTTACAGATCTGAAAGGAGGAGAACCATCAGATTCTGATCTTAACCCAGATCCTCTTACTTAACTTGACAGACATGGCAATTGTATAGAGTTTTCTTCTCTTTTTACCACATTTATTTATGTGTTCTGTTTTAATTAAGGAGGCTAAATCTGATGGATTGGTGACTGATTCGTCAGCAGGTAATTAAAACATTTTTGTTTTAATTTTTCTTTTTTTCTCATCCTTTTAAAAATTTAATACCTGATAAAGGAGTTTTGTTTATGTTTATATATGCTATTTGTAAAACGGTAAAAGTATTTTATTTGTGTGTTCTGTTTAGATAGTTATTTGTGTCACAATTTAGTCAGTTATCTAGTTCATTATATTCTGAAGATATGAATAAACCTCTAGAATGTTACCCCAATGATTTCTCAAAGTTCAGTCTACTTAGGTAATGCTGTGTCTATACCTCTTGCAGTAACTGAGGAGATGAACGTCTTTGTAGCTGTCAAGTGGGCGGATACTAAGTGACTAGTCCAGGTTAGACTCAGAGTAGAAGTTGTAGTTAAGGGACTTCTCTCAGGATGAAGCAGCAGTGACAGACATTGACTGCACATTTTAACTAATGTGTTTTAAGGCCATTGTTGTTCTTAGTTATTTCTAAATTTACTTTATAATGTTTCTGAACAACATAATACATTTTAAAATGGGTATGATGGTATATGTCTGTAATACTAGCATGCAGGAGGCTGAAAAAGAAAATCACAAGTTCTAATCTAACCTTAGCTATAAAGTAAGATCTTAGTTTTTAAAATCTTTTATTTCTTTACTTTTTTACACTTCAGATTTTATCTTAATTTTTAAAAGGCAAAACTAAACCTCTAAGCAAATATTTATAGATATTTGGAGGTTATTCTAATTATTTTTTATTTATAAATCAAGTTTATAAATTGTGATTTTTACCTTAAATGATTCAAATATGCTCAATATTTTGAAATGTGAAAATAATCTTATAGATGGAATCACATCAATTGTTATTACATGATTATGATATAAGTAATAAAAACTTAGTGTATATAACTGACATTATATTTTACATACTGCTATGCTCTCTTCTAGAGCTACAGGCTTTAGAGCAACAATTAGAAGAAGCACAAACAGAGAATTTTAATATTAAGCAAATGAAAGATCTGTTTGAACAGAAAGCAGCCCAACTTGCTACTGAAATTGCAGGTATATTGAATCTGAATTGTTTTAACCAATAAAATGTTCTTACTACTCTTTCATCATTATATGTCTTAGAAAACTAATGTTTTAAGTGTATTAAAACAGTTTTGTAAACTATAGAAGTGATTAATGGAGTTTAATAATATGAATTGCTGTATAAATTATTTGTCCTTCAATGTTTTTTCTTTAGTATTTTCTTCTTGAAATTTAAAGTTAAATATTCTCTTTTGATATGCTTGGTGATTGAAATGTAACATTTTAAATAAATTGATTGTATAATATATTAGAGATTTAATACTTGGTTATACTATCAATTAATTATTCATAATGTATTTTGTTTCAAATTATGTGCTTTTTGGTAAAACATTTTATGTATGTACATTAAAGTACTAAGTAGTCTACTATTGGTTAGAATTTAACATGATCATAACGTTATGGGTATATTTATAGGTACTTAAGGAATGTGAATTAGACTTAAGTTTGTATAACCTTGCAGGTTAATATATGCAGACTTATAAGACCTGCCTGCCTTCAGGGTTAATATTATTAAATCAATATATGTATTGCTATTTTTAATTAGATATAAAGTCAAAATATGATGAAGAAAAGAGTCTCCGAGCAGCTGCTGAACAAAAAGTGACACATTTGTCAGAAGAATTAAACAAACAGACAACTGTAATTCAAGATCTGAAAACTGAGCTGGTAATTTATTTATCATCATTATGTTAATTTGTACCATCCTTATTAAAATGAAATATATATGATAACAGGCATATGGCTAAGTGATAGAGAACTTGCCAATAATGTATGAAGTTTTGAGTTAAATATCCAGCTGAAGAAATATTTTAAAAATAGTTTAATGAACTGGACGCAATGAAAAAGATACCGTATATCCTTCTACACAGACACACAGACACACACACACACACATATATATGCCCTATGATTTTTAAAAGTAAAAAAGATGTTATAAAATTATGTGATTTAACTCCTTTGATGATATTGTTGTTTCTGTTTAAGTATAAATTTTTGTTTTGTTTTTAAAATATTTCCTCTCTCCACATCTCTGAAGCTGTCATTTCCTCCCATTGTATTGCTCTTTTGAGACAGGATCTCACTGTGTAGCCTTGGCCGTCGTGGAACTTGCTATGTAGACAAGACTGGCCTCCAACTCAGAGAGATCCTCTTACCTCTGCTTCCTCAGTGTGGGGCTAAAGTTGTGTGCCAACATGCAGACTTTTCCTTACACTTCAGTTTCACAGTGCATCAGGTTTTAGCATTGCCTCCAACTGGAAAGAAACTTTATTTCAAATTCGTCAAACATAATATTCAAGTCCGACTTGTTTGATGGCGGTATTTGTCAGTAGGTATCATGGTTCAGTGTTCCTTAGGCTTTACAACCTTAGACCTATCTTTGACATCTTTATTTATATGGCACTCAATAAATACATGAATAAAGGACTGAATGCAAGCAACTGACTGGAAACCCAGAACGAGCTTGCATCTTTTCTTCCTTATTTAAATGTTGTTGTTGTATCACCATAAGGTGTAGACCCCATGGCTCCGTGCTAGGCAAGAGGTCCCCTCAGAGCTCACTTCTTTAGTCCCATTGCCTGCTCCTCAGCAGAGGGAAGAATGCAGTCTGTGAAGCAATTGTTAGGTTCCATACACAGTTTGTTAAGGGAAGCCAAGCCAGGGAAATACTTGGGTGGGTGTGAGTTTGCTAGCGTGCAGCTTGATGAGACTGTAAGTCGAATGAATGGAAAGGGCGTTGGTTTATTGAAGCAGGAATCAGTGTTTGGGGTTTAGAGTCTAAAAATTGGTAATAATGTTTGTTTTTATTTTGATCTCCTTTTAGTGACTTTTTCTAAAATGTATATTATTTTAGGTTTTTTTTTTTTAACTGTAATATTTAGTTAAAATGTATGTTTCACAGCTTCAGAGACCTGGTATAGAAGATGTTGCTGTACTAAAGAAAGAACTGGTCCAAGTTCAAACACTAATGGATAACATGACTTTGGAACGTGAGAGAGAATCTGAAAAACTTAAAGATGAATGCAAAAAGTTACAATCAGAGCATGCTCATTTGGAGGTAATGACACCATAGTGGAATGCTTCCACGATAGATTACTATTCTACCTAATAAATGATGCATATATGCATGCAGTTAGATAACTAAGGCCAGGTGGTAAGTGATAATCGAATTTATCTTAATTTGGTAGCAGTAAACGAAGTCTGATGTCATTTCCTGTAGTTACTTTAAAATTTTGTTTTGGGAAAATATTTAGAAATAATTGCTTCTTTCTTTGCTTTCTTTCTGGTTCTGTAAAAATTTTTGGCATGCAGTCTCATTATGGAGGCTCTTCTTAACCTCCTTGGTCTCCTGAGATGACAGAAATGTACCATAGTACCTAGCAGATGATGTTGTTTTTAATAGATTTATTTCTAATTGATAGGCATTGAATGCTGTAGCTGAAGTGTTGAATTGGTACTGCAGAGGGTGGGCTCAGCAGTTAAAGCACTCTCTCAGCAGGATTTGGTTCCCAGCAACCGCAAGGCAACTCACAAACATCTGTAATTTCACTTCTCAGGGATCTGATGTTCTCTTCCTAGCCTCTGAAGGCACCCGGCACACACATGGTGCACAGATGTACCATGGGCAAAACACTTATATGTAAAAAATAAAAGTAAATAAATCTTAAAAAACTGCTCCAACCTACTACCATAACTTAGATCTAGTTTGTCATATGTTGTCACACACACGTAGAATTCCAACATTTGGAGGCTAAGAGGAGGATCATGAGTTTAAGAGCAATCTTGGGTACATAGTGAGGGACCCTGTTTGAACACACACACACACACACACACACACACACACACACACACGTCCCAAAACAGAGAACAACAGAAAAACAAAAGCATTTGTTGTAGTGACAGTTTTTAGCTGGTGACCAAAATACCACTCTGTTCATAAATAGTAACATGCCAGTAAATCATGGAGTAAAACTATTACAGATATCCTGTGTCTGGTTCCTCCTGTGTTTCTTTATCTGTGTCTTATCAGTGGGAACTTAACAAGAGTGGATAGTTTTAAGATGCATGAGATTATGAAGCTCTGTGATGCGTGACACTAAGCTACCATGTAGATTCCCCAAAATGACACTTCATAACCCTAACCACACAGGTTCACAAATTTCCAAATAGTTTGAGGGGTTCATAAATTTACTAAAGTCAGTTCAGTGTCGAGGGGTATTACTAATTAGACTGAAACTGGAATTGGCGGCAGTCAAGAGCATTGGCTACTCTTCCCGGTGTCCTTCTATCCCTCCTGTTCCGGAGGATCTGACAGTGTCTTCTTAACCTCCACAGGCGCTGCACATACATGGTGCACATACATTCATTCAAGTAACACTCCTGTACACATAAAAGATGAGAAGATGCTGAGTCAAAGTCGGATAAGGGAAAGTGTGTTTACATGACTTTAACTTGAGCAAGCCTAGTCATTTATTTCTGTACTCGTGTTGATTAGATCTGACTGCTGACTAATAACTTCTCAAATTATAACAGTACTCTCTTCACTTAAAAATGCCATTGAATGTTGACATTTCCATATAAAAGCACATGGTGACTAAACGTTAATGGAAGTAATTAATGGTGGGTTTAGAGTATACATGTTTTAAAGTGAATTTACTCTGACTTTTTTTAGTTGTGAATTAAAGAATCATACTTGTTAGTTAAGAATATTAGCAAAAGCCATGCCATAGTGGTATACACCTTCAATCCTAGCACTCAGGAAGAGAGGAAGGTGGAGAGGTTAGCTTGGTCTACAGAGCAAGTGTCAAGACAGTGAGGGCTGCACAGAAAAACTCTGTCTCAAAAAACAAAAATAAGACCCCTCTGCCCCTTGATCCCCCCACCCCCAAGGAAGTATTATCAGAGTCACACTAATGCCATTAGACAGATTGCTTTTGGACACCACTAGGTTTCTGATACTCCACCAGGTCATTTTGAGTACTGTGTTGCTTTAAAAGTTTCTCATCTGATTTTATAAAGTTATTAGAAATCCGAGGCTCAATTAGGTGTAACCGACTTTCAGTCACGTGTGTAAAATTCAGAACCTAGGTCTTACTCAGACCCAGCACTCCTCCCTCAGCACCCTGTCTTCCATTTAACTTGTCTCATAATTGCCTCATGAGTGACTTTGTGCTGCTAAGCTTTTTGTTTGCTTGTTTTCTGTTTTTATTTTGAGACAGTGTCTCAGTCTAGCTGAAGGCTAACCTGGAGCTCCCTGTGTAGCTCTGGCTGCCTCAATCTCTCATATGCCTCAGCCCTCTAAGATGGAATTAGGAGAGTGAGCTACCATGCAAGCTTTTTGTGCTACTAACCTTGTGTAATGTTTATTGCTACTTTAGTGTTTTGCCAAAATTGTATGTTGTTATGTATTGAGTAACTGAAAATATTTTTAAGTTTATCTAATACTGTTTCCATAGAAACATTAGTATAATAGATTGTTTCATCTCATATACTTGTTTTTGACTTCATTTGGGTTTTTGTTGTTGTTGTTGTTGTTTCTACTTACTATGAATATGTAATGTGTTTAATTAAAATTCAATTCTAGTTGTTTTTATCTAAGTATATTAGTGAATTACATCATTTAAAAATTTACTAGAATCAAATTATTATAGATGTGATTACTTTCTCTTAATCAGAACCAAAACAAATTAAAAGCCATTAGAGAAGCAAGAAATATAAAGATTTATCAAATGTTTTCTAGTTGGGATTGGTGATATGTATTCTGGAACATATTGTTAAATACAACTTTGGTTTATTCTCCTTGAAACTTACATACCTTATGAGCTTATTGCATTTTCTATATATTTATGAAAGTATATTTTTATTGTAAAGCATTTGAAGTACTTAATAAGTAGTTGGAGATTTTATAGATTGAAGATTGAAGGTTTCAAGATTTAAAATTATTTTGAAAATGCTTCATCAAGGTAAATATTAAAGAAAGCTGCAATGAGTTTAGATATGTTGTGGTATTTAATGGAAATGATTTTAAAGAATCTTATTTATATTTTAAGTAATCTTATTTGGATCTTAATTTTAAGAGCAAAAATGTTTATACAAGCATGGAATAATGATGATTATAATCATACACAGCTATTTAAGATTATTTAAGCTATTTATGAATATTTCAATATTAAGTATGTTAGTTTAAGAGATCCCATTTGTAAGTATGTTTGGACATTTTTATTGTGTTCTCAATGTGCGCCTTGTCAGTACTGTCTTCCACCTTTCATCCACCATTTTATTATTTTTTTTCTGCTTTCTAATGGAGATGCTTAAATTTGAGGTAATGTGCTTCGGGACACTTGCTGGGTTTGGTACTATCTTTATCCACCACCTTCTATTGTCCTGTGTAGTTTGGTGTGATAGGGCAATCTTAGAACTTCATAGACATGCTCATTTTTGTTTTGTTAATCAAACGAGTTCTCATCCATTTTAAAATGATTATTTCTTAATAGTAGAAATTCAAGCAGTTATTATAGTTCTGTAGTACTAGCAGAATGTCAAAATATTGTTCCTTAGTTATTTGTAACTTAAGTCCTACTAAAAACCTAGTATTCAGTTTAGTAACAGCATCAAGGACAATAAAATCTTGTTAGGGTCTCATATATTGTTCTAGTGGGATAAACAGCTATGAAATCTTTGGGGGTGATCACTCACTGGGGAGTATGTCTTGAACCAACGCTAAGCAGCAGAAACAATTCTAGGTTCTAGGAATGCAGCGTCAAGTCAGTGCCTGCTCTTGTAACATTCATATTCCTTTGTGGGAATCAGAACTGTGTAACAAAGCCAGCCTTCATTGGTGTTGTGTAGTTGTTTATTGCTGTGAAAGTGGCCAGAGAGAAACAATTTCAAAGCATGAAAGATTCATTTTGGCTTCTGGTCTTAGTCCAGGTTTTTCTGGGTTCTTTCCTTTAGAATGTCATGGCAGCCAGGAACTGTGGCCGAGGTTGCTAACTTCTGGTAGCCAGGAAGCACACAGCAGGGACCTGGGTCAAGATGCCCCTGGTGACTACTTCCTCTCACTGTCCCTCACCACAAACATTTCATCACCTCCTACTGACAGGATCAAATCACAGTCACTCAATGGCCAGAGCCCTCATGATCCAGTCCACGACCTCTCAATGATTGGATCAACTGGATCAAAGCTTAAGCACAGGAGCCTTTTGAGATGTTTCTATAATCAAACTGTATCACGGTAGGAAGTGAAGTGATAGCAAATTCTATGAAGAAGGAAGAAAAAGTAGGGTGTGTGTGTGTTGTGGTGGAGCCAGAAATAATATGGGGCAATTTTACTGGCATGGCAGAGGAAGATCTCAAGGATATGAGGGAGGAGGATATTGTAAGTGGGAGTCACCATGAAGCTCTGTAAAGAAGAATCCTGGGAAGAGATCATAGAAAGTGCTGACCTGCAAGCCATAGATGGACTTGAGCAGATGGCAGGGAAAGTTACCACAGAAAGAGAAAAACATTGGAGTGTCAACTGTGGTACTATCTGAAGAGAAAATATATTTTATATCTCTTAATATTTTTCTTTAATCACTATTTTTCCTCAAATCAGAACAATATTTTATGGTTTTAAAAGCTAGGAATGATCATTGGTAATGTGCAGCAGAGAAAGGGAAAGCCATATGACCACTCCTTCCTGAGTCTCCTACATCCGATGTCCTCCTTTTGGGGCACACTCTTGCCACCTCTCTTAAACTTTCAAGTGCTCACATTAATCTAAACCTTCAGTCATTAATGTGTTAAATTGATTTCTGAAATTTGAAGCCATTGTTTTTCTAAATGGATGAAGACACTACACCTCTGAAAGTACCTCAGAAGCTAAGTTCTGTGTAGTCCGGGTTCCTAGAGAGTCACTGCAGTATCTGAGCAGTGGCATTGGGTCACTGCAAACCAGACCCTCCTAGGTCTCTTCTGTATGACGCAGGGACTGATTTGTAACACATATGGATCAAGGGTTGGGTGCTAAGAGCAGAATTCTAAATGTATGCATGTCCATGCTGTAAAGTTTATTCAGCATAAAGAATGTGTGCAATGGAAGTGACTGACTTTCAGTATGTAAAAAGTAGAGCCAGCAAGAAATATTAGAAATACAAAGTTCATTTGTTAATATCATTTGTAGTAGCTTTCTAGTGTTTGAGCTTTTGTGTATTAGAGGTATGGCTTTTTAAGATACTTGCCCACCTGGTTTTCCCTTTCATTAGTTTTAAGCAATCAAACTATCTAAACAATAAACATTAATTTATTGTTATTAAAATGTTTAAATTCACTAGCATGTTTCTATTCAACTTGACCATAAAGTAGCCTTGGTTAATGAAACTACATTGGACCTTAGCTTGGTAAATTGTTTTGATAAATATACTCTCATTATTTATCAGAAAGGTGATTCACCCAAAACAAACCAGATTGCATATGTGAATATGCTGTGGAAGGTTGAAGAATCTCTAGATATAACTTGGTTTTCCTGTTTGGATTCAGGAGGCTCAAAGTATAGATTTAAAACCATGAAATTAAAAATTTGATGTTACCTCAGATAGATGAAGATGGCAGCATTTCAGCTGACATATAATTTAACAAATGAATCATGCATCTTGGATGTATTTTAACAATTAATTTTAAGCAAAAAAAATTTTCGGTGGGAGTATTACTGCTATCAGAATAAAGATCAGGTTGTAAAATGTCATGTGTCTACTGCCCCAGCAGCAGAAACCATCATTTCTTCAAATCTTTGTGTTCCTGCATTCATTTGCTTTAATTGTTACTTTATTTTTCAGGCTACAATAAACCAGCTAAGGAGTGAACTTGCCAAAGGCCCCCAAGAAGTTGCAGTATATGTGCAGGAAATACAAAAACTTAAAGGTTCAATTAATGAATTAACACAAAAAAACCAGGTAAGAATTTTAAAGCTACATAGAGTGGTGAATAGATTTTAATTATTAAATTTAATCATTAAAATTAATTTAATTTATAAAGTAAGACAACTCACCCTTCCTTCCTCATTCCTCCCTCCCTCCCCTTGTATGTACGTATGTATGTATGTATGTATATATATACTAAATGTTAAGTATATCCACATGGGGGTACAAAACAGCCTCTAAGAATTCTTTGTGTGGCAAAACTGTGTCTTATACCCAAAGAACAGCCTTACCTACTGCCCCTTCCCTGAACTCCAGTCAACCACCATGTTCTCTTGTGTTTTTAATACTTTTACACACCCAAGTCTTTTAGATAAGTGGAATCATAAGGTATTTGTGGATTTGTAACTGACATTATTTAACATAATATCCTGAAAGATTCATCTGAGTCCCTTACATCAGCATTCTGTCTTTATAGTTGAATGATACTACAGCATTTTAAGTTTGAGATATATACCCATCTGTCAATAAATACTTGGGTTGCTTTCTTCTTTCTGGTTATTTGAATATCACTGCTTAGAATTTGTGTGTATAAATATCTTTGAGACCCTGTTTTTAGTTCTTTTGGCTCTATCCAAGAATCAGGTTGCTGGATTGTATTGTAATTCTATTATGTATCTATACTTACATATACACATTTATAAGAGTTATTATCTAAAAACCTTACAAATAAATAAAAACATCACAAAAAAAATTATCCAGATCCAAAGTTTATACAACTCAGTGAACTACTATATAGCTAGGCATTCAGACTGGATGCTGTGAGCTTCATATTAAATTTTACACATTCATTATCAATTGTATCTTGTGTGCTTATCCACTACCAAAAAAACTCATTACAGAATAGCTGGGATTAAAGGTGTGTGCTACCACCTCAGCTTGATAGAACTTGTTTAATATTTTAGGACAAGTGAGTTTTAAATAGTCACTGTTTTCATGTACTTTTGACCTCTTAACGAGTCAGGACATCTGGAAGAGGTGGAGAAGGGTGGATCAGTCAGGGACTTTATAAGTAAGCCTATGGGAAAGAAGAGTCACAGAATAGCTTTAATTTGCTACCACATTGACAACTTACAGCCATGCAGCTGTTCAGGATCTGTGAGCATGCGCTATACTATGAAATGTCAGTCGCTTACAGTCTTTAAAAATGATTTGTATAGATTAATAAGCAGATTTAATTTAGGTAATGAATCAAAAATGTGAATTTTCAAAATAGTTCTGAATGTGACATTATATAAGGATCATTACTAATTAATAAGACGCATGTTATTAGAAGATTGTCCTATATGCTGTTTAATCATAAGGGTAATTTCTCCTCTAGTCTTTTGTCTGCTTTTTTGAAATGTTTTTATTGCTTGGTTAAAGCACATACTGTTGACTGTTATAAGTTTCTGTGCATCCTTTTCTGAGTTTGCTGTTCATCTTTGTCATAGTTAGGGTTTCTACTACTGTGATGAAACACCATGCACAATGATATGATAGTATATATAAGTGACCCTAAAAATTCCACCAGAGAACTCCTAAACCTGATAAACAGCTTCAATGAAGTAGCTGGACATAAAATTAACTCAAACAAGTCAATGTTCTTTCTCTACACAAAGGATAAACAGGCTGAGAAAGAAATTAGGGTAACAACACCCTTCTCAATAGTCACAAATAATATAAAATATCTTGGCGTGACTCTAACTAAGGAAGTGAAAGATCTGTATGGTAGGAACTTCATGTCTCTGAAGAAAGAAATTAAAGAAGATCTCAGAAGATGGAAAGATCTCATGCTCATGGATTGGCAGGATCAATATAGTAAAAATGGCTATCTTGCCGAAAGCAATCTACAGATTCAATGCAATCCCCATCAAAATTCCAACTCAATTCTTCAAGGAATTAGAAAGAGCAATCTGCAATTTCATCTGGAATAACAAAAAACCTAGGATAGCAAAAACTCTTCTCAAGGATAAAAGAACCTCTGGTGGAATCACCATTCCTGACCTAAAGCTGTACTACAGAGCAATTGTGATAAAAACTGCATGGTACTGGTATAGCGACAGACAAGTAGATCAATGGAATAGAATTGAAGACCCAGAAATGAACGCACACATCTATGGTCACTTGATCTTTGACAAGGGAGCTAAAACCATCCAGTGGAAAAAAGACAGCATTTTCAACAAATGGTGCTGGCACAACTGGCAGTTATCATGTAGAAGAATGCAAATTGATCCATTCCTATCTCCTTGTACTAAGGTCAAATCTAAGTGGATCAAGGAACTCCACATAAAACCAGAGACACTGAAACTTATAGAGGAGAAAGTGCGGAAAAGCCTCGAAGATATGAGCATAGGAGAAAATTCCTGAATAGAACAGCAATGGCTTGAGCTGTAAGATTGAGAATTGACAAATGGGACCTCATAAAATTGCAAAGCTTCTGTAAGGCAAAAGACACTATCAATAAGACAAAAAGGCCACCAACAGATTGGGAAAGGATCTTTACCTATCCTAAATCAGAAAGGGGACTAATATCCCATATATATATAAAGAAGAAGAAGGTGGACTCCAGAAAATCAACCCCATTAAAAAATGGGGCTCAGAGCTAAACAAAGAATTCTCACCTGAGGAATACCGAATGACTGAGAAGCACCTGAAAAAATGTTCAGCATCCTTAATCATCAGGGAAATGCAAATCAAAACAACCCTGAGATTCCACCTCACACCCGTCAAAATGGCTAAGATCAAAAATTCAGGTGACAACAGATGCTGGCGAGGATGTGGGGAAAGAGGAACACTCCTCCATTGTTGGTGGGATTGCAAGCTTGTACAACCACTCTGGAAATCAGTCTGGTGGTTCCTCAGAAAATTGGCCATAGTACTACCAGAGGATCCCGCAGTACCTCTCCTGGGCATATATCCAGAAGATGTTCCAACTGGTAAGAAGGACACATGCTCCACTATATTCATAGTAGCCTTATTTATAATAGTCAGAAGCTGGAAAGAACCCAGATGCCCCTCAACAGAAGAATGGATACAGAAAATGTGGTACATTTACACAATGGAGTATACTACTCAGCTATTAAAAGGAATGAATTTATGAAATTCCTAGGCAAATGGATGGACCTAGAGGGCATCATCCTGAGTCAGGTAACCCAATCACAAAAGAACTCACATTATATGTACTCACTGATAAGTAGATATTAGCCCAGAAACTTAGAATACCCAAGATATAAGATACAATTTGCAAAACATATGAAACTCAAGAAGAATGAAGACCAAAGTGTGGACACTTTGCCCCTTCTCAGAATTGGGAACAAAACACCCATGGAAGGAGTTACAGAGACAAAGTTTGGAGCTGAGACGAAAGGATGGACCATCTAGAGACTGCCATATCCAGGGATCCATCCCATAATCAGCCTCCAAACGCTGACACCATTGCATATACTAGCAAGAGTTTGCTGAAAGGACCCTAATATAGCTGTCTCTTGTGAGGCTATTCTTGGGCCTAGCAAACACAGAAGTGGATGCTCACCGTCAGCTATTGGATGGATCACAGGGCCCCCAATGGAGGAGCTAGAGAAAGTACCCAAGGAGCTAAAGGGATCTACAACCCTATAGGTGGAACAACATTATGAACTAACCAGTACCCCCGGAGCTCTTGACTCTAGCTGCATATGTATCAGAAGATCCCTAGTCATCCATCAGTGGAAATAGAGGCCCATTGGTCTTGCAAACTTTATATGCCTCAGTACAGGGGAACGCCAGGGCCAAGAAGTGGGAGTAGGGGGCGGGGGGAGGAGAGTAGGGGGAATGGCATGGGGAACTTTTGGGATAGCATTGGAAATGTAAATGAAGAAAATACCCAATTAAAAACAAAGGGGTGGGGAGGAAACACCATGCACAAAAAGCAAGTTGGGGAGGAAAGGGTTGTTTTGATTAATACTTCCGCATCATAGTCCATCTGTGAAGGAAGCCATGGCAGGAACTCACACAGGGCAGGAACCTGGAGGCAGGAGCTGATGCAGAGGCAGTGGAGGGTGTTGCTGACAAGCTTGCTTCCCGTGTTTTGCTCAGCCTGCTTTCTTACAGAACCCAGGACCACCAGCCCAAGGATGTCACCACCCACCTTGGGCAGGGCCTTCCTCATCAATTACCAAATAAGAAAATGTCCGACAACCCTCTTCCGGTCAGAAAAGCACCGGGGCAGCTGGGGCGCAGGGTCGACTGACCCTCGCCAGCTACCCACAACACCTGCCACAGGATCTTAAGACTTCTGGTGAGTGGAGCACAGCTTCTGCTCCAATCCAATTGCGCGGGACCTGAGACTGCATTAGTTAGGGAAGCAGAAACCGGCCTGAGTAGGGCCACAGGCCTCATCCGGCCGGATCAGCACCAGGGTAGCGGGAGCGCAGGGTTGCCTGACACCCGCCAGCTACCCACGACCCCCGCCGCAGGATTTTGGGACTGCTGGTGAGTGGAACACAGCTTCTGCTCCAATCTTTAAACAGTGACAACGATAACAACTAACCCCAGAGATTACCAGATGGCGAAAGGTAAACGTAATAATCTTACTAACAGAAACCAAGACCACTCACCATCATCAGAACCCAGCACCCCCACTTCGCCCAGTCCAGGGCACCCCAACACACCGGAAAAGCTAGACACGGATTTAAAAGCGTATCTCCTGATGATGATAGAGGACTTCAAGAAGGACTTTAATAAAACACTTAAAGAAATGCAGGAGAACACTGCTAAACAGGCAGAAGACAATAAAGAGGAAGCACAAAAATCCCTTAAAGAATTGCAGGAGAACACTGCTAAAGAGTTACAAATCCTTAAAAAAAACCACGATAACATAATCAAACAGGTAGAAGTCCTTACAGAAAAACAGGAAAACACATCCAAACAGATGATGGAAATGAACAAAACCATACTAGACCTAAAAAGGGAAGTAGACACAATAAAGAAAACCCAAAATGAGGCAACACTGGAGATAGAAACCCTAGGAAAGAAATCTGGAACCATAGATACGAGCATCAGCAACAGAATACAAGAGATGGAAGAGAGAATCTCAGGTGCAGAAGATTCCATAGAGAACATCGGCACAACAATCAAGGAAAATGTAAAATGCAAAAAGATCCTAACTCAAAACATCCAAGAAATACAGGACACAATGAGAAGACCAAACCTACGGATAATAGGAGTGGATGAGAATGAAGATTTTCAACTCAAAGGACCAGCAAACATCTTCAACAAAATTATAGAAGAAAACTTCCCAAATCTAAAGAAAGAGATGCCCATGAACATACAAGAAGCCTACAGAACTCCAAATAGACTGGACCAGAAAAGAAATACCTCCCGACACATTATAATCAGAACAACAAATGCTCTAAATAAAGATAGAATACTAAAAGCAGTAAGAGAAAAAGGCCAAGTAACATATAAAGGCAAGCCTATCAGAATTACACCAGATTTTTCACCAGAGACTATGAAAGCCAGAAGATCCTGGACGGATGTTATACAGACACTAAAAGAACACAAATTCCAGCCCAGGCTACTATACCCAGCCAAACTCTCAATTAACATAGATGGAGACACCAAAGTATTCCACGACAAAACCAAATTCACACATTATCTCTCCACGAATCCAGCCCTTCAAAGGATAATAACAGAAAAAAACCAATACAAGGACAGGAACCACGCCCTAGAAACAACAAGAAGGTAATCCCTCAACAAACCTAAAAGAAGACAGGCACAAGAACAGAATGCCAACTTTAACAACAAAAATAACAGGAAACAACAATTACTTTTCCTTAATATCTCTTAATATCAATGGACTCAACTCCCCGATAAAAAGACATAGACTAACAAACTGGCTACACAAACAAGACCCAACATTTTGCTGCTTACAGGAAACTCATCTCAGAGAAAAGGATAGACACTACCTCAGAATGAAAGGCTGGAAAACAATTTTCCAAGCAAATGGCATGAAGAAACAAGCTGGAGTAGCCATTCTAATATCTGATAAGATTGACTTCCAACCCAAAGTCATTAAAAAAGACAGGGAGGGACACTTCATACTCATCAAAGGTAAAATCCTCCAAGAGGAACTATCAATCCTGAATATCTACGCTCCAAATACAAAGGCAGCCACATTCATTAAAGAAACTTTAGTAAATCTCAAAGCACACATTGCACCTCATACAATAATAGTGGGAGACTTCAACACACCACTTTCGCCAATGGACAGATCATGGAAACAGAAACTAAACAGGGACACAGTGAAACTAAGTGAAATTATGAATCAAATGGATCTGGCAGATATCTACAGAACATTCTATCCTAAAACAAAAGGATATACCTTCTTCTCAGCACCTCATGGTACCTTCTCCAAAATTGACCACATAATTGGTCACAAAGCAGGCCTCAACAGATACAAAAATATTGAAATTGTCCCATGCATCCTATCAGATCACCATGGACTAAGGCTGATCTTCAATAACAAAATAAATAATAGAAAGCCAACCTTCACGTGGAAACTGAACAACACTCTTCTCAATGATACCTTGGTCAAGGAAGGAATAAAGAAAGAAATTAAGGACTTTTTAGAGTTCAATGAAAATGAAGCCACAACATACCCAAACTTATGGGACGCAATGAAAGCATTTCTAAGAGGAAAACTCATAGCTCTGAGTGCCTCCAAAAGGAAACTAGAGAGAGCACACATTAGCAGCTTGACAACACACCTAAAAGCACTAGAACAAAAGGAAGCAAATTCACCCAAGAGGAGTAGACGGCAGGAAATAATCAAACTCAGGGGTGAAATCAACCAAGTGGAAACAAGAAAAACTATTCAAAGAATCAACCAATCAAGGAGCTGGTTCTTTGAGAAAATCAACAAGATAGATAAACCCTTAGCCAGACTCACTAGAGGGCACAGGGAAAGCATCCTAATTAACAAAATCAGAAATGAAAAAGGAGACATAACAACAGATCCTGAAGACATCCAAAACACCATCAGATCCTTCTACCAAAGGCTATACTCAACAAAACTGGAGAACCTGGATGAAATGGAGAAGTTCCTAGACAGATACCAGGTACCAAAGTTGAATCAAGATCAGGTTAATGATCTAAACAGCCCTATATCCCCCAAAGAAATAGAAGCAGTCATTAATAGTCTCCCAACTAAAAAAAGCCCAGGACCAGATGGGTTTAGTGCAGAGTTCTATCAGACCTTCAAAGAAGATCTAATCCCAGTTCTTCACAAACTATTCCACAAAATAGAAACAGAAGGTACTCTACCCAACTCATTCTATGAAGCCACAATTACTCTGATACCTAAACCACAAAAAGACCCAACAAAGATAGAAAACTTCAGACCAATATCCCTTATGAATATTGATGCAAAAATCCTCAATAAAGTTCTTGCTAACCGAATCCAAGAACACATCAAAACAATCATCCATCCTGACCAAGTAGGTTTCATCCCAGGGATGCAGGGATGGTTCAATATACGGAAATCCATCAACGTAATCCAGTATATAAACAAACTCAAAGACAAAAACCACATGGTCATCTCGTTAGATGCGGAAAAAGCATTTGACAAGATCCAACACCCATTCATGATAAAAGTCTTGGAAAGATCAGGAATTCAAGGCCCATACCTAAACATGATAAAAGCAATCTACAGCAAACCAGTAGCCACCATCAAAGTAAATGGTGAGAAGCTTGAAGCAATCCCTCTAAAATCAGGGACTAGACAAGGCTGTCCACTTTCTCCATACCTATTCAACATTGTACTTGAAGTCCTAGCCAGAGCAATTCGACAACAAAAGGAGATCAAAGGGATACAAATTGGAAAAGATGAAGTCAAAATATCACTCTTTGCAGATGATATGATAGTATATATAAGTGACCCTAAAAATTCCACCAGAGAACTCCTAAGCCTGATAAACAGCTTCGGTGAAGTAGCTGGATATAAAATTAACTCAAACAAATCAATGGCCTTTCTCTACACAAAGAATAAACAGGCTGAGAAAGAAATTAGGGAAACAACACCCTTCTCAATAGTCACAAATAATATAAAATATCTTGGCGTGACTCTAACTAAGGAAGTGAAAGATGTGTATGATAAAAACTTCAAGTCTCTGAAGAAAGAAATTATAGAAGATCTCAGAAGATGGAAAGATCTCCCATGCTCATGGATTGGCAGGATCAACATTGTAAAAATGGCTATCTTGCCAAAAGCAATCTACAGATTCAATGCAATCCCCATCAAAATTCCAACTCAATTCTTCAACGAATTAGAAAGTGCAATCTGCAAATTCATCTGGAATAACAAAAAACCTAGGATAGCAAAAACTCTTCTCAAGGATAAAAGAACCTCTGGTGGAATCACCATGCCGGACCTAAAGCTCTACTACAGAGCAATTGTGATAAAAACTGCATGGTACTGGTATAGTGACAGACAAATAGACCAATGGAATAGAATTGAAGACCCAGAAATGAACCCACACACCTATGGTCACTTGATCTTCGACAAGGGAGCTAAAAACATCCAGTGGAAGAAAGACAGCATTTTCAACAAATGGTGCTGGCACAACTGGTTGTTAACATGTAGAAGAATGCGAATCGATCCATTCCTATCTCCTTGTACTAAGGTCAAGTCTAAGTGGATCAAGGAACTTCACATAAAACCAGAGACACTGAAACTTATAGAGGAGAAAGTGGGGAAAAGCCTTGAAGATATGGGCACAGGGGAAAAATTCCTGAATAGAACAGTAATGGCTTGTGCTGTAAGATCGAGAATTGACAAGTGGGACCTCATGAAACTGCAAAGCTTCTGCAAGGCTAAAGACACCATCAATAAGACAAAAAAACCACCAACAGATTGGGAAAGGATCTTCACCTATC